>NC_086104.1:7383235-8110735 GCF_963921235.1 Mobula hypostoma
TGACATCCCCCTGTACACTCGAATTAGGCCCTCTTCTGTTAGCTATTTTTTGCCCTAGGAAAAAAGAAGCATCTGGCTATCCACGCAATCAACATCACTTATCATCTTGTCTACCTCTATCAAATCACCATTCATCCTCCTTTGTTCCAAAGAGAGAACCCCTGGTTCGCTCAAATTTTCCTGATAAGATATGCTCTCTAATCCAGAGAGCATCCTGGTAAATCTCCTCTGCACCCTTTCTGAAGCTTCCACGCCTGTCCTTTAATGAGGCAACCAGAACTAAACACAATACTCCAAGTGTGGTCTAACCAGAGCTTTATAGAGCTGCAACATTATGTCAGAGCTCTTGAACTCAGTCCCTCATGTTTCAGCACAGAATCAGACCCTCCTGCTAAATTCCATGTCAAAATTCATGCTCTGATTTATCTTAATAATTTCACCCAATATTGGAAATGCAAGGCATCTGACGGCAAGACCCTACAGAGGATTCTGAGGGCTGTTAATGCTTCTTTTTGACCTACCAGAGATATTTATCAGGAGCACTGCATACCCAGGGTCCCTAGCATTGCTCCTGTTTATCCAGTAATCTCTCCCCACCGCCCCCAACCATCAGGCAGTTGCTACAATAACATAAGGACAAGAACTGTTTGGATGGAAAGCAGCTTCCTACCCCAAGCCTTGAAGATATAGAGCTCCCAGCCACCACCTGTGGGGTGTAATACTGTTCACTTTTTAACTTGTGTTCTAAATGCACCTCATGCTAAATGCCAATGTTCGGGAATATATTTTATATATGAATTTACTGCTGGTGATATTACTTGATGAGTTACATGTCCGGTGTTGTGCAGCTAAGTCTGGAGGATTGTTGTTTCGTTTGGTGGTATACTCCTCTGAGGCTGAATGACAGTAAAATTCAACTATTTTATTTCTCCCTGTTTGTGTCAAATATTAGATCACAAAATCTGATCAACACACATCAAAGTTGCTGGTGAACGCAGCAGGCCGGGCAGCATCTCTAGGAAGAGGTACAGTCGACGTTTCGGGCCGAGACCCTTCGTCAGGACTAACTGAAAGAAGAGCTGGTAACAGATTTGAAAGTGGGAGGGAGAGGGGGAGATCCGAAATGATAGGAGAAGACAGGAGGGGGAGGGATGGAGCCAAGAGCTGGACAGGTGATTGGCAAAAGGGATATGAGAGGATCATGGGACAGGAGGCCCAGGGAGAAGGAAAAGGGGGAGGGGGGACCCAGAGGATGGGCAAGGGGTATAGTGAGAGGGACAGAGGGAGAAAAAGGAGAGAGAGAGAAAGAATGTGTGTATATAAATAAATAACGGATGGGTTATGAGGGGGAGGTGGGGCATGAGCGGAAGTTTGAGAAATCAATGTTCATGCCATCAGGTTGGACGCTACCCAGATGGAATATAAGGTGTTGTTCCTCCAACCTTGAGTGTGGCCTCATCTTTAAAGTAGAGGAGGCCGTGGATAGACATGACTGAATGGGAATTGGAAAGTTTAAAGTGAACATTGGGGGGGGGGCTTCTTCACACAGAGAGTGGTGGGAGTATGGAATGAGCTGCCAGACGAGGTGGTAAATGCGGGTTCTTTTTTAACATTTAAGAATAAATTGGACAGATACATGGATGGGAGGTGTATGGAGGGATATGGTCCGTGTGCAGGTCAGTGGGACTAGGCAGAAAATGGTTCGACACAGCCAAGAAGGGCCAAAGGGCCTGTTTCTGTGCTGTAGTTTCTATAGTTCTATGTGGAATTAAAATGTGTGGCCACTGGGAGATCCTGCTTTCTCTGGCGGACAGAGGACAAAATCTGATGGTTACTTTTCCAAAGTCCTTCAATTTCCTACAACTCTTGTTGGCTACATTATTGCCTCCTTTACTTGTCTTTAATTACTCCAGTTACGGGATGTCCAGGGAGGCGTAGCACCTCTGGTGAAGTGGCTCCTCATGTCCATGCTGGGGCAGCTCTCTTAACTTTGGATTGTACCGGACACTCAGTTCTCACCTCCGGCTCCAAGTAGCTGTTGGCTTGCGACATCAGCTAAAGCGCGATTCTGTACATCACTAGGACAGGCAAGCTGGAGCTGAGGGTACCCCAGTGCGAGAGGGTCACGCCTGTTCTAGCATGTGAAGTCATATGGGGTAGATCGGGCGGATGAGATCTAATAGCCAGAAGAAGGCGGTTCTGCATTGCTTCGTGCAGAGCAAAGGACACGAGGAAGCACAGGAGAGGTCAGGGTCATCCACTACAAATTTGTAATGACTATTCGCATCACTGGATTTGGATTTCCGAGTTCGAGAGAGTCGAACTGCCCCAGTGCCACCGCTGTCCCACTCTATAAATTCTCCAGCAAATGTTTCCTGTGGTTGTTCCAGTTATCTATGGTCAGATTATCCTCCTTTGCTTTTTTATCCATAAAAATGTGTTCTCATTGCGTTAGAAATTGTTTCATTAAACTCATGCCGTTTAACGAAATAAATTTCGTTAAACATATCATCGGTTTGCCGTCTAATTTCCCATCGTATCTTCGTTAGATTGACTCTTTTACCGTTGTCATGTTTCAGACTTAAACGGACCCGGATTAGAAAGTATGCAGTATCTCTTGATGATAGGTTGAGCAAACTCGGGCTTTTCTCTCCGCAGCGAAGGAGGATGAACGGTGACTTGAGATGTACCAGATGATAAGAGGCTTTGAAAGAATGAACAGGCGGGGACTTTCCCCAAGTGCCTAATACAAGGGGGGGGGGGGTGGCGTGTAATTTTAAGGTGGTTGGAGGAAAGTATCGGGGGGAGGGGGGGTGACAAGAGTAAGTTCTTTACGCAGATGCATAGAACGCCCTGCCAGGGGTGGTGGTAGAGGCGGATACATTGGGGGCATTTAAGAGACGTTTAGACAGGCACAGGAAAACGGAGGGCTCTGTGGCTCTGTGGGAGGGTAGACTTAGATTGATCTTAGATTTTTAAAAGGTTGCACCCACATGGGTGAGCCGAAAGATGTGTGTTGTGCTTAATGTTTTGGCGTTTCGCGTTAATATCCCGATAGAGAGATGGGAGGCTCCTCAGTAAAATAGTCCTTGGTGCGAAGTTGAATTCAAGCTAATTGTAAACCGTAAGTTATGAAATATTCTTAAAACTGAGGGTTTAAAAATTACAAATTCCGAGAAAAGTTTTAAAATTCTCAGCTCCCGGTGGAAATCCGTGCAAGCGGAATACTTACTGTGAAGTCATAAAACTATAATTTTACATGAAGTTTGACAGCATAAGTGAAGCAGCAAGCCACCTCGCCGTTAAAGAGGAAAAAACTCCGTTCGCTTTCTCTCTCTTTGCAGACTTCCCCCCCTCCCAGAGAATGTATAACATTAGCTTAACGATAGAAGAAAACTATTATCCATTCCTCTGACCCTAACCTTTCACCCCCTCCCAAAAAAAATCTCAGGTGGGAAAAATTGGCGGGGAAGATGCGCGTTAAACCGACCTGCTGTTCGGTAGCGCGGATGCCCCCGGATACACACTGACTGAGTTATCCTGGATTAACTGTCTTTAGACTTTCTCCAATCTCGCTTCACTCTCCAACTGTCTTGTCTCGCCAGGGATGGAACATGAGAAAGATATTCAAGGCTATTGCGGCTTCGAAAAGAATGCGTCGAACATAATTTCAGTAGAGCCACTGTGCTAACTGTTCCCATGACGGATGACCCCACGAAAGCCTCCGAGTATTCTGACCGACTGTGATTAATGTCCAATCCTGCGTGCTCAGCGTTGAACTCTGACCAAGCGGTTCAACGAGACAGACGCACTAACACATGTTCCGAGACTGGCAGCTTCCGACTTGGGCAATTCGTACAAAATGTCTTAACGTCGGCGAGGGAGACATAAGAAAGGGGTGTGGGGGGGGGGGAGTAGGCAGAATTCACTTTTTTCCCCTTCCACTTTTACACAAGGTCGAACGGTGGAGGGCGAAAATGGTTCGAACCGGACGGAACGCACCATCGCGCACAAAAAGGGCGCTAGGTTCCTTCAAAGAGAAAGCGGGCTGTTAAAGTGAATTCTGATCCCGTCGCCCGGTCAGGCGTCCCCGGTGAGGTTAACTCTGGGTTCCCCGACGGAATAAAGTGCCCCGTAACATTGAGGCGGCTGAGAGGGACAACAAAGAGCGTTCGCGCTCTCTCCTGCCCCACGAGGTGACACCCGTTGTAACCCAGGATGCTCCCGACGACTTTAGCGTTAATCCGAGCTGTGACTTCGGAGTACGAGATTTCTTTGTTCCCAGAGGAGTGATATAATGATCTTATGAGAAATGGAATGTGGTTACGTTAGACAAAAATGCTGCCGCTGGCACCGATCTCTCTCAAATGAGATATTACATGTGTCACATCATGACATTCATTTCCCTCTTTCCGTCCACCGCCCCCCAGTCCTCTCCCCCTCCCTCCTCTAGACCCATGTCGTAACACCTTACGAAAGCTGCATTTTTTTGCTATTACACGGGCTGCGGAATAGATCGGTATTAAGCTGGGCTTTCCTAGTTAGGATCGCCCCACTCTCACGGAGAGAGAGAGAGAGAGCGGACATCGGAACAATTTAACTAGCACTGGGATACCCCCCAAAGACCAGAGACTCAGTCACTTCCCAGGGCGGCAGGATTCCCCTCTCAGCGCAGGTTTGCACTCACGTCTTTTAACTCCGGACTTGTACTGTAATCGAATTTCTCTTTTGTAAGGTTTAACGCGAAAACAAAAAAAAAATTAGACTATTTTCCACGGAATATCGTTGCATTGTTCATTTTGATATACACTCTAACAGAACCTCGGTGAGTGCCCCTTGTGATTCTGACTGTTTTTATGCACCGGCGTGATTGCTGTTTTTTGGAAAATAGTGACAACCGATTGTAATCAGTGAAGTACTCAAAGTTCAAAGTCAATTTATGTCAATAGTCGATTGTCCCGTGTTCGTTTAAATTTAGCCCGTGCACATTCGTGGCTTTAAAAGAAACTCGTTGCGTTTGTTCAGCTGCTCGGGGCGCGCAGTTTAATTTTCTGCGGAGTTGCGAACCAGTTGCAGACACACTGTTTGGGAGAAAGACTTCCTGGGGATATTCCCGGGGGAGGACTGGTGTGGAACGTAGCGTGCGGAGAACCAATGCTATCCCGCAATTACACCGCAGGAACAGAGTGCGGCAGAGGGCGCGGGGACGTGATGAGGGTTGCACCTCGGCGGGGTGGGGTGGGGTGGGGTGGGCTGGTGGGACGGCGAGGCGACGGCGGCAGAGCTCGGCTCAAAGCTCTGCCGTGTAGGGCACACTAGCATCCATATTCGTGAGCAGGTGGTGACTCGCGCTCACTGTCAAAGCCCCGCACACGTAGGGCTATCCGACACAGACACGAATAGGCACACGCGCTCCCTGCAGAGCTGAATGTGCAGGTGCGCACACGCACATACCCAAACACGTATCCAAACACAAACCCACAGGGGCATACACGCCGGCATTTACATTCCTTGGCAGAAATATAGGCACAGTCGCGGGTGGACTCCTATATAATGAGAAATATATTATATTCAATTCCCATATTAAAGCATCTAAATATATATTTTAATACGGTAGCAGTTCGGGTACGCCATACCAGCTCGGGGCGTTGGAGTTTGCAGTTCAGTCCCGGATTCCAATGTAAGGAGATTGCCCGTGTGGGTTTCCTCCCACAGTACAAAGGCGTACCGATTAGTAGGTTAATCGGTCATTGCAAATTATCCCGTGATCAGGCTAGGGTTAAATCGGTGGGTGGGTTACCGACAGCGCGGCTCGAAGCTCCTGTCCCGCGCTGTATTTATAAAATAAGTAAATAAAATTAATACTTTTCAAAAGTTCGTCTGAATCTGCAAAAGGAGAATGAAGTGGATTGCCTTAAAATACCTTGTTGAGGGGAGTCTGTATATTTTGAGGGAGAGATAGTTATTTAAATGGATCTCCGGTTCCGCCTGGTGTCCCGGGCTGCGGAGAGTGCAATATGTGCATTGCAGGGACGCTACCGTACGGTACTTCGGGCTGCACACAAGGGTTGTAGACACGCATCGGACCGCCAGGGGGCGGTCTAGCTCCATTTTGGACTTCGCCTCAGGCTGTAGTCTCTTAGTTTTGAGGGCTTTTTTTCCACGTGCACCCTCTAGCATAGCGGAAACACAGCGCCGACTCTCACTGGGCAAAGAGGAATTCTGCTTAGTTTGCTTCTTCCATTGTTTAAATAATTCCTGAAGTAATTATTTGACGGGAAAAGAAGTTTTTTTTTCTAACGCAGTGAGTGCTTTTAGTTTGGAATGGAAAGAGGCAGAATACCTAGAGTGCACGGTTTGGGCGGGGGAATGGGCTAGGTGGAACCGATTGGCCGAATGGGTTCCTTGGGTATCTGTTCCCTTCCTAAATACAAGAGTAACACACACAAAATGCTTCAGGAACTCAACGGGCCAGGCAGCATCCATGGAGAAGAGTAAAGAGTTGATGTTTCGGGCTAATACCCTTTATCAGGACTGGAAAGGAAATGGGAAGAAAAGAAGCCAGCCGTGATGAAGGGTCTCGGGCGAAAATATCGAATTGAGCCAACATTAAGCTAAAGCTAATGCCTTCTTTATTAAGTGTACATCGAAACGTCCCGATGAAGGGTCTGGGCCCGAAAGGTCGACTGTAGATGCTGCCTGGCTTGCTGAGTTTCTCCAGCATTTTTGTGTGTGTTACTTGGATTTCCAGTAGCTGCAGATTTTCTCTTTTAGTGAAATAGCCGTTTTGCGTCAACGACCAACGCAATCCAAGGGTCTGCTGGGGGCAGCCCGCAAGTGTCACTATGCTTCTGGCGCCAACGTACTAACCTGGATGATCAGTAGCTACCAGCCTACTAACGGCAGGGCTTGGAAATGTGCGAGGAAAACGGTGCACCCGGAGAAAACCCACGCGCTCGCGAGGAGAAAGTTTAAAAAAAACTCCTTGGAGACTGCGGCGGGAGTCGAACCCCATCTGTGATCGGATTCCGCGCTGCAGCTCAATAAATGTAAAAATAAATTAATAAACTGGGTCGTTGTAGACACGTTTGTGGTTTTGCGTCTGTTCTTGCGTGTTAGGGTAGAGCCACGTATCACTGAGAGGCTGTTCGGGCTATTGGATCCCTATCGAACACCGTTCACCCCAACATCGAAGGCCAGGGTGGACAACGTATGTTGCGGTCTCGCTGTCTAGGCAGGTCAGGACAGTCGGCTATGGAGAGTAAACCGAAGCCTATGTAACAGGCTCCCCCTCTCCACGCAGCTGAGGGTTGCCAGTCGGCGTGGAACTCAACGCAGGACTGCCTGAGGGACTCCAGCTCCGGATATTTCCTCGGGGTTTACGCCTGAAACCTTCTTCCTGCGTGGGGTACAGCCGCAAGGCAGCGGAGGTTTAAGGCCAGGCTTTTCCTTCTCCTAGATGGACTGCCAGCCACGGCTGAGGAGCCCCAGCTACCCGGAAGATGTCCCTCAGATCCCCTCGATACCTCTCTCCTTGCCCCTAAATCTATGCCTACTTGGGTGGGTGCGGGATGGACTCGGTTCCTTCACGGCGCTGTTTGCTGGACGGAGTGAGCCGGTATTTTCGCACCACTCCCCCAGAGTGTTGTATTGCGGAAGTCATTACAATGCGCAAATGATTGCACCTTCTGATTTCAGACCCCCAGTCCCGCTGAAACGTCGACCGTTTATTCCCCTCTTTAAACGCTGCCTGACCTGCTGAGTTTCTCGGGCCTTTTGTGTGCCTTACTCTGGATTTCCAGCATCTGCAGAATTGTTGTATTGATGACTGAATTATTTCAGGGAGTCCCGGGGGAGGTGGGGAAAGCAAATTAGAAACCGGCAGATTTATTTAGCTATGTACTGCATATCTTTAGGGCGCAACAGGAGCGTAGCGGTTAGCTCCGCTCTGGGGCGCCGGAATTCTAGCCCTGTCTGTAGGTACGTTCTCTCCGTGAACCGCGTGGGTTTCCCCCGGGTTCTCCGGTTTCCCCTCGCGCTCCAAAGACGTAGCGGTTAATCGGTCATTGTAAATTGTCTCGGTGATTAGGCTATGGGTTGCGACTCGTTGGGCCGGGAGGGACTTGTCCGCGCGGTATCTCTAAGTAAATAAATATCCGCATATTTGAAACGACCACCAAGAGGAGAATTTAGCACTTGATATCAACTTTGACGAATGGATTTTGCTGAAAGGTACGACATCTCCTGTGATGTGGCCGCGGTTAGCGGTCCGCCCCGTCTTCTCGGCGCAGATTTTTGTTTAACCCGCAGGAAAGAACAGATACTTCACCGAGATACTGTGTGGATCTGGTTTGCCGTAGTGTGTCAGAGCGGGACCGCGAATGTTGAAGGATTCGCCCGTCTCCGCTTGCAGGACATTTTATATTCTGGTCCTGATATATTCTAGGCTGCGCTTGAGGTACTGTGAGCTGATTTGGGCCACTTATTCGAAAAGGGATGTGCTGGTATTGGAGAGGATCCAGGGAAAGTTCACGAGAATGATCCCGGGAATGAAAGATTTCACGTACGAAGAGCGTTTGCTAGCTCTGGGTCTGTACTCGCTGGAGTATAGTTATTGAAACCTGGTGAATATTTCAGGACCTAGACAGAGTGGATGTGGAGAGGATGTTTCCAGTAGTGGGAGAGTCTCAGAATAGTAGGAGAGAGATGATGAGGAATCTGTAAAATTCATTACCACAGACGGCTGTGGAAACTGTCACTGAAGCGGAGGTCCTTGATTATTCAGTGTCAAAGGTCTCCGGAAGAAGGCGGAAGAAAGGGGTGAGGGGGATAATAAATCAACCATGATGGAATAGCAGAACAGACTCGATGGGCCGAATGGTCTACTTCTGCTCCTATGTCTTAGGGTCTTATGGACATGCGTGAGTCCCTGAGAGCGGATGTAAAAATCTATTCAGCTGGCCGATTCCTGCAGGATAATAACCAGAGAGGGCCGGAAACGCTGATGAGACCAGGGTCCTTTCGGACAGACACGGGACTGAGACCTGGAGAGACCGCGTCGGAACCTGAAGTCCCTGCCGAACTGATCGAAGAAATTTCCCGTGACAGCATCGACACGGACGTGCAACCAGATGCACAGCGCCGTTTAATATCTAGAATATATATGCTCGTTACCTTATGCACTCTTATTAAATGAAAATTACTTATATATAGATATTAGAATCAAGTTTAATATCATTGGGGTATGCCGTTGTCTTATAAATACAGTAATACTTTGCTAATTATAATTTTCTTATTACGTATTGCAATAAGAAGTACGGTACCGAAAAAATAACGTAGTGCTAAAAAGAGAGGGAAATGTTAGTGAGACAGTGTTCGTGGATTCATTGCCCATTCAGAAATCCGTTGGCGGAGGGGAGGAAACGTTGAGTGTGCGTCTTTCAGGCTCCTGTACCCCCTCCCTGATGGGGGCAATGAGAAGGGGGCATGTCCTGGGTGATGGGGGTCCTTAATGATGGATGCCGCCGTTTTGAGTCACCGCCTTTTGAAGATGTCCTCAGTGCTGGGGAGGTCGGAGCTCATGAAGGGGCCGGCTGAGGTGCAACTTTCTGTAGCTTTTTTTCCCGATCCTGTGCGGTGGCCGCTCCGAACCAGACGATGATGTCAGCGATTAGAATGATCCTCACTCTATAGATACTTGTGTAGATTGCACTGCAATGCGGCCGCAAAACCACACACTTCACGACCCGTGGGCCCTCTGCCGACCGCGGATGTTGTGTCCCAGTAGTCTAGATACGCAAGCCTGGGCAGTACGATATGGAGAGCAAGCTGTTGCCCATGTAGCAAGCTCTCCCTCTCCACGCATCTGATGAACCCAAAGGAACGGCAGAGACCGATACAGTTTGGTACCAGCAGCGTCACAGGAGTCGCCAGTCAGCGTCTAAGTCAATGAAGGACTGGCTCCAGCTCCGGGTTTTCCCCGGGGATTTCTCCCGGAGCCTTCCCAATGAGTGGATATAGAGCGTTCCTTCTCCTAGATGAGCTGCCAGACAAGACTCGTCTACCCGAAGCGACAGGCTACAAGGCGCCAGCAATCGGCCTTTGCCCCTTCTCCTGTCAGCGGAAACGGTTCTGTCAGGTTTAGCAGCTAAGCCACACGTGAAGGCCAGCAGCTGTCAGAACTATTTGAGACACACGCCATTGGGAGCGTTTAATAGGTAGAGGGAGCTTGTCCCCATTACCACCCCCGGCTGTAACAACCTGACAGAACCATTTCACTACGTGTATCAACGACAATCAAACCGATTCTGGTTTTGATTTTGTTTCAAATCCGAACGCGCCGTGTTGTGCAGTGGTGGTTCAACACTGGTTCATTTAAAGCACAGGGCATCGCAAGACCTTTCTGGAAACGTGTCCAGCCCCCTTCCCCTTACTCAATATTACCCCCACCTCTTCCCCCTCTCCACCCAAGGCCCCCGAAAATCTGGATCATGGAGCCGTAGAGCGCCTCAGCGCAGAAACAGGCCCGTCCTTTCAATACTATCCCGCACCGGTCGCATTTATTTCCAAAATTCATCCGCGCACTGATAGTCAGTTTGCGTTCTAAAGTGCAGATGAGGCGGCACCAAGGAGACAGCCAACCCGTTCATCTCGGATCGGACTCTCGCCGAAACTAGGCAAGGTTTCGATTTCAGACAGCCTGCCCTGGCGACAGAGCAAAACGGCTGCGTTTTGGGGGGAATGATGCTAATTTATAAAGACAGCAAAGGTTAAGGGAGCGTAGAATTTTCCACATAACGATATTTGAGCTAAGACCGTCCCTCCCACCCCTCCGTATAAGTTTCAAGCTAATTACACTGGGTGGCCTCTTCATTTGGTCCCTCCTGTCCTTAGTAAAGTGTACACTGGGTGTACGTTCGTGGTCTTCTGGTGCGGTAGCCCGTCCACCTCAAGGTTCGACATGTTCAGAGATGCTCTTCTACACACCACTGTTGTAACGCGTGGTTATTTGAGTTACTGTCACCTCCCTGTCAGCTTGAACCAGTCTGGCCATTCTCCTCTGACCTCTCTCATTAACGAGGTGTTTTCACCCACAGAACTGCATTCACTTCATGCCATATTTTTTAATTTTGATTTTTCACACCATTTTTTGTAAACTCTAGATTTGCGTGAAAATCCCTGGAGACGAGCAGTTTCTGAGAAACCCAAACCACCCCATTTGGCATCAACAATCATTCCACGGTCAAAGTCACTTAGATCACATTTCTTCCCCCTTCTGATGTTTGGTCTGAACAACAACTGAACCTTTTGACCATGTCTGAATGCACTGAGTTGCTGCCACAATGTTGGTCGATTAGATATGTGAATTGACGAGCAGGGGGACAGGCGTACCTAATAAGGAGGTCACTGAGTGCATATTACACCGCGAGGGAAGTTCCGCTGATGAAGGAAGATTTCTCTCCTTCCGCTTAAAGAAAAGTTTGGACAAATCGCACTATGCAGGTGTTCCTGAAGGAATTGTTCCCTTATAAGCTCTGCCCCTATTTCTCCAGAACCCGATATGGCCAATTTCCCATACACTCTTGTCCACCCTCCACTACCTCTAACAGTTTTTTTTAATTTTGTGTCCTCGCGTTGTGTAGCCCCCACTCCTCCCCAGCGGACGGGGGTGGGGGGAGAGGGTAGGAGGGCGGAGCTGGGACACTGGGAATTCATTTCTGTCTCTGGGCTTCATTTAAACAGGCGCCTACCTATCGTTGACATTTAAAATATTATTTAAATAAGATTTAAACGCATTTTAAATCTTACTTGCACGATTCGCTTTATTTTTTGGTGGGCAGTCTGTGAAAGTTTGCAGAGTCTCGGCCCGAAACGTCGACTGTACTCTTTTCCATAGATGCTGCCGGGCCTGCTGAGTTCCTACAGCATTGTGTGTTGTGTGTGTTGCTGGGATCTCCAGTATCTGCAGATTTTCTCTTGTTTGTGTCTGGAAGTTTTCTTGTGGGTTACAATGAACCTGGTTTGGGTTTAAAGCCGAAGGCGGAATTAACTGGGAACAGGCTGCACACACACGCTGTTATTTCCCATGGAGAGGGTGGCGGATTTATTTCCTACGGCCTCTTCAGTAGCTGCGGTTGGCTCTTCAGAATCAGGCTTCATGTCAGATATTGGATATTTAATATCTTTTCGCGGCTATGCCACGACAATTGTCTATTCACAAATCTAATGGCGGAGGGGAAGAAGCTGTTCCCGAAATGTTGAGTTTGTGTCTTCAGGCTCCTGTACCTCCTCCTTGATGGTAGCAATGAGAACAGGGCATGTCCTATTTGATGGGGATCCTTAATGATGGAAGTTTTCATCTCCACTGTTCCACTGGGAGACGCCAGGGTCAGTGCCGTGCCAAACCCGAATCCTGTTGCTTGCAAACGTCTCCGGGACTATTTGAATTTACACAGAACGTGGAGCAAAGCATCACAGTACAGGCCCTTCGGCCCACAATGCTGTGCTACCTTTTTAACCTACTCCACCATCAATCTGACCCTTCCCTCACACACAGCCCATAGCCCCCCCAGTGAAAAATCTCCCCCTTCCGTTTAAAAAAATGGATGTCTCACTATTCCAATGTCCCTGAAGGAATTGTCCCCTTAAGTGCTCCGCCCATTTCTTTGCAACCCTTCATGGCCGATTCAAGATTGTTGACGCAAACACGAGGAAATCTGCAGATGCGGGAAATTCAAGCAACACACATCAAAGTTGCTGGTGAACGCAGCAGGCCAGGCAGCATCTCTAGGAAGAGGTACAGTCGACGTTTCAGGCCGAGACCCTTCGTCAGAACTAACTGAAGGAAGAGTGAGTAAGGGATTTGAAAGCTGGAGGGGGAGGGGGAGATCCAAAATGATAGGAGAAGACAGGAGGGGGAGGGATAGAGCCAAGAGCTGGACAGGTGATTGGCAAAAGGGATATGAGAGGATCATGGGACAGGAGGCCCAGGGAGAAGGAAAAAGGGGGAGGGGGTAAAAGCCCAGAGGATGGGCAAGGGGTATAGTGAGAGTGACAGAGGGGAGAAAAAGGAGAGAGAGAGAAAAAAATGTGTGTATATAAATAAGTAACAGATGGGGTACGAGGGGGAGGTGGGGCATTAGCGGAAGTTAGAGAAGTCAATGTTCATGCCATCAGGTTGGAGGCTACCCAGACGGAATATAAGGTGTTGTTCCTCCAACCTGAGTGTGGCTTCATCTTTACAGTAGAGGAGGCCGTGGATAGACATGTCAGAATGGGAATGGGATTTCCAGTACACAAGTGCAAAGGAGAATGAAATAATTGTTACTCCCAATTCGATACAGCATAAAAAACACAATAGGATAAAGAAAACAATAATTAAAAAAAACAAATAAATATAAAACCGCAAGTTAGCTTATATACATAGATTGAGTGTATATCCATAAAGTGACGTGAGGCACGGGAATATCTGTAAGGTAGCTGACAGGAAGTGATAAAGTGGTGTTGGGAGTGTGTTGAAGTGAGTTAGTGGTGGAGGTGTTGCTGAGCCTTAACTGTTTTTGAGTCTGGTGGTCCTGGCGTGCATGCTACGTGGCCTCCTCCCTGATGGGAGTAGATCAAACTGTCCACGAGCAGAGTCGGTGGGATCCTTCGTGATGTTACTGGCCCCTTTTCCGGCACCTTTTTTATGTACACAATATAGAAAGAGCAAAGGGGGCGTTGTCTACATCAAAGTGCTTATCTCAATCAGCTGTTATCACGGCCCCCACTCCGGCAATGTGTTCCAGACTCCAGTGTGTGGGGATCTGTGTAAAGCACAGCCCCCTAACCCTTCCCCCACTCACCTTTACCGGAGGTCCTGATGAGTTCTGGTGTCCCGGATGAGCGGTCATTCGGTCATCCCGCCACCGTCACGCGGTTGTTTGTGGAATCTTGCTGTGCTTAAATTGGCCACTGTGCTTCCTACGCTGCAATAGTTACTGCGCTCTGGAATTGGCTGCGTCGGCTCCTACCCTGGAATAAAGTAATATAAACGCAATTGTTAGTAATTAGCATGTAATCTAGGCACTCTCAAAGTGTCCCAGATCTCCGAACAGGTCTGGGAACGAGAAGGGTGAGGATCCGGCAGGGGTTTGAGGGGAAAGTTCCTGCTCCTGATGGGAATTCAGATGCCTGTCTGTTAAACACATGTGCTGGGGTCCTTGCAAAGTGTGCTTACGTATGTGGTTTTGTGTATGTCAGTGTATATGTAACTGTGTGTGTACACATGTGTGTATAATACATATACAAAACTACACACAGGGAAGGTGAGAGGGAATATGGACAGGCCAGAGGGAATATGTGTATATGAAGGTGTGTGTGGAGGGGGATCTGTGTGTACATGGGGTGTGTATATGTAGTTGTGTACGTGTGTGTAATCAGATACTGCAGGGTTTCATCTGGAGGTATGTTAGCTTGAAAGTTGGAGCTGTGTTTGTACATATTCAGACATGTATGAATGTGACATTTTGTGAATGTGTGTGAGTGTATGGATCACATTTCCTCTCTCCTTCCCACCCACATTCCCTCTCACCTGTCAGCAGAGCATTCTCTCTCACCTGTCCACATTCCCTCTTGCCTGTCTGCCTTCCTGCTCACCTGTCCACATTCCCTCTCGCCTGTCCATGTTCTTACACAGCTTCCCTCTCAACTGTCTGCATTCTCTCACACCTCCCCACATTTCCTCTCACCTGTCACAGTCCCTCTCACCTGTCAGCATTCCCTCTCACCTGTCCACATTCCCTCTTGCCTGTCCATGTTCTTACACAGCTTCCCTCTCAACTGTCTGTATTCTCTCACATCTCTCCACATTCCTCTTACCTGTCCACATTTCCTCTCAGCTTTCCTCTCATCTGTGGCTTCCCCTCACCTGACCACATTTCCCTCTCACTTTCCTCTAACATTCCCTCTCACCTGTCAGTATTCTATCTCAACTGTCCACATTCCCTCTCACCTGTCTGCCTTCCTGCTCACCTATCCACATTCCCTCTCTCCTGTCCACATTCCTACTCACCTATCCACATTCCCTCTCTCCTGTCCACATTCTCTCTCACCTGTCTGCCTTCCTGCTCACCTGTCCACATTCCCACTCACCTGTCCACATTCCTACTCATCTATCCACATTCCCTCTCTCCTGTCCACATTCCCTCTCACCTTTCCTCTCCTCTGTGGGCATTCCCTCACCTGTCCACATACTTTCTCATCTGTCAGCATTCTGTCTCACCTCTCCTCTCACCTGTCTACGTTCCCTCTCACCTGTCTGCCTCCCTGCTCACTTGTCCACATTCCCTCTCACTTGTCCACATTTCCTCATCTGTCCACATTCCCTCTCAACTGTCAGCTATCCTCTCACCTGTTCACATTCTATCTCACCTATCAGCATATCCGCTCAACTGTCTACATTCTCTCTCACCTGTCAGCTTAACCCCTCACCTGTCCACATTCCCTCTCACCTGTCAGCATAACCCCTCACCTGTCAACATTCTCTCTCACCTGTCAGCATTCACTCTCTAATTCTCTGATTCTTATTCTGATTCTAATTCTAATTCTAATTCTCAGAGTGACATCCTCCTGTAATGGTAAAGATAATGGAAGTCCTGCCTGCTATAGTTCCTTGCTCTATATTGAGGTCCCAAAAAGTTTCACAGAGATGGAGACCAATCCCGACCTGCTCAAACTCACGCCCAAGAGCCCCAGTAACATTCCCTCATACTAGGATGCGGCCTGGATTAGCAGTGGTGGTCTGCCGAGTGTGACGATGACAGAACCTGTGCGGGACAGTTTTTAAAGTGGAAAAGCGGCTAGAGAGGGGCAGTTCCACTCTCTTGACCTCAGCAGTCCGGGTCCAGTGGTACGAACAAGTGCATCAGACTGGGTTTTTCCTTGGTCACAATGGATGACCATGCTATTGCCTTGTCATTTCCATCACTCTCCACAGAGCACAGCAGAACCACCTTCCTGGCCGTTGGATCTCACTGTCGATCTCATATGCCTCGTCCACCAGAGCTGACTTCACATGCTAGGACAGGCATGTTCCTAACTCGTCGGGGTATGAGGCCACCAGCTACCCTCACCTGGTTTAGCCCACCTGTCGAAGTGGTGTGGGCGCTGTTGCATGGAAGCAACTACTTGAAGCCATAGGTAGAGCTGTGTCGGTGGAGACCAAAAGTGAGTGAGCTGCACTGGAATGGACACAACAAGCCCCTTCACTAGAGGTGCTACCCCTCTCTAGACACCACATACACCCCACCTATTTTAGAGAGCATGTCTTATGGGGATAGGTTGAATGAGCTAGGACTTTTCTCTGTGGAGTGAAGGAGGTGGGAAGTGATTTAATAGAGGTGTACAAGATGACAGGAGGCAAAGATTAGGTGGATATCCAGAGAATTTTTTCCCCCAAGTTGGAAATGGCTAATATAAGAGGGATGATTTTAAGCTGATTGGAGGAAAGGAGAGAGAATGTTGGATGTGAATCATGGGTGCGTGGAATGCTCTGCCAGAGGTGGTGGTAGAGGTAGATGCATTAGGGCATTAAAGAGACTCTTAGATATGCACATGGATGATGGAAAAATGGAGAGCTACGGTATGTCTTAGAGTAAAAGTTCTGCATAACATTTTGGGCCAAAGGACATGTATTGTGCAGCTACGTTCTATGTTCTATTTTCTAAATATCCTCTGCAAACTTTACAGCTTAGTGACATCTTTCCTATAGCAGGTAACCAAAACTGTAAGAGAATATCTCTTATTACTGTTTTTTTTTCTTTCCATATTATGCACCACGGTGCAAAGAATAGAATCTAGTGGATTTGCATGAGAAGTGGTCTTTTGCCAATGTATTAGGGTTGCTTCACATCCCTTGGTGTAAGACCATAAGGCACATGAGCAGAATCAGGTCGTTTAGGCTATTGAGTCAGCTTTTCCATTCCATCATGGATGATTTATTATCCCTCTCAACCCCATTCTCCTGCCTTCTTCCTTTGACATCCTTAGTAATCAAGAACGTATGGCATCCACTTTAAATATATCCAATGCCAAATGACTCCCTAGCCATCTATGGCAATGAATTCCACAGATTCACCATCCTCCAGCTGAAATTCTGTACCTCCTTTCTAAAGGCACATCATATTCTGAGGCTGTGTTCCCTGATCAGCAAAGGAAATGTCCTCTCCACTGCCACTCTATCTTTGCCTTTCAATATTTGACAGGTTTCTATGAGATCCTCCATCATTCTTTTAAATACCAATGAGTACAGGCCCAGAGCCATCAAACGCTCCGCACACGTTAACCTGGGATCATTCTCATGACTGTGGTGGTGATGCTGCTAATGCTGTCCAACCCCAGGTGTTAGGACATCTATCCTAGCTGATCCTTAAAAGGTTGGAGTTATACAGCATGGAAACTGGCCCTTTGCTAACCTAGATGCCACTTCCAAACTCAATCTATTTGGTCCATAGTCTTCTAAACCTTTCTAATCCATGTAGTTGTCCAACTGTTTTCTAAGAACTCTTCCCGGTTGCATAGCAACCATGCCGCAGAGATTAATTTATGGTTGCTCCAGTACAAATGAGAGGAGTTGGCAGTTCATGTATAGTGTGCAGCTGCCAGCTGGAACACGCTGAAACTCCCCAATCTTGTGATATAGACAGGCCAGCCAATTTGCACACAGAAAACTCTCTGAGACGGAGAGCCATTGACCAATGAGCTAACCTATTTCGGTGACATTGCTGGTTCAGAATTGAAGGACGTCCCTTTAGAACAGAAATGATGAGTTGGACAGAGGGTGGTGAATCTGAGGAACTCATTGCTACAAACAGCTCTGGAGGCCAAGACACTGGGTCCATTTAAAGTGGAGGTTGATAGGCTCATGATTCATCAGGCCATCAAAGGTTATGGGAAGAATGTGGGAGAATGAGGTTGAGAGAGGTAATAAATCAGCTGTGATGGGGTAGCAGAGAAGACTCGATGGGCCAATTGGCCTAATTCTGCTCCTATGTCTTATGGTCTTATGGCAATTGTTAGCGGTGATTGTGAGCATGCTATGTTGGCAGCAGAAATGGCTGCCCCATCCAGCATAATCCTCACCAATTTGATTTGATGCAAAAGTAATTTTATGTTGATTCGATCTGTATCAACAAAATGCAAGACAAGGTTTCACTGTATCTCAGTGTATGTGACAATAATAAGCCAATTCCAATTTTTTGCCAATTTACCTGCTCCTTTCCTAGCTGGGCTTGGGCTGATTCTTCCAGTTGTCCTGACCCATCCTACTGCAAACCAGATGTTGTGCCCCTCCGTTCCCACCCACAGGCTGGACCCTGATGGAATGAACCCCCTCCCACGCCAGGAATTACAATTGGAATTGGAACTGGTACAGAGATTGCTGTGGAGAGCTTTGGTTTGTCTGCTATCCAGGCAGAACATTCCATACATCGAGGTCGTGTTTGCTGAGGAAGCCCGCCAACTGTTGTAGCGGTGTATCACCGCAGGGGGCCACACAAGTGGTACAATTTTTTTTTGCTTTAAGAAATGAAATTGAACATTATTTGCGCTGAAATGGCTAATATGAGCGGCATATCTTAAGGTGATCGGAGAAAAGTATTGAGGGGTTGTCAGAGATATTTTCTTTTACACTGAGAGTGGTGGCTACATGGAACGTGTAGGTAGACGTGGATACTCATACTGTACTGAGAAAGCTGTCTCGTTATTGTCTTGCACCATAGTCTATCAGCATCAGGTTTGTGTTTACAGGCACATAGGACCATCAAACCAAAAGATATTGGGGCAGAGGGAGGCCATTGGGCCCATTGAGTCCGCTCTACCATTCCATCATAACTGACTTACTAAACTTCTCAACCGTGCTCTCCTGCCTTCTCCCAGTAGCCTTTGACACTCTTACTAATCAAGAACATATCAAACCTCCACTTTAAATATACCCAGTGACCTGCCCCCCCGCAGCTGTCTGGCACTGAATTCAACAGATTCAGCACCCTCTGCGTAAAATTCCTCATCTCTCTTCTAGAGGGCCCCCCGCTATCCTAAGCCTGTTTTCAGAAGCCATGTTCAACTTCTTCAGGCTGATTTTGATGTTTGATCTTTGAAGCGTTTCCTTTGCCCACCAGGGGCTCGCCGACCTTCCTTTGACTTGGAGTAAAGGATCTCTTAGGGGAGACATAATGTCATAGAAGCATAGAAAACCTACAGCACAATACAGGCCCTTCGGCCCAAAATGCTGTGCCGAACACGTACTTACTTTAGAACATGTACTCTGGAGAAGATCGCTCATTTTGCGTTTTGGGGACACGCTCCTATTTTATTCAGTGGAAGAAGAAACTGCGCTTAATGGCTTCAAAGACGTAATTAGAATGGTTAAACTATGGCGCGATGGCAGCGTAGCGGTTAGCGCGACCCTATTACAGCTCGGGCGGCGGAGTTTGGAGTTCAATCCGGGGCCGCCTGAAAGGAGTTTGTATATTCTTCCCGTGACTGCGTGAGTTTCCTTCGGGCGCCCCAATTTCCGCCCACGGCTTCTTATCCTGGCTTCCTTCCTCTTCTTTTCCACTCCTGTTAAAGGGTCTCGGCGACTTATTATTCATTTCCATAGATGCTGTCTGACCTGCTGAGTTCCTCCAGCAATTTGTGTGTGTCTCTCGGACAGACCCTTAGAATCACGGTCAGAATTGTCTTGTGTGTTCTAAAACAAAGGCAATGGACAATCGTCCCCTTGTGCCCCCTCCTTTCCTTTCATCAGTCACTGGGGAGAGGTGAGGTGTAGGGATTTAACCTTTTAGTGCGCCGAATGTTTATATATGTGATGCCGCAGTTATTCGAGGGACGGTTACAAGTATTAGAGCGGAGAGCGCAGGTCATGCGAGTTCTCCTCACGCCCAAACCAATTCTGGTCATTGAAAATTCCCTCAACCTTTCAGTATTCCAGTACAAATCCACACAGTCTCCGGCGGAACTCAGTAGACCAGACACTACCCATGAAAAAGAGTGGACGGTACGTTTCGGCCCGTGACCCTTCATCAGGCCTGAAGAAGGGTCCCTGCCCGAAACGTCGACTGTTTTCTCTTTTCCATAGTTGCTATCCGGTATGCTGAGTTCCTCCGGCATTGTGTGTGTGCTGCTTTGGATTTCCAGCATTTGCAGACCTTTTCGTGTTCGCCACACAGACTCCGGACATTGGGCCGTTGACCCCAGCACTCGGGTCTGTAGTTCGGACAGCGCGTTTGTGGGCTTGAAGTAATGTGGTTTATATATTGTTCCATTCAACTCTCTTTTCCCTGAGAGGTTTTGTGCTTGGTGCGGGGTGGTCATTCTAAAATAGAGAATGCAGGAAACTTCCGCAGGTCAGTTCGCATCTATGGTGGGGGGAGCGGTGCCGACTTTATAGGTCGGTGACTTTCCCTGGGCCATATTTGGGGTGTACATCTGTATTAGTGACTGCAGTCTAATCTGTAGTTTGAATGGTTGCTCCGTCGGGGCATGCTGGTCTGACTGAGTGCGTGCGGGTATTTGCACGTTTGTTTGTGAGAGAATGTGTGTGTGTGTGTGTGTGTGTGTGTGTCTGTGTGTGTCTGTGTGTATTGAGTGCGCACCTCTCTGTCTATAACAATGTACCCTCAAACCAAACATAAAACGAGCTACTGACGGGACTCAGGGGATCAGTCGCGTTTCGGGTCGAGGCCCTTCACCTGAACAATCTATGAACAGATCTGGTTGTATATGCGGGTGCGCGTGTGTGTACCTGTTTATTTATTGAGATACAGAGCAGAATAGGCCCTTCGGACCCCTCAAGCGGCGCGGCTGGCAATCCCCCGACTAGCCGATCACGGGACAATTCACAATGACCAATTGACTTGCCAAACGTCTACGGATTGTGGAAGAAAACCGGAGACCCCGGCGGAAACTCACGCGGTCACAGGGGGAACGTACAAACTCCTTACAGGCAGTGGTGGGAATTGATCCCGGATCGCCGGTACTGTAAAGCGCTGTCTGCGTGATTGTGAATATGCTGTGTTCCTATATGTGTGGCTGTGTGCATGACTGTGTTCTCTGTGTGGGTGTGTGTACCTGAATGGGCCTTGTTTATAAACAGTATGTTTGCATGTGCGTGTGATGTGTGTGGGTGTTGTGTGTGGATGTTATGCATGTTGTATGCATGTTATCTGTGTGAGTGTGTTATGTTTGTGTTATATGTGTGCTTGTTGAGTGCGTTGCGTGTAGATGTTATGTGTTTGTATACTGTGTGTGTGTGTGTGTGTGTGTGTGTGTGTGTGTGTGTGTGAAGTCCACTTTGACCCCTCACCCCTGAGGCTGTTCCTCTCTCCGGTTGCCTCTAACCCGTCGCTGATACGATCCCTCTTCTCTTTTCAGAGATATTCATGCTCCCGTGAGCGCAGCGGGCGAAGATGAAGAGCAGGCTGTGCCTAGCGATCGCTGCTGTCTTGGCAACTCTGCTTGCCGCGTCCGTGGACGCTCAAGGTAAAACTTTCTGCTCCAGCTCGTCACTCCCGACGGAGATGGCGCAGGACCGGTGCTGTTGGCGAGTCAACGCCTCCCGCACATCTGGCGTCATCTCTTTCCGGAGCGGCAGCTAACTAACGATGCTTTATGTAACCTTTCTCTCAATAGGTACAAGGAACGTGTATCTTAATACCTGAATGATTTAACCGAATTGCTTATCTTTCCGCTGTTGGTTGAACTTTGATGACGATATAATTATTCCTAGCAGGGTGTTAATCTCCAGTTCATCGATACCATCGCGTTAATACTACGTGACACTTCACGCGTTGAGAATGCTGCGACTTCGGTCTTTCAGCTCCCACATACAGCGACCATCTCAGAATTACATTCAAAAGATGTTTTGGTGACGTGCAGTTTATTTCCTCTCCATTTTATCACAGAGATTCCACAGGAGCGGGCAGAAGTCGAACTCTTCAAAATAATTTTAATGCATTTTTTTTTTACCTTCGCAAAGTTTCTGGAAGCAATGTATACAGAAATCGGAGGCATTGTTGTGGCGTAAAACTTTTCAAATGGATCACAGTTTAGTCAGGTCCGATGCCTTTACTTCCGCACATTTCCGAATCAGAATATGGTTTAATATCACCGGCATAAGTCTTGAAATTTGTCAACTTTACGGTAGCAGTATGATGAAAAACATAATAAATAAATAGTGAGAAAAAATGAGTTACATTATAGTTCAGTTAGTAGTGCAAAAATACAGAAATAATTCAAAAGTACAGTAGTGAGGTAGTGTTCGTGGGTTCAATGTCCGTTCAGAAATCGGATGGCAGAGGGGAAGGAGCTGTTCCTGAATCGGATTTCACGATGCATTTCAACTCTGCATAGAATACCGTACATGGGATGAATATAAATATGACCGAAATGCACGCATTTTTAGAAAATTACCTGTGATTTGGCCATTTTATGATTCGTTCAATAAATAGTGATAGAAATGTTCAGCGGGTCAGGCAGCATCTGTGGAAAAAGGAACCGAGTTATTATTTCAACTCAATGACACTTCAAATATATATTCCTTTGGTATAATGAATCATTTAAAATATAATTAATGAAATTAAAGTGGCAGTTTCCGTTTCCTAGAGATGAAACGCAGAGTGTTAGTCTGAAATGAGTTCGTCTGGAGAGCAGGTTGGACCAATCCTGGACATGGGAAGCCCCACCTTTTGTTCTCCGTCGGCGTTCCGTAGCTGGGAAACGGAAACGGAAACGGAAACTGCCGCCTTAATTTCGTTAGTAATAAGTCACCCCGACCCAAAGACTGTGAGGTGCGACTCCTGCGCCCAGCCAGTGACCCAGGGAGCGAGGTCTTTGCTTGTCACGGGGAACAGGTGAAGTTAAAACTTCATCTGGATCTTAGAATCGGGAGATTGCATCTGATTGAATTAGTTTTTAAAACACCGTTTTGTTTTGAGCTACGTATCTTTTGGCTTTCTATTGCATAGGAATCACTAACAATTATATTTGTCTCGACATATATTAAACAGTCCCACGCTCGGCCCATAAGAGCGGGCGGGGATGGGGTGTTGCCACGGTGGTGCTGTAGTTCTGCCGCCGAGCAGATCCGGTGACCCGGGTTCCGTACTGATTTCGGGCGCCCTCTGTACATTCTCCTGGAACGGTAGGTTTCAGATTTCAAATACTTCCTTCGTTGAAAAAAAACACATCTTCCTCAATCCTCTCTGAACTTCCTACCCTTTAAGCACGTGCCCTAGTTCAAAGAAAATTTATCTGCAGATTTCCTCGTGTTTGCGTTATTATCATTATCTTCGATTATTAACACTATCTCCCCTATCGAGTCCAAGCTGCCGATGCTGATCAGGGTTGCCACCCAGCAAGACCCAAATCCCTGCGTTCGACCCATATTCCCCGAAGTCCTCCCCCCACCCCATGTACCTGTACAAATACTTGTTACGTGATACCTTCCTTTTCCTAGCAACTCGTTCCAAATACGCACCACTCTCGAAAAACGCGCGGAAAGTGCCTCTCAGGTCAAAATAATCAAAATAGGACATACATGGTAAATGGTAGGGCATTGAAGAATGCAGTAGAACAGAGGGATCTAGGAATAATGGTGCTTAGTTCCCTGAAGGTGGAATCTCATGTGGATAGGGTGATGAAGAAAGCTTTTGGTTTGCTGGCCTTTATTAATCAGAGCATTGAGTATAGGAGTTGGGATGTAATGTTGAAATTCTACAAGGCATTGGTAAAGCCAAATTTGGAGTATTGTGTACAGTTCTGGTCACCGAATTATAGGAACGGTGTCAACAAAATAGAGAGAGTACAGAGAAGATTTACTAGAATGTTACCTGGGTTTCATCTCCTAAGTTACAGAGAAAGGTTGAACAAGTTGGGTTTTTATTCTTTGGAGCGTAGAAGGTTGAGAGGGGACTTGATAGAGGTATTTAAAATTATGAGGGGGATAGATAGAGTTGACGTGGATAGATATTTTCCATTGAGAGTGGGGGAGATTCAAACAAGAGGACATGAGTTGAGAGTTAAAGGGCAAAAGTTTAGGGGTAATATGAGGGGGAACTTCTTTACTCAGAGAGTGGTAGCTGTGTGGAACGAGCTTCCAGTAGAAGTGGTTGAGGCAGGTTCGATGTTGTCATTTAAAGTTAAATTGGACAGCTATATGGACAGGAAAGAAATGGAGGGTTATGGGCTGAGTGCAGGTCGGTGGGACAAGGTGAGAGTAAGAGTTCGGCACGGACTAGAAGGGCCGTGTTGTAATTGTTATATGGTTATAAGTCACTTTGAAATCTTTTCCCCTTCATCCTAAATCTATGCCCCCTAGTTTTGGACTCCCCTACCCTAGGGGGAAATATGTTACCTTATCCACCCCATTCATAATTTTATAAACCTATGTAAGGTCACTTCTCAGTCTGGTCAACCCCTCTCTATAACTCGGGCACTCCCATCCAGGCAACACCCACGGAACTCTTCTCTGCACTCTTTCCAGTTTAGCCATGTCTCTCCTATAACAGGGCGACCAAAACTGTGCGCAGTACTCCAAATGCGGCCTCACCAGTGGGCGTCACGGTAGCGTAAGCTGTTAGCGCGATGCTATTACAGCTCGGGATGTCCGAGTTCCGAGTTCAATTCCGACGCTGTCTGTGAGCAGTTTCTGCGTCCTTCCAGTGACTTCGTGGGTTTCCCCCGGGTGCTCCGGTTTCCTCCCACGCTCCCAGGTTAATTGCTCGTTGATTAGGTTAGGGTTAAATAGAGGGTTGCTGGGCATACGGCTCGTTGAACCGGTAGGACCTGTTCCGCGCAGTATCTGTCAATATTAAAAAAACAAAAAGGCATACAACCGCACAAGATGTCCTTTGAGGGTCCTTTCATAACCCTTACAATAGGCCCTCCCCTGTCTCCTACGTCCCAACAAAACCAGTCTTCTCCCCAGTCCCTTATAATAGCTGAAACGTTAAACCCCAGGGAACATCCCACCTTTGCACAGTGCCCTGACTGGTGGGTTAATCGGGTAATCCACTTACTCTCTTCGGTGATTTTAGTGGTTCCTATACAATCGGATCTTTTATAAAATATTTGCGTTTTGTACAAGCGGCTGGTTGATGCAATCACCCGGTAACTTCCACAATGCAAAAGTGAAATAAAATAAGCGTTATATAAATAGAGTGGGAGAGGGGGAGAGGGAGGCGCCCTACTCCCCTTGAAGAGCCTGATGGGAAGGTGTGAGCGTGTTTGTGTGCGTGACAGGGACAGAGGAGTGTGGGGGTGGGAGTGAGAGTGAAAGAGAGAGAAAGCACGATGGAGTGACAGTGAAAGAGGGAGAGAGAGAGAACTCCAGAAGTAGGTAGATTTGGCTTTGTTGACCCTGCGAGCCGTCATAGAATTGATGGGCCAAGCGGCCTGTTTCTCTATAGGAGAAAATATTTAAAAAATGCATTTCACAGAGCAGAGGACCATTCGCTTATTGTGCCCGGTCAGCTTTCGAAGCCATTTTTTTTTGTGTGAACGTTTCCCATTACACGCATCACAGTCCCGTTTAGAAATTGCTCTCGAGCCTGGTTCCACGCCCCTCCCAAACACTGCAAAGTCAGATCGCTATGAAGTACTCGGCCAGCTGCTTTGCAATCTGCGTCCTCCTTTTACGGACCATCCGGCTGAACCCACACCGAGAACACGCTTTCCCTATTTACTCTTTGATCTCCCCTACAGTGAATGAGTAACAAGTAAACAAAGGCACAAGTAACCCCATGGAGGCCGAAGTCGTTGCAATAAATCCCCAGCCAGGGCTACAGAGGCAGCAGGAGTATTTGGAAGACACTACTGTTTAGCACGATGTAATATTTGGAGCGTATCTGCAATCTCCTCCCCCACCCCCTTATAAAACACAGTTTAATTTTTTGTAAGAGTCCCGGAATAGGGTTATAAACAGAAGAGATTCTGCAGATGCTGGAAATTCAGAGTAATACACACACACAATGCTGGAGAATCTCAACAGGTCAGGCATCATCTATGGAGGAGAATAAACAGTCGAAGTTTCGGGCCAAGACCCTACATCAGGGCTGGAATTTACTGTCACAGAGAGCTGTGGGAGCCAAGTCATTAAAGCGGGGGATGAGAAGCTCTTGATTAGAAAAGGCATCAAAAGTTACCTTCAGAAGACCTAACACATCCTCCACTGGTGTCGCGCGGAATCGCGGAGACGCGCATGAGAGATGGAAACCACTGCCGTCTGTGGCAGCAGAGGTTAATGGCACCCCCTTGAAAAAAAGTGTCCGAGCTAGTGTGTGTGGAGGCAGAGAGTGAGAGGATTCGTCCAAAAAATATTTCCGAAGAAGCACGGAATAAGTTGCTGGATGAACTCGGCGGGTCAGGCAGCATCTGTGGAGGGAAATGGCCAGGGGAGAATATCTGCACCCGAAACGTTCAGCTCAAGTTTGCTCTACAGATGCTGCCCGACCCGCTGAGTTCCCCAGCACCTTGATTCTTGCTCTAGATTCCGGCATCTGCATTTCTCCGGTGTTTCTTAATGTAGCGCCTCTTAGACCAGGGGTTCCCAACCTGGGCTAATGGCATCAAAAAGGCTGGGAAGCCCCGGCTTGGACTGAAATAAATGCCACGGCACGTACAGTGTGGCGGCAACGAATAGCCCAATAGGCGGATGATTAGTTGGATTTTCGCAGTCGTAAGCCCCTTATTTTTTTTTAAAGAGCAGTTAGGCGCTGCGTTACTAGAATCGGAATCAGTCTTAATATCATTGGCACATGTCATGAAATGTGTTTTCTATTGCGGCAGTAGTACAGTATAAATATAATAAAAACCTATACATTACAATAAAATGTGCTGTATATATTAAAAATAAAATAAGCAGTGCGAAAAGAGCAAGATAAACAGCGAGGTAGTGTTGGAGGATTCATTGTCCATTCAGAAGTCTGATGTCGGCGGGGAAGAAATTCTAAAACGTTTGGTGTGTGTTTTCAAGCTCCATTTATATGTACAGGAAGACGGCATGTGCTGGGTAGTGGGGGTCCGCGATGACGGATGCTGCCTTTTTAAAGCATCGCCTTTCGAAGATGTACTCGATGCAGGGGAGGCTCCATGCAAGAGTTGACCGAGTTTGCAACTGTCAGCAGCTTTCCCCGAACCTGTACAGTAGCCCCTCCAAACCAGACAGTGATGCAACCAGTCAGTACGCTTTCCACGGCACATCTGGAGAAGTCTTATGGAAAATCGTACGTCTGCTCAGGGGCCATCCCGGCAGAAAACTCCGAACCTGTCACAGTGAGGGGCAAGGAGAATTCTCCGTGTGAATTTATGCACGGAGTGATGCACAGCAACAGTATGAAGTCAGTAGTAGGAGAAACTGAGTCTCTTGCAGCAGCAATTCAATCATTTATTTTTCTCTAGGGCGCACTCAACACATTAATTCTTTGCTTGATTCGTTAAAAAAAAACACAATTGACACTAATCTTAAGGGAGACACTCGCTGGCCGAGTTGCCCTGATTTTCAAGAGGGCGTTTAGTTACCAGAACGTGGCGTGTGTGTGTGTGTGTGTGTGTGTGTGTGTGTGTGTGTTTATGTGGGGTGGGTGACGGGGCGAATTGAACTGCGATCTTACCCAGCACAAAACATCCGCCGGATTTTCCTTCGCTCCGGGGAACGCAGACCCAGTCACTCCGCTCCATCGCCGGGAAACTCGAAAGGTCTTCGGCAGGATTGAAACTGGCCGGGGTGAGGGCGACCAGCTCTCTCCCCGGTCAACGACAGGAGTCGGTGAAAATTCGGATACACTGACTGACTCTCGTCCCTCTCTGCGACACATTTTCCCCAATTTATTACCAAAAAAAAACCCAGGTTGGTAATAATCCTTTTTTTCCACCTAACGATATCTTAACCAAACAAAAAAAAGCTAATAAAAAATAAAATATACATTTGCTCAATGTGTGCGACTTTGCATTAAATTTGTACAGATCTTGGAAACAAGAGGAATATTTTACAATGGTATTCTACTTTCCATAGTGCCGACACACTAACGCAAGAATGGATTTGCAAGTGACATTTATTTAGATTACCTACGATTTTAACCCGGTCTCACTCGTGCATGAAGTTAAAATTAAGCTTGGAACGAATTTTCCCGCTCAGAGTTCGCAACGCCGTCAGAAATTCATTCCACGCCTTCAGGTTGCATGTTAACTTGCCACTAAGAAGGAAATAACAGAATTATGTATCAAGCTTTTTTTTTGTTTTGAGCTGAAAGTAGAACCAATATTTTAAAATAACATTAGAACAGATGAACTAAAACTGAATATGCGTGTTTTGTAGCTAACAACCGCAGTCAGCTGTAACAGTTGAAGTGCCACACATCACGCATGCGCACGAAGTTCGAGAATATCATTATAAAATATGGTGAAAAAGTCTTTTGTGTCGAAGCTTTCAATGTGCGAGGGTGGAAACTCGGGTTGCTCCAACTCAGTTTCGATCTGCATGAATATGTGAGGCACTAATTACTGTGACCGATCATCCCTCTAATCAAAAAAAATATTTTTTTCTTTTTGTGTCAGAACGTTTTACTCCTGTGCTCCTGTATGTAAAGGGATGCCTGTATTTTATGAGTGTGGGTTGGATTACCTCGGGGGAACAGTTCGGCACTGTGGACAATTTGAACCAATTTTATCTCCACCCCGTTCCTTTTACATTCCCATCAACTCCTTTCCCCCACCCCCCGCCAGAATCCACCACTCACCGTCATTCAAAATGGTCAATTTGCTCCCTACGGCTCGCTGTTTACCCCGGGAGTAAGGCCAGTTCCATTTACCCTCCGTTTATCGTAATGTCTCCATCTGTAATGCCCTCATCATTAAACGTCTTGAATAATAGTGGATTAGAGAAACACAGCTTATAAGCAGACCCTTCGGCCCGAATCGTCCATGCTAGCCAAGATATCTAGGCAGCTAACTTTATGAGGGGTGTGGATAAATGCAAGCAGGCTTTTCCCATTGAGGTTGGGTGTGACTAGAACTAGAGGTCGTGGGTTAAGGGTGAAAGGGTGAAATGTTTAAGCGGGACACGAGGGGGAACTTCTTCACTCAAAAGGTGGTCAGAGTGCTTAATGTGCAACTAGCGAAAGTGGTGAATGCGGGTTCGGTTTTGTGGAGATACGTCTCTATCAAAGGAGGTGCAAGGTGCTCCTTCCCTCTGCTAGTCTGCAGGTCACCCTTGGGCAAAGGTATAACACGTGACTATCCCCGATCAGGGTCACGTGAAGCCATGGGAACAGCTGATGGACGGTTGTATCAGTAGCTGGTGCATAACACAAATCCTGGTTAGGCGACCACTGACGCCAGGCAGACAATCTCTGAAGAGTATTGAGAGTGGCTGGGGTCACCCGTCTTGTAAAGTCACTGCCCAGAAGAAGGCAATATAGAAAACAATTACCAACAACAATCATGGTCATGGAAAGACCACGACTGCCCATGTCGTACACGGCACATAACGGACGATGGAATATGGATGGGTGGGGTCTGGGGGACCACGGTGCAGGTGCGGGTCAATGGGACTAGGTAGAGTAATAGTTTGGCATGGACTAGATGGGCCAAAGGGCCTGTTTACGAGGTGTAGTATTCTGTGACTTTATCCAGGCTGATCACTTTTCCCCGTGTTTGTTCCATGTCCCCCTAAAACTTTCCTATCCACGTACTCCAAATATATTTTAAAAGTTGTAATTGTCCAGGCGGGGACCGCTGCCCATCGCAACTCGTCCGTAAACACAGCATCCTCTGTGTGAAAAGTTGTCCCTCGGGTCCCTTTTAATTCTTTCTCCTTTTACCTTGAATTTATACAGTCTCGTTATAGATTTCCCTATCTCGGGGCGAAGAATCATGACCATCGTGAATCGTGATTTTATGAACCTTTAAATAGGAGCAGAATTAGGCCATTTCGCCATTTATATCATGGCGGATTTATTATTCCTCTCCAACCCAATTCTACAAGAATCGTTCACTCCACGGAAAACAGTTGCACTGTATCCAGCCTCTGCTTTTTGCTTAAGCCCTCTAGACTCGGTAATATCTTCGTGAGTTTCTTTATAATTTTAATTTTTTTAAAAAAATTTACAGATACACAACGGTAACAGGCTCTTCCGGCCCAACGAGCCCGCGCTCCCCAATTACACTCATGTGACTAACCAATCAGTCTTCGGAATGTGGGAGGAAACCGGAGCGCCCGGAGGAAACCCACGCGGTCACGGAGAGAACGTACACACTCCTTACAGGCAGCGACAGGGATTGATCCCATGTCGCTGACGCTGTGACGGTGTTACGCCAACCGTGCCGCTGTAATCTTTTTAGCTTGACGACATCCTTCCTCATTAGTTTCTGGTCTCTACGGTGATGACAGTCCCAGAGATATCGCGCGATAATTTCCCTGTCACTCTCACACCTTCCCTTGAGGACACGCAGTTGCGCGTCAACACCTTTCATCAGTCCCCACGAGTTTTCACGGAGCCAGCCAATCTGGGGTAGCACGACATAGGTACAGTGAAATACAGGTGGATTCTGACTATTATACAGGAGCACGTTTGCTAGTAACACTTGCCGTTTCTTTGTTAAGGTCCCGTGAACGTCTTGCACTGTCTCTACCTGTGGCGTTGACAATGAACTTGTCCGTTAAGATGTGTGACTGTTACGGTAACTCCAGCTGGGATCTTACGCAAACACCAGTGCGTGTTTTGAAGATCGCCCAGAGTGACCCGGTGTGCAAATTAACCAAATCATGGCCGTGATTTGTTTCAATACAGAAGCTATCGCAAATTATCAGATGACCACGCGGTCCTGCTCCGATCTTTTACGCAGCGTTTTCTTCAAAGGTCTTCCTGCCGGTTTAGCACAGAAGCCAATTTCTATTGGTTGGTTAGCGAATCACACTTTTTTTTTTATCAATGGGTTAAATATATATATCATTTACCTACGACGTTAAAAGGTTTTTAAAAAATGTTCCAGCTTAAAGCCGGACCTAAAATGCCAACACACTTTATTACCTGTTTACTACATTTATATAAACATCTATAAGACCAGAAGACATAGGAGCACAATTAGGCCATTCAGCCCAGCGGATCTGTTCCACCATTCCATCATGGCTGATTTATTATCCCTCTCAGCCCCATTCTCCCGCCTTTCCCCATGACATTTGACACCCTGACTAATTAAGAAATTATCAATCTCCACTTTAAATATACCCAATGACTTGGCCTGTGCCAATTAATTCCATAAATTAACTACCCGTTGGTTAAGGCAATTCCTGCTTATCTCTGTTCTAAATGGGCACCCCTCTATTCTGACGCTGCAACTCCTGGTCCTAGACTCCCCCACTATAGGAAACATTCTCTCCAAGTTCACTCCATGTCGGCCTATCAATATTTGATAGGTTGCTATGAGACCCCCTCCTCATTCTTCCAAACTCAAACGAGTACAGGCCCAAAACCATCTAACGCTCCTCATAACCCTTTAATTCCTGGGATCATTCTCGTGAATCTCCTTTGAACCCTCTCCAATGCCAGCACATTAATTCTTAAATAAACGTCCCAAAACTGCTCACAATATTCTAGGCATGGCGGACTTGCGCCGAAGAATCTGTTCGCGTGCTGGGTAAATCGATGTCTTGTATATAAAAACTATACGGACGAATTCCACCGCCGCTAAGTTTTTAAGTCCCTGATATTTTAAAATTACTTTTTCCACTTCCGCTTAAAAATAAGTAAATACAAAATATTTTAAAGCAATTAAACACAGATATTTTATTAATAATTCATAATTTTATCACATTCGATAAAATAAACTTTTGTTTTTTAATTGACCTCTTTTTTGCTCGGGCCACGATTTCCCCTCTCCTCCCGAATTGACACAGCGACATGTAATGTACAGCGTAATCATGGAGAGTAATTTGACCGGCTTTGTATTGAGTGACAACAGCATGCGATGTAATCAGAACCCGTCTTCACTGTGAGATGTTTGCCCACCTGGTCTGTGTATCCGCTCCTGCCCGTATATAGTTTGTTGTTCATCGTGTTTGACCTTTTGTTTATCGCTGTGCACTGACCAGACGGCGGGAAGTCCAGCGTGTGTGTTAGCCATGTGCTCTTTATTTACCCTCGTCATGATTTATCTGTGTTCCCGCCAGCTTCTCACACGTGTTTATGGTTGTTCCCACTTGCTAACAATAGACATCAAACCTCGAAATGCCTATTGTTGAAAGCAAATTTATGCAAAGATTCTATGTCGATCTCCAAACGCTTAGCTGATTCGACACCTTCTCGCTTTTAACTATTGCAGCGTGAACAAACTTTACCACAAAATATTTTTAAAACATTCACAAGCGGGGATCCGGGCCGAGACTAACAAACTTTTCGCAAACTTCTCTCTCCGCAGTGGAGCCTCCCTCACAGCTCAAGTTTAAAATTTTAACGGAAAACAGTGTTCAATTGTCATGGAAACGTTCGCGAGGCAGAATCGGAGGCTACAGATTGAAAGTAATGCCCGGAACTGGTGAGTAAACATTGACTTGTTTACAGCAGAACAAAGATCCACGCCGGAAGGTTCGTGGTTGATTCAACACCAGAATCAAATTTCAAAGTTCAAAGTAAATGTATTATCAAGATACATATATGTCGCCTAATACAACCTTGAGATTTATTTTCTTGGGGGAATTTACAGTAAATGGAAAGAAACACCACACAGAACAGGACAGACAAATAACCAATGTGCAGAAGATTAGAAGCTGTGCAAAAACAGAGCAGAATAGTTGGGGCTACAACTAGAGAGCATGAGCTAAGGGTCCAATGTGAAGAGTTTAAGGGGAACATTTGGGGACTCAGAGGGTCCCGAAAGTGTGGACTGAGTTGTCAGCTCAGGTGGTGGATCCATGCCAGGTTTCAACATTTAGGACAGGTATGGATAGGAACCTGAATGATTGGGCCATGGGCATGGAGGGCTATGTCCTGGTGCAGGTCAATGGCAGATGGCAGTTTAAATGGCTCTGCATGGATTAGATGGGCTGAAGGGCCTGTTTCTGTGCTGTACTTTTCTATGACTCTATAAAATAAAAACAAACAAAAAAATAATAATAATAAATAAGCAATAAATGTGAAGAACATGAGGTGAAGAGCCCTTGAAAGTGAGTCCATAGGTTGTGGGAATCATTCAGTGTTGGTTTTAGTGAAGTTGAATGAAGTTATCCCCTCTGTTTCAAGAGCCTGATGGTTGAGAGGTAACAACTGTTCCTGAACCTGGTGGTGTGAGTCCTGATGCTCTTTTACCTCTTTCCTGATGGCAGCAGTAAGAACAAATCATATCCTGGATAGTGGGAGTCTGTGATGATGGATGCTGCTTTCCTGTGACGATGCTCCATGTAGATGTGCTTATTGGCGGGGAGGGCTTTACCTGTGAGGATAGGCAGCTTGAGTTACTTCCTCTGAAATAGTGGAGGCTGAGGAGAGATCTGATAGACGTTTAGAAGATTATCAGAGGCATAGATCGAGTAGACAGACTGTATGTTTCTCCCCAGGATTGAAATATTTAATACCAAAAGGGCATGCATTAAAGTTGAGATGGGGGTAGCTTCAAAGAAGATGTGTGGGGCGGTGCTGCCAGGGGTGGTGGTGAAGGCAGATATGATAGAGGCGTTCAAGAGGCTCTTGAATAGTCACAGTAATATGTCGGAAATGGAAGGTGTGGACACTGTGTAGGCAGTAGGCAGAATCAGAATCAGGTTTGTTATACACACATTGTGAAATTTGTTTTATGGCAGCAGTATAGCGTAATAGTAATAGGCATCCATTAGCCTCATGAGACAATGAATTTGCGCCTTGGGAGGTTTCCAGGGCGCAGGCCTGGGCAAGGTTGTATGGAAGACCAGCAGTTGCCCATGCTGCAAGTCTCCCCTCTCCACGGCACCGATGTTGTCCAAGGGAAGGGCATTAGGACCCATACAGCTTGGCACCGGTGTTGTCGCAGAGCAATGTGTGGTTAAGTGCCTTGCTCAAGGACACAACACACTGCCTCAGCCAAGGCTCGAACTAGCGAGCTTCAGATCGCTAGACGAACGCCTTAACCACTTGGCCACGTGCAGTATAGCGTAATACTGTACATAAAATATGCTGTATTGATAACAAGAGCTATAAAAATAAGAAAAAAACAAGCATCACAACAAGAGCAAAAATAGTGAAGCAGTTTCCATCAGTTCAGTGTCTGTTCAGAATCCTGTTGATAAAGGGGAGGATGCTGTCCCTAAGATATTGAGTGTGTGTCTTTCAACTCCTCCACCTCCTCCCTATTTGAGAAGAAGGCATGTCCTGAGTGCTGAAGGTCCAGCGTGGTGGATGTCGCCTTCTGGTTGGGCATCTGATTGCTAATTTAATTAGTTCGGCATGTGGTGTTATTCTATCTTCTCACAACGCTATTTTTCCACTGCCTTCCTGTGGCCTTTGACGCCCTGGAGGAAAGTTGAGGCCTATACGGGACCTGTAGACTCTGTTGTGGGGCAGGAGATGTCTGACAGTAAGGGTAGATGATGTAGCCTACTGTTGCTAACGCAGGACCCCTTTGTTCCCCTGATGCAGGGACTTGCGATACACACATTGTGCACAACCACTGCTCTGACTGACTTTATAGTTAACTCACAGAAGAGCAGGGGTCAACAGACAGACATCTCTGGCTTGTTTAGTTGGTGTGCTCAAGGGAAGGTGTGCAGTGAAAAATATTTCTTTTTTTTTACTAATTATTTAGATACAGCACAGTAGCGGGCCCTTCCAGCCCAATGAACCCGAGCCTCCTAATTACACCCATGTGACCAATTAATCTATTAATTGTGGGAGGAAACCCATGTGGTCACTGGGAGCATGCATTGCCACCTTGTCTAACGACATATTCAGTATACAACAAGCAGAACTCTGCTAGTTCCTTAGAGAGGATGGAGAACCTTCCTGTCTCTTTCTTGTCTTACCTTGCCTTCAAGTTCAAGTTTAATTATCATTTAATCATATAGGAATACAACCGAACGAAAGAGCATCCCCCTGGGGCCAAGGTGCAAAACATACACAGCACATTCAAGATAGCAAGCAAGCATCCAGCCACACAAGAAAATGTATATATCGCCCAAGTCCGTGAGTCGCATGTCCCACAAACTGATGATGCAGTTCTCAGCAGTCCGCAGACAAGTCCACGCATGCAATCCAATCATCGTTCATTCCACCATTAAGTTTAGTTTATCTTATGTACAATAAATGCAGCCACACTCAACAATTACTTGCACAGACTGTTTTATAGGATTGCTTTTATATTTATATTGATTGGGTTCATTATGCCTATTGTGTTCTTTTTCCCACTGCATTGTACCTGGAATAACAATCATTTCATTTTCCTGTACACTCGTGTACTGAAGGATGACAATAAACAGTCAATCTTGAATCTCTATCATGTCCTTAATGTTCCACGAAAATCCTGAGGATGGAATAGTAATTCAAGCCTTTCTGTCTAAAAAAACACACACAGCAGCATTTTTCTACTAACGAGAGATGTGGGACAATGTATTGCTTGTCTGTATTAGCTTCCATGCTATTTAAATGCAGGTGTTAAAATGATTAATTCAGGCGGACAACCCCTAACTAAAAAAAATATGTCAAGCAGATTGACTTAGTGCACAGCTGTTGTTATTATTGGCAGTTCTTTTTCTCCGGAGTGTCCGGTGGTGGCAGAGGAAGATACATTAGCAGCATTTCAGAAACTTTTAAGTAGGTACATAAATGATTAGAAAAATGGAAGTCTATGTCGGGGGGAAAGGTAGATTGATCTTGGAGTAGGTTAAAAGCTTAGCCCAATATTGTGGGCCAAAAGACCTGTGCAGTGTTTTACTGTTCTTTGTTCTATGTTCGATATTCATCACACCTACTTCTCTGTTGAAGATATATCGGCCAGAAATGAAAATGTTCGGCCTCCCCAACCTTATTTCAATATTAAAAATCACATTCCAAGTTATATCCATTCACTGTATATGAGCAGTTTCTTCTCATAATCCCCAGATAGTGGAGGAACCCAGCAGATCAGGCAGCATCTATGGAGAAGATTGAAGAGGTAACATTTGGACTGAGACCCTTCATCTACAATTGAAGGCATTCGTTAGTCTTGTGAGACCATGGATCTGTGCCTGGAAAGTCTTCACTCTCCAGGGTGCAGGCCTGGGCAAGGTTGTACGGAAGACTAGCAGTTGCCCATGCTGGGAGTCTCCCCTCTCAATGTTGTCCAAGGGAAGGGACCCATACAGCTTGGCACCGGTGTCGTCGCAGAGCAACGTGTGATTAAGTGCCTTGCTCAAGGACAGAACACGTTCCCTCGGCTGGGGCTCGAACTCACGACCTTCAGGTCACTAGTCCAATGCCTTAACCACTTGGCCACGTGTCCATTATGCTCCTACAATGCTCCTGGCAAATGTCACAAATAGGAGAGAGGGTGACCCTAGTGATCATCTTGACATTTTTTACAAGAGGGCACACAACTTGTAGGTATGTGTGTGGGGGATGACAGAGGTAGGGTTTTTACACAGAAAATGGTGGGAACATGGTGGCAGTAGAGGCAGATACATTGAGGACATTTAAGGAACTCTTTGATACGCACATGGATGAAGATGAAATGGAGGGTTATGCTGGAGGGAAGGGTTAGATTCATCTTGGGGTAGGTTAAAAGGCTAGCACAACATTGTGAGATGAAGAGCCTCACTGAGCTGTTATGTTCTATGTACCCAGGGGAAGCCCGGGTCGTCACAGAGAGTGGCGGGTGCCTGGAATGTGCTGTCATGGTGGTGGTGAGGCAAACGTGATAGAGGTGTTCAAGAGACTCTTAGATAGGCACACGGATGCGAGGGAAATGGAAGGATGTGGACATTGTTTTGGCAGAGGGATTAGAATCATAGAGACCCAGAAAAGAAACAGGACCTTCCGCCCATCTAGTTCATGCCAAACCTTTTATACTGCTTACTCGCTTCGACCTGCTTAGGGACCATAGCCGTCCATACCCCTACCATCCATGTACCTCTCCAAACCTCTCTTAACCATTAAAATCGAGCTCACATGTATCACTTGTGACGGCAGCTTGCTCCACACTTGCACCATCATCTGAGTGAAGAAGATTGCCCTCATGTTCCCCTTAAACTTTTCACCTTTCACCCTAACCCATGACCTCTGGTTGTAGTCCCACCCACTCTCAGTGGGAAAAAGCTTGCTTACATTTACCCTATCCATAACCCTCATAATTTTATTATTTAATTGGTTTGGCGCAGCACTCTGGACCAAAAGGCCTTTTCCTGTGCTGTACTGTTCTATGTTCTAAAATTCTAGCGTTCTCAGCTCCAAAAGTATTAACTCAGTGAACATCTATAGAGTAATGCAATTTGGAAGGAGGTCCCTTGTCCACGGCAGCTGTTAGGTTAGTCCCATTTTCCCATTTTCCCATTTATATGTACAATACTGTTCAAATGTCAGGCACATACAGGTTATATACCGAAGCGAGGGTGTCTAAGACTTCTGCACAGTACTACACTTGTCAATGTGGAGCGGAGAGCAGATTTGTAAATCTGGTGGGAGCAAAGGATGTTGAGAATGGTGGGAGTGGAGCACCAATGGAGGGGCCTGGGACAGGGGGCAGAGAAGGAGTGCCGGGGTGGGGGGATAGCGCAGGTGCAGACACACCCAGCCCCAAAACACCAGGCAGGGTCATTTGATTCCAAACAACTGGTTTATTGAACATTACAGAATGTCGCTCTAGTGCCTCTCAGTCCCCACTCCCTTCCCCTTTTCCCAGCTCTGCCTCCCTCTCAGTTCACAATAGAGACCCGTATCAGAATCAGGTTTATCATCGCTCACGTGGCATGAAATTTGTTTTCCTTTTGCAGCAGCACCAGTACAATACAAAACATAAAATTAGTACGGTACTGTGCAGAAGTCATAGACACCTTAGCTCTATATATATATGCCTAAAACTTTAACACGGTACCGTATATGTGGAAAGTGCTTTGGAGAAAATCTTGGGAAGCATCCGTATTTCTTGGAATGATCCCTCATTAAAGGTGGGAAGAACAAGAGACAGATAGAGTCAGGATTGGCTGTCCCAGAATGGTCAGTTCATTTATGTCTTGAGCTGTGTCAATATCCATCCGCAAAGTAGTAACAGTACAGTGTAATAGATAAAATTACTACAGTACTGTGCAAAAGATTTAGGCTCAGAGATGCTCACAATATTCCAAAATGTTAACAAAACCTTAACAAAATGTGAAGATCTTGTCTTTAATTTCCATTGGGATTATCACAGTATTGATGTAATAGTTTAGGAAGATCATTTCTAACTCAAAACTGGACAGAATCAGGATTAAGTTTATTGTTAATGGCATATGTCATGAAATGTGTTCAGATATCTGATGGTGTTTGGGAAGGAGCTGTTCCTAAAATGCTGAGTGTGTGTCTTCAGCCTCTTGTACCTGTTTCCGGATCGTAGCAATGAGAAGAGAGTACGCCCTGCGTGATGTGGGTTCATAATGATGGACTCTGCCATTTTGAGGCACTGCCTTTTGAACACATCCTTGATGGAGCCCAGTTCCCATGATGGAAATCAGTGAGATTACAACCCTCTGAAAACTCCTGCAATCCTCTACACCGGGTCAGAATACTCTCCCCGGTCCATCTGTACAGATACGTTGGGGTCTTTGGAGACATACCAAATCTCCTCAAACTCCTTTACTGCATGACATAGAAACATAGGATATAAATTATTGATAGGAAACTTACAGGGAATTAGAAAATTTGATGTGTATAATCCCATAATTATAAATAGAACATAGAAGGTAGGACAGTACAACACAGTACAGGCGATTCATCACCTGGTGTTGCGCCGACCTTTTAATCTCCTCTAAGATCAATCTAACCCTTCCCTCTGACATAGCTCTCTATTTTTCTATCATCCACATACCTACCAAAGAGTCTTTTAAATGTTTCTGGTATATCTGCTTCTACTACAACCCCTGGTAGTGGGTTCCATGCACCCACCACTCCCTGTGTATAAAACCTAATCCCCCCCATACTTTCCTCCAATCACCTTAAAATGATACCCGTATGTATTACAGTTTGGCCACAGTTTGAGGATAGAGGGGAAGCCTTTTAGGACCGAGATTAGGAAAAACTTCTTCACACAGAGAGTGGTGAATCTGTGGAATTCTCTGCCACAGGAAACAGTTGAGGCCAGTTCATTGGCTATATTTAAGAGGGAATTAGATATGGCCCTTGTGGCTACGGGGGTCAGGGGGTATGGAGGAAAGGCTGGGGTGGGGTTCTGAGTTGGATGATCAGCCATGATCATAATAAATGGCGGTGCAGGCTCGAAGGGCCGAATGGCCTACTCCTGCACCTATTTTCTATGTTTCTATTAGCCATTTCTGCCCTGGAAGCAGTATCTGGCTGTCCAGTCGATATAGGCCTCTTATCATCTTGCACACCTCTGTCAAGTTGCCTCTCATCTTCTGTCTCTCCAAAGAGACAATCCTTAGCTCAATCCACCTTTCCTCATGAGACATATTGAGGTTACACCTCAATCAGCACCCTAAAGCCAAGACCGAACTCCCTTCTTCTGAGGCTAAAGTTGGAGTTTTAAGTGTTGCCCGTATGCGAAGTACTTGGCAATGCCTCTGAAACAGGAGGACTCCCTCTGCATATCAGTGCCCAGGCACATGGGCGTCATGGGAGCCGCCAGCACTTCCCGTGCTCTGCCTGGTCTGAAAGGTGGGGGTGGGGGGGGAGTAAAATTGCCAAATTCATCAATCGTGTCTGAGCCTGGAACAGCCACTGGTGGAGCCAGGACTGCCAATGTCTAGACAGACTTCAGGGGATGATCATCCTCTGGAAAAATACTTTGCAGGCCATATCCTGGTAATCACCACTGACGCGAGATCTGTGATGTACTGAGGGACCTGTTTCTTTTCATGCCTGCCTTACATGTGAGGATCCGCGTGAGCCACGAGAAGTAATGGAATTTTGGCAGTGTTCCGTCATCACCCTTCCTAATGCATATTCCTTACAGCACTACGCTGCCGTGTTGGTTGGGGGTGGAGATGAGGGAAGGTACTAATCCTTTCCAGATGTTACTTTTTCCACTGCATTGGCAAAAAAAACACTGAAAGGTCTTCATCGTGAAATGTAGTCAGATGCAAAAGAAAATGATGAGAGAAGCTGTTTGGCCTTTGAATCTCACTCCTCCACGTCAACTCCCTTAATATTTGCACCATTAGATTTGGAGTATTGTGCGTAGCTCTGGTCATGTACCTATAGGAAAGATATGAGTAAGGTTGAAAGAGTGCAGAGAAGATTTACAAGGATGTAGCCAAGCCTTGAATACCCGAGTTATTTAATTAAAAAAAATTTATTTAGAGATGCAGCACGATAACTAACCCTTCTGGCCTAATGAGTCTGCGGTACCCACTTATACCCATGTGACCTATTAACCTACTCGCCTGTACGTCATTGGAATGTGAGAGGAATCCCACATGGTCACAGGGAGAACATACAACTCCCTATAGACAATGGTGGGAACTCAACCCGGATCGCTAGAGGGCAATAGCATTACACGAACCATTACTGGGCTGCCCAAAGTTATAGGGATAGTTTGGCTAGGTTAGGATGTAAAAAGCGGTGTCACAGGTAGATTGGGTTGTAAAGAGAGCTTTTGGCACATTGGCTTTCATGAATCAAAGTATTGAGTACAGGAGTTGGGATGTTATGTTGAAGTTGTACAAGGCCAAATTAGGAGTGTTGTCTGCAGCTACAGGAAAGATGAGAATAAGATTGGAAGATTACAGAGAAAATGTACAAGGATGTTGCTGGGACTTGAGGACCTGAGTGACACAGAAAGGCTGAACATGTTTGGACTTCATTCCCTAGAACGTAGAAGACTGAGGGGAGATTTCATAGAGGTATACAAAATTATGAGGGAAATAGATAGGTAAATGCAGGCAGGCTTTTTCCACTGAGGTTGGTTGGGTCTAGAACTAGTCATAGGTTAAGGGTGAAAGGTATAATATTTAAGAGGAACCTGAAGGTGAAGTTCACTCAGAGGGTGGTGAGATTGTGGACCATCTATTCATTTCCATAGATGCTGCCTGACCTGCTGAGTTCTTCCAGCATTTAATATGTGGTTCTAGATTTGATGCATACAATGCAGATTGTAGCATTCATAGAGCTGAGTACATAGACTATTGCAGCACTGGACAGGGGCATTTGGTCCATGACGTTCCGAATCAGAATTAGAATCAGGTTTATTATCACTAACACATGTCGTGAAATTTGTTGTTTTATGGTAGCAGTACAGTGCAATGCATAAGAAAATTGCTGTAAGTTGCCATGGTTGCAAAGATTTATGGGTTAGTGGGTTAATTGGTCATGTGGGTGTAATTAGCTGGTGTGGGCTTGTTGGGCCGGAGGGGCCTGTTATTGTGCTGTATCTCTAATAATAACATGATTAAAAATACATAAATTCTGCAAAAGAGGAATAATGAGAAAGTGTTCACGGATTCTGAAACCTGATGGCAGATCTTGATGCCAATTTATACTGAATATCCTCCTCCTTTGTCTCATCCATACCCCTCCATTCCCTTCAGATTCATGTGTCTATTTAAAAGCCTCTTCAACTCCACCAGACTGACTGGTTCCACTACTGCACCCTCGACTTTCTGCGTAATTAAACTTGCCCCTTACCTCACTTTTAAACTACCCCCCCCCACCCTAACCTTGAAAGCATGGCCTCTGGTGTTTGACATTTCTGTCAGTGGGGTGAAGATTCTGTGTTTGACTCATTATTTTGAAGACCACCATTAGGTCTCTCCTCAGCCTCTGATGGTCTAGGGAGAACAACCCATGTTTTTCCAACTTCTCCTGATGGCTCATACCCTCTAATCAAAGCAGCACTGTCTCTGTCCAGTGTCTGGTTGGCATTACGTTTCAGCAAGGTCTGATTAGTCTGAAGTGTCTAGAGCCTGGTTGCCATTATGTTCAACAAGGTCCAATTAGTCAGAGATGCCCAGCGTCTGGTTGGAGTTAGGCTTCAACAAGGTCCGATTGGTCAGAAACATCCAGACTCTGGTTGCCATAATGCTTTAGCTTACAGAAGAGCTTCCTCAGTTACTTGGCCAGCCTAGACTTTCCCCGTCTCTGCTCACAAGGTGTTTGGGGACCCACACTGTCGGGAAATTTCTGGTGTAAGCTGGCTAGCTTTTAGTGATTGCTTATGGAGAGCTACAAAAAAAAGTAGCTTTCAAATTTCCCCTGCTGGCTTCTGCCATACAAGCCATACCCATACTGAGAAAATTGGCCTTAATCACCCTCCCTTCTTAAATGGTCATGGTCCCTGTCGTACTAATGACATAAGAGTAGTCATGTGATCACTCGAGTCGCGTATAATGTTCTCCTAAGGGGTTGTCTGCTGGTGGTTCCTCAGGTGGCTGGAGAGATTGAAGTGGGATATGCATATTCTGATACAGTGTGGGGAAGAGGAAGTGGTGACTGTGGTGAGTGGTTGGGTCTTTTGGTCGCTCGTTCTGCCCTTTCACAGCGCAGATCATTCTCTTGTAGTGCAGCTCCCTCTCAAACAGAGTTCCTCCAGGTGCAATGACTTCATAACTTTTAGATGTACTGTTGAATCAGGTTGCTTTTGATATTACCTTTAATAGCAATATTTTAACCAATGAGATAGGCAGGATGGGCTAGGGTCCAGGTGCCGGTCGGTGGGACACAGAAGCAGAATCCGGTTTGTTATCACTGACATGTCATAATATTTGTTGTCTTGCAGTGCAGTGTAAGACTTAAAGTCGACGATAAATAGGTAGTGCAGAAACAGTGAGAGTAGTGAGGTACCATTGAACAGCGAGGCAGGTGACTAGGTAGAACGATAGTTTGGCACGGACTAGATACAGTAGGTCGAAGGGCTCTGGTGCACAGTGGATGAAGTGGATTTGTGCAACACAGGCAGAAGGCTGGTCTGTTGATATCACTGTGACTGCATTGAGTCTACGCATTTGGATTGTTGAAGTTCAGGTTTATTGCCATTCAACCACGGACATGTATATGGCTAAACGAAACATTGTTCTCCCCGGGACCAAGGTGCAATACACAGAACATACAGTACACACAGCGCACAGAGCTACGACCCAGCACATACAGTCACAAAATAATATTAGCACAAGTCACTGAGTGGTAGGGCCTGAGGTTGGTTGGGCTGACACAAAGTGCGAGGCGCACGTTTGTATAAGACAGTGTAACGTTACTGACACTATCGCGATAAAACAAGCAGTTGTATAAATATGTAAGGCAGCAGCAATAAAAGATGAAGCGTGACCAGTGCAGGATGAGAGTGTGTCTGTGAGTTGGGCAGTGATGAAGGGGTGGGGTGGTGGCTGGGCATTCAGGCGGAGTGTACGTGTGTGCTGGGTGTAATTCATCTACAATAGGTGACTGATAATGAACATTCGTTGTGTTATTCTCTGTGTGTTGAAAGCTTGGGTCATTTTAACCTAATTCAGCCACTAGAAAGCTGCTAATCTCTCAACAGTTTGACCTTCTGCCCCCTTCTACTTCGGGTAGGTCATCCAACGGGGAAGAAACTCTATCCCCTCAATCAGCAGACACAACATTCTGGAGGAACTTAGTAGGTCAGGCAGCATTAATGGAGGGGAATAAATGTTGACGTCTCAAGCTGAGACCCTTCATCAGGACTGGAGGGGAATCGCGAGTAAGAAGATGGGTGAATGGGAAGAGTACAAGCAGACAAGTGATGGGTGTGTGGGTGGGGGAGAGGGTATGACAGGTCAGAAAGAAAAGGAGCTGAAGAAGAAGGAATCTGACAGGAGAGCAGAGTGGACCATGGGAGAAAGGGGAGGAGGAGGGGCACCAGAGGGAGCTGATGGGCAGATGAGGCAAAGAGAAGGGGTAAAATTGGAACCAGAACGGAGAAAGGAAAAAGATGAAAAGGGATGGGGCAAAATTACCAAAAGTTAGAATGTGTGGCTCTGGTAACCCACTACAAGATTGAAACAGTACAGAGAAATTTACTATGATGTTGCCAGGACTTGTGTTGGTCGTCCGACTTTTCCAACAGTGACCAAAACCTGTGCGGGAGGAGTTTTATAGTGAAAAAGCTGTTGCCCTGGGGCAGTTTTGCTCTCTCGGCCTCAAAAGTCTTGGTCCAATGGTATGAAAAATCGTCACATCTGGAGACTTCCTTGGCTGCAGTGGATAACCGTGACGCCTTCTGTGCCTTGTCACGCCCTTTGCTCTCCATGAAGAGTTGCAGCACCGCCCTCTCGGCCGTTGGATCTTGTAGTTAATTTCATCCACCCAGTCCGTCAGAACTTGCTTCGCATGCTGGGGTAGGCATGTCCTTATCTCACCGGGGATGGAGGCTCCTGGCTACCCTCACCGGGATTAGCCTGCCTCTCGAAGTGGTGGACCAGGATGTTGCTGGCAAATGGTTCCTTGGAGACTCGGTTGAGAGCTGGATGGTAGATGGGGACAAAGATGGATGAGCTTCCCCTGGGCGGAGCACGACAAGCCCACCACCAGAGGTGCTGCCCTTCCCTGGACACCCCAGGGTGTCAAGACTTGAGGGCCTGAGTTATAGGAAAGGGTTGAATAGGTCAGGACTTAGAAACTGGTGTCACAGGTAGATAGAGTTAAAAGGAGAGCATTCGGCACATTGACCTTCATACTGAGTACAGGAGATCACATATTATGCTAGAGAAATCAATGTTGAAGCTGTCAGTTTGAAAGCTACCCATGAGGTGTTGCTCATCCAACCTGGGTCTGGCCTCAAAGTGCCAGCAGAGGAGGCCATGGACCAACATGTCGGAATGGGAACGAGAAGTAGAATTAAAATAGGTGCTTTCTGGAAAATCCCACTTGTTGTGGCAGACAGAGCAAAGGTGCTTGACAAAGCACTTTCTTTTGCGTGCAAAGATTAAACTAACCAGTGAAGTTTAGTGGTTAAGTATCATATGTTCCTTGAAATAGCATTTGCAGGGATTTTTACTTTCTGATTGTTTTCTGTTCTACTCCAGGAGGACCTGCTAAGGAAAGTGTATTACCCCGAGGTGCAAGTAAAACAACGTTATTGGACCTTATTCCCGAAGTAGAATACAACGTAATGTTGGTTGCCTTTGACGGTTCATTGGATAGTGACCCAGTTTATGGTAAATTCACAAGTAAGTATGAGCTGCATCTCAGGAATACCTGAAACAGGATTCTGAAAACTTCTACTCATTCCTCATTCACACTTTACTTGCCTGTGCATAAGGAGCACTACAGAAGGTAATAGGCCATAAGATAAAGGAAAAGAATTAGGCCATTTGGCCCATCGAGTTTACTCTGCCATTTCATCATGTCTGATCCAAATATTTTCTTAGCCCCAATCTCCTGCCTCCCCCTGCGTATCCCTCAGGCATTGACCAACCAAAAATCTATCAGCCTCTGCCTTAAATATACATACAGAGGTCTCCATAGCTGCCTGTGGCATAGAATTCCACTGATTCACCAGTCTCTGGCTAAAGAAATTCCTCCTCATCTCCGTTCTAAAACCATGCCCCTCTATTCTGAAGCTGTGTCCTCTGTTCTTAGAGTAGGAAGAGGAGAAGGCCACTCGGTCCATCAGGCCAGTCCTACCATTCCACATGACCAATAGTATATCTGCCTCAGGTTCAAATCCTCTTCTGTGCCAATTGTTCAGGTTGAATATCTCTTTCATACAGTATGCCATGCAATTTGTTGTTTTGCGGTAGCAGTACAGTGCAATACGATACATAAATACCATAATTTACAAAAGAATAACAAAATTTACAAGAAGAAGTGCATATATATCAATTAAAATGAATTATGTAAGTAGTGGAAAAGGGAACAAATATAGTGAGGAAGTGTTCATGGGTTGGTTCATTGTCCATTGAGAAGTCTGATGACAGTGGTGTAGAAACTGTTCCTAAAATGTTCAGTGTGTGTCTTCAGGCTCTTGTACCTCCTCTCTGTTGGTAGCACTGAGAAGAGGGCATGTCTTGGATGGTGGGGGTCCTTAATGGTGGATGCCATCTTTTTGCATCGTCACCTTTTGAAGGTGTCCTCGATGCCAGGGAGACTAGTGCCCATGATGGAGCTGGCTGTGTTTACAACTTTCCGCAGCTATTTCCAATCCTGTGCAGTGGCCTCTGCAGAGACGATGATGCAACTGTGGTATACCTGCAGAAATTTGCAAGAGTCTTTGCAAGAGACAGCAAGATCATTGCTTGCGTTCTTCAGTGAACTTTGCAGAGATGACTCGATGGGCTGAATGGCCTTATTATGCTCCTAAATCTTATGGTCTTAGTTTTTGGCATCGTTTTGGCATAGAGTCAATATTGGCATAATTGGAGTAACTAAGTCTGGGTTGGTACTACAACAAGACAAATACCTTGTATCTAACTGTCTATTGTAAAAATCTTCCCTTCCTCAGAAGTATTTTTAGCCCACCCACACTGTCACTTGTAAGGACACCATTCTCCTTACTCAGTTCCTCTATTTCCTCTAGATCTGTTCTCCATAAGGCATAAGGCACAGAAACAGATTTAAGCCTTTTCTCCCATTGAACTGCTCTGCTGTTCCATCATGGCTAATTTATTATCCCGCTCAACCCCATTCCCCTGCCTTCTGCTTGTAGCCTTTGACACACTGACCAGTTAAGAAACTATCAACCTCCTCTTTAAATCTGCTCTGTGATTTGGCCTCCACAGCACCTTGTGGCAATGAATTCCACAGATTATCTACCCTTTGGTTAAAGAAATTCCTGCTTACCTCTGATCTAAATGGACGACACTCTGTTCTGTGGCTGTGTCCTTTGATCCTAGACCCCCCCCCCAATTATAGGAAACATCCTCTCCAAATTCACTCTATCTAAGTCTTTCAGTATTTGACATTCCTCTCATTCCTCTTAGCTTCAGTGAGGACAGGCTCAGAGCCATCAAAGGCACCTCACATGTTAACCTTCGAGTCTTCTCTCCCATTTAGTAAGATCATAAGACATAGGAGCAGAAGTAGGCCATTCATCTCATCGAGTCTACTCTGCCATTCCATCATGGATGATTTATTTTCCCTTTCAATCCCACACGCCTTCCACTCCAGGGCATCCAACCTGTCCTCCAGTTTACAGCACTTGCAGTTTGTTTTAAGTTGCTGTTGTAAAACCCTGCCTGACATTCTCATCTCCCTCAGAAAACAAGGTGGTGGTCCTGAGTAATTCTTGCAGTGTAAATGTACCTGCTAATTGCGACCCATTCAGTTCCTTTCTAATCCCTTCATTCATTCTCTTAAAGTGCGCTGTTACATGCCCCTCTGCTGTGGCTCAACGATTGAAATCATAATGAATTTATTTGCTGGCTGATGCACTTTCTTTATTTCCTTCCTAGTCCAGACAGGCCGCACACCAACAAGACGGCCAGAGAAAGTCGACGACCTTTCCCAGAGTAAGTGTGACGTGTTTAAGTCTTCTCTCTCCCTTGTCTGCTTGAAGTATAGATAAATCAGAGTCACAATCAGGTTTAATATCACCAGCATATGTCATGAAATTTGATGTTTTTGCGGCAGCAGTACTATGTAATACATAATAGAAAAAATTATGTATATACAGTATATAAAAGAAATAGTTGAATTAAATAGGTAAGTGCAAAAACAGAAATAAAAAAGTAGTGAGGTAGTGTTCGTGGGTTCAATGCCCATTCAGAAATCATATGGCGGAGGGGAAGAAGTTGTTCCTGAATCATTGAGTGTGTGTCTTCAGGCTTCTGTACCTCCTCCCCGATGGCAGCAATGAGAGTAAGGCTTGACCTGGGTGATGAGAGTCCTTAACAACGGATGGTGCCTTTTTGGGGCATCGCTCTTTGAAGATATCCTGGATGCTACGGAGGCTGGTGCCCATGATGGGGCCCAGTTAGTTTACAACTCTCTGCAGTGTATTTTGATCTTGTGCAGTGTTCCACCCCCCGCTGCCCATACCAGATGGTGATGCAGATAGTTAGAATACTCTCCTTGGTCCATCTGTAGAAATTTGCGAGTGTCCACAATGATTTAGATTAACACCCAGTCGACTGATCCTTCATCAGTCCTCCTGTTTGCTGGAGGTCAAAGTCAGCCTGTTCTGGGGCTTTGAGAACCGTGTATGTGCCAATTGGGAAGGAGGACCAGGGCTTTGTTTTGCTGTTGTTGGTTTATTGCTTGTTGTGTTGTGTGTTGTTCTACTGAGCATTGTGGGCGTGCTATGCTGGCCCCAGAAGGTGTGGTGAAACTTGCGGGCTGCCCCCCAGCATGTTCTTGGGTGTGTTGGTTGTTAATACAAGCAATTAGCATTTTGTCTACTGTTTCGACGTGCATGTGATTAATCTGTACCTGTTTCTGATTCTGTTGGAGACAAGGTGATAATGAAATTACTTGGGAATTCAAGTTTTGAATGACCTGGTAGCGGAAGAGAAATCAGTGGTGGAATTGGGATTGATCAGTGAGCTAGCATGGACTCAATGGACCAAGTGGCTTTTTTGTATGGGTTAGAGTCATATGTCACATGTACATCAAAGCATAGAGTGAAACACGGTGTTTGCGTCAATGACCAACACAATCTAAGATGCGGTGGGGGCCAGCCTGTGAGAATCGTCAGTTTTCTGGCACCTATACAGCACGTCCACAACTCACCAACCCTAACCCAAACTTTTTTGGCATGAGGGAGGGAATTGGAGCATGTGGAGGAAACCCGCGTGGTCACAGGGAGAACATACAAACTGTGTACAGACATTGTCGGGAATTGAGCCCCTGATCCGTGATTGCCTGCACCGTAAAGCATTATGCTAACCGGTATGCCACCTAGACCCCGAGATCAACAGACAGATTGGACGGGCAGCCTCAACATTCGCCAGGCTGACAAAGAGAGTCTGGGAGAACAGAAGGCTGCCGACGCGCACCGAAGTTGCAGCCTACAGGTCCTACGTCCTCAGCACACTGCTTTATGGCAGCGAGACCTGGAGCCTCTACTACAGACAAGAGTGGCGTCTTAACACCTTCCACCCTCGCAGCCTGATACGCATCCTGGACATCATGTGGACTGACCGAGTCACCAACAATGAGGTCCTGGCCCGCGCCCAGATACCCAGCCTCTTCACCCTGCTCCAACAACGCCGTCTCCGCTGGCTGGGCCACGTACACCGCATGTCAGACGGGAAGATCCCGAAAGACCTGCTGTACGGGGAACTGGCCTCCGGCAAGAGAGCACAAGGGCGGCCCCATCTTCATTTCAAAGACGTTTGCAAGAGAGACATGAAGTCACTGAAAATGAATGTCGAGAGGTGGGAGGACATCGCAAGCGATCGCTCTCACTGGAGGCTGGAACTACGCAGAGGTCTAAAAAGAGGAGAGGAGAAGCTGAGGCTTGCTGCTGAAGAAGATGCACTCATCGGGAAAACAGCACCAAGTCAACACTGGAGGACAGCGCCTTCAAGTGCAGTCGCTGTAGTCGAGACTGTCACTCCCGTGTGGGCCTCTACAGCCACAACAGACGCTGCTCTAACACAGACTGAAGCAAGACTTTCCAGGCGCAGATCCATGGCCTCGCGAGACTAACGGATGCCACCGATGCCACCTAGGTGTCTGTTTTGTGAGGGGTAATGGAAGAAATAAGGAAAATTCCAGTGAGTACACTCCCAGAGCCATCAAACGCTCCTCATATGACAAGCCTTTCAATCCTGGAATCATTCTTGTGAACCTTTTTTAAACCCTCTCCAATGATAGCCCATCCTTTCTAAGATAAGTGGCCCAAAACTACTGACAATACTCCAAATGAGGCCTCACCAGTGCTTTATAAAGGCTCAACATTACATCCTTCAATGGGTGTACTGATGGGACTACGTTAAAGGGTGAGGTTGATCAGACTGGGACTTCATTCCCTGGAGCGTAGGAGACGGAGGGAAGATCTCAGAGAGGTGCATAGCATGTGAGGCATGGATAAGGTGAACACAAGCTTCTACAGATGCTGGAAATCCAGAGTAACACTTAGAAAATGCTGGAGGAACTCAGCATCTACAGAAAGGAATCAACAATCAATGTTTTGGGCGAAGACCCTTCGTCAGGAGTGGGTGAATGAATAGGTTGAATGCCTTTTTTTCCCAGGGTTGGAGAACCAAAAGCTAGAGAGCATAGGTATAAAGCAGCAGTTCCCAACCTGCGGTCCAGGACCCCTTGCTTAATGGTATTGGTCCATGGCATAGAAAAAGATCGGGAACCCTGGCTTAAAGTGAGAGGGGAGAGATTTACTAGGAAACTGAGGGGTGAGGAGTGCTCAGTATATGGAATAAGCTGCCAGAGGAAGTGTTTGAGGCAGGTACATTAATAATATTTAAAAGTTACTTGGCTGGGTACATGAATAGGAAGTGTTTAGAGGGATATGGCCCAAATGTGGGTGAATGGGGCTGGCTTGGATGAGTATGTTGGTCGGCATGCATGAGATAGGCTGAAGGGCCATTTCCATACTGTCTGACTATGACTCTGTGGGTCTCTAATTAAGCTAACAGCGACAGTGTTCTACCCCTTTAAAGATTAGCTTTATTTGTCACAGGAACGTAGAAACATACAGCGAAATCCATTGTTTGCGTCGAATCAGTTCAGTGGAGATTGTACTGAAGCAGCCTACAAGTGTTGCCATGCTCCTGGCACCAACAGATCAAGCTAACAACTTGCTAATCCTAGCCTGTATGTTGTTGGAATGTGGGAGGAGTCTGGAGCAGTTGGAGGAAACCTACATAGTCACAGACAGAATGTACACATTTCTTACAGACAGTGGTGGGAATTGTACCCCTATCTTATTGCCAGTGCTGTGAAGTGTTGTGCTGCCCTATGTACCATATGTATCTGCTGTGTGTGCTTGCTGTTTGACGTCCTGTTGTCAATCCACATTATTTCCAGCTGTTAATGACCTCGTTTTGTCCTTCCAGAATGTTCCGCTATTGCTGTGGCTGATTTGGTTTTCCTGGTTGATGGATCATGGAGTGTGGGGAGAGCCAATTTCAATAGGATCAGGGAATTCATCTACTCCCTTGTATCTGCATTCGAGATCGGAGATGACAAGACGAGAGTTGGAATTGTGCAATACAGTTCAGACACAAGAACAGAGTTCAACTTGAACACATACAACCAGAAGGTGGATGTACTGAATGCTGTGACCGGTCTTCCCTACAAAGGAGGAAATACCATGACTGGTAGGTGAATCCAATCCTCTTCTGCTTCCAAAACAGCTTCATTTCCGTTTCACACATGAGAATGGTAGGGTGATTGATGAAGGTGGAACTGTAGATGTTGTCCACATGGATTTTCGTAAGACGTTTCACAAGGTCCCTCATGGGAGGCTCATCCAGAAGATTAAGATGCATGGGATCCATGGTGAAGTGGCCATTTGGATTCAGAATTGGCTTGCCCATAGAAGACAGAGGGTGGTGGTTGAAGGACTTATTCTAGCTGGAATCTGCCATTAGTGGTGTTTTGTAGGGCTCTATACTGTACCTCAGCTGTTTATAATGTATATAAATGACCTGGATGAAAATGTTGATGGGTGGATTAGTAAATATGCAGATGATATGAATATTGGTGGTGTTATGGGTAGCATACTGTAGAAGACTGGCAAGGAATGCAGTGCAACATAGATCAGTTGCAGATATGGGCAGAGAAATGGCAGATGGAGTTTAACCCAGATAAATGTGAAATGTTGCGCCTTGGTAGGTGAAATGCAAAGAGACAGTACATTGTTAAAGGCAAGACCCTTAACAGTATTGATGAGCAGAGGGATCTTGGGGTCCAAGTTCACAGCTCCTTGAAAGTGGCTACACAGGTTGATAGCGTGATTAAGAAGGCAGATGGTATTAGTTGAGGCATCCAGCTATATACTTTGAATATCAACTTACTTTAAACCTTGAACCTGTCTAATGGTGTTATGGTCTTAACTAGTAGAGGTCATAGTTTCATGGACCATTCAGAAGTCTGATGGTAGAGGAGAAGAAGCTGTTCTTGAATCATTGAGTGTGTGTCTTCATGTTCCTGGACCTGTTCCTTGATGTAGGAATGAGAATAGGGCATGTCTTGGATAATGTGGGTCTACAATGATTTTGCCATTTTTTTAAGGCACTGCCATTCTCTGTAAATTCTAGAGACTGTTGTCTGTGAAAATCACAGGAGATCAGCAGTTTCTGAGATAGTCAAATCACCCTTCTGGCACCAATAATCATTCCACAGTGAAGGTCACTTGGACCATATTTCTTCCGCATTCTGATGTTTGGTCTGAACAGCAATGGAACCTCTTGCCCATGTCTGCATGCTTTTGTGCATTGAGTTGCTGCCATGTGATTGGCTGATTTGATACTTGATTAATGAACAGGTGCAGAGGTGCACCTAACAACATGGCCACCGAGTTCATATAGAACAGCTGGAATAGTAGGAAGGTATAAACATCTCAACAGTTTGATTAACCATTGTTCAACTAAATGAATTGAAATTGGTTTCTTTTCTTTCCAAAGGTGATGCCATTGATTTCCTGGTAAAGAATACCTTCACTGAAGAGGCTGGAGCAAGGAAATCTTATCCAAAAATAGCAATAATAATCACTGATGGAAAATCCCAGGATCCAGTGTCAGAAAATGCTGAAATTCTTCGCAACATTGGCGTTGAAGTGTTTACTTTGGGTGTGTTACTCTCAATCGAAGCTCTTTCTTTTTTAATGAAGGAAAATGCATGTGCTCTCCTCAAAGTAGTTCAATCCCCTAAGTATCATCAAGAAGATGGTTCACCACCATCCTCTCAAGGACAAATCAGTTTGTGAAATTACTTTTGGCTTTAGAAATGATGTTAATGAGGAATAAAGCAAAATTTTCATTATTTATGGGAGGATAAGATCTATCTATCTGGTCCTACCAGTATTCTTGCCCATCTTATCCTTGTCACGGCACATTTAGTGTAGTGGTTAGCATAATGCTGTTATGACACTGGCTGTAAGATTGGGATTTGACTACCTCTGCTGTCTGTAAGGAGTTTTACATTCTCTGCATGACCTTGTGAGTTTCCTCTAGATGCTCCGGTTTCCTCCCACATTCCAAAGATGTACAGATTAGGTTGAGTATGTTGTGGACATGCTGTGCTGGCACTGGAAACATGGCAACACTAATGGGCTGCCCGGCATAATGCTCAGCTGATTTGAATTGACACAAACGATACATTTTGCTGATGTACTCTTGACAAATAAAACTAGTCTTCAATCCCTTTCCTTCCCAAACTCAAACCAAAATAGACCATAAGACCATAAGACAAAGGAGCAGAAGCCGGCCATTTGGCCCATCGAGTCTGCTCCGCCATTTTATCATGAGCTGATCCATTCTCCCATTTAGTCCCACTCCCCCGCTTTCTCACCATAACCCTTGATGCCCTGGCTACTCAGATACCTATCATTCTCTGCCTTAAATACACCCAATGACTTGGCCTCCACTGCCGCCCGTGGCAACAAATTCCACAGATTCACCATCCTCCAGCTAAAAAAATTTCTTCGCATTTCTGTTCTGAATGGGCGCCCTTCAATCCTTAAGTCATGCCCTCTCATACTAGACTCCCCCACCATAGGAAACAATTTTGCCACATCCACTCTGTCCATGCCTTTCAACTTTGGAAATGTTTCTATAAGGTCCCCCCTAATTCTTCTGAACTCCAAGGAATACAGTCCAAGAGCGGACAAACGTTCCTCATATGTTAACCCTCTCATTTCCGGAATCATTCTAGTGAATCTTCTCTGAACCCTCTCCAAAGTCAGCACATCCTTTCTTAACTAAGGAGCCCAAAGCTGCCCACGGTACTCCAAGTGAGGTCTTACCAGTGCCTTAAAGGGCCTCAACATCACAGCCCTGCTCCTATACTCTATTCCTCTAGAAATGAATGCCAACATTGCTTTCACCTTCTTCAACACCGACTCAACCTGGAGGTTAACCTTAAGGGTATCCTGTACGAGGACTCCCAAGTCCTGTTGCATCTCAGAACTTTGAATTCTCTCCCCATTTAAATAATAGTCTGCCCGTTTATTTCTTCTGCCAAAGTGCATAACCATACACTTTCCAACATTGTATTTCATTTGCCACTTCTTTGTCCATTCTCCCAATCTATCCAAGTCTCTCTGCAGACTCTCTGTTTCCTCAGCACTACCGGCCCCTCCACCTATCTTTAATATTCTCAGGGTCCTGTATGGAACAAAATCTGCAATGTATATCTCACTTCTGGCCTCAGCAAAGAAACCAAAATGTATCTTCAGTCTTAGCTTCAAGAGCTGGCATTTATCTATAATGTCCAAACCTATGCAAGAATGGAATACACTTCCTACATCTGGGGAGAACTTCTGGCATGGCATTCTTCCTCACATCTGGTCAGAATGATTTTCTTCTTATTTGAGGTCTTCTTTTCACCTGTAGCCTTGATGATTTTTCTCTCTCTCTAATAGAGTGATGGAGAAGTACAGTACAGAAACAGGCCCTTTGGCCCATCTAGTCCAAGCTGAACCATTTAAACTGTCTACTCCCATGATATGCACTGGGACCACAGCCCTCCATACCCTTACCCTTATATATATCTATCTACCTTGCCCAAAGGTGACCAGCAGGCTAGCGGAGAGAAGGAGCGTCTTGCACCTGCCTTGGTAGAGACGTCTCCAACCTGCCACCCAGGAAGCTGGAGTATCCAGAGAAAACCCACCCAGTCACGGGAAGGGAGTACAGACTTTCTTACAGAGAAGGTCAGAATTAACCTCTGAACTCTGACGCCCTGAGCTGTAATAACGTCGTGCTAACTGCTATGCTAAATTGATGAGGCTGCACCTGCAGTACTGTGCACACTCTTGGTCACCCTGTTATAGCGAAAACTTGGTTAAGCTGGAAGGAGTGCAGAGAAGAGTTCAATAAAGTTTGCTTTTCTTTCCTCAGGTATAAAGGGAGCAGAACTAGAAGAATTACAAACCATTGCTTCCCCTCCTTTGGAGAAGCACGTTTTCAAAGTGGCAGACTTTGACAGGATTCAAGATGTCCAGAATGAGATAATAGGCCGGGTGTGCTCTGGTGTCGAGGAACAACTTGGTGACATAGTTAGTGGAGAGGAAGGTGAGAACATTTTTAACAGGATCATAAGAATCAGAATCAGGATTAATATCACATTTTGGGAAAATTGTTGGTATGTGTCAACAGTTCAATGCAATACATAATAATAATAATAAAAAAACTATATAGTAAGAACTATATTCTTGCTCTACTTATTTAATTTTGTTTTATTAATTTCAGTTTTATATATATATATATAAAACTAAATTAAATAAATAGTGCAAGTATAGTAACAAAACTGTAGCGGCATGTTGTTCATGGGTTCAATGTCCTGTCAGAAATCTTCTCGGGGGAAGAAGCTGTTCCTGAATCGCTGAGTGCTTCTGTACCTCCTACCTGATGGTGGCAGTGAGAAGAGGGCATGCCCTGGGTGATGGGTGGTGCCCTTAATGATGGATGCCTGCTTCTTGGGACATCGCTTCTCGAAGATGTCCTGGATGTTGGGGAGGCTGGTGCCCATGGTGGTGCTGACTGAAAGTACTACTTCCTGCAGCTTATTTCGATCCTGTGCAGTGCAGCCCCCCCCCCCCGCCCACCCCGGTCTCCACGGTACATCTGTAGGAAGGCATCTTCCCAGTCATTATTAATGTCCCTTGCCAATTCTTTGATGGACGTTTTGCCAGGAACTTATTTCTGGTCCAGGGTTGGTGGATTGTGCCCTCAGAAAAAGTTGAGAGGAGATTTGATAGCACAAGGTCATGGTGAGTCCAGGAAACCAATTCTCATTTGTGAATGGTTCAAAATGAATTGGAATTTAAAGTTCAAAATAAATTCATTATCAAAGTACTTATATGTCACCATATACAACCCTGACATTCAGTTTCTTGTGGACATTCCAGCAAATACAAAGAAACACCATAGAATCAACAAAAAAACTGCAAACAAGGACGAACAAACAGCCAATGTGCAATGATAACAACTTGCACAAATGCACACAAAAAGGAGAAAACTAAATAAATAAATAATAAACATCGACAACCTGAGTGTTAGAGTCCTTGAGAGGGATTCCGTAGGTCTCAATTATCAATAATATTAATTGACTTATTATTGCTACATGTATGGAGACACTGAAAAATGTTGTTTTGCATTTTTCAGTATTTATGGAACATAGAACATTGAACAATACAGCACAGTACGGGCCCCTCAGCCCATAATGCTGTGCCTGAGAGTCTCTTAAGTGCCCCCAATGTACCTGCCTCTATCACTGACCCGGGCAGTGCTTTCCAAGCACACACCACTCTCTGTGTTAAACAAAATACCTCTGACATAGGCCCCCCTATTTTCTCCAATGGCCTTTCAATTATTCCCCCTCATATTAGCCGTTTACAGAGACGTTAGGGACATTTAAGAACTCTTAGTAGGTGCTTAGATAATAGCAAAACAGAGGGCTATGTAGGAGGGAAGGGTTAAATTGATCTTAAGAATAGGCTAAAAGGCTGGCACAACATCGTGGTCCAAACGGCCACTATGGTGCTGTAATGTTCTATGTTCTGTCTTCAATCACGGATAAATCATTTTTGCTGATTAAACGGTCAGTTAAATCAAAGTTCAGAGTAAATTTACTATCAAAGTACGTACATGTCATCATATACAACCTTGAGATTAATTTTATTGCAGGTATACTCAATAAATCAAATAATCGTGGTAGAATTAATGAAAGACCGTACCAACAGGGTGGACAACCAGAGCAAATGACAACAACCTGTGCAAATACAAAAAAGAAAGGAAAAAATAGTAATAAATAAATAAGCAATAAATATCGAGAACATGAGGTGAAGTGTCCTTGAAAGTGAGCCCACAGGTTGTGGGAACATTTCAGTGATGGGGCAAGTGAAGTTGAGTGAAGTTATCACATCAGGTTCAAGAGCCTGATGGGTGAGGGGTGATAACTGTTCCTGAACCTGGTGGTGTGAATCCTGAGACTTCTGTACCTTCTTCCAGCTGGCAGCATCGAGAAGGGGGCATGAGCTGGGTAGTGGGGGGGCGCGGTTGGTCACTGCTGACAGACAATGCCTTCCTGCGACAATGCTCTTCGGAGAATTGTTCAATGTGAGGAGTGCTTTTCACATGATGGACGGATCCATATCCACTACGTGGTCCCAGAACATATTTTTCACAATCAGGAAAGCTCACCAATGCCTCTACATTATGAAGAGGCTGAAAAGGACTGAACTAAGCACATTTATAGTCATTTCATTCTGTAGATGCACAGTAGAGAGCATCATAACTCCCTGTATCTCTACTTGATACAGAAACGGCACTGTGCCAGAAAGGAAGGATCCACAATGGGTAGTCAGAACTGGCCAATGCATCATCAGCACCAGCCTTCTCACCATCAAGAAGTAGGGTGGAAATGGATCAATAACATCATAAATGTTCCCACCCACTCTGTTCATGGACTGCTTGCCCCACTCATATCAGGGAGGAGGCTACGTAGCATCCATACCAGGACCACCGGACTCAAAAACAGTTACTTTCCCCAAGCAGTGAGGCTGATCAACACCTCCACCCACTAACCCACCCCTTCACACCCCCGACCACCACTACTTTATCATTTCCTGTCAGAATCACCTGATGTGACAGTCCTGTGCCCAGAGTCACTTTATGGCCATACAATCAATCTATGTATATATGCTATGCTTTTTATTGTTGTGCTATTTATCTTATTGTATTTTTGTGCTGCATTGGATCGAAAGTAACAATTATTTTGTCTCAATTACACATGACCATAAAAAATCTTGAACCTTGATCCTGTGGCTTGTTCTTCCCCCAAATCACAGTGGTTGAACCTCCTTCCAACATGCAAGTCTTGGAGGTCGCATCAAAGTTCATGAAGATCATTTGGGATTCATCGCCTGGCCAGATCACCGGCTACAGACTCCACCTCGTTCCCATGGTGACTGGCATCAAAGACCACAGCGTCAATGTCAATGCTGACACCAGGATGGTGGTGGTCAAAGACCTCACCCCCAACACCACGTACCAGATTAAACTTTACGCCATGCGCGGGCTGACGTCCAGTGATCCGGTGATGCTTATGGACAAGACAAAGCCCATGGATGTGTCAGTTGGTAAGTTGGTATCAGTGCCCTGCTTGTTCCAATATGTACAGAGGTCAAATGACAAGTAATACAGGTCACAGTATAGCACAGGGACAGGCCATCCGGCCCACTGATGCCTATGATGAACATGCTGCCAAATTAAACTAAACCCTTTGTGGTAAACCATATATATATATATGTTGTAACTGGGTTACCTGTCTGGACACGCCCCTCTGCTGACTGCTCCTGTGGCTCCTCCCACAGGGATTGTGCTACTGCTCCTCCCTCAGTCCAGGGCAGATACTCAGCATGGTTGAGGTCACTTTTACTGCTAATAAAAGCTTTTCAGTATTTACTCTACTTCCAGTCTTTTGGAGTAATTGATAGTGCATCACCCTTCTGCCTGTGCATGATCCACATCCATCCATTCATGGGTCTATTTTACAGTCTCTTAAATGCCCCTGCGGAACTTGTCTGCACCACAACCCCTGGCAGGACATTACAGGCACCCTCTACTCCTGGACCAGATGGCACAACCCTCAGAATAGAGAAGCGTCCATTTAGAACAGAGATGAGGAGGAATTTCTTTCACCCGTCGGTAGCGAATCTATGGAATTCATTGCCACAGGTGGCTGTGGAGGCCAGGTCACTGAGTATATTTAAAGCAGGGGTTGATAGATTCTTGAGCACGCGAAAGGTTACGGGGAGAAGGCAGGAGAATACGGTTAAGAGGAAAATGGATCAGCCATGATGAAATAGCAGAGCAGACTCAATGGGCCAAAAGGCCTAATTTTGCTCCAATGTCTTATGGTCTTCTGGTCTAGAACACAGTATATAGAACACTACAGCATGATATTGTGCCATCCTTTTAACCTTCTCTAAGATCAGTATGACCCTTCCCTCCTACATAGCCCTCCATTTTAGAACCTAGAGCAAAGAGACTCTTAGATAGCCACATGGATGAAAGGAAAATGGAGGGAAGGGTTAGGTTGGTCCTGCAGTAGGTGAAAAGGAGGGTACAGCATTGTGGGCCAAAGGATGAAGCTGAACCTGAATGAAGTTGAGATGCTTCATCAGGAAAGGAAGGGGATAGAAGTCAGAATAGAAGATGGGTGGGGGTGTGGGGGAAATGTACAAGCTGGCAGGTGATAAGTGTGACCAGGTGAGGTGAATGGGTGGGACCTCTTGGGAAGTTATGTTGAAGTTATACAGGATGTTGGTAAGGCCTATATGGAGTATTGTGTGCAGTTCAGGCCACCCACAGGAAAGATATTAATAAGATTGAAAGAACAGAGAGAAAAATTACAAGGATGTTGCAAGGACAGGAGGACCAGAGTTATAGGGTAAAGTTGGGACTTTATTCCCTGGAGCCTTGAAGAATGAGGGGAGAATTTATAGAGGTATACAAAATTATGAGGTGAAAAGATTGGGGGTAAATGCAAGGAGGCTTTTTTTTCTGTTGGGGTTGGGTAAGACTAGAACTAGAGTTCATAGTTAAGAGTGGAAGGTGAAATACTTCTGGGAATCTGAGGGAGAACATTTTCACTCAGGCTAGTGGAAGTGTGGAAAGAGCTGCCAGTGGAAGTGGTAGCTACGGACAGTTTATGGGAAATTTTGATAAGTACATGGATGGGAGAGGTACGGAGGGTTATGGTCCAGGTGCAGGTTGAGGGACTAGATACAATAACAATTTGACATGGACCAGATGGGCTGAAGGGCCTGTTTCTACGCTGTAATGGTCTGACTTTGTGATGATAAAGGGTAGTCAATAACATATTCGGTCAATCTGACAGTTCACTGTAGGCTTTGTATATTGTGAGAGAATGTTGCGTTAAATCAGACTCTACAGGTCAATAAAGCTGTTGTTTTAAAAGGTGACGATATATTTTATCTCTTTTGACTCCTACAGAATGTACCCTGGATGAGAACGCGCAGGCTGATGTTGTCCTCTTGGTTGACGGCTCCTACAGCATTGGCCTGAGCAACTTCGCTAAGGTGAAGGATTTCCTGGGGACCTTGGTTAAGACCTTCCAGGTTGGTCCGAACCGTATCCAGATTGGACTGGTGCAGTATAGCCGGGACGCAGTGACAGAGTTCACCCTGAACAAGCACTCAACGCTCCAGGATGTGGTGCGAGCCATCCGCACCTTCCCGTACCGCGGCGGCTCAACCAACACGGGTAGGGCCATGACCTACGTGAGGGACAGGATCTTCGTCAGGGAGAGTGGCGCCAGGACCAACGTGCCACGGGTGATGGTGCTAATCACCGATGGCAAATCCTCTGATGCCTTCAAGCTCCCTGCTCAGAGGTTGCGAGACATCGGCGTGGAGGTCTTCGCTGTGGGTGTCAAGGATGCCGTGTTCAGCGAGCTGGTGGCCATCGCCACGCCCCCTGAGAACACTCACGTGTATCAGGTGGACGACTTTGATTCCTTCCAGAGGGTATCGACGAAGCTCACGCAGACGCTGTGCCTCAGGATTGAGGAGGAGGTGAAGGCTATCCGGCAGCGGAGTGAGTAAGATGAGACTAGGGACTTTCAACACATATGCACGTTCAATTCCAAGTGGAAGCTTAGAGCTTAGAGTTGGAGAGGGTTCAGAGGAAGTTTACCAAAATGATCCTGTGAATGAAAAGATTAACAGATGAGGTGTGCATTCGCTGAAGTTTAGAAGAATGAGGGGAGATCTCATTGAAACCTATCACATATTGAAAGGCCTAGATAGAGTGGATGTGGAGAGGGTGTTTTCAATAGTGAGGAAGTCTGAGACCAGAGGGCTCAGAATAGGAGGACATCCCTTTAGTACAGAGATGAGGAAGAATTTCTTTAGCCAGAGGGTGATGAATCTGTGGAATTCATTGCCACAGACGGCTGTGGAGGCCAAATCATTAGGGGTATATTTAAAGTGGAGGTTGACAGGCCTTTGATTCATAGGGGCATCAAAGTTATAGGGGAAGCGGGAGAATGGGGTTGAGAGGGGAAATAAATCTTCCTCGATGGAATGACAGTGCAGACTCCATGGGCCAAATGGCCTAATTCTGCTCCAATGCTTCTATGAATTAGAAATCAAGCGACGAGGCATTCTCCCCCTGACCCCAAGAGCTCTGGTTTCCTCCTTCATCCCAGTGAGGGACTAATGAGTTATTTGGGGCCTGTAATGTATGCATTTTATTTATCTAGAGGGACAGTGCAGTACAGGCCTTTCCAACCCTCAGAGCCACGCCGCCCAGGCCAGCTGCCCACCGACTTCCCTCTAATCACAGGACAGTTTACAATGACCAATCAACCTACTAACCGGTACGTCTTTGGACTGTGGGAGGAAACCAAGGCACCCGGAGGAAACCCACATTCACATGGGAAGAAACGTACAAACTTGCTCACAGAGGATGCCGGAATTGAACTCCGAACCCCAACACCCTGAGCTGTAACAGCACCGTGCTGACCGTCACGCTGCCGTGGCACCCTATTAATTCCTTAGTGTAGGATCAAAAGTGGAGTGGGGGGGGGGCTTGAGGGACATGTGAGACTGAATAATTTGTAGTGCTTAACGAGAGATTGGGACTGATGGGGTAGTTCTCGTTGGAGCTGTCATTAGACCAATGGGTCAAAAAGTCACTTAAATTGGACAGTTGGCTTTCTATTGTCACATGCACCAAGGTCAAGTGATAAAACCTCATTTTGGACGTCGTCCACACAGATCACTTCACCACATCAGTGCATTGAGGTGATAAAAAGAGAGGCAGAATGTAGAATGAAGTATTGCAATTGCAGAGAAAGTGCAGTGCAAGCAGGTGATAAGGTGAAAGGTCATGCTGAGGTAGACTGTGAGGTCAAGAGCCCATCTTATCAGACAAGAGGTCTGTTCAGAAGTCTGAAAACAGCGAGATAGAAGCTGTCCTTGAGTTTAGTGGTACGGGCTTTCAGGATTTTGTATCTTCTGCCTGACAGTAGGGGCGTGATGGGAGAATGTCTGGGTGTACCGTATTAAATCAATCGTGAAGGGGTTGCATATGGCCAATTGATCACGCCTTGAATCAACTGGGCCTCTTATGCATGCAGAGCTCTCTCTTTTGGTGTGGGCTTTCATCTCGGCAGTTGTCCAGTGTGTACCTTTACTAACATGACTCAGTAAAATCATTTAATCCTTTTCTACTCTCCTCTCCTATCAGATTCTTTCTTCTCCACCCCTTGACCTTCTCCACCCACCTGGCTTCACCTACCACCTTCCAGCCAACTTCTTTCCCCTCCCCTCACCTTTTTATTCAGGCGTATTCCCCCTTCCTTCTCAGTCTGAACAAGTGTCTCAGCCCGAAACGTCTCCTGTTTACTCTTTTCCGTGGACACTGTCTGACCTGTTGGGTTCCTCCACTGTTCTGTGCACATTGCTTTTAATCCACCTACCCTATCATTCTTGCTGGCTGCTTTCTCAAAACAGTGGGAAGTGTAGCTGGAGTCAAAGGAGAGAGGCTAGTTTTCCTGATAGACTAGATTATGTTAAGGTATTTAAAAGAGGAAACTTGATTGCCTGGCCCAGAAGAATTTCTGATAATCAGTGTCCATTTTCCTGACCACAGCCTTTTCCTCGATCAAGAACTTGACGACATCCGAAGTGACCTCTCGTAGTTTCCGGGTGAGCTGGATAGCTGCTGGCCCAGACGTTGTCACCTATCTGCTGAGCTATAAAATGGAAGCTGGTGGTGACACCATGTCCATCCAGATCCCTGGCGACCAAACAACCAGTGTGCTAACCGACCTCCTGCCTGATACACCCTACCTCGTCAGCGTGGTCGCAATGTACAGTGATGGGAAAAGTGTGCCTGAGCATGGAAGGGATACCACCCTTGAAGGTATTGTATCATGGCGGGTTATGCTGGACCTGTGGTTACCTCACTGGTTACCCATCCGAAAGTGAATATCGAACATAGAATATTACAGCACTCTGCAAGACTTTGGCGTATGATATTGTGCCAACCTTTCAACCTGTTCTAAGATCAATCTGACCCATTCCCCCCCAATACAGATCTCCATTTTTCTATTATCCATGTGCCTATCTATGAGCTTCTTAACCGTATCTTCCTCTACCACCAACCCCGGGCTGGTGTAACGCATACCCACCTTCTCTGACATCTCCCCTGTACTTTCCTTCAATCACCCCTTGACCCCTTGTTTTAGCTATTTCTGCCTTGGGAAAAAGTCTCTGGCTGTCCACTCGATTCCTGCCTTTTATCATCTTGTACACCTCTATCAAGTCACCTCTCATCCTCCTTCAGTCCAAAGAGAAAAGCCCCAGTTCGTTCAACCTATCCTCGAAAGATATGCTCACAAATCCAGGCAGTATGCTGGTAAATCTCCTCTGCACCCTCTCTTAAGCTTTTACATCCTTCCTATAATGAGGCAACCAGAACGGAACAATATTTAACAATATTTCCTAATTGCTGCATCCATATTAGAAGGAATAAAGACATGGACTATTTTCTAAATGGGGGAGAAAATTCAAAAATCAGAGGTGCAAAGGGACTTGGGAGTCCTCATGCAGGATTTCCTAAAGGCTAACTTGCAGGCTGAGTCAGTGCTGAGGAAGGCAAATGCAATATTAGTATTCATTTTGAGAGGACCAGAATATAAAAGCAAGGATGTAATACTAAGGTTTTATAAGGCATTGGTCAGGCCATGCTTGGAGCATCGTGGGCCCCTTAACTAAGAAAGAATGCCGCATATCTGGTATTAGAGAGGATTTCGAGTAGGTTAAAAGGTTAATCTGAGGAGCATTTGATGGCTCTGGGCCTGTACTTCCTGGATTCTATAAGAATGAGGGGGGTGGATCTCATTGAACCTATCAAATATTAAAAGGCCAAAATAGAATGGATGAGGAGAGGATTTTTTCAAAGGTGGGCTTGTTTGGACTAGAGGTCATGGCCTCCGGTTAGAGAGACATCCCTTTAGAGCAGAGATGAGGAGGAATTTTTTAATTCAGAGGGTGGTGAATCTGTGGAATTCATTACCACAGATGGCTATGAAGGACACATCATAGAGATTATTTAAAGTAGAGGATGATAGATTCTTGATTTGCAAGGGCTTCAAAGGTTATGAGAAGAAGGCAGGAAAATAGGGTTGAGAGGGATGGTAAGTCAGCTGTGATAGTGTGGTGGAGAAGAATCACTAGGCCAGATGGCCTAAATCTGCACCAATGTCTTATGGTCATTAAGGTGCTCTGCATTAGTAGGTTTCTGCCAGGCATACAGTGGGTGCTTTCTGTAAATGGTGGCTAGTGTTCAAATCAAAGAACCAAAGAATCTCTCAAGCTCTTGAATGTCATCTCGAGAAGCCTTTACAGAAATTTTGCGCGTGTGTGTGTGTGTGTGTGTGTGTGTATATGTGTGTGTGTGTGTGTGTGTGTGTGTGTGTGTGTTTGTCTATATATGTGTTTGTGTGTTTATCTATTTGTCTGCGTGTGTGTATGTGTCTGGTGTATGTCTATATTTTATTCTTCAATCTCAGTTCAGGATTTGAAGTGCTTTTAGAAGTTATGAGGGGTAGAGCCAGGGTAAAGCAAACTGCACACTGATGATGGCTCCTTGATTGGCAACGTTTGCAAACATTTTGCCATGCTCAGTGATCAACCAAACTTCCAAATAGTCAACCCGAGCTACCAATATTCCGCTAAATTAATTTCAAACAGGCTTTTTCGACTGACGTTGGGTAAGACTAGAACTAGAGGTCATGGGTTAAGGGTGAAAGGTGAAATATTTAAGGAGAACCCGAGGGGCAGCTTCACTCAGAGGGTGATGCGACTGTGGAACAAGCTGCCACAGGAAGTGGTGGATGTGGATTCGATTGCATCATTTAGAAGCCTGGATAATCTAGAAAAATATCTTACACTGGCATCTTATCAATGAGTCATTTCAGTATTTATTCCTTGGTGAGTAATTACAGCCTGCGAGACACAGACTGTCTGTCTCTCCTTTGTCACTCCACAGTCGGTTTTTAAATGTCGGTGTGGTGTGTTGCACAGGCTCTGCCAATCAACTCTGAACAGAAGTGTAGGGCTGTTGGTTTGCCTACACCAGGGAGGTGATATTTGAAGTGGGCGTTGCCTCAAGAGAAGCAAGCAGGTGAAATTAAAGGTTATTTTCTGCAGCTGTCTGGCAAAAGAGAAAGATGACACATTGGAGAATAATGTGTAGCTGGTCAACAGAGCTTCTGTTGAATATTGGCTCTGGTATAGTATTGCTAAACCACACACCCACTAGGTTTCACTTATCACCTACTGGCTTCTGCTCCTTCATCTCCACCACCTCCCCACACCATCTCATTCTGGCTTCTGCCCCCTTCCTTACCAGTCCCGATGACAGGTCTTGGCCCAAAACATTGTCTGCCTATTCCTCTTCAGGGATGCTGCCTGATCTGTTGAGTTCCTGCAGCATTTTAGAAAGAGGTGACACAGGATCGGAAGGTGTAAAATTGTTATGGGTAGTGCCAAGAATCTGCAAGTGTAGAAAGACCCTGATGGAAGTTATATACAGGCCTCCAAACAGTAGCAAGGAAGTGGTCTAGAAATTACAGTAGGAAATGGAAAATGCATGTCAAAAGGACAATGATACGATAGTCATGAGGGTTTTCAATATGCAGGCAGATTGGGATATTCAGGTTGGTGTTGGATCCCAAGAGGGGGAATTTCTAAGAATGGCTATGAGATGGCTTTTTGGAGCAGCTTGTGGTTGAGCCTACTAGGGGATCAGCTATTCTGGGTTGGCTGTTATGCAATGAATCAGAATTGATTTGAGAGTTTAAGGTAAATGAACTCACAGAGAGCAGAGATCATATTATAATAGAATTCACCCTGCAATTTGAAAAGGAGGAGCTCAAGTCAGATGTATCCATATTACAGTGGAGTAAGGTGAATTACAAAGGGATGAGAGAAGAGCTGGCCAAAATTAGTTGGAAGGGGACACTAGCAGCAATGACAGCAAAGCCACAATGGCTGGAGTTTCTGGGAGTAATTTGGAAGGCACAGGATAGATACATCCCAAAGAAGAAAAAGTATTCTAAAGGCAGGATGACACAATTGTAGCTGACAAGGGAAGTCAAGACCAGCATAAAAGCCAAAAAGAGGGCATATATACAATAGAGCAAAAATTCATGAGCAGTTAGAGGATTGGGAAGCTTTTAAAAACCAGCAGAAAGCAACTAAAAGAAGCAATAAAGAAAGAAAAGATGAAATATGAAGATGCTAGCCAATAATATTAAAGAGGATACCAAAAGTTTCTTCAGATATATAAAGTGTAAAAGAGAGGCGAGTTGATATTGGACCATTGGAAAATGAGGATGGTAACCGGGATAACGATGAACTGGAAAAGTATTTTCCATCATTCTCCACTGTGGAAGACACAAGCAGTATGTTCGAGAGTGTCAGGGGGGCAGAAGTGAGTTTAGTTCTCCCTTCACAAGGAAGAAGATTCTTGTGAAACTGAAAGTTCTGATGGTAGATAAGTCACCTGGAACAGATGGTGTACACCCCAGGATTCTGAAAGAGGTGGCTGAAGCGATTGTAGAAGCATTAGTAATGATCTTTCAAAAATCACTAGATTCTGGCATAGTTCCAGAGGAGTGAAAAATGGAAAATGTCACTGCACTTGTCAAGAAGGGAGAGAGGCAGAAGAAAGGAAATTATAGGGCAGTTAGTCTGACCTCAGTGGTTGGGAAGATGTTGGAGATGATTGTTAAGGATGTGATTTCAGGTTACTAGGAGGCACATGATAAAATAAGCTGAAGTCAACATGATTTCCTCAAGGGAAAATCTTGCCTGAAAAATCTGTTCGAAACCTTTGAAGAAATAACAAGCAGGAGCATTGGTGGATGTTGTGTACAGTACTTGGATTTTCAGATGGTCTTTGACAAAGTGCCACATGTGAGGCTGCTTAACAAGATCAGAGTCCATGGTATTATGGGAAAGATAATTGCATGGATAGAGGATTAGCTGATTGGCAGGAGGCAAAGAGAGGGAATGAAGGGAGACTTTGCTGATTGGCTGCCATTCGCTAGTGGTGTTCCACAGGGGTCTGTGCTGGGACTGCTTCTTCTATGTTATATGTCAATAAATTTGATGATGGAATTGACGGCTTTGTGGGCAAATCTACAGATGATACAAAGATAGGTGGAGGTGCAGGTAGTTTAGAGGAAGTAGAGAGGCTACAGAAGAACTTAGATTGGAGAATGGGTAATAAATTGGAAGATGGAATACGGTGTTGGGAAGTGCATGGTAATGGCACTTTGGTAGAAAAACTAAATGTGTAGACTACTCTAAATGGAGAGAAAATTCAAATATCTGAGGTGCAAAGGGACTTTGGAGACCTTGCGTAGGGTTCCCTGAAGGTTAATTTGTAGGTTGAGGTTGTGGTGAGGAAGACAAAGGTAATGCTGGCAGTAATTTAGCAAGGACTAGAGAAAAAAAGCAAGGATGTAATGTTGAAGCCTTATAAAGCACTGGTGAAGCCTCATTTGAAGTATTGTGAGCAGGTTTGGCCCCCTTATCAAAGAAAGGATGTGCTAACATTGGAGAGGGTTCAAAGGAGGTTCATGAAAATGATTCCAGGATTAAAAGGCTTGTCATATCAGCAGCATTTGATGGCCCTGGGCCTGTGCTCACTGGAATTCTCTAAGTATTTCCAGCTACCTTCTTCTTCGTCCTTCTGGCTCCATCTGCTTATTCCTCTGACCTTTCTTCATCACCATAAACTACATCAGGGTGTCCTTCCTGTTGGGAGAAGTCTCCAGTGTGTGGCCACTGAGTGTATGTGGGCACCATGGTGGCACAATGGTTAGTGTGATGCAAATACAGTTTGGAGCGTTCTGGAGTTCAGAGTTCAATTCCAGGCTGTTCTGCAAGTTACCTCTGCAATTTCTCCCTGTGGAATGCATAGCTTTCCTCTGGGTGCTCCAATTTCCTCCCACAGACCAAAGATGTACCAAGTAGGTTAATTGGTCATTGTTAAATTGTTCCGTGATGAGTTTGTAGAATGCAGAGCGAGCTTCTAAATCTGTTGGGAGCAAAGCAAGTTGGGAATGGCAAGGGTGGAGTGCTGCGGGAAGGGTGTGGGACAGGTGCCAGAGAAAGAGTGCTGGGGTGGGGGAGTGGTGCGGCTGCAGAGACACGCGTCCCTGAGACACCAGGCAAGGTCATTTGGTTCCAAACAATTGGTTTATTGATCAAAACAGAATGTCTCTCTGGTGCTTCCCACTCCCTCCCCTCTCCCTGCCCCCTTCCCATTCTGACTCCCACGTTAGAGACCCATATCAGAATCAGGTTTATCATCACTCACATATGTCATGAAATTTGTTTGTTTTTGTGTCAGCAGTACAGTGCAATACATAAAACTACTATGGTACTACGCAAAAATCTTAGGCACTATAGCTATATATATGTGCTGTCTATACAGGCATACAACACACAAACACATAATCAGACCAATACGCACACACACACACACACACATTTTCCAGCTGGAATCTATTAAATATTGACCACCAATAGGAAGCTAATGAGTTACTGTGTTTCCATGGATACCCTGAGATGCCAAGACCAATTTTAATGCTCATTACCAACTTGAGTGAGATACTTATACATTAAGGTGTAAGTAAAACCATCAACTTTATCTAGTCTATGTATCTTGTCAGCAATCTAGTGTTCATAGACTATTGCAGAAAGTGTTCATTGTTACTATCTCTGTTGTTGGTTTCCTTTACTGTCAATTTTGGCACCAGCTTAAACTTGGCGTCAAGGGAACCATTGGATCTCGCTCTGTCAGGTCTCCTGGGTCTCCTGCAATCATCTCTTGGCAGCCTGTGATAGATAGTATTGACCTGTACAATTACAGTAACACATGTTCTGGAACCTGTCTCTGTGCCCAGGACACATGAATCTTTTCTTTTTGGATGTGTGGATGAAGTTTGCAAATGAAGTGAGCTCAGGTATGGTGCTGGGGAAAGAACAGATGTAAATTCTCTCATCATCAGAAGTGTGAAGTGATATACTTTGAAAGGTCAAATTTGAAGTTCAAGTTGAAGTTTATTTGTCATTCAACCATATACAGTATGAACAGCATTGAATACAGCCAAATGAAACAGTGCCCCTCCGGGGCCAAGGTGCAAAACACAGCACCAACAGCACACAGCACAAGGCACATATAGTACATAGAACTACAATAGCAGTAAACATGCACTCACACCAATAAATGTATAATATAACCCAAGTCCCTGAGTCCATGGATGTTGTCGGCAAAAGCAAGCCCGTTGTAATCCAGCTCGTCTTCCATTAAGCAAACACTGGAGGGCAGCATTGAAGGGAAGGGCTACCTCCCAATCCAGTATGGACGGTGCATCACTCTGCCTCTGTACTACAACTGAGGCCACACAATTCCCCAGCATTGGCCTTGCCCTAAACCAGTCTACTGGACCTGCAGTATTCTACATTACTAATGTCCAACATGCTGTACTCTTCTATCTTCCATGTTCTCTAAATTTATCAGATATTGGAGCAACTTACAGATAGCTTGTGGATTTCTCCAATCAGCTACCCACACTGTTGTGTCACCTGCCTTGCTGAATTTTTTATTGATCCCACAACCATTGTTTTAGATGAGAGCATTACAATGAATCACCTAAGGCCTTAAGTTGGAAGCCCAACTGAATGCACATGTCATTCTGCGGAAACAGCCTGTCCGTCAGAGCATAAGTTTATAGGACATAGGAGCAGAATTCGGGTCATCAAGTCTGCTCTGCCATTCCATCATGGCTGATTTATTATCCCTGTCAACCCTAATCTCCTGCCTTTGACATAACCTTTGACACACTTACTAATCAAGAACCACCAATCTCTTTTTAAATATACCCAATGACCTGGCCTCGACAGCCATCTGTGGCAAATGAATTTCACAGACTCACCACTCTCTAGCTAAAGAGATTCCTTCTCATCCCCATTCGAAATGGACGTCCCTCTATTCTGAGGCTGTGCGGTCTGGTCCTAGACTCCACCCACTATAGGAAACATCCTCTCTACATCCACTCAATTTAGGCCTTTCAATATTCAATATTTTAATGAAATTCCCCCCTCATTCTTCTAAGCCAGTGAGTATAGGTCTAGAAATCCTCAGAATTTAACCCTTTCATACCTGAGATTTTCTCATAAATCTTCTCTGGAACTTTATACAAAGGTATCGCAGTTCATTATAAACCTGAATCTACCTAGTGAATTCAGTTTCTTGCAAACCCATTTGTAGAGTGAGAAAAAAAACCACAATAGAGCCTCTTCTTGTTTTTTAATAGGGAAATATGTTAAAGTATTTATTGCTGCTGGCTCTTGCACAAGTAACACTAACTTGGCTTCAGTTTTAGGTATCTTGGGGGTCTGCGTAATATTTTTGCCAAATGTATCACGAGATGTATCATACATAAGTCATGAAGCAGTCAGTGATTGAGCACCGGCGTCTGTACCTTGACACAAGGGCAAAACTGTTCAATATATTTTTTTCAACAAAATTTAGCTCTGGGATACTCTTAAGGCCTTAGGGGAAAAGTTGTCAAACACACTGCCAGCAGAAGTGTAATGTAATGTCCTAAGGTCATAACTGAGGCCTCCATCTATGGATGCTTCTTAATTCTTACTTCATCCCCACTCCCTCATTCACCCACCTTCCCTCTCAGCTGGTCTCATCTATCACCTACCAGCTTGTATATCTCCTTCTCCTTCACCCACTTTCTTATCCTGGCTTCTTCTTCCTTCCTTTCCAGTCCTGATGAAGGGTCTCTGCCAACACTATCAAATGTTTATTCCACTCCATAGATCAGGGGTTCCCAACCTGGGGTTCATGGACCCTTTGCTTAATGGTATCGGTCCATGGCATAAAAAAAGGTTGGCAACCCCACCATAGATGTTGCCTGACCTGTTACTTTCCTCCAGCATTTTGTGTGTCCAGCATCTACAGAACCTCTAAGTGGAAAGCTGAGACAGTGAAATGTTCAGGAGTGTTTCTGAGTATACCGATCATATTTTCTTCTAGGCAATTGAAGGAATAATTGGCAACGTCTTGGAAGCAACAATTTTCTTTGAATGTATTTAAAAGTCTATTTGAATGCCTTGAGATCTGTGAGTTGAGGTAATTGGATTAGGGAGTCAGGGGATCTTTGCTGAAGTCTTATGTTTGAGTATCTTGAGTGGGAAACAATCATACAGAATTAAAGCTAAGTAGCATTCAACGGAAAATAGAAACACTTACTTGTTGTTAAAGTTCTGACTCTTTGCTTCATCTGAAACATTGTAAAATATAAGTTGTTGTTTTTGGTTTTATATCAGAGCCTAAGTTCTCAGTCTGTGAGTACTTTAAACATAGAACATAGAATAGTACAGCACAGTACAGGCCCTTTGGCCCACAATGTTGTGCTGACCCTCAAACCCTGCCTCCCATATAAGTCCCCACCTTAAATTCCTCCATATACCTGTCTAGTAGCCTCTTAAACTTCACTAGTGTATCTGCCTCCACCACTGACTCAGGCAGTGCATTCCACGCACCAACCACTCTCTGAGTAAAAAACCTTCCTCTAATATCCCCCTTGAACTTCCCACCCCTTACCTTAAAGCCATGTCCTCTTGTATTGAGCAGTGGTGCCCTGGGGAAGAGGTGCTGGCTATCCACTCTAGCTATTCCTCTTATTATCTTGTACACCTCTATCATGTCTCCTCTCATCCTCCTTCTCTCCAAAGAGTAAAGCCCTAGCTCCCTTAATCACTGATCATAATGCATACTCTCTAACCCAGGCAGCATTCTGGTAAATCTCCTCTGTACCCTTTCCAATGCTTCCACATCCTTCCTATAGTGAGGCAACCAGAACTGGACACAGTACTCCAAGTGTATTTTATGTATTGTGATACTGCACAGAACAGGCCCTTCCAGACCTTTGAGCTGCAACATCTAGCAATTTCCGATTTAACCCTAGGCTAATTCCAGGATAATTTACAATGATATATTAACCTACTAACTGGTATGTCTATAGACTGCATGAGGAATCCGGACAACATGGAGAAAACCCATGCGTTCCTTGGGGAGGACATACACACTCCTTACAGATGATGTTGCAATTGAACTCTGAACTCTGACTTCCTGAACCGTAATAGCAACACGCTAATTGTGACGCTACTGTGAACCCAGAGAATGTTAATCTTTGGTTTCAAGTTTTGTTTCCATTGTAGCTAATACAGTACATTTGCTTGTCCTCCCACAGAATTTGGGCCACCAAGTAACATGGAGATATTTGATGAAACAATGGACAGCTTCAGGGTCAGATGGTCACCGGCGCCTGGTAACGTTCTTCAGTATAAGCTACAGTATGTGCCGGAATTTGGCGGGGAGATCAGAGAAACAAGCGTCGATGGAAGGATGACAGAAACAATTCTTCAGAACCTGCTCCCAAACACCAAGTACTCTGTGAAGGTTCTGGCACGGTATCGAACACTAGATGGTCAACCATTAGCTGGAGAAGGCACAACCAAAGAAGGTACCATTTGCACCAAAATATTGATAAACTAGTTCAGAACTGTTCAGTAATCCTGTTATAATCAATTTTTCTACCATTGAGTAATCCCACAAATGTCACGTTCCATACGATATCAGGTAATGTTGCAACTCTTTCAGACCTGGGTTACAACGCACTTGGAGTATTATGTTCAGTTCTGGTCACCTCATAATAGGAAGGATGTGGAAGCTTTAGAGAGAGTGCAGAGGAGATTTATCAGGATGCTGCTTGGATTAGAGGGCCTGTCTTATGAGGAAGAGTTGACCGAGCTAGTGCTTTTCTCTTTGGAACAAAGGAGAATGAAAGGTGACTTGATAGAGCCATAGACAGAGTGGATAGCCAGCATCATTTTCAATAAGTACTAATATAAGGGGGAATAAATTTAAGGGGATTGGAGGAAAGTATGGGAAGATGTCAGATGTAATTTTCTTACACAGAGTGGTGGGTCTCTTATGAGGAAAGGTTGACTGAGATAGGACTTTTCTCTTTGGAGTCCAACATGGAACTGATTCAACAACCTACTGCATGAACTCGCTTTCAATGACTATACAACTAATGTTCTCAATATTTAATTTTTATTTATATATTATTATTACTATTTTGTTGAATTTTGTATTTGCACAATTTGTTCTATTTGCACACTTATTGCTTGTCCATCTTAATTCTTGCAAAAATGTCCACATAAAAATAAGTCTCAGGGTAGTATATGGTGACATGCATGTTCTTTGAGAATAAGTTTGCTTTGAATTTTGAAAATCTGGAAGATCTTGTCCTCCAGTCGGCTGCTCAAAGAGAAAATGAAGCAGAATGTCTAGCAGTGCATCTTATTCATGTTAGACCACAAAGTTTTCATCCTCACCATTCAACGCCCATGAAAGTAGGCATGATAATGGGACATTGAAGATCCCGAGAGAATACTAGCACAAGACTATTCAGGCAGCTGCAATCAGAATCTCATGATGAATTAAACAGTGCCATGGGAGATAAAGAACAACTAAATTATTCTACCCACATCCAGCTGGATTTTCCTGTGACGACCCATTTTAATTCTTCTTCCTGTTCTTATTTCGGTATGTCTCTCTATGGCCTTTTCTAGGATCACGATGATGCCACTCTCAGGCTGGAGGAGCAACACCTCATATTCTGCCTGGTTGGCCTCCAATCTGATATCATGGGTGTTGATTTCTCTAACTTCCAGTAATTTCGCCATCCTTCCCCTTCTCTCTTTTTCTATTCCCTACTCTGGTTCCCATTTTAGTCCTTCCCTTATACTCACCTGCCCATCACCTCCCTCTGGTGCCCTTCCTCCTTCCATTTCTCCCACAGTCCACTCTCCTCTTCTATCAGATTCCTTCTTCTTCAACCCTTTACCTTTTTCACCTATCACCTTCCAGCTTCTTACTTCATCCCCCCTTCCTTCACACAACCAACTTCACCCTCAACTGGTACCTGCCAGCTTGTACTCCTTCCCCTCTCCTTCTCCGCACCACCTTATCCTGGTTTCTTCCAACTTCCTTTCCAGTCCTGATGAAGCGTCTCAGCCTGGAATGTCGACTGCTTATTCCCGTTCCAAGATGCTGCTTGACCTGCTGAGTTCCTCCAGCACTCTCCGTGTGTTGCTTTGGATTTCCAGCAACTGCAGAGTATCATGTGTTTATGAAATTATTTCTAGACTGTTTTCTCATCCCTGGACATTACACACCATTTAAATTACCTTCTGACAACAAATACACATCCACATTAAGAATCCCGCACTCGAATTATCCCCTGGATCCAGTGATTATCTGTCAATATGTAACTTGTGTGCAGGAAAGATATCTGTTTGCAATGAGTAAACCCAACAGATTCTACAGAAGCTGGAAATCCTGAGTGACACATACAAAATGTTGGAGGAACTCAGCAGGTCAGGTGGCATTTATGGAAAGGAATAAGGAGTTGATGTTTCGGACCTTATGGTCTTAGATGAATTATTCCTTTCCACGAATGCTGCCTCATCTGCTGAGTTCCTCAGCATGTAGTGTTGTTTGAGATGAGTGCCTGTTACGAGTGATGTGCAGTGATTTTTGCCTATTTGGAACTTTAAACCTTTCTCTCTCTCAAGAGATGCAGTTTCATCACTGAGGAGCAGGCTGCAGTTTTGGAATGTGAATGTGGACAATGATATCGGGAAAGAAAAGAATTATATCAGGGCAGATGGTCTTGACCTTAATCATGACAGTCCATTTCCTTCCCAAGATGCTGCCCGACCCTCGGAGTTCCTCCAGGAACACACACAAAATGTTGGAGGAGCTTGTGAGTTTAATGCATGAGGAACATTTAACGGCTCTGGGCTTGTACTTGATGGAGTTTAGACGAATGAGGAAGGATCTCTTTAAACCTTTTGAATATTGAAAGGTGTAGATAGAGTGGATGTGGAGAGGATATTTCCTGTAGGGGGCGAGTCTAGGACCAGAAGGCACAGCCTCAGAATGGAGGGGCATCTTTTTAGAACAGGGATGAGGAGGAATTTCTTTAGCCAGGGGATAGTGAATCTGTGGAATTCTTTTAAAGCAGTGGTTGATAGGTTCTTGATTAGTCAAGGCATCAAAGGGATGAAGACAGGAGAATGGGGTTGAAAGCTATGATGGAATAGTGGCGTAGACTTGGTGGGCCACATCGTCTAATTCTGCTCCAATGTCTTTGAGGCTTATGGTCAGGCAGCATTTATGGAGAGGGCAGAGGAATTTTGACTCTTTATTTCTCTACCAGAGTGAAATGCACCATTTGCATTAACAACCAACACACCCAAGGAATGAGAATCAGGTTTAATATCACTGGCATATATTGTGAAATTTGTTGTATGTGGCAGCAGTACATGGTAATACACAATAACATCGGTAAATTACAGTACGAGCTGTATATATTTAAGAAGGTAAAAAAGCAGTGAAAAAAGTAGCAAGATAGTGTTTGTGGATTCAAGAAACACACACAAAATGCTGGAGAAACTCGACAGGCCCTTTCACTGGCCACTTAGAAATCTGTTGGCAGAGGGGAAGAAGCTGTTCCTGAATCATGAGTGTGTGTCTTCCGGCTCCCCTACCTCTTCCCTGATAGTAGGAATGAGAAGAGGGCATGTTCTGGGTGATGGGGGTCTACAATGATGGGAGCCACCTTTTTGAGGCATTGCTCCTTGAAGACGACCTGAATGCTGCCCAGGATTGGTGATGTAGCCAGTTCGAATGCTCTCCAAACTACATCTGTTGAATGTAGGATGGGTAGTGGGCAGTCTGCAAGCATCGTAGCATGTTCTGGTGTGAACATAGTGTACCCACAACGCTCAGCAGAACAACACAGACACAACAAAGCAGAACATACCAAGCCAAAAAAACAAAAATAGTGAAACAAGCCTTGTTTCTCCATTCCACCCGCTCACCCACCCACATACAGAGTCCACTAATCCTAAGCAGGGAACATTTTTCAGCCTCCAGTGAACTCATGGATCACAGGCCCTGGGCCTTAACTCCCCAGAAGACTCGAGGAGTTTCACAGACCCAGGCTCTGGCCATTGGGCTTTGACTCCTGATCGACCTTCAGTCTCTGATCTGGACCTCTGATTAAACTTTCGGATTTGATCCAGATCTCTGATTGACCAGTGGGCTTCAGTCTGGACTTCTGATTGACATTCAGGCTTTGATCTGGATCTCCATCGACCTTCAGTTCTGTTCTGGACCTCTGATCAAACTTTAAGCTTTGATCCAGATCTCCAATTGACTATTGGGCTTTAATCTGAATCTCCAATCATCCTTCAGGCTTCGATCTGATTAGATTTTTGATTGACCTTCTGGCTTTGATCCGGGTTTCTGATCGACTTTCGGGGTTCGATCTGTATCTGCAATTGATCTTTGGGCTCCGATCCAGACTTCAGTCTCCTATTAGGACTTAGGAATGAACTTCAATCTCTGATTTGGATCTCTGATTCATCATTGGGCTTTGATCTTTAATCTTTATTAATTTGTCATGGTCTGAGATGCATTGCCCGAACTTAGAGGTGGACATGTTTCCTGTTGAGTCACATGTGACACCATTTTAGTGTTATCATTGTACAGGTTTCCCCCGCCATCTGAAGGTACAGCGTTCCTATGACACGGTTCGTAAGCTGGAATGTCGTAAAGCGAAGAAGCAATTACCATTTATTTATATGGGAAAATTTTGGGAGTGTTCGTAGACCCAAAAATAACCTACCAAATCATGCCAAGTAACACATAAAACCTAAAATAACAGTAATGTATAATAAAAGCAGGAATGATATGGCAAGTACATAGCCTATATAAAGCAGAAATACTTTTCCACAATCATTGCCAGCACTGTTCTCCGTAGCGAAAATCTCACGCAAGCGCCGTTGGCAAAAACACAGCGCCAGCACTCTTGGCAGAAACACGGCGCAAGTGCTCTCCAGTAACCTTTAAGCTATGAAGCTGCCAAATCATACCAAATAACATGTAAAAATACACAGCCAATATAAAGTAGAAATAATGTATGTACAGTGTAGTATCACTTACGGGAATCGGGAAGACAGCTTGCCGAGCACACGGATGATGGTGTGTTAGACTGAGTTGTCGGAGTTTGGGTGGTGCAGTGGCCCCCACCCTCCGGGCAGCGAACCGATACCGATCTGTGAAGCATACACGGGTACAGCGGTAGCCGGGAGGCACACGGCACATCTTTAAGAAAAAAGCCGAAATAAACATGCTAATTAATTAGGTACTGCCTGGCACATAATTGTCAGCCCAGATCAGTGCCGATTGCCGATTGCATCACCTCTGACCTGGGCCAACAATTACGTGTCGAGCGGCTCCTAATTAATTAGCATGTTTATTTCGGCTTTTTTCTTAAAGATGTGCTGTGTGCCTCTCGGCTACCACTGCATTCTCCGCGGATCGGTATCTGTCCGCGACCTGGGGGTTGGGGTGGTGGGACACTGGGGTGTCACCTCGTGGTCTGTTTCCATTAGGGCAGGCAGCTCATCTTCTCCTATGACTGCCTGCCTCGATGTTGAAGGCCGAGGTTAGTCGTCTGCTGTGGCTGATGTGGAAGTCTTGCTGAGCCTCGTGCATTTTTAGATAATACAGTTCTTTGTAAGCACTCAAACCATCCTGCAAATATGCCTTAAACCGAGCACCCTTTCAAAATTAAAGTCGTACTTTATCATTACTCATTTGGTTTTGATTGTTATCCTTTCCTCTTCCAATTGCATCAGCTCTTCATCTATCAGTTCTTGGTCATGGGATGCTAAAACCTCTTCAACATCATCTTCGTCAGCTTCCAGAAGCCAAACTCACTTAGTCCTTACTTCGTTCACCAAGATTGAAACGCTTAACTGTGTCTAGTTTTACGCTAAGTGTAACACCCTTACGAGCTCTTTTAGGCTCTTCTGATACCATAGAACTCATCCTGCTAACGGCTGCTCACAGGCACGTGTTTAAGCAATGCCGTTCGGAATCCGGGGGGGGGGGGAGCGGCTGCTCGCGGCGCGCGCTAATTTTTTTCGCGCGCTGCTTTTCCCCGCGTGCTGCCTTTCTTTGTAACAGTGAAAACACCTTCTGTTAGCGAAAACAAGTACTAATGTAGGTCTTTTGTAACAGTGAGGTTTCGTAAAGCGAATGTTCGAAAAGCGGGGGACACCTGTACTGATGTTTAAGTAATACATCTGTTAAGTGGCTGTGCAATGACTGAAGAGAGGGGACGGTAAACTCCAGATGATTTTCTCAATATGCTGGTGCCAGGGTTACTCCACCTTGCTATTGTGGCCCATTGCAAATACAGTTACTGCAGGAGATGCAATCAGGGCTCATAGAGGCTGTGACCAAAAAAAAATCAACAGAAATTCTATCTTCAGTGAAAGCTGGGCAAATGAAGCTGCACGCTTTGTGCATATTCCACTTATCAGAAGGGTATATAAATCTCCAGGAATCAATAAGTGTTTCTGATTTTGTCACAGGGGTATGTTGCATGCGGGGAGTTTGTATTCTCGCGCCAAAATTCATCCTTCGAAAGCATACTCCTGGGGATTATCACAGTTTTACTGGGAGGTCAGTGAATGTCTGAATGGAAAGTGCCTGGGGGAACACCGGATACATAACGAGTTCAGCAGATTACAACAGTGCGAGAGGAGAGACTGACCTCCGTACCAAGTGGAGGTCTTCCTCGCCTGGCAAACAGTACTGTGTAAGTGTCTTAGGCACATTTATCTAGCCAGGGTGCTGAGGGGTTTTGCCCGGCACTGTATCTGTCAACGTGGAAGGGAGAGCGAGTGTGTAAATTTGGCAGGAGCAAAGGATGTTGAGGATGGTGAGGGTGGAGCACCATGGGAAGGGTGTGGGGCAGGTGGCAGAGAAGGAGTGCCAGGGGTAGGGGAGGGCGGTGGTGCGAGTGCAGACACACCCACTAGGCAAGGTCGTTTGGATAGAATAGGTGCTTTTAAGGGACTCTTAGATAGGTACGCAGAGCTTAGAAAAATAGAGGGCTATGCGGTAGGGTGATTCCAGGCAGTTTCTAGAGTAGGTTACATGATCAGCACAACATTGTGGGCTGAAGGGCCTGTAATGTGCTGTAGATTTATATGTTCTATGTTCTATGCCCACTTGTTTATTGATCAATTGGTTTATAGATCATTACAGAATATCTCCCTGGAACTTCCCACTCTCTCCCTTCTCCCTCCACTTTTCCGAGCCATGATTCCCCTCTCCCTGCCTTCTTCCCCTTCTCAGTCCACAATAGAGACCCATATCAGAATCAGGTTTATTGTCTCTCACATACGTTATAAAATATGCTTTTTGTGGCAGCAGTACATTGTAATACAATAAAAATATAAATCCATTTATTTATTGTTTATTCAGATACAGTGCCGAACAAACATTTATGGCCCTTTGAGCTGCACCACCCAGAAACCCCCAACTTAACCCTTCCCGAATCCCGGAGAGTTTACAATGACCAATTCTGGAGAGCGTTTTGGAGATAGTGATCACAATTCTATCTCCTTTACCATAGCATTGGAGAGGGATAGGGACAGACAAGTTAGGAAAGCGTTTAATTGGAGTAAGGGGAAATATGAGGCAATCAGGCAGGAACTTGGAAGCATGAATTGGGAACAGATGTTCTCAGAGAAATGTACGGCAGAAATGTGGCAAATGTTCAGGGGATATTTGCGTGGCGTTCTGCATAGGTATGTTCCAATGAGACAGGGAAAGGATGGTAGGGTATAGGAAACGTGGTGTACAAAGGCTGTTGAAAATCTAGCCAAGAAGAAAAGAAAGGCTTATGAAAGGTTCAAAAAACTAGGTAATGATAGAGATCTAGAAGATTATAAAGCTAGCAGGAAGGAGATTAAGAATGAAATGAAGAGAGCCAGAAGGGGTGGTGAGAAGTCCTTGGCGGACAGGATTAAGGAAAATCCCAAGGCATTCTACAAGTATGTGAAGATCAAGAGGATAAGATGTGAGAGAATAGGACCAATCAAGTGTGATAATGGAAAAGTGTGTATGGAACCAGAGGAGATAGCAGAGGTACTTAATGAATACTTTGCTTCAGTATTCACTACGGAAAAGGATCTTGGCGATTGTAGGGATGACTTACAGCAGACTGAAAAGCTTGAGCATGTAGATATTAAGAAAGAGGGTGTGCTGGAGCTTTTGGAAAGCACCAAGTTGGATAAGTCACCTGGACCGGACAAGATGTACTCCTGGCTACTGTAGGAGGTGAGGAAGGAGATCGCTGTGCTTCTGGCAATGATCTTTGCATCATCAGTGGGGACGGGGGAGGTTCCGGAGGATTGGAGGGTTGCAGATGTTATTCCCTTATTCAAGAAAAGGAGAAGAGATAGCCCACGAAATTATAGACCAGTGAGTCTTACTTCAGTGGTTGGTAAGTTGATAGAAAAGGTCCGGAGAGGCAGGATTTATGAACAATTGGAGAGGCATAATATGGAGAGGAATAGTCAGCATGGCTTTGTGAAAGGCAGGTCGTGCCTTATGAGCCCGACTGAATCTTTTGAGGATGTAACTAAACACATTGATGAAGGTAGAGCAGTAGATGTAGTGTATATGGATTTCAGCAAGGCATTTGATAAGGTACCCCATGCAAGGCTTATTAAGAAAGTAAGGAGTCATGGGATCCAAGGGGACCTTGCTTTGTAGATCCAGAATTGGCTTGCTCATAGAAAGCAAAGAGTGGTTGTAGACAGGTCATATTCTGCATGTAGGTCAGTGACCAACGGTATGCATCAGGGATCTGTTCTGGGACCCCTTTTCTTCGTGATTTTTATAAATGACCTGGATGAGGAAGAGGAGGGATGGGTTAGTAAATTTGCTGATGACACAAAGGTTGGAGGTGTTGTGGATGGTGTGGAGGGCTGTCAGAGGTTACAATGGGACATCAATAGGATGCAAAACTGGGCTGAGAAGTGACAGATGGAGTTCAACCCAGATAAGTGTGAGGTGGTTCATTTTGGTAGGTCAAATATGATGGCAGAATATAGTATTAATGGTAAGACTCTTGGCAGTGTGGAGGATCAGCGGGATCTTGGCGTCCCTGTCCATAGGACACTCAAAGTAGCTGCGCAGGTTGACTGTGTTGTTAAGAAGTCATACAGTGCATTGGTCTTCATTAATTGAGGAATAATTTCAAGAGCCGAGAGGTAATGTTGCAGCTATATAGGACCCTGGTCAGACCCCACTTGGAGTACTGTGCTCAGTTCTGGTCACTTCACGATAGGAAGGACGTGGAAACTATAGAAAGGGTGCAGAGGAGATTTACAAGAATGTTGCCTGGATTGGGAAGCATACCTTATGAGAATAGGCTGAGTGAACTTGGCCTTTTCTCCTTGGAGCAATGGAGGACAAGAGGTGACCTGATAGATCTGTATAAGATAATGAGAAGCATTGATTGTGTGGATAGTCAGAGGGTTTTTCCCAGGGCTGAAATGGCTAACACGAAAGGACACAGTTTTAAGGAGCTTGGAAGTAGGTACAAAGGAGATGTCAGGGGTAAGTTTTTTACTCAGAGTGGTGAGTGCGTGGAATGGGCTGCCGGCAACGGTGGTGGAGGCGGATATGATAGGGTCATTTAAGAGACTTCTGGATAGGTACACAGAGCTCAGAAAAATAGAGGGCAATGGGTAACCCTGGGTAATTTCTAAAGTAAGTACATGTTCGGCACAGCATTGTGGGCCGAAGGGCCTGTTTTGTGCTGTAGTTTTTTTATGTTTCAATCAACCTACAAACTCGTATGTCTTTGGGCTGTAGGAGGAAACCGGAGCACCCGAAGGAAACCCATATGGTCACGGGGAGAACGTATGAACTCCTTACAGACAGCAGTGAGAATTGAAACTAGGTCATGGGTACTGTAAGGCATTGTGCTAACCGATACACCACTGAGCTGCCCCATTTAAATAAACCGTGCAAAAAGAAAGGGTTAGATTGATTTTAGAGTAGGTTAAAAGTTTAGAAACATAGAAACATAGAGAACCTACAGCACAATACAGGCCCTTCAACCTACAAAGTTGAGCTGAACATATCCCTACCTTAGAAATTACTAGGGTTACCCATAGCCCTCTATTTTTCTAAGCTCCATGTACCTATCCAAAAGTCTCTTAAAAGATCCTATTGTATCCGCCTCCACCATCGTTGCCGGCAGCCCATTCCAAGCACTCACCACTCTCTGTGTTAAAAACTTTCCTGACATCTCCTCTGTACCTACTCCCCAGCACCTTAAACCTGTGTCCTCTTGTGGCAGCCATTTCAGCCCTGGGAAAAAGCCTCTGACTATCCACACGATCAATGCCTCTCATCATCTTATACGCCTCTATCAGGTCCCTCTCATCCTCCGTCGCTCCAAGGAGAAAAAGCCGAGTTCACTCAACCTGTTTTCACAAGACGTGCTCCCCAATCCAGGCAACATCCTTGTAAATCTCCTCCGCACCCTTTCTATGGTTTCCACATCCTTCCTGTAGTGAGGCGACCAGAATTGAGCACAGTACTCCAAGTGGGGTCTGACCAGGGTCCTATATGGCTGCAACATTACCTCTTGGCTCTTAAACTCAATCCCACGATTGATGAAGGCCAATATACCGTTTGCCTTCTTAACCACAGAGTCAACCTGCGCAGCTGCTTTGAGCGTCCTATGGACTCGGATCCCAAGATCCCTCTGATCCTCCACACTGCCAAGAGTCTTACCATTAATACTATATTCTGTCATCATATTTGACCTACCAAAATGAACCACTTCACACTTATCTGGGTTGAACTCCATCTGCCAATTCTCAGCCCAGTTTTGCATCCTATCAATGTCCTCTGACAGCCCTCCACACTATCCACAACACCCTCAACCTTTGTGTCATCAGCAAATTTACTAACCCATCCCTCCACTTCCTCATCCAGGTCATTTATAAAAATCATGACGAGTAAGTCCTAGAACAGATCCGTGAGGTACACCACTGGTCACCGACCTCCATGCAGAATATGACCCGTCTACAACCACTCTTTGCCTTCTGTGGGCAAGCCAGTTCTGGATCCACAAAGCAATGTCCCCTTGAATCCCATGCGTTCTGACTTTCTCAACAAGCCTGACATGGGGTACCTTACCAAATGCCTTGCTGAAATCCATATACACTACATCTACTGCTCTTCTTTCATCAATGTGTTTAGTCACATCCTCAAAAAATTCAATCAGGCACAACAAATTCAAGTTTGGCACAACAATTCCTGTGCAGTAATCTTTGATTTATAATTGCTATATACAATATTTCCTCTGTGAGCGTCAAAGGGAATTTTTTTACACTGTGCTGTATAGGATTATAGAGGTCCTCCATTGGTCAAGACCAAGCAATGATGTTGCATCCCAGTTGCCTACGTGATACGGAAGCCAGGGTAGACGATATGGAGAGCAATCTGTTACCCATGTAGCAGGACCCACCCGTCCCCCTCCATGCAACTGATGAACCCAAAGGAACAACAGAGACTGATACTGTTTGGCACCAGCGTCATGGCAGGAATCACCAGTCAGCATTGAACTTTATGTAAGACTCCTTAGGGACTCTGGCTACGTATTTTTTCTTGGTGTTTAGTCCAGAAGCTTTCCCTTTGAGTGGGTATAGTCACAAAGCACTGGGAGGTTTGAAATCAGAGTTTTCCTTCTCCTAGATGAACTGGCAACCACAGTTGACGAGCCCCAACTGATTTTAAGGTGCCAGTAATATGCCTTTGCCCCTTTTTGTGTCAGTAGAAACTGTTCACCCAGGCTTAGTAGTTGAGCCGCACATGAATGCCATGAGCTGGACTTTGTTGCCAGAGGCTATTTGACATGTGTGCTATTGGTGGTATTAAATAGGTAGTGGGAGCTTATTCCCCACTCCCGCCCCTGGCTATAACAATCTTCACTTAGGCTATCGTGGTCTCATGACCATGATTGTTCTTGGCAAATTTATCTACAGAAGTGGTTTGCCATTGCCTTCTTCTGGTGAGCCCCACCATTATCAATACTCTTCAGAGATTGTCTGCCTGCCGTCATTGGTCGCATAACCTGGACTTGTGATATGCACCAGCTGCTTGTATGACCATCCACCACCTGCTCCTGTGCTTCACGTGACCCTGATGCAGGTGCTACACCTTGCCCAAGGGTGACCTGCAGGGTAGTAGAGCGAAGGAGCACCTTACACCTCCTTTGGTAGAGACGTATCTCCACCTCACCGCCCAACCTTAAGGAACCTAACTGATCTAAATCTACCAAGGAATTTCTATACCAGTAACTTCCAAGGAGTATTCACAGAACACATGATTATTACACTGCTCAGATTCCCTTTAGCACAGAGCTGTTTGCTCCTGTCTCAGGCTGCAGATGGCCTGCAGACCACAATGCAGTAACCGTGGGGTCTAACCTCTGTCCCAAATACATTCTTTGCGTATTCTGTTTATCACTCTTTGGGAATGGTGGCTGTTAGGTGGGAGGTGGTTGACACATCTTTAGGGCTGAAAATTTGGCTGTGGAATGTGGCAGAATCTTACAATTTGCCTGCTCCACTCTATTAGCCAATTTCCCCGGGGATCAATAAAGTATGACTATGACTATGACTATGAATATGACTATTATCTTTAGGAGGTCTTTGTTTTGACTGATGATACTGCAATAGTCCAATAAATGGATTTTACAAGTTCTTTTCTCATCTCTCGAGAAGATATTCTGAAGGTTTTGGCTGCTGTTCTAGTTGCTCACAATCCTGATCTCACTTCCTCCTCTCGGCCCCCCCACCATGCCACCTACCCACAGCTGCCATTTCCATCCCTCTGAGGGACAGATGCATGGCTAAGGATTTCCAAATTCTCTTTTCCCTTTGTGCGGGGATGTTGGTGATGAGTTACGTCAGGAAAACAAAAACCCTACAGCCCCAGGGATGGAATGTACTCACTCACACATGGGGGAGTCTAAGGTCAAGACTCCAACAAGTAGCAGCAGTCATGCGACCTGCTTCTCCCCCACCCTGTTCCCCTGTTTCTCTCATCTTCTGCTGGCAGATGTTGGCCCCAGGGAGTACGCTCCATGGGACTCTTCCTTCTTTCTTTTAAACCATGTAGCAGAGCAGATAATTGGAGGGGGAGTAAATTGGATCTCACAGTTCATCCTCCCCCACCATCCTGCTATGTCCCAAGGATATTGGCCATGTAGTGTTAAATTATATTCAGAGGAAGCCTCACTGGTGAACCAGATTCAGAACCAGGTTCATTAATTTACCACATGTATATTGAAACATACAGAGAAATGCGTCATTTACAACACAACCTAAGGCTTGAGGCCTGTTGTTCGGGGTCCCGTCATTGCTGAGCCTGGGGTTCAAGGCCTGGTGTTCAGTGATCAGCGATTCCCGGGTTGGATGCTAAGGTTGGAGGCCCGAAGGACGAATTGGACGTCTGGAAGCTGAGGTCCGTTGGCTGGAGCCGCGAGTCTGCGAATCTCTGTCCGTCTGCCGAGGAAGTCAAAAGCTGTGTGCCGGGGAGTCCTCGTCCAAATTTGAGTCGGCTGGACACCGGAGGCCAAAAAGTGCAGCCTGTCTTGGGGTTAGAGGACTGTGGGAGGATCAGGGATTGTTTTGCTGTTGTTTTGTTGCTTGTAGCATGTGTTGTTCTACTGAACAATTGTGGAGATGCTGTGTTGGCGCTGGAATGTGTACCAATGTTTACGGGCAGCCCCCTGCACATCCTTCGGTTGTGACGGCTGTTAACGTAAATGACGCATTACACTGTATGTTTCAACAGGATAGATAAACGTGAATCTTGAATATTTTATCATAAATCTTGTGCTGGGGTCAGCCAACAAAAATGTCGCCATACATTCTAGAGCCAACGTAGCAGGCCCACAATGTTCACAGAATAACACAAACAACGACAACAACAGCAGCAGCAAAGCAGCAACAGCGAAACAAGCCCCCATTCTTCCCACCAACCCACCTGCCCACACACACTGAGAGTCCTCTAAACCCGGGACAGGTCTACCGGCCTACGGCCTCAAGTGGAATCGCGGGCTTGCAGACTCAGGGCTCCAGCAATCGGGCCTCAAGCTGACCTTCAGACTTCAATCTTTAGTGTCAACCCAGGACTAGCCCATGACAACGAATGAGGACCAAGAACTCCATACCCCAAAAATAGGGGGCTGTCGGATAACCATGTCCCTGAACATTAGGCTTTGAATTCCAGCCTTCTCTGACTTGCATACCTAGGGGTTCACTGGCCCTCATTCCTCCTCTCTTCATGGAACTCTGGTACCAGAAACCACTGATGATCAGACTCTGTACTCAGTTCATATCTAATCCAGTTAGTTGCAGCCCAGGGTTCCTGACCTTTCTGAACAGTTCCATCTATTTTTAGCCGTGGAACAGCACACAAAAAGCTGGTGAAACATTTAAGGGGAACGTGAAGGGGAATTTCTTCACTCAGAAGGTGGTGAGAGTGTGGAATAAGCTGCCAGTGCAAGTAGTGGATATGGGTTTGATTTCAACATTTAATAGAAATTTGGATAAGTACATGGATGAGGCGGGTATGGAGGGCAATGGTCTGGGTGCAGGTCAATTGGACTAGGCAGATTAAGAGTTCAACATGAACTAGATGGGCCAAAGGACCTTTTTCTGTGCTGTAGTGTTCTATGACTCTATGACTCGAAGACTTCGTGGGCCAGGCTGCATCTGTGGAGGAAAACGGATAGTCGATGATTTCATTAAGAAATTTCAGTATTTCTGAAAAAGGGCCTCAGCCTGAAATGTCAACTGTTTATTCCTTTCCATATAGATGCTGAATGACCTGCTAAGTTCCTCCAGCATTTTGTGGGTGTTACCAGCATCTGCAGAATCTCTCGTGTTTCCAGTTTTAGTTTTGATTGTCCTTACAGCAGTGACTAGGATATCAGTTGAAGGTATATCAGCCAGGAATTGAAATGTTGGACCCTCCTGATGTTTTTAGCCTATTTCAGTATTAAAAATTGCATTCCAATCCGTCTCAGTTTGTGGCACAAAAGCAGTTTGTTTTCATAATCCCAATATGCCGGAGGAATTCAGAAGGCCAAGCTGAGGAAGAGGAATAAACAGCCAATATTTCGAGCTGAGCCATTTCATCAGGACTGGAAAGGCAGGGGACAGAAGCAGGAATAAGAAGATAGGGCGAGGGGAAGGAGGACAAGCTAGCCGGTGACAGGTGAGACCAGGTGAGGTGGTTGGGTGGGGTTGGGGGGACATAGTGAGAAGCTGGAATTTTAGAGGCAGAAGAAGAAGGAAATCTTCCCTGCTACCAGTCATGGACAGTCAGAAATTTCCTACTGAGTTCCTGAAATGTGGACTGTTATTTCTTTCCATAGATGCTGCCTGATCAACTGAATTTCCTGCAGCATTTTGTGTGTCTAACTCTGGACTTCCAGCATTTGCATAATCTCTTGTGTTTATGCTAAAGCTATCTTCCCTGGTAGGTTATCAGGGAATAAAATTGCTCCATATTTATTCTGTCAAAGCCATGCATTATTTTGAGAACCTCTGAGAACAATTCCATAAGGTCGTAAGACACAGGAACAGAATTAGATCAATCAGCCCATCGAACTGTTCCACCGTTAACTTAACATCTTTCTCAACCCCATGCTCCTGCCTTCTCCCAATACACTTTCACACCCTTAGTAATCATGAACCTGTCAACCTCTGCTTTTAATATACCCAGTGAATTGTCCTCCATAGCTGTCTGTGGCAATGAATTCCGCAGACTCTCCACCCTGTGGCTACTGAAATTCCTCCTCATCTCTGTTCTAAGGAGACGTCCTTTGTTCTGAGGTTTTGCCCTCTAGTCTCAAACTCCTCCACTATTCGAAACATCCACTCAATCCCGGCCGTTCAATGTTCAATAAGTTTTAATGAGATTCACCCTCATTCTTCTAAACTCCAGTGAGAACAGGCCCAGAGCCATCAAGAGCTCCTCATATGTTAAGCAGTTCATTCCCAGACTCATACCTGTGAATCTCCCCTGGGTCCTCTCCAGTACCAGCACATCTTTTCTTAGATAAGTCTGACCAATGCCTTATAAAGTCTCAGCATCATATCTTACTTTTATATTCCAGTCCTCTCAAAATGATTGCTATCATTGCTTTTACCTTCCTCACATCTGACGCAACCACTAGGGAATCCTGCATGAGGACTCCCAAATCTCTTTGCAACTTCGATTTTCGAATTTTCTACTCGTGAATTTGATTAATTCCATTTGGACTCACTGGGCAATCATTCCCAATCTCCTAACCCAGGACATACAAGCCAAACATCAGCTTCTGCCCATATAGATGAAGATGCTTATCTTTGGTCTGCTAAAGTCCTTGATATCCTTCCAGCTGAGGCAAGTGATTTATATCAGCGCCAAAGAATATTAGCTGAAGAACATCAGAACTGCTTTATTCAATAAACTATTGTTTCCATCTCATAACCGAGGGCCAAAAAATTCTAGAGCACTCGTATTGTGCGGATACTCTGGAGGGAATTGAGGGGAAAGTGGGAAGAATAAGTAAGGGGCTAGACTAGAATTATTGTATACACTCTGTGGCCACGTTATTAGTTATCTGCTGTACCTAATCTAGGCGCCACTGAGTGTACGTTTGTGGTCTTCTGCTGCTGTAGCCCATCCACTTCATGGTTCGACATGTTGTGTGTTCAGGATGCTCTTCTGCACATCACTGTTGTGACACATGGTTATTTAAGTTACTATCACCTTCCTGTCAGCTTGAACCAGTCTGGCCATTCTCCCCTGACCTCTCATTATCAAGGTGTTTTCACCCACAGAACTGCTGATCACTGTTTTTTTTTGTTTTTCACACCGTTCTCTGTAAACTCTGGAGACTGTTGTGTGTGCGAAAATTCCAGGAGCTCAGCAGTTTCTAAGATACTCAAACCACCCCGTTTGGCACCACCGATCATTCCACGGTCAAAGTCACTGAGGTCACACTTCTTCCCCATTCTGCTGTTTGGTCTGAACAACAACTGAAGCTCATGACCATGCCTGCGTGCTCTTATGCATTGAGTTGTTGTCACATGTCTGGCTGATTAGATATTTGTATAAGAAAACAGGTTAATTAACTAATACTATCTGTAATACTATAATACTGCCTAATTTAACTATGCTAAGTTAGCTGTAGCTAATAAAGTGGACACTGGGTATATGTGCATGAGATGGTGAGTATGAGTTAGAATGGCCAAAGGATCTGCTTGTGCGTGGTGCAACTCTGTGACTGTAAGTGGTTGCGTTCGATTTTAGAGCAGAGAGTATAGAACAGTACAGCATAGTACTGGCCATTCTGCACACAATGTTGTGCTGTCTCCTTTACCTACTCTATGATCAATCTTACCCTTCTGTCCTACATGGTCCTCCAGTTTTTCTCACCATTCATGTGCTTATCTGAGAATTTCTGAAAGGTCCCTAATATATTGAAGTATTACAAGACATTGGTGAGTGTTGTGTGCAGTTTTGGCCATCCACCTACAGGACAGATGTAAATACATTTGAAAGAGTGCAGAGAAAATTTACAAGGATGTTGCTGGGTCTGAGTTACAAGGACAGTTTGAAAAGGTTAGACCTTCATTTCTTGGAATGTAGAAGAAGGAGGGGAGTTTTGGTGGAAGTATACAAAATTATGAGGGGTATAAAGAGGGTAAATGAAAGCAGGCTTTTTCCACTGAGGTTGGGTGGGACTACAACCAGAGGTCATGGGTTAAGGGTGAAAGGTGAAAAGTTTAAGGGGAGCAGGAGGGGAAACTTCTTCGCTCTGAGTGTAATGAGAGTGTGAGCGAGCTGCCAGCGCAAGTGGTGCATGCAAGTCAATTTCAATGTTTAAGCGAATTTTAGACAGTAGGGGTATGGAGGACTATGGTCCCGGTGCAAGTCGATGGGAGTAGGTAGTTTAAATGTTTCAGCATTGGCTAGATGGGCCAAAGGGCCTGTTCTGCACTGTACCTTTCTATGACACTATGACTATCTGCGTCTGCCACCATCCCTGACAGAGCATTCTATACATCCACCATTTTGTGTATCTCTGACATCCCCCCTGAGCTTTTATCCAAATACCTTTAACTTATGTCTCTTCATATTAGTATTAGTTTTACTCTGGACTAAGCTAGTTTTTAATCTCTGACAAAAAGCAGTTTTATGGGATTGAATTCCTGGGCTACTGAGATTATATCAGTAACTGAAATACTACTTGGCTGCCTTTTTTTGTCAACTAAATCAAAAATCAGCCAGTAGCCCATTTTCCAGAACATTCCTGGATCATTATTTAAAGAAAAGAATGCCTATCTTTTATCCTGGCTCTGACATAATGTTGGCAAGGACAAAAGGTGCCTTTAAAAATTGACACGGTTTCGAGCAGGGTCAGAACTGATATAAAGCACTGCTCACCAGCTTTACTGGAGTAAACATGATACTGCTGGCATTTAGTGGTACAGTAAAAGATAGCCCAGGGCGACTGTGAGGATTACTCCCCTGGGTGCCCCTCTTCCTTTCATTTATCCTGCGGTCCACAATCCTCTCCTATCAGATTCCTCCTTCTTCAGCCTTTTATCTTTCCTACCTATCACCACCCAGCTTCTTACATCAATCCCCACTCTCCCACCCACCTGGTCTCACCTATCACCTTCCAGCTTGTACACCTTCCCTCCTCCACCACCTTATTCTGGCTTCTGCCCCCTCCCTCTCTAGTCTTGATGAAGGTTCTTGTCCTGAAATGTGGACTGTTCATTCACTTCCACAGATGCTGCCTGACCTGCTGAGTTCCTCCAGCACTGTGTGTGTGTGTGTGTGTGTGTGTGTGTTCCAGCATCTGTTGAAACTCTTGTGCTTATGATTTACCATGAGGCTGCTGTGTTGTGGGATTTCAGTCATAGATTCAGATTCATTTATTTATCATAGGTACATCAAAATGTACAGTGAAATATGGCAACACACATCAAAGTTGCTGGTGAACGCAGCAGGCCAGGCAGCATCTGTAGGAAGAGGTACAGTCGACGTTTCAGGCCGAGACCCTTCGTCAGGACTGATGTCGACTGTACCTCCTCCTAGAGATGCTGCCTGGCTTGCTGCGTCCACCAGCAACTTTGATGTGTGTTGCTTGAATTTCCAGCATCTGCAGAATTCCTCGTGTTTGCGAGTGAAATATGGCATTTGCGTTGATGACCTAAGGATGTGCAGGGGGCAGCCTGCAAGAGTCACCACACATTCCAGCACCAACGGAGCATGTCCCACAATGCACTGCAGAACAACACAAGCAACAGGATGCTGTCTGGATTAGAGAGGACGTCTTATGAGGGCGGGTTGAGTGAGCTCTTTTCTTTAGGAGTGAGGGAAAATGAGAGGTGATTTGAAGATGATAAGAAGCGTTGGTTGAGTGGACAGTGAAACGTTTTCCCGGAGTGGAAGAAGCTAATACAGGAGGGCATAATTAAAATGTGATTGGAGGAAAGTATGGCGGGGTTGTTAGAGATAGGTTTTTCACACAGAGAGCAGTCAGCGTGTGGAACACCCTACCAGTGGTAGTGATAGAGGCAGATACCTGAGGGCATTTAAAGAACTTTAGATAGGCCCATGAATGGCAGAAAAATAGAGGGCTATGTGGGAGGGTAGGTTAGATTGATCCTAGAGTCAGTTAAAATTTGGCCCAACATCATAGGCTTGAAGGGCCTATGTTCTAACAACAGCAGGAAAGAAAGAGCAACGGCAAACCAAGCTGCTTTCCTCCATAACACTGAGTCCTCATAGACATGAAGAGACTATTTACACTAAGTCTCACTTTTCCCGTATTTGTCCTTACCCCTTCTTCCCATTGCCAACGTTTGAGAGGTACTCGGAAGGGTACTTCAGAATCAGAAGTAGGTTTAATCACAGCGGCATATGTCATGAAATTTCATGTCTTTGTGGCAGTGGTACAATGCAAACATAATATTAGAGAAAAAGAACTGTGAATTACAGGAAGTATGTATGTATACTAGAGTTTAAGAGCTGCGGGGTAATGATGCAGCTCTATAAAACTCTTGTTAGGCCACACTTGGAGTACTGTGTCCAGTTCTGGTCTCCTCACTATAGGAAGGATGTGGAAGCATTGGAAAGGGTACAGAGGAGATTTACCAGGATGCTGCCTGGTTTAGAGAGTATGCATTATGATCAGAGATTAAGGGAGCTAGGGCTTTACTCTTTGGAGAGAAGGAGGATGAGAGGAGACATGATAGAGGTGTACAAGATAATAAGAGGAATAGATAGAGTGGATAGCCAGCGCCTCCTCCCCAGAGCACCACTGCTCAATACAAGAGGACATAGCTTTAAGGTGAGGGGTGGGAAGTTCAAGGGAGATATTAGAGGAAGGTTTTTTACTCAGAGAGTGGTTGGTGCGTGGAATGCACTGCCTGAGTCAGTGGTGGAGGCAGATACACTGGTGAAGTTTAAGAGACTACTAGACAGGTATATGGAGGAATTTAAGGTGGGGGGTTATATGGGAGGCAGGGTTTGAGGGTCAGCACAACATTGTGGGCCGAAGGGCCTGTACTGTGCTGTACTGTTCTATGTTCTATAATAGTTAAATCTAAAAATTAGAAATAAAAATGTAGTGAGGTGGTCATGGGTTCATGGTTCTTTCAGAAATCAGATAGCAGATGGAAGAAGCTGTTCCTGAACCGTTGAGTGCATACCTTCAGGGTTCTGTACCTCGTTCCTAACAGTAGTGATGAGAACAAGGCCTGACCTGGGTGGCGGGGATCCTTAATGGTGAGCGCCACCTTTTTGAATGATCGTTCCTGGGAGATGTCCGGGATGCTGGGGAGGCTGGTGCCCATGATGGAGCTGACTGAGTTCACAACTCTCTGCAGCTTATTTCGATCCTGTGCAGTGCACCCCCCCCCACCCCCCATCGTAGCATACCAGAATGCTGGCCATGGTACATCTGTAGAAATTTGTGAGAGTCTTTGGTGAGATACCAAGTCTCCTCAAACTCCTGATGAAATATAGCGGTTGTCGTGCCTTCTTTGTTGCTGCATTGAAATGTTGGGACCTGGTTAGATCCCAAGAGATATTGACAATTCTATAGGAAATAGAGGGAGGAATGACAAGCTGATAATATTTTAGCACTTACAGTTAAAATGGGATCCCTAGGCTTCCAAATCCTACTGATAAGAACATACTGTAGAACAGTACAGCATAGTGTGGGCCTCTTTGCCCCTGATGTTGTACTGACCTATACAAATGTACTCCACAACTGATCTAAACCTTCCCTCATACACAAACCATAATCCTCTAATTTTCATACTTCCATGTACCTATCTAAGAGTCTTTTGTTGTTGTTCCTTCTTGTGCCTTGTGGCGTATCGGGTGATATTTTTGCCATCTCCTTAGCGTTTGTCTGTCTTTTTTCATGAGGCCGGCCCGGGCCCATTTGCCTTGAAGTCTGGTGCTGATGCCACTACACCACTGCCGGTTTAAGGGTTTTTTAAGCATGCCAATTTTTTCAGCCTCTACCATCACTCCCAGCAGGTGTTGGCTGTCCACTCAATTTATGCTGCTTATCACTTTGTACATCTCTGTCGAGTCACCTTTCATCCTCCTTCACTTCAAAGAGAAAAAACCTTGTGCTTGCTCAGCCAATCCCCATGAGACATGCTTTCTCGTCCAGGCAGTGTCCTGGTAAATCTCCTCTGCACCGTCCCTAAAGCTGTCACCTCCTTCCTAGAATGAGATGGTCAGAACTGAACACAATACAAGTGTGGTCCAATTGGGCTTTTGTAGATTTTTCATGAAAGTCAATGTAACGGCAGTAGAAAAAGTTGGTTCAGAGTGAGACTGAATCAAGTGGGTGACACGATGGAGGACAGCTGCTGTCCATCTCACTCAACCTTTCCTAATATGACACGGTTTGGCATGGGCTAGATGGGCTGAAGGGGTTGTTTCCGTGCTCTATGACTCTATAACTTCATGATATAAGATCCCAATAGAAGATTAGGCCATAAGACAAAGGAGCAGAATTACGCTATTTGGAAAATCGATCCTGTTCCGCCATTTCATCGTGGCTGATTTATTTTCCCTCCCAGCCCCATTCTCCTGCCTTTTCCACTAACGTCTGATGTCCTGACTAACCAATATACCCAGTGACTTGACCTCCACGGTTCTCTCTATGGCAATTAATTTGCAGAGTCTGTGCCCTCTGGTCCTAGACCACCGCCCCCCGCCCCCCGCCTCCACTATAGCAAATATACTCTCCGTGTCCACTCTATCTAGGTCTTTTAATATTCGATAGATTTCAGTGAGATCCTCCATCATTCTTTTAAACTCCAGCGAGGACAGGCCCAGAGCTATCAAACGCTCCTTGTATGTTAACCCTATCACTCCCGGGAGCATTCTCATTTATCTCCTCTGGACACTCCAATAACAGTGCATCCTTTCTGCCCAAACTGCTCAAAACATTCCAAGTGCTGTCTGACCAACACCTTATAAAGTTACAAAAGACTGACGAACTGAAAGCCTCCAATTACTCTGTTCTTTCTGTTGCCAGAACGTGGTTCTCCTCGTGACCTTGTGACCAGAAATATCACACCCACCACAATCGATGCTTCGTGGACACCAGCCCCGGGCAATGTGCAGAGTTACCGCATCACCTGGAAGTCGCTCTTTGGTGATGACAGAGGAGAAAAGCTGGTCTATAGCGACACTCCGTATACAACGCTGGACAATCTGCAGCCAGAAACCAAATACCAAATCCTCGTCTATGCCACTTACGCTAGTGGGGAAGGAGACCCACTGGAAGGAGAGCAGATCACTGACGGTAATGTAGTCCCATTAAAAACAGGCACCACACTTTCTATGACATAAAGGCAGTTTTGTTATACTTAGAGGACAAGGCCTGGTTGTGATATCATAAGCAAGTGTTAAGTCTGACTTTGTGTAGTCTCCAGGCTGATGGCATGAACAGTGATTTCTCTTAACTTTTGGTCATTTCTCCCCCTCTCGTTTTTCACTTTTTCCATTCCCCATTCTGGTTACCTTTTTGCCCCTTGTCTTCTCCTCACATGCCCATCACATCCCTTTAGTTCCTTTCCTCCTTCCCATTCTTCCATTGGCTACTCTCCTCTCCTATCAGGTTCCTTTTTCTTCAGCCTTTGACCTCTTCCACCTATCACTTCCCAGCTACTCAGTTCATCCCCTCTCCCCAACTCTCCCATCTTCCCCCTCACCTTATGGCTTTGTTGCAAGGTTTACAGACAATATGAAGATAGGTGGAGCTCCAGGTAGCTTTGAGGAAGTAGAGAGACTACAGAAGGACTTAGACAGATTAATAAAATGGGTAAAGAAGTGGCAGATGGAGAACAGTGTCGTAAAGTGTATGGTCTTGCACTTTGGTAGAAGAAATGAAAGGGTTGACTAATTTCTAAATGGAGAGAAGATACAAAAAAAACCTGAGGGTCAAAGGGACTTGGGAGTCCTTGTGCAGGATTCCCTAAAGTTTAATTTGCAGTTTGCATCTTCAGTGAGGAAGGCAAATGTGATGTTAGCATTCATTTCAAAAAGAATATAATATAAAAGCAAGAATGTAATGCTGAGGCTTTATAGAACACTGATGAGGCCCAACTTGGAATATTGTGAGCAATTCTGAGCCCCTTAGAAAGAATGTGCTGAAACTGGAGAGGGTTCAAAGGAGGTTCACGAAAATGATTCCAGGATTGAATGGCTTGTCATATGAAGAGCATTTGATGAGAATGATCCCGGGAACGAAATGGTTAGTGCATGAGGAACGATGATGGTTCTGGGCCTGTACTCACTGAGATTCAGAAGCAAGAGGGGTCATCTCATTGAAACCTATCTAATATTGAAAGCCCTTGATAGAGTGGATGTGGAGAGGATGTTTCCAATGGTGGGAGAGTCTAAGACCAGAGGATACGGCCTTAGAATAGAGGAGCATCTTTCTAGAATGGAGATGAGGAGGAATTTCTTTAGCCAGAGAGTGGTGAATCTGTGGACTTCGTTGCCACAGGCAGCTGAGGAGGCCAAATCTGTAAGTATATTTAAGACAAATGTTGATAGATTCTTGATTGGTCAGGGCATGAGGGGATACAGGAGGAAGGCAGTAGATTGGAGCTGAGAAGGAAAATGGATTGGCCATGATGAAATGGCAGAGCAGACTCAATGGGGCACACGGCCTAATTCTGCTCCTATGTCTTATGGTCTATGGTCTTATTAGACCATAAGACAAAGGAGCAAAAGTTGGCCATTCGGCCCATTCGAGTCTGCTCCGCCATTTTATCATGAGCTGATCCTTTCTCCCATTTAGTCCCACTCCCCCAGGTCTGATCATTTTACTATTTAAACTTTAATTCTGCTTCTCCTCCCTGTGGAATATTTCTGGCATTACCTGTTTTTATTTACAATTTCCAACAGCTGCAGATTTTTCTAATCCTCCAGCTCTTTTATTTTTATTTAGTGATACAGCGCAGTAACAGGCCAACAAGCCTGTGCCGCCCAACTACACCCATGTGACCAATTAACCTACTAATCTCGTACATCTTTGCAATTTGAGAGCAAACCAGCGCCCACCCGAAGGAAATTCACAGGGAGAACATAAATCTCCTTTCAGACAGTACTGGGAATTGAACCCTGGGTTGCTGGCTCTGAAATAGCTTTACGCTAACCGCTGCATTACTGACCCATTCCTTTATATTATACTATGTCAAGAATAAAATACAGAAAGAAATAAAAATGGCTCATAATGTAGTAAAAGAGAAAAAACTTATAATTATCAACCAGTCACTAAGCCTCATCACTCAAGATACGGCATGGTAACAGGTTCTTCTGGCCCAATGAACCTGCACCACTGAATTACCCCTAGAGGAATTCTATGTGGTCACAGGGAGAACATACAAACTCCTTACAGACAGTGGTGGAACTGAATACAGGTCGCTGGTGCTATAAAGTGTTGTGCTAATTCATTTGACTCCCAATTGGTGCTGGTTAGATAATCCAACCAGCTGATCCTTGTGGATTCTGAGTACTCTGTGCAGCTAGACCAGGACTTCTCAATCTTTTTAATGGTGTGGACCCTTACCATTGATTGAGGGATCGACGGATCCCAGGATGGGAACGTCTGAGTTAGAGATTGGCAGGTACGATGTTATGGGTCTGAGTCATGACTGAAAGAAGGTCATAGTTGGGAGCTTATCAAAAGTTCAGGCAGGTAGGCAGAGGGGATGGGGTGTTTCTAATGGTATAGAAATTAAACCAAGTTCTTAGAAACAGGTGACATAAGATCAGAAGATGTAAAATTCTTGAGGGTAAGGAGACCCTGATGGGAGTTAAATACAGGTCTCCAAACAATAGCCAAAATGTGGGGTACAAATTACAACAGGGGATAGAAAAGGCATGTAAAAAGAGCAATGTTGTGATAATCATGGAGGATTTTAATATGTAGGTAGATTGGGAAAATCAGGTTGGTGCTGGATCCCAAGAGAGTGAATTTGTAATGTTTATGAGATGGCTTTTAGAGCAGCTTGAGGTTGAGCCCACAAGGGGAATTGCAATTCTGGATTGGGTGTTAGATGTGATTAGAGAGCTTAAGGTAAAGGAACTCTTAGGATACAATGATCATAATCTGATAGAATTCACCCTGCAGTTTGAGAAGGGCAAGCTAAAATCAGATGTATCAGTGATACAGTGGAGCAGAGGGAATTACAGAGGCATGAGAGAGGAACTGGCCAAACTGGGTTGGAAGGGGACACTGGCAGGAGTGATGGCAGAACAGTAATAGTTGGTGGTTCGAGGGGAAATACGGAAGGTCCTAGAAAGATACAACATCCCAAAGTTGAAGAAGTATTCTAAAGGAAGAATGATTCAACCGTATTGACAAGGGAAGTCAATGACAGTACAAATGCTAAAGAGAAGGCATATGAGTGCCATTGAGTGGGAAGTTAGAGGATTGGAAAGCTTTCAAAAATCCAACAGAAGGCAACAGAAAAAGCCACAGAGGTAAGATGAAATATGAAAATATGTTAGCCAATAATATAAAAGAGGACTGGAAAATTGAAAATGACACTCCACTCTTTAAGAAGGGAGGGGGCCAGAAGAAATGAAATTATAGGGCAGTTAGCCTGACTTCAGTGGTTGGAAAGATGCTGCAGTCCATTATTAAGGATGAAGTTTTGGAGTGCTTGGAGGGACATGATAAAATAGGCCAAGTCATTATGGTTTTTTGAAAAGGAAATCTTGCCTGCTAAATCTGTTAGAATTGCTAATGGAAATATCAGGCAGATAAGAGCCCGCGGTATTACAGAAAAGATACTAGCATGGACATAAGATTGGTTCACTGGCAGGAGACATTGGTTGCCAGTGACAAGTGGTGTGCAACAGGGGATGGTGTTGGGACGTCTTCTTTTCACGTTGTATGTCAATGATTTGGATGAAGGAATTGATGGCTTTGTGGCCAGGTTTTCGGGTCGATATGAAGATATGTGAGCGCAGGTAGGGTTGAGGAATCAGGGAGGCTGATATAGGACTTAGATTGGGGGAAAGGGCAAAGAAGTGGCAGGTGGAATATAGTGTAGGGAAGTGCATGATCATGCACTTTGGCAGATGGAACAAAGGTGTAGACTTTTACCTAAGTGGGGAGAAAATTTAAAAATCAGAGGTGCAAAGGGTCTTGGGTGTCCTTGTGCAGGATTCTCTGCAGGCAAATGCAATGCTATCATTCATTTTGAGAGGACTAAAAGACAAAAGCAAGGATGTAATGCTGGGGCTTTGTATGGCATTTGTCAGCCTGCACTTGGAATATGTGAGCAGTTTTGAGCCCCTTATCTAAGGAACGAGGTGCTGGCATTGGAGAGGGTCCAGAGGAGGTTCACGGGAGTAATCACAGGAATGAAAGTGTTAACATGAGCGTTTGTTGGCTCTGGGCTCGTACTCAACTGGAGTTTAGAAGAATTTGGGGGGGGGATCTCTTTGCAACCTATTGAATAGAATATTTAAAGGCCTAGATAGAGTGGACGTGGGCTGGATAGTTCCTATAGTGGGGGAGTCTCTGATCAGAGGGCACAGCCTCAGAATTGAGGGACATTATTTAGAAAAGAGATGAGGGAAAAAATGGTGAATCTGTGGAATTCTGAAATGAAATGAAATGAAATATCTTTCTTGTCATTGCATAGCACAATTTGTCATGCACCAATACAGCCAAAATGAGTTTGCAACTCTCATTGCCACACATGGCTGTCCAGTTCAAGTCTTTGCATATATTTAAGGTGATGGTTGGGAGGTGTTTGCTTAATCAGGGTGTCAAAGGTTACAGGGAGAAGGCAGCAGAATGGAGTTGAGAGGGATAATAAGTCAGCCATGATGGTTTGGCAGAGCAGATTTAGTGGGCCGAATTGCCCAAATCTGCTCCTATGTCTTATGGTCTTATTGTCTCATAGAAGTCACGAACAAGGCATAAAGTTGTTTCTTTGTGATTGTTTTATTAAGAGTTGATAGAACAAAGGGCAATTGAAACACAGAGTGATGGGGATCAACTAGCTGATCAAAAGAAAGAAACTAAAAATGGCACCTGGCACAAAAGAGCTATTTTTATACTAACAAGATAAGAAAAATTCCATTCAAATCTGCAGATTAAGAGACAACCAATTAGAAAGTAGTCATTCAAATACTGCTATGACAAGTTAACCATTGAAAAAGCACTTGTTCACCTAGTGCAGAATAGAAAAATTCCCAGAGTTTTCCAGAATTATATTTTGTATAACCACTAGAGGCATAGTAACCTATTATGTGCAGACTCTAGCTACTAGGAATCATAATAAACAGTTACTTGTATACAAGTAATTATGTAAACTACAAGCACATAATTAATTGTTAAACTGGAAATAAAATAATAATTAAATAGCTGAATCTAAAAATTAAACAGTTGGATCCAACAGCAGGTTGTACAGCTGAGTTGCTGCTTTTCCTCTGATTTGCAGAAGTGGGTTGGAACAGCAGTGTGATGGTTAGTGTAATGTGATCGGGGTTCAATTCTCAATGCTGTCTGCAAGGAGTTTGTATGTTCTCCACGTGACCTTGTGGATTACCTCCCACATTCCAAAAATGTAAGGGTTAGGATTAATGAGTTGTGGACATCAGAAATAGAATCAGGATTAATATCACTGACATCTGTCATGACGTTTGTTGTTTTCTGGCTGAATTAGAGTGCAATACATAAAAAATGCTATCAATTACAATTATACTTTATACTTTATTGTCGCCAAACAATTGATACAATCATCACAGCGATATTTGATTCTGCGCTTCCCGCTCCCTGGATTACAAATCGATAGTAAATATTAAAAATTTAAATTATAAATCATAAATAGAAAATAGAAAAATGGGAAGTAAGGTAGTACAAAAAAACCGAGAGGCAGGTCTGGATATTTGGAGGGTACGGTCCAGCTCCGGGTCAGGATCCGTTCAGCAGTCTTATCACAGTTGGAAAGAAGCTGTTCCCAAATCTGGCCATACGAGTCTTCAAGCTCCTGAGCCTTCTCCCGGAGGGTAGAGGGACGAAAAGTGTGTTGGCTGGGTGGGTCGTGTCCTTGATTATCCTGGCAGCACTGCTCCGACAGCGTGCGGTGTAAGGTGAGTCCACGGACGGAAGATTGGTTTGTGTGATGTGCTGCGCTGTGTTCACGATCTTCTGCAGCTTCTTCCGGTCTTGGACAGGACAACTTCCATACCAGGTTGTCATGCACCGTAGAAGAATGCTTTCTATGGTGCATCTATAGAAATTAGTGAGGGTTTTAGGGGATAGGCCAAATTTCTTTAGTTTTTTCAGGAAGTAAAGGTGCTGGTGGGCCTTCTTGGCAGTGGACTCTGCTTGTATTATGTCTATACAGTACTGTATACATATATATAGATAAGGTGCCTAAGACTTTTGCTCAGTACTGTAGTAATTTTATGTATTGCAATGTACTGCTAACACAAAAAAACAAATGTCATGATATACATGAGTGATGATAAACCTGATTCTAATATGGGTCTCTATTGTGCACTTAGAGTTGGAAGGGGGCAGGGAGATGGGGGATCATGGTTGGGAAAAGAGGAAGAGAGAGGAGAGGGAGCAGGAAGCACCAGAAAGACACTCGGCACTGATCAATAAGTCAATTGTTTGGAATCAAATGACCTTGTCTGGTGTCCTGGAGCTGGGGTGTCTCCACCCACACCACCCTTTGCCCCAGCACTCCTTCTCTGTCACCTGTCCAACACCCTTCCCGCAGTGCTCCACCCTCACCATTCCCAACTTCCTTTGCACCCAGCAGATTTACAAACTGCCTCCTTTCTCCACCTTGACAAATACAGTACTGTGCAAAAGTTTTAGGCACCCTAGCTATATATGAATATGTGCCCAAGACTTTTGCACAATACTCTATATGTTCCTTCTTCGTCCATCATCCCTTTTGGGGCATAAGTGCCTACAGCGGCCCAAGAGTTTACACATTACTGTACCTAAAAATTAAACTAAGTAAGTAATGGAAAAAGAGAGCATGAATAGTAAAAAAGTGTTCATGGGTTGGTTCATTGTCTGTTATGTAGCATGCCACGTTGGGTCCGGAAGCATGGTGGCACTTGGGGGCCACATCCTTGAACTGTGTTGGTCGTTGATGCAAATAACACATTTGACTGTGTGTTCGAATGTTTGGGTGTACATTTGACAAGGTAATCTAATCTACTCAAAATTGTCAAGGATGGGGAGGAAAAGTGATTGTTCTCTTCCATTGTTGTGCAGCTACCCCAGAGGGCAAGGCACTGGTGGTAACGGATGAAAGGCTCAACAGTTTTCGAGTGCATTGGAAGCCCGCTCCAGGCAAGGTAGTGAACTACCGTGTCACTTACAGGCCCACAACTGGAGGTCGACAAATTATCACCAAGATTGCAGGCCATCTGACCAGCGCTGTCCTCCGACGGCTCAGTCCCCAGACAACGTACAATGTCTCTGTCATTCCCTTTTACAGGAAAGGTGAAGGCAAAGCAAGACGGGGACAAGGAACTACAGGTGAGGTTATGATACTTGTGAAACATCTGCTGAGATTTCAATATTTTTTATTCTTAATCAAAACATAAGTCTCTTCTGTTTTGCTGTTTCATTGAATTTTAAAGTGTAAAATACGTTGAGTGTATGTTCATGGTCTTCTGCTTCTGTAGCCCATCCACTTCAAATTTTAACGTGTTGTGCATTCTTCTACACACCACTGTTGTAACGTGTGGTTATTTGAGTTATTGTTGCCTCCCAGTCAGCTTGAACAAATCTGGCCATTCCCCTCTACACTCTCTCATTAACAAGGTGTTTTCACCCACTGAACTATCACTCACTGGCTATCTTTTATCTTTCGCACCATTCTCTGTAAACTCGAGAGACTGTTGTGCGTGAAAATCTCGGCAGATTATCAATTTCTGAGATGTCACTCTGTCTAGCACCAATGACCATTACATAGTCAAACTAATTTAGATCACATTTCTTCCACATTTCTGATGTTTGTTCTGAACAGCACTGAACCTCTTGACCATGTCTGCATGCTTTTCTGCATTGCGTTGCTGCCACATGATTGGCTGATTAGGTAGTAGCATTACTGAGCAGGTGTACAGGTGTGCAGTTGTGCTTAATAAAGCAACCAGTGCACTTTATACTACTACTACTACTAATAATAATATAGACATAGAAACATAGAAAACCTACAGCACAATACAGGCCCTTTGGCCCATAATGCCGTGCTGAACATGTCCTTACTTTAGAAATTACCTGGGGTTACCCATAGTCCTCTATTTATCTAAGCTCCATGTACCTGTCCAGGAGTCTCTTAAAAGTCCCTATCGTATCCACCTCCACCACCGTTGCTGGCAGCCCATTCCACACACTCACCACTCTCTGCGTAAAAAAACTTACCCCTGACATCACCCCTGTACCTACTTCCAAGCTTCTTAAACCTGGGCCCTCTTGTGTTAGCCATTTTAGCCATTTCATATCATATCATATAGAGGTGGTGTGATGCACAACAGGTAGAATGGCTGCCCAAAGTTCAAAGTTCAAAAGTTCAACATAAATTTATTATCAAGGTGCACATACAGTTTGATAGCATATACTACCATAGAATATAGAATGTAGAACATTACAGCAGAGTCCATGATGCCATGAAGATCTTTTAACCTTCTCCAATATTAATCTAGCCCTTCCCTCCAACATGACTCTCCATTTTTCCATCATCCTTGTGCCTCTGTAAGAGTCCCTTAAATGTCCCTAATATATCTGCCTCTCCCACTGCCCCTGGCAGGGCATTCCATGCACCCACCACACTCTGGAAAAAAACATATCTCTGATATCCTCACTGTACTTTCCTTCAGTCACCTTAAAATTATGCTCCTTCGTGTCAGCAAATCTTGCCCTGGAGAAATGTCTCCGACTGTCCTCTTTATTGTTCTTATCATCTTGTGCACCTCTTTCAAGTCACCTCTCATCCTCCTGCACTCCAAACAGAAAAGCCCTAGTCACTCAACATCTCCTCATAAGGCATGCTCTCTAATCCAGACAACGTGCTGGTAGATCTCCTTTGCACCATTTCTAAAGCTTCCACAAGCTTTCTGTAATGAGGCACCCAGAACTGAACATAATACTGGATTTGCATACCATTATAAGAACTTAAGACCATAAAACATAGGAGCAGAATTAGGCCATTTGACTATGATTGCACATTGCACACTTAGATGGAGACGTAACGTAAAGGTTTTTACTCCTCATGTATGTGAAGGATGTAAGAAATAAAGTCAATTCAATTCATTGAGTCTTCTCTGCCATTCCATCACGGCTGATTTATTAGCCATCTCAACCCTATTCTCCTGCCTTCTCCCGGTAATCTTTGATGCCCTGACTAATCAAGAACCTATCAACATCAGTCTTAAATATACCCAATGACTTCAGTGCTCTCTGTGGCAATGAATTTCACAGATTCACCAATCTGTGCCGCAAGAAAATGTGATGCCAGTTGACTGGGTAGCCCCATATGACAGCTCAGTGCAGTTTTGTGGACATGATGTCTAATCAGAAGTGCCTGCTTTCGAGTAAGCCATTAATCTGACATACAGACTTGGCTGTCCAGGGTGGTTGCAACAGACCCAAAGGTACCATTTTGGAAGGGAAATGGGAGAGCTCTCCCAAGGTACAAATTGACCTTCACTAATCTGGCACCACTGGGACCTGAGGAGTGCCGGATTAGTGAAACTGCCGAATTACAGAAGAATCACATTAAGCATAATCAGGGCCGGATTATCGAAGGAACCGGATTACAGGTAGTCGGATTAGTGAAGGTCGACCTGTACTTATTTACTTAAGCTCATCACCCTTACTGGGGCATAGGCTGCCAACAGCAGCTCACCAGAGTTCCCTGCTCTGGGCCAATCTATCAAGCAGCCCCCAGTTGTGTCCAGCTTCGAAAATCTTTCCTCTCCCAGGAGTGTGGGCAGTGGAGCTTCTGTTGGCGTTTCTGTATCTCAGGGTCTTTACAGGGTGGGGTTGCTAGCCAGAAGCCCAACACTCCGCCTTTCACAGCCGGGCTTGGGACTGTCCATGGTGGAGTTTCCCCATGTCATAGCCAATATTTAATCGCCAACCACCCCGATCATCTCTCATCTCCCCTGTCCCATTGGGCAGAAGGCACAAACATTGGTTTCCCTGTCTTGCCATGGGAACTTTCTTCAATCACAGTGCTCTTGGAAATGATCTGGAAGAATTTCAGGATGTGTATTGTGTACATTTCTCCGACACTAAATGCACCTATTGAAACCTATTGATGAGGGGTATAGATAGGGTAAATGCAAGCAGACTTTTTCCACTGAGGTTGGGTGAGACAGGTTAAGGGTGAAAAGCAAAATACTTAAGGTGGGGGGAACATCTTCACTCAGATGGAGGTGCGAGTGAGGAATGAGCTGCCAGCAGAAGTGGTGGATGCGAGGTCAATTGCAAGATTTAAGAGAAATTTGGATAAATACATGGATGTGAGGGTATAGAAGGCTATGGTCCAGCTGCAGGTCAATGGGACTTGGCAGAATAATGGTTCAGCATGGGCTAGATGGACTGAAGGTTTTATTTCTGTGCTGTGGTGCCCTATGTCTAATGTGTTACAGAAATTCATATTTTTTCCTTATGCTGGCAGCCAATGCATTAATATAACGCGCACAAAATTCTAGAGGAACTCAGCAGGTCAGGCAGCATCTATGAAAATGAATGGACAGTCGATGTTTTGGGCTGAGACCCTTCATTGGTTCTTTGGTTTATCTTACTTGAGTTTGGAGTACTGCCAAAATCTGTTACTAATTTGCCTGCATAACTCGCCCATTACTGTTTCTGAAGACAATGAACTGTAACCAGGTCACTGTCCACACTGGAAAACTATGAAGCTGAAGTCTAAACAGTGTAGAATGCTCAGCCACATGTTGGCTCAGTCATAATTAAATGAAATTGGTTTCTGCTTGTTTCTCTATTCTCCCGGATCGTGTGGTTTTAGGATGAACAAGGAACATCTGTATTGTGTTCATTAGATGACCCAGCCATGTGGAGCCAATGTAATGTTATTAGTTGAATAATGAACTACTTCTCACCTGTATTTATATCTGCGTTCACCGATGTTCATGTGTTGAAGCCTCAGTTGTGATATTTCTGTTCTTCCCCACCAGCTTCACTATATAAACCTCCCCAAAACTTAACAACCTCCGATGCAGCAAGAACAAGTTTCAGAGTGACGTGGGAGCCTTCCCCCGGGGAGGTAACAGGATATAAAGTCATCTACCATCCAAGAGGAAGAGAAGAACAGCAGGGAGAATTGGTAGTAGGTCCTTATGATACTACCGTGGTCCTGGAAGAGCTGAGGTAAGGTGTTAAGCACTGAACTGGATAATATTACTTTCTTATCAGGGGGAGTGAGAAACATGAGTTTGAACAAATCTGATTGACTTTTAGTTCAACAGACTGGTTCGTCTTCCTCAAATAACCATCCCTACCTGGCCCTTTACAGTTTGGAAACTTTCAAAGTTCAGGGTAAATTTATCACCAAAGCACATAGAGACTCAATAACCACTTTATTAGGTACCTCCTTACTTAATAAATAAAGTGGACACTGAGTGCATGTCACCATATAATGTCCTAAGATTCATATTCTTGTGGGCATTCACAACAGGGATCAATGAATCAATGAAAAACTACACACAAAATGTGACAAACCACCAGTGTGCAAAAGAAGACAAACTGTGCAAGTACAAAGAAAAGATATCTAAATAGGTCAGTGAATAATACTGAGAACATGAGTTGTAGAGTCCTTGAAAGCAAGTCCATAGTGTTGAAGTGAGTGAAGTTATCATTAATAAACATGGGTCATAGACAGCCAAGGATGGTCAATCTTCTTTCTTGGTGAGAAGCTTTGACTTCCCAACCCCGTAGTGACACGTTATGAATCAGGAGATTTATAGACCAAAATCATGTGCTACCATAAGAGCATAAGACATAGGAGCAGAATTAGGCGATTCGGACCATAGGGTCTGTTCTGCCATTTCATCATGGCTGATTTATTATTGCTCTCAACCCCATTCTCCTGTCTTCTCCTCGTAACCTTCAATGCCCTTGCTAATCAAGAAACTTTGCTTTAAAAATATCCAACGGCTTGGCCTGCACAGCCATCCGTCGCAATAAATTCTTCAGACTCGCCACTCTCTGGCTAAAGAAATTCCTCCTCATCTCCATTCTAATGGATGTCCCTCTATTCTGAAGCTGTGCCCTCTGATCCGAGACTCTCCCACTATAGGAAACATTCTCCCCATATTCACTCTATTTAGGCCTTTCAATATTTGTAGCTCAAAGGTCGATTCTATCCTGGTCAGTGGAAGACAAATGGCCAAAGTAAATTTCTTATCGAAGGACATAAGCAGTATGTCATCAGGTACTACCCTGGGATTCACTTCCCTGCAGACAGTCACAGCAGAACAAAAAGAACAATAGAATCAATGAAAAATAATAGAATAAATGTTTATCTGCTGAGAGAGGCACCGAATCCGTGGAAAAGCAGTGTAAGCTCTGCTTGCTTTGTTCTCCCAAGATTTCCTCCTCTTTCTGCTGTAGGGAATGAGTGGGGGAAATGCCTAAATATGCTGGATTTATTTTCCATTTTCATTATCAATTCCTGTGCCTAGAATTTATAATGTAAACTGTCCATGTAAACATGTCACACGGAAATTGCACTCATCTGTTCGTCCCGAGCATTTGAAATTTAGTTCTAAACATCTATTGTCCGAATTATAAATAAATCATCTGAACTCCTTGACTAGATTCCAACTACCTCACTCCTCGGTGTCTCCAAGTCCATTTAAGACATTTGAATCCCTCAGTTTGTTTCTTGATTGCCACATTCCCTGGTGTCCATTGTGATACAGATCCATTATTCTCCATATAAATCATTTGAACACAATCTCATTCCAGCCTGTAACCTACTCCTACTCCACTATTCCACGATTAGCCTACTTGAAACCTTGTTTTCTAGCACCCCCGCCCCCCGGCCTTTTCTGGTAGGATTTATTTCCCAGTCTTAATGGAACAAGTTTTGGAAGTTGATACTGATATGGGAAAAAGCAAGTTTTCTCCCTCAACTGCGAACTGATACGTTCATTTGTCTTAATAAAAATGATTGACTTTTTGCCCTGACTTCTGTTTACTTAAGCAAGTCTTTGAACCTCTGAGCCTTTTGCTTTCCAAATTCTTCCAAAAGTCTGTGAAGTCTGTCATCATAAAAAAAAACAGAACTTCTATAATTTTCTTGAGAAAAATGTAGTTATTGTGGAGAAAGTTAGGTCCGGGGCCAAGGATTGCAATGGAGCAAGCCTGGGTGTGTGGTAGTTTAAGGACAAACTTGGGTGAGGTTGGAAAGGAGTGATTAGACAGAGTATGGGAGATAGCAGTTCACAGAAAAGACTCAGTGGGGGATGTACTTCTTGGGTCAGTTGGTAAAATTTCATCTTGCCCAGAGCATACTGGGGCAATTCTACACTGCCATCATAGAGGGCACCCTCACATCTGCCATTACTGTCCGGTTCAGAGCAGCATCCTCTCAAAATATACGAAACTATCGGGTCGGCAGAAAATGTCACTGGCTGCAGTCCATCATCACTGCAGGACAAAGAAATGGACAGGAGAAAGCATTCTGGACACTACCTGTCCTGCAAACTGCCCTTTCTTCAAGCTCCCTACTGGAGAGCGCTATAGGGGTATTGAAACAAAATCTTTACACCATCTTACATGCTTCTTCCCACAGACTAATAATCTAATCAACCATTCTAGATATACCCCCACATCCACATCTTTCTCTCTCTCTTTATTACTCGTGTTACTGTAACCACTTTTCATAATGTTGTTTACATTGTAAGTATAGATCATGCCGGTATTTATATATTTAAGCACATTTTATTCCATGTCCTTACTTTAACCTCATACTTTATTTTTATATAATTCTTTATTCGTTATAACTGTTGGAAGTTGTTTTTCATTGCATGCCAACATATTAGAGCAAATTCCTAATACGTTTGTATATGGTGGATAAAATTGATCCTTGATCCTTGAAGGACATCAAGCTTGAGTGAGATTGAAAGAGCAAGATCCAATGGTTTTGGGACTTGAGGACCATAAGATATTGGAACAAATTAGGCCATTCAGCACATCGAGTCTGCTCCGCTATTCCATTATGTCTGATTTATTGTCCCTCTCAACCCCATTCTCCTGCCTTCTCCCCGTAAACTTTGATGTTCGGACTAATTAAGAAACTACCAACCTCCTTTTAAAATATACCCTATGACTTGGCCTCTACAGCCACCCTCTGGCTAAAAAAAAAATTCCTCTTCACCTCTGATCTCAAAGGATTGCTTTGTATTCTGATGCTGTGCCCTCTGGTCCTAGTCTCTTCCACTACAGGAAACATCCTCTCCACATCCACTCTGCCTGGGCCTTTTGGCAGTCAATAGGTTTCAGTGAGATCTCCCCTCATTCTTCTAAACTCCAGTGAGTACAGGCCCAGAGTCATCAAAGGCTACTGATACGTTAACCCTTTCACTCCTGGGATCATTCTCATTAACCTCCTCTGGACTTTCTCCAATGTCAGCACATCTTTTCTGAGATAAGGGACAAAAAGCTGCTCACAATGAAGGCTGTGCTCACAATGATTTCCATGAAGAAAGTAATTTTCCTGAGAAGTTGGTGTCTGATTCTGGGGGAAAAAAAAACAAATATTCAAATAAAATTAGGAAGTTTTGGAAGAGTTAATTTTTTGATGGTAAATTAGCAACAACAGCAATGGATTGAATCCAATCAGAAATGTCATCACTGCTTGGAGTGGAGTCAGTGTGATGAAAGTTTGGTTACAGGCCAGCCTGGGGTTTGTGGTGGCTGCTTTGCATTACTTGCTCTGCAGGCACATCTTCTTCTCATTACGATCTGACTGACTGAGAGGCCCCTCGACCAGACGTTTGTTGTCCGTCCACCTGCCCATGAGTGCCCAATATTTCCCTGCATCGCTCACTGAGCCCAAGTCAGAGTGAAGCTGAGGGATTACCATCTGATGTAGTTTCCTTCTGTTTGAGTCAGAAAGAAATCTCTGCAGATTGCTTTATCTGTTGCTTATTAAGCCATGATGAGGCTGTTTTCATACATTACGGACCTTTCCATCATCATTTAGAGCCAGGTTCATTATCACTGATGTATGTTATTTGTCTGAAGAAGGGTCTCGCGCTGAAACGTCAACTGTACCTTTTTCCATAGACGTTGCCTGACCTGCAGAGTTCCTCCAGCATTTTGTGTGCGTTGCTTTGTACTTCCAGCATCTGCAGATTTTTTCTTGTTTGTCATGAAATTTGTTGTTTTATGGCAGCAGTACAGTGCAATACATAAAATTTACCACTTTCTTAGAAAGATTCGGCATGTACTCTAAAACTTTGTCAAACTTGTATAGATGTAGGGTGGAGAGCATCACAGCCTGGTATGGAAATGCCAATGACCTTGAATGGAATAGCCTTCAAAAAGTGGCGGATACAACCCAGTCCGTCACATAAAAAACCCTTCCCCACCACTGAGCATATCTACAAGGGGTGCTGTCACAAGAAAGCAGCATCCATCATCAAGGATCCCCACCATCTAGGCACTGCTCTCTTTTCACTTGCCATCCAGTAGGACGAACAAGAGCCTTAGGTTCCACACCACTAGGTTCAGGGAAAGTTATTACCCCTCAACTATCAGATTCTTGACCAGAAGGGATAACGTAATTTACCCCATGATGCCACAAACTACAGATTTACTTTCAAGGATTCTACAACTCCTTTTATCAATATTTATTTATTATTATTATTAATTCATTTTTCCTTTTTTGTATTTGTCTTTTGCACAATCACGGGACAATTTTTGCAACAACCAATTAACCTACCCAGTACATCTTTAGATTGGGAACAAAAACAGGGGACTGGGAGAAAACCCATGTGTTTCACGGGGAGGATGTACAGAGACTCCTTACAGAGGATACCAGGTCTGAATTCTGAACTCCGGAATTCTCCGAGCCAACTACTACGTTACCTTGGTGACTACTTCACGCAGTTTTGGTTGTCAGTGAACAGGTAACCAGATAGAGTGAGCCTGCTTGGTGTTGCTGGCATTTTCCTTCGTCTTATTTATTTATTTTTTGAGTTATAGTGCAGAATAGGCTTTTCCGGTCCTTCAAGGTGCTGTCCAGCAATCCCCGATTTAACCCTATCCTAATCATGTGACAATTTATAATGACCAATTAACCTATCAACCGGTACCTCTTTGGACTGTGTGAGGAAATCGGAGCATCTGGAGGAAACCCAAATGGTCAAGTCAAGTCAGATTCATTTATAAAGCACATTTAAAAACAACCCATGTTGACCAAAGTGCTGTACAAACCATAACAGATAGCTAAAATCACAAATACAAGAATCACAGATATAAATAACAAGGCACTCAGCTTATAGGCACAAAATAAACAACACATGAGCCGAGGCACAAGCCAAAAATCAGCCACATCAGGAAGATTCAAACGCTAGTGAATAAAGGTAAGTTTTGAGCCTGGACTTAAAGAGTCAATGGATGGGGCAGATCTGATAGGGAGGGGAATGCTGTTCCACAGTCTAGGGGCTACAACAGCAAAGGCCGCGGTCACCCCTGAACTTAAATTTAGATTGCGGGACAGCCAGGAGCCCCAAGTCAGCCAACCTGAGGGATCTGGAAGGGGTTAGAAGGTCTGCGGTATAGGAGGGGCCAGCTCACATAGGGCTTTATAAACAAACAGGAGAACCTTAAAATCAATTCTAAACTGTACTGGTAGCCAGTGGAGAGAAGCCAGGATTGAAGTAATATGGTCCCTCTTCTGGGCACCTGTCAGGAGCCTGGCTGCGGCGTTCTGGACCAGTTGCAGACGGGACAGGGACGACTGACTAATCCCAGTATACAGGGAGTTGGAGTAGTCCAAGCGGGAGGATATAAGGGCGTGGATGACTTTCTCGAGATCTTTGAAAGAGAGAAATGACTTGATTTTGGCAATAGTACGAAGCTGGAAAAAAACTGGCTTTTACTACTGCATTAACTTGCTTGTCAAACTTAAAAGCGGAATCAAATATCACACCAAGGTTTTTGACATGGGGTTTGACAAGGGTGGACAGGTTACCAAGACTGTTGGTAATCACGGATGGAGTCGGGGGGGCCAAATAGGACAACTTCAGACTTGCCTTCATTCAGCTGTAGGAAGTTTTGTGCCATCCAACACTTTATGTCCTCAAGGCAGTTCAAGAGGCTGACTAGATTTGACTGGTCATTTGGTTTCAAGGGGAGATAAAGCTGTGTGTCATCAGCATAACAATGGGAGGAAATGTCCTGTTTTTGAATGATTTGACCGAGGGGAAGCCTGTATATAGAGAAAAGAATGGGACCTAGGATGGAGCCTTGTGGGACTCTGCAGGAGAAACTGGCTGTAGAAGAGGAAAATTTGTCTATGTTGATGGAGAGGCTTCTATTTTTGAGGTAGGATATAAACCAATTCAAAGCAGTGCCATCAACACCAACCCCGTATTGGAGACAGTCTATTAAAGTGGCATGATCCACAGTATCGAATGCTGCGCTGAGGTCAAGATGAATTAGGATGGCAGAGTCACCTGAGTTGGTAGAGAGGAGGAGATCATTGTACACTTTCAGCAGGGCAGACTCTGTGCTATGATAAGCCTTAAAACCTTCCAAGATTTGTTTTGGTGTAGGTAGGGCAGCAATCGACTAAGAATAACCTTTTCGAGAACCGTTGACAGGAATGGAAGTTTAGAAATAGGTCTGTAATTATTAGGTTACTAGGTAAGGTAGGGTCGAAACTGAGATTTTTCAGGAGGGGCTGGACCACAGCACGCTTGAAGCAGGTTGGAACAGTACCAGTGGCCAGGGAGCCTTTGATAATAGAGAGGATGCTGTGACTGGCTATGTCAAAGACATCCTTCAGGAGGGCAGTGGGGACAATGTCAAGGGGACAGGTTGCAGGTTCCATGGTGGAAACAGTCTTTGCATGGGGAAAAGGTATTAACTCTTTACAGTGGGAATTCTTTGGCAACTATCCAGAGGAATGATGTTTTGTTTAGCTGTATAAAACTGAACGGTTGACTGACAACAAACTTGAGAACTTGGAAAGGGTGCAGAAGAAGCTCACCAAGATGCTGTCTGGATTAGAGATAAAGAGAGGAGGGACAGCCTTATAAAATAGATTTTATAAGGCATTTGTCAGACTGGATGTGAGCTGTTTCAGGAACCTTATCTAAGAAAGGATGTACTGGCATTGCAGAGGGTCCAGAGGAGGCTCATGAGAATGAAAGGGTTAATATAGGAGGAATGTTTGATGACTCTGGGTCTGCACTCACTGGAATTCAGAAGAATGAGTAGTGACCTTATTGAAACCTACTGAATGTTGAAAGGCCTCGATAGAGTGGATGTTTCGCATGGTGGGAGAGTGCAAGACCAGAGGACACAGCTTCAGTATAGGGGAGGGGATGTCCTTTTAAAACAGAGATGAGGAGGAATTTCTTCAGCCAGAGTGGCAAATCTGTGGATGCCAAGTCATTGGGCATATTTAAGGTAGAGGTTGATAGATTCTTGATTAGTCAGGGCATGAAGGGTTATGGGGTGAAGGCAGGAGATTGGTGCCATGACGAAATGGCGGAGCAGACACACTAGGCCAAGTGGTCTAATTCTGCTCCTGTATTTTATGGTCTTCTGGTCTTATTGATGACAGAAAAGTGGAGCACTGCATGGGAGGGAAGGGTTAAGTTGACTCTTAGGTAGGCATATGGATAGGCGGAAGACTGTGTAAGAGGGAAATGTTTTATTGACCTTGGAGGGGGTTAAGTTGCATTGATTTCAGTGGATGTAGGTGAGAATATTGAGCAGCTGATGCTCTCATCTCACTGGGCAAATGATAAATTTCTCCCGCATTAACGTCATTTCACAATAGAGAAGCTGCATCCCTCATTTTGATTTTAAGGAATTACTTTGTCTAATGATGATGTCACTGTGCTTTTTCATCTTTCAGGGCTGGCACCACCTACAAAGTGGCTGTGTCTGGGATGTTCGAAGATGGTGAAAGTGTGCCGTTACTGGGGGAAGAACAAACAACATTGTATGACGTTAATCCAGAGTTGCCTTTGGGACCTCCAGGTAACCAGTCCATTGTCCAATGAGTAGAATGTGTTTTTTCTCCAGCCAGTGACATATGGGACATTGGTGCTTACAGCAAAATAGAGGTAGAGATTATCACAACATAGATAGAGGAGCTTACAGAATCAAACAAGGATACAAGAGCAACATAGAGGGTACAGTTGATCTCAACGTAGGACTAAGAGTTTATAGCTACATAGAGGTAGAGCTTACTGCAACAGACAAGAAAGAAGATAGAACTGGGACACAAAAAATGTACAGCACAGCAGAGGTCCTTAAATCCAGGATGTTCTGCCAATCTTTCAATCGACTCTAAGATCTATTTCATCCTTCCCTTCTGTATGGCCTTCAGCGCCTATCTATAAAATGTCCTTAATATACCTGCCTTTACCATTACTTCTGGCAGCATGCTTCATGCAACACTAGTCTGTGAAAACACCTATGTCTGACATCCCCCCTCCCCCATAATTTCCTCTAATCACCTTCAAATTATGCCCTTTGTATTAGCCCCTTCCATCATGGAAAAAGTCTCTGACCATCCATTTGGTCTATTCCACTTGTCATCTTGTACACCTCCATCGTGTTGCATATCATCCACCATTGCTTCAAAGAGGTAAGCCCGAGCTCGCTCAACCTATCCTCACAAGACACGAAGAGCTGTGAAGACTTGAAGACATAGAAGGAAGAGTTTATCAGGACCTACAGCAGGAAGAGCTTAGAGCAATATGGAAAATAAAGAGATGATATCAATAATAGGAGGAAGTGCTTACAGTAACGTAGAAGGCAGAGGTAACAGCAATGTAGAATTTACAGATAACAGCAACATAGAAGGTTGAGATTACAGCAACGTAGAATCTAGAGATTATAGCAATGTAGAAGGTCAAGATAACAGCAACGTAGATGGAATTGCTTATAGGAAGAGATTGTAGAAGGAAATGCTCTAAGCACATAGAAATGAACACTCAGTCTTTGAAACCTGTTGCACACTCATTTAAACCTGCATTCAGTTAAATTATCTGATTCATAGCATACCTTAAAACCCTGAACGAACAGAACAAATTTTCAAATAATGCCCTGCCTTAGCAACATTAATAATCACCAGCATTAGACTTATTCCTGTAAACGACTACCTTTTGATGCCTGTCACAATGGTTATATTTCCTACCAGTCCATTTATTTGTAGCTAACACTGATGTTAGAATAAATTATATATCTTCATTTTATTTATTTAGAGATACAGTGTGGAACAAACCCTATTGACCCAATGAGCCAGAATGTCCACTGACTCTCGTACTTAACCCATTAGGGTAACAGAACAATTTACAGTGACCAATTAACCTACTAACCAGTACATCTTTGGATGTCTTTTCTGTCCCCAACTCTCTTGAGGGTGTTCAGAGAGTGGCAGCAGTGTTGGAGGCTCTGTATAGACTGTAGGATTTGTATTGGCTGTTTATAGGAGCATTCCAGCTTGTTTCAATCTCTCCACCCCTTCCCAATGTCTCTGTAAATTCTTCCCTTTCAAATTGCCTATTCAGATCTCCTAGATCATTACAGTGAAATCTGCCCCCGCTACATAGGAGGAAGAGTTATCAGACCCTAAACAGTCAGTGCATTAAATATTTTTTCCTATTATAATTCTTGATTGACTCTTCACTTATTGTCCAATCACTTAATTAAATTCAAATCAAAACATTAGATGCTGGGAACCGCCAGCGGGTGAGGGAGCACCCGTGAGAAGAGAATATTTCGGGTTGAAAGGCTTTGGATCAAATAATAAATTAAGTTCTGGGATTTAACTCTTCAATCCTACTGTCTTTCTCAAAAGTCCTGAAGTAAGTCTATAATGCCTAAATCAGAATTAGAACCAGAATCAGAATCAGGTACATCATGAAATAATTTCACCAGAAGATGTCATGAAATTTGTTGTTTTGAAGCAGAAGGCATTGCAATACATAATAATTTAAAAAAAACTATAAATTACAATTGGAAATTTAAAAAAAATTAAATTAAAATTCAATTCAAAAAGTAGTACAAAAAGAAAGAGTGAGGTAGTGAAAATGGGTTCATTGTCCATTCAGAAATTTGATGACTGAGGCGAAGAAGCTGATCCTAAAACATTGAGTATGAGTCTTTAGGCTTCTGTACCTGTTCCCCGATGATTGCAATGAGAAGAGGGCATGTCCTGGGTGATGGGGGTCATGGGTGATGCGGGGGGGGGTCCTTTGTGAGGCATTGCATTTTGGAGATATCCCGGATGCTGGGGAGGCTACCGCCCATGATGGGACTGACTGAGTTTGTAACTTTCTCCAGCTTTTTCCAGTTCTGTGCCCTTCCATAATAGACGGTGGTGTAACCTGTAAGTGTGGAAACACTGTCTAATGAGATTGCCAGATACAACTTCAGTCCTTATCTAGGTTAAGACAAAGGCTCCAAAAATTTAACACATTTGTTTTGACTCTGAGGGACTGCAGAAAGAGAGCAATGGGCATTGTCAAGCAGTTTCCTCTGCAGAAATTACCATCTCCTCTCTGATAATCCAGAGAGGTAAGAACACAAGTACCTAAGAAATTGAAGCAGGAGAAGCCATTGGGCCTGTTGAACTTGCTCCACCATTCAGTAAGATGATGGCTGTTCTGACCGTAAACTCAGTCTATGTTAATTCTAGTATATGAAAAGCCATATTTTAAAAAGAAATATTGTGCTTGGAAAATAGTTTCGGTGCAGTTGCAGAATTGTGTCACTGACTGGCATCTTAAAATTATTTATAAAATAATTTTGTTACCGAGTCATGGAGCACTGAAACTGGCCGTTCGGCCCACTATGTCCATGCCAACTAGTGGGCTCCTCTGTAATGTTTTATCAAGAGCATTCTAAACTATAATATATATTCTTTATTTTATGGAGACATAATGTGAAATAGGCCCTTCTGGCCCATTGAACCATGCCACAATCCCCTGATTTAAACCTAGCCAAGTCACAGGACAATTTACAATAACCAACTAACGTAACAACCGGTACGCCTATCGACTGTGAGAGGAAACTGGAGCACCCAGAGGAAACCAATGTGGTCATGGGGAGAGCGTACAAACTCCTTACAGGCAGCGGTGGGAATTGAACCCAGGTCGCTGGTACAATAAAGCACTACCCTATCATGCTGCCTTCTATACCAGAGACCAAAGAACTCAGAGCAGGAGTCTTAGTTCTAAGACTCCTAAGAACTACGAACTAAGTTACTTATCATCTGGCCTGTTGAGCTTGCGCCGCCATTCAATAAGATCATGGCTGCTCTCGCCACACGAACGACAAAAATTGATGAGGATTGTGGGCATGCTATGTTCGTGCACGGCAGGTATGCTATGTTGGCACTGGAATGTGTGGCTACACTTGAGGGCAGCCCTCACACCTCCTTAGGTTGTGTTGGCTGCTCACGCAAATGACACGTTTCACTGTATGTTGCAATATACACGTGATAAATAAATCTGAAACTGCGTTTGAAGACTATTAGAGAGGGATTATATTATAATAGTGTAAGAGCAATGCAGATCTATTTCAGAAGATAGCACCAAGTAGCTAGAATAGAGAAATGTAGTGAAGTGCGAGCAGAAACAGGCTGTTTGACCCTTATACAGCATGATTGAGCCTCCTGTCACAATGCCATATTCCTATAGACTTCCAATTACCCATCAAATCCAACTTGCCCTTTTCTTGACCAAAGTGGGTAACATCACAATTGTCCCCGTCTGTCTTTCTTTCTTCCTTCTTTTCTTCTTTCTTTCTTTCCTTTTTCTTTTTCATTCGTTTTGTTTCTCTCTTTATTTATTTCTTTTCTTTCTTTGCTTTTTTTCCCTCTTTCCTTCTTTCATTCTTCCCTCCATCCTTCCCCTTCTAGCCCAACGAGCCACCCCACCCAGCAACCCCCTACTTAACCTTAGCCTAGTCACAGGACAATGTACTAACCAGTATGTCTTCGGACTGTGAGAGGAAATGCATGCATTCACGGGAGGACATATAACCTTCTTACAGAGGATGCCAGAATTGAACTCAGGCTCTGATGCCCCAAGCTGTTATAACTTTGTGCTAATCACTACGCCACTGTGGTTCCCATTGCATCAGCCACATATTCAGCCTTGCTATTTTGTCTAAGAGCCTCTTTGCATCTCCTCACAACTCACAAGGCGAGCCAGTTTCATAATGTCAGCAAATTAGAATCATTACAGAAACATCGACTCAGCTCTAAAGAAGGATCTTAGCATGAAACGTCAGCTCTTCATTCTTCTCCATCAATGCTGCCTGACTGTTGAGTTCCTCCAGCATTTTGTGTGTGTTCCTCTGGATTTCCAGCATCTGCAGGTTATTTTGTGTCCATGTCCCTCCACAGATGCTGCCTGAACTGTTCAGTTTCTCTAGCAATATTCCCTCATCCAAGTCATTGGTCTATACTGCAAATAACTAGAGCCCAGCACTGATCACTGTGCTACCTGCTTGCCTGTCTGGCACCTTGTGAAAGGCCTGTGTATTCCTGCTTTCAGTTTCCTGTCTATTAACCAATTTTTAATCCATACCAGAATAGTGCTCCTAATCCCAAGGCCCGCCACTGTAACGTAGTGGTTAGCTTGACTCTACTACAGATCGGAGCGTTCCAGAGTGCCGAGTTCAACTCCAATGCCGTCTGTAAGGAGCTGATATGTTCTCCCTGTGACTGCACGGCTTTCCTCCAGGAGCTTCAGTTTCCTCCCACATTCCTCCCACAATCGGTTAAGGTTGATTGGTGATTGCAAATTGTCCTGTGATCATGCTACAGTTAAACGGGTGGGTTACTGTGTGGTACAGCTCAGTGGGCCAAAGGGGTTTGTTCTGCACTGTATCTCTAAATAAGTCGCATTATGCACTGTAGTGCCTAACGTCAGACAATATCAAAGGCTTTCTGAAAATCCTAATGCATCAGATTCATTGGCTCTCACTTACCTATTCCACAAGAAAAGCCAGGTTGGTTTCTTAATCATGATTCCCCTTTTGTAGATCTGTCCCTGATCTACTTTAAATATACCCACTTTAATATTTAAGTATTAAATATTACTTAAATATTTAAGTAATATACCCAGTAACTTGGCCTCAAGCTGTTGGTGGCAATGAATTCCACGGATTCACTACTCTCTGGATAAAGAAATGAAGAAATTCCTCCACCTTTCTGTCTACAGGGACATCCTTTTATTCTGAGGCTGTGCTCTCCGCTACTAGAATCACCCACTATAGGAAACATCCTCTCTGCATCCAGTCTATCTAGGCCTTTCAATATTCGATAGGTTTCAATGAGATTCCCTCGTTCTTTCTAAGCTCCAGTGAGCACAGGCACAGAGCCATCAAACACTCCTCACAAATTAACCCCTTCTTTCCTGGAGTTGTTTTCATGAACATCCCCTGCCCCCTCTCCAATGCCAGCGCATCCTTTCATGGATAAGGGTCGGTTCTTTAACTACTCGCCTTGCATGTAGATTTGAATCAGTTTAGACATTCCCAGTGAATGGAAGCAAGACTAATTGGAATGTTTGTTGTAAAGTACAACATCTCTGGCTTCAAGTGTTCCGTTTACATGTCTGCATTGAGCCCATCTATTTAAATGAGTTTAAACAGGTTAGAGAGATCTGAGTGTGTTAAGTCTTCATTTGAGATCTTCAATTGCACTGTTGCTGGGTTTAAGTGCAGTTATTTTCATGTTCCCTGCATGCACTTTTTTAAGGATGCCTGCTGTTGACTCAAATAAGCCTGACTATTTTTGCATTGGTGGTCATAAATAGCACTTAATTGTGTATAAAGCTTAATGATTATTGATTATGACTCATATGACTGTTTGCCTCAAATATCAATTTTGGATATTTATAGAGAGCAACACACACACAAAATACTGGAGGAAGTCAGCATCTACGGAGATGAATAAACAGTTGATGGTTCTGGCTGAGACCCTTCATTTCTCTCCATTGATACTACCTGACCTGCTGATTTCCTCCAAACGTTTTGTGTGTTTGTGTGTATGGATTTCCAGCATCTGCAGAATCTCTTGTGTTAATATGGAAGAAGCTTTCTATTCTCTTTTACCCCTCTCCCCTCATGTTTTACTCTGCATTCAGAACTGTATGCCTGCTTAATGTATTTTGCCCATTTAAAGCAGGCGCCTTAACACGCATGAGAGAAACACACCAAGTCGCAGAAAGGACTCCTCTGGAAATCGCCAAAGAGTCATGGCTTGGTACAAAGCCAGCATCTGCACGGATTTCCATGAGATCTGCTAAAATTAAATATCAGTTATGTTCAGACAGACGCAAGCACTCTGCACATTTAAATAAAGACTCTTTTCAAGTCTTGCCTGTGTACTGTGGTCTTTGGTATTTCAGATCTTGCGCAGTGTGGTCTTCCACAGTTTCTTTATTTGTATTGGTGCTCCCTACCCTTGCTATAAGAGTTTGTACAATATTTTTACATAGGTAGATTGATCAAGATTGAGAAGTATCTGTGCAATATTTTCAGTTTATAACTTTTACTTTATTCTCAACCCTGAAATGTTTGTGTGATGATGTTAAGTTGATGCTTGATTGACCAGTGTTGAAAGTATGGTGTCTCAGTCATCGCTCTTCCAGACTACTTCTCCAGAGTCCTCACAACATTTCGTTTGGTATTGGATGTCTGAATTTGAAGGATCTTCAGAAATGTTGGGCTCTTTAGATAATAAATGATACCGAATCCTGACAAAAGTAAAGCACTTAATCCAGAATGACTTGGCAAATGACAATCCAAGTGTATTTATCTTAAACTACTTTGAATCATAAATATGCACTTCAGGCAAGAGGAAACACAGGCTTGATGGTAATTTGCTTATCTGATAATATTCCTGTACTTTTGTGTTAATAATTCTTTTTCTAATTAATCAACTAAATTAATCTTAGAGTGCAATGTTATAACTAAGTGCTTGAACTTGCTTTATCCAGCATTAAGAAGGAACAAACTTCATCTAAATCGTTGTTGCCAAACTTTTCTTTTTGCTTCTATAACAATAACTGATGTAACCTATTATTGTTAATGTACCATAGTACAAATTGGTTTAAAAAACAATTTACCTATATAAAGGTAGTAAACTATGTGGAAAGATATTGTTATCACGTACAAGAGGTATCTTTGTTACCTTTTACAAAGATATCTTGAACATCACAGCATCCAAATAAAAAAGGATGTAGGGGAAAAAAAAGTCCTTTCTGACTTTTCTCCTTCAAACTAAAAGAGTCGTTTGGTCAAACAACCACTGTTCCTTTAAGTTGATAAGTTTTTGTATTATGTCTCCAAACACAGAGAAATGCTTCAGGTGCTGAGTTTAAAATATTGTTCCTATAGTGATTTGTGTCTCAGCAACTGGCGAGAGTCAGACGAGCAAAATAAATGGGCACAAGATGAAAGACAAAGGCATGAGGTGAAATTGGACTCAGTCAGAGACATACAATTGGCTCAATTCTGTTTCTACTCAGTATAAGTAAGGAAATTTGTAAGAAGCCATTGTCTCTTAACACGTTGTGTGCAATTTCATCTCTTTCACCTTTCCTGTGATGAAGTTGCACGAATACCCTTTATGTTCAGTGATACTTTTCTGCAGGGTTACTACCTAAGGAAGGTCACTTAGGTGAGTATTACAGGGAGGCTTCAAAGTTCATTTTATTCCAGAACAAATTATGTTTTTTTCTGTCGCATCTCATCGGTAAATAATCGGAACTTCAGTTGCTCCTTAAAGCACAGGGCTCCTTCATAACAGTAAGCACGAAGGTTTGTTTGAAGGTCTGGTCCTCCACACTGACTCTTTTCTGATTGTGGCAGGGCTGCAGTGTACCACAACAGCGGCCGCAGACATCGTGCTGCTGGTAGATGGCTCCTGGAGTATTGGGAGGCTAAACTTCCGCCAGATCAGAAGCTTCATCGGCAAGTTGATCCAGGTGTTTGAGATTGGCCCGCGAAGAGTGCAATTCGGTGAGTTTTAGTGATATGTGGCGAGGCTTCAGTGGGATGTGTGGTTTTATTTACTCCTTCATTTCTGCTGCCATGATGAAGCCATCCTCAGGTTGGAGGAGCAACACCTCCTATTCTGTTTTCTCCAACTTCCGATAATTTCTCTCTTTTCTTCTCTTCCCCCCCCCCTCCCCCGCTCCCCTCTTACCCCTTCTTTTCTCCTCACCTGTCACCTCAGTCTGGAGCCTCTCCTTCTCTTTCTCCCATTGTCCACTCTCCCCTCCTGCCAGATTCCTCCTTCTTCAGCCCTTTACCTCTTCCACCTATCACTTCCCAGCCTCTTACTTCATCCACCCACCCACCTTCCACTCACCTGGTCTTACCTATCACCTGCCGACTTGTACTCATACCCCTCCCCCCTACCTTCTTATTCGGGTTTCTGCCCCCTTCCTTTCCAGTTCTGATGAAGACTCGGCCCAAAATGTCGACTCTCCATTGATGCTGTCTGATCTATTGGCTTCCTGCAGTATTTTGCATGTGTTACGCTGGATTTCCAGCATCTGCAGAATCTCTTGTGTTGTTGTTTCATTTTCCTAGCTTCTGTTGTTACTTACTCATTGGTTTTTCAATTGTTAAGGTCTGGCACAGTACAGTGGAGATCCAAGGACCGAGTGGAACCTTAATCAATACAAGGACAAGAGGAGCTTACTGGACGCTGTGTCTTCCTTACCTTACAAGGGTGGCAACACCTTAACAGGTAGGCTCTTTTACCTGCTGTGTCAGACTAGGTCATACAGTTCCCTCAACCTCAAAGTCAAAAGTCAAAGGTCCAATGTTACAGTCCAAATTCAAAGGTCAAGGTTGGAGTCACTTTACTGCCAATATGTGAAACACACCAGAACTGACTGTGGTTGGGTGCCAAGCATAAAACACAGGACAATACCATAACAGACAGCACAATAGCAACCAACAAGTTACAAGACAACAGTGCAAACAGCCATGAGCAATCAACAATTAGCAGAATGGTCACATGCACAAACGTCAATAATCATACTTAAATAAATGTGAACATATGAACAGACTCTGTCAAACTGGATTAACCCTAATCTAAATCACGGGACAATATACAATGACCCGTTTTGGACTGGGGGAATAAGCTAGAGACCCAGAGAAAACACACGCGTTCCACAGGGAGGACTAACAGAACAGCGCCGGAATTGAACTCACTGAGCTGCAAACGTATCATGCTAACCATTACACTACCAAGGTGTCGTACATGGACTGTTTGTCCCACTCCTCTCAGTGAGGAAGCTATGTGGCATCCACACCAGGACCTGCAGACTCCGAACCAGTTACTTTCCCCAAGCAGTAAGGCTGATCAGCACCTCCACCCAACTAACTGAACCCCTACTACTTAACATTTCCTGTCAGAGTCACTTTAGGTACAAACACTCCTGTGCATAGTCACCTTATACAATCGATCTATCTATATAATTTATTGTATTTTTATTATTGCATTTTTATCTTCTTGTATTTTTGTGCTGCTTCGGATCCGGAGTAACAATTATTTCATTCTCCTCTACACTTGTGTACTGGGAATGAAATGTGAAGTGCGTGGTTGAAATTTTGAAGTCTGACAATACAACACAGGAGTGGGTAGTTCCAATGGTTTTCCGTTGCCTCCATTTTGTTATATCTTAGTTGTATCTTCTCCAAGGTTGGATGCAACAATAAGGAATTTGATCATTTGAGACTGCTATTGAGTAACCAAAAAGATTGGCTGCTCAAAGCCAACTGAGCCCTGCTGTCTGTATGAAAGGCCAACCACTCCATTAGGTCAACTCTTAATGTGAAACTCTTATCACAAGCCCATTTCCAAGGTTACGTCACCATTAAAGATTAGAGAATTAATTAGACATCTGAGTCAATCAGACATATTAATTGATGATTGACCATCTCAAATAATGATTGAGATTGATGATTGACCATAACAGCTGATGATTGTGATGATGATTGATAGTTACAACTGATGAGTGTTTGATGACTCGTCATCCCAATTGATGATTATAATTAATCATCCACAAACAGTGGTTGTGGTTGATAATTGATCATCAGCAATTGGTGATTGTGGTTCATGACTGATTATCAACAATATAGCCAGCTGTAATCAATTGGAGGAAATGATAATTGCGAATGGATCCTATACCCTGTCCCAGTCTCCTGTATGAGTGGCTTTGGGCATGACTGCAGCTCTTCTGCCAATTCTACCCCCCATCTTGTGGTCATTCCATTTGGGTGAGTTCCTCACTGAGGGTCAGTTTCAGACTCCACATATTGGGTGGGGAGGTTGGGATTGGCTGATTTGGAATACAACCAAGAACTCTCTCTCCTGTTACTGACTTTATTTCCCAAGGAAATTGTCTTTGGTAACTGATCTGTTAAATTTCTTTTTCCCCACTGTAATTCGAAGGCATGGCTCTCAACTACATTTTGCAAAACAACTTCAAGGACGACGCTGGCGCCCGACCAAATGCACGGAAGATCGGTGTCCTCATCACTGACGGGAAATCGCAAGATGATGTCATTAGTCCTTCGGAGACTCTGCGTAACATTGGGGTGGAGCTCTATGCTGTCGGTAGGTTGACTTGCCAAGTGAAACTGAGACATTGAGAAACTGGAAAAGGGATAGTAAATACACTCAGATTCACTTTATTAGGTACAGGCGTGGGGCCCAGTGTGGCCTTTCAATACCGTAGCTCATCCTCCTCAAGGTTTGATGTGTTTTGCATTTAGAGATGCTCTTCTGCACACCACTGCTGTAACACTTGGTTATTTAAGTTACTCTTACCTTCCTGACAACTGGAACCAGTCAGATCATTCTCCTCTAACTGCTCTCATTAACAAGGCATTTTTACCCACAGGACTGCTGCTCACTGAATGTTTTCTTTGCACTATCTCTGTAAACTCTAGAGACTATTTTGTGTGAAAATCCCAGGAAATCGCCAGTTTCTGAGATACTCAACCCACTCTGCCTAGATCCGACAATCATTCCACGGTCAAAGTCACTTAGATCACATTTCTTTCCCATTCTGATGTTTGATTTGAACAACAACTGAACCTCTTGACCATGGCTGTGTGCTTTTATGCATTGAGTTGCTGCCACATTGCTGGCTGATTAGATATTTGCGTTAATGAGTAGGTGTACCTAATAAAGTGGCCACTGAGTGTAGACTGGGTATTCAAGGCCAACTGAGCCTTGCAGTCTGTATGAGTGGCCAACCATTCCATAAGGACAGCTATTAATGTGAAACTTTTGTCACAAGACCAATTCCAAATTAATGTAATCACTTAAGATTAGCAAATCTATTAGACGTTTAAGTCTATTGGGTACTTTAATTAGTTGTGACTTTTCATTTCCACTTTTGTAAAACTGAATACAAATTTCCTAATGGAGGAAAGTATAGAGTGGATGTCAGAGTTAAATTCTTTGCACAGAGAGTAGTGAGTGCATGGAATGCCCTGTGAGGGGTTGTGGTAGAGGCAGATACCTTGTGGACATTAAGAGATTCTTAGATAGGCTCTCATGGATGATATGAAAATAGAGGGCTATGCGGGAAGGAAGGGTTAGATTGATCTTGGAGTAGGTTGAAAGGTCCGTAGAATATTGTGGGCCAAATGGCCTGCAGTCTGCCATAATATTAATTGGATATCCCTTTAGGACAGAGATGAGGAAGAATTTCTTTAACCAGAGGGCCGTGAATCTGTGCAGTTCTTTGCTACAGATGGCTGTGGAGGCCGTCATTGGGTATATTTAAAGTGGTGGTTGTTTGATGCCCTGACTAATCAAGAACCTAAGGCTACAGGGAGAAGGCAGGAGAATGAGAACGGGACTCGGAGGGAAGATAAATCAGCCATGAAGGAATGGTGGAGCAGACTCGAAGGGCCTCATGGCCTAATTCTGCTCCTGTGTCTCATGTATGTTGGAGTATGCTGAAGGAAATCAGTAGTTCAGGTTGCTTCAATGGAGGGAAATGAACAGTCAACCTTTTCAGCTGAGACCTTTCATCAGGATGCCTTGGTCAGAAACGTTGACTCTTCAAAGGAGATGCATGGAGCTATTTTTTTTTTTTGCAGAGTCCCCAGAAAGTTCTGAATGTGGTGTTGGTAGAGGCAAATATAGAGGTTTTTAAAAGATTCTTGGGTCAGAGAATGGAGGGATGTGGCTTTTTTGTTGAAGGGATTACTTTAGTTAGCCATTTAATTACTAGTTAAATAATTTAGCCACAACATCGTGTACTTCAGGGCCTGCTGCTGTTTTTCACTGTTTTTCATTCTATGTGGGCAAATAGAGAGATATAACGCAGAGTAGGCCAGAATTGCAAGACATGGGGAGAGCTGGATTGGACAGAGCTGCAGGTTATATAGAGCTGAAAGATAATAGAGGAGTTTTTGGTGAGAAAGGACAATTCAAGTTTATTGCCATTCAACCACACACATGTATACAGCTAAATGAAACTTTGTTCCCCTGGGGCCAAGGTGCAAAACACAGAACATACAGTCACACACAGCGCACATCGTTATGATCCTGTGCATGCAGTCACAACAATTAATATGAGCTAATTAATATTAATTACTGCAAGTCCCTGACTGGCATGACTTGGTTGGCATAAAGTGTGAGGTTCATGCGTATGTAAGACAGTATAATGTTACTGACACTATTATAATAAAACAAGCAGCCATATAAATATGTAGGACAGCAGCAATAAAAGATGAAAAGTGATGAGAGTGTGTCTGAGTTGGTGGGAGGAGGAGGCAGAGTGTCCATATGTGCTGGGTGTTAAGAAGTCAGGCTGTTACCCAGCCTGAGAGTTCTTGCGCTGTGGTACCTTCTGCCTGATGGCAGGAGGTCAAGGAGATTGTGGGAAGGATGGGAGGGGTCTTTGACAATACTGGAAACACTGTGAATAGAGCACTTTTGAATGGGGGTGGGGTAGAGAGACCCTGATGACGTTTTAAGTTGTCCTCAGTGTCCAGAATCAGGTGTAATATCACTGGCATATGTTGTGAAATTTATCGTTATGTGGCAGCAATACATTGCAATACATAATAATAAAAACTAAACAATAGTAAGAAATATGTATATTAAAAAGATTACATTGCGGAAGTCCATTGCAGGGTCTTGCCAATTGGTTGAATTTTCCAGTACTTGCTGAATCTTGTTAATTCTGATTTTTTTTTTAGGTATTAAGAATGCGGATGAAGCTGAACTGAAACAGATCGCCTCCGATCCAGACAACATTCACATGTACAACGTGGCTGATTTCTCCCTGCTGTCCGAAATCGTTGATGACCTCAGCATTAACCTTTGCAACAGCGTGAAAGGACCAAGTACGAAACACTTTTTGGTCTCTTCTTTAATTGGCACTGCACATAGGAGCAGTATTAATGAAGCCCATTAACAATGGGTCACTAGCTTAGCAATTCAGAATCCGAATCAGGTCTAATGTCACAGAGATATGTTGAGAAACTTTTTGTGGCAGCAGAACATTGCAATACATAATAATAATAAACTGCAAATGACCAGAAGTATATATACAACAGAAAATTAAATTAAATAAGTAAAGCAAAAAGAGAGAGGGAAGTGCTGAGGTAGTACTCATGGATTCATTGTCCATTCAGAAATCTGACGACAGAGGGGAAGAAGCTGTTCCTGAAATGTTGAGTCTGTCCCCTCAGGCTCCTGTACCTCCCCCCTGATGGTAGCAACGAGAAGAGAGCATGTCATTCTCCTTTCTTCTCCTCATAACCATTGACACCATTACTAACAAAGGACATATCAACCTCTGCTTTTGGTATACCGAATGACTTGGCCCCCACAGCTGTCTGTGGCAATGAATTCCACAGATTCATCACTTAGCAGAAAAAAATTCCTCCTCATCTCTTTTCAAAATGAATACCCTTGTATTCTGAAACTGTGCACTCTAGCCCGAAAATTCCTCACTGTAGGAAACATTCTCTCCACATCCACTGTATCTAGGCTTTTCAATATTCGATAGGTTTCAATAAGATTCCCATTTTCTAAACTGCAGTAAGTCCAGGCCCGGAGCCATCAAACACTTCATCTGTTAACCCTTTTATTCCTGAGATTCTCACGAACCTCCTCGGACCATCTCCAATGCCAGCACACCCTTTGTTAGATGGGGGACGAAAATTATTCACAATACCCCAAGAGCAGCCTGACCAATGTCTTGTAAAACTTCAGCATTATATCCTCGTTTTTATACTCTAATCCTCTCAAAAATGAATGCTTACATTGCATTTGTCCTCCTTATCATCGACTCAACCTGTAAGTTATCCCTTAGGGAATTCTGCACGAGGACTCCCAGATCCATTTCTGAGCTGTCCCATGCCTGGCTTGATCCTCAAATGGTACTTGGACCCAGAGGCAAAACTGCTGATCTTTTCAGTGCTTTCTTCATTTCTTTCTGCCATGCTCTCATTGGCCACAGGACCCTCTGTTGGTTGGGACTGACCATTGCATCCTATCTGTCGATCTTATTGATATGCAAGTACGATACGGAGAGCAAGCTGTTGGCCACACAGCAGGCTCTCCTCTTCCTTGCAGTGGATGAACCCAAAGTAACGGCAGAGACCAATAGAGTGTGGCACCAGTGGCATTGTAGGGTTTGCCAGTCAACAATGAACTCAACGTAGCACTGCTTTAGACACTGTAGCTTTGGATTTTCCCGTAGCCTTTCCCATGACTGAGTATGGCCACAAGGCAACTGAGGTTTGAAATCAGGGCTTTTCTCCTTCTACATGAGCTGGCAACCACGACTGATCAGCCCCATCTGCCTGGAGAGGCTGGTTTAGGGTGCCAGTAACCTGCTTTTGCCCCTTCTCCTGTCAGTAGAAATGGTTCCATTGGGCTTGGTAGCTAAGCCCATTTGAAGACCAGGAGCTGGACTTGTTATCTGAGGCTTTCAGATGCATGCCTTTGGAAGCATTTAATGGATAATGGGGCATATCACCAGTAAACCCCACCCCTGCTATGGCAACCTTATAGAACCCATTAGATATAGATGTTGAGGAAATGCTATGTCCATTGCTCAAAAGCAGTAGCTGCACTGTCTCCTACTCCGTTCCAACTGATACACCCATGAAAAAAAAGATCTATTTTGCAATTAGAACCTCGCTCAGCATTCTAGCCTGCTATCCATGTTGAAGCTGCATCTATCTGGTTTAGAATTCTGCTGCTGTAATCCCAGGAGAGGAGACTGATGGGAAAACAGTATCTTGTTACTTCACATACTTTCCAAGAGCAGGATTTATAGTTTGTCTCAGGTTACCCAGCATTAAAACCGGTCTGCAGCCTGGACTCAATCAGTGGTCCCTGCGTGACCGCAGACTGCTCTTTCCTCTGGGAAGGCCGGTGGGGGGTGCAGAGGAGGACAGGAAGGTAGTTGGTTGCCAGAACACACACCTGTGTTCTTCAAGTGGGGGCCATTTTGCTTTAACAAGAGCCAATTCATCGGCTTTCTGCTTTTTGTAAATTTTTGAGTCTCAGCTCGCAGCCTCTGCAGTCAGAATCTTTCCAAGCCGTGTTTTCTGTATTGGAGAATTCTGTGTTTCCGTGGCAACTGGAAACACAGTGAGTGCCCCACGTGAAATTTGACCACTTGTTTCTGCCCCCAGGACAAGATGGAGGTGTAGAGAATGCTTCCTCATGTGTAAAGAGTCACTATTAGGAATGGGGTCACTTTATAATCAAATGTTCACAGAACTGTGGCAATATGCTTCATATTGGGGCTCGCGAGTTGGGGCAGCACAGTAGCATAGTGGTTAGCACAATGCTTCTGTCTCTATTTCCTGAGGAGACTGAGGTCCTTTAACATCTGCCAGACGATGCTGAGGATGTTCTGAGTCTGCGGCGGCCAGTGCGATCATGTTTGCCGTTGTGTGCTGGGGCAGCAGGCTGAGGGTAGCAGACACCAACAGAATCAACAAACTCATTCGTAAGGCCAGTGATGTTGTGGGGATGGAACTGGACTCTCTGACGGTGGTGTCTGAAAAGAGGATGCTGTCTAAGTTGCATGCCATCTTGGTCAATGTCTCCCATCCACTACATAATGTACTGGTTGGGCACAGGAGTACATTCAGCCAGAGACTCATTCCACCGAGATGCAGCACAGAGCATCATAGGAAGTCATTCCTGCCTGTGGCCATCAAACTTTACAACTCCTCCCTTGGAGGGTCAGACACTCTGAGCCAATAGGCTGGTCCTGGGCTTATTTCATAATTTACTGGCATAATTTACATACTAATATTTAACTATTTATGGTTCTATTACTAATTATGGTGCAACTGTAACGAAAACCAATTTCCCCGGGGATCAATAAAGTATGACTATGACTTTACAGCACCAATGACAGGTTCAATTCCTGCCGCTGTCTGTAAGGAATTTGTACATTCTCCCTGTAATTGCACGAGTTTCCTCCCACAATCCAAAGAACGTACTGGTTAGTGGGTTAATTGGTCCTTGAAAATTGTCCTGTGATTTGGCTGGGGTTAAATGGGTGTGTTGCTGGATGGCACAGCCCATTAGGCAGGAAGAGCCTGTTCCACATTATATCTGTAAATAGATAAATAACGAGAAAGTGATGTGATTTGTCCATATCCCACTGAACATTTCCTTATCCATGCACTGTACCTATCCAAGTGTTTCATAAGTATTGCTACTGCAGTCACCTCAACCACATCTTCCGACAGCAAATTCCATTTAGTGACCAACCTCTGGGTGAAGTTCACATATGTAATATCATCCTACATTCTCCCATGCTGCATTCAATAAAGTCCCAACTGCTTGGTAACTCACTCACTTCAGACCAGCAACAGCCTTGTAAATCAGCTCTGCACTCTTTCCAGCTCAATGGAGTCTTCCCTATGGCAGGGCAAACAAAAATGAACCTCATCATCTCGGTGTGACCTCATCAACATCTTGTACAACTGCAACATAATGCTCCAAAACTTGTACTCAATGAATTAAACATGATTTACTATTTTAAATTAATTGACTTTCTGTCCCTTCCCTCCCCCAAAAAAATTAATAAATGTATAGATAGTGAGTGCATGCAGATTTTTTCCCCTCTTGGGTATGACTAAAACACGAGGTCATAGGTTTAGGGTGAAAGGTGAAATGTTCAAGGGGAACCTGAGGGGGAACTTCTTCACTCAGAGGGTGGTGATAGTGTGGAATGAATGAACTGCCATAGAAATGGTAGATTCAATTGTAACATTTAAGTGAAGTTTGGATAAGTACATGGATGGGAGGGGTATAGGGGGGCTATGTTCTGGGTGCAGGTTAAGGGAACAAGGCAGGAAAATAGGCCAGCATAGTCTGAATGGGCGGGAAGGCCTGTTTCTGTGCCGTAGTTTTCTAACTCCATGTGACATAACGCAAGGGTGACTGAGAGTTTGTATGGAGTGGTTGGTAAAACGCTAGAGGTAAGCACTGAGAATTTCCCCTGAAGTGATGTCTGAAATGAGCTACAAGGAGGTTTTGAGACATAACCTGCAAAAGTCAAGTGAGAAATATGTAAAGGTCTATCCCGTTATGTAGCCATAACCCTAAAATATTATTTTGATCAAAATTATCAGTTTAAAAGTATATAGGGAATTTAACACCCAGCCCTGAGACACCAGGCCAAGGGCATTTGATTCCAAATGATTGGTTTATTGCTCATTACAAAATGTCCCTTTGGTGCTTCCTGCTTTCCACTCCAACCCCTCTCCCTGTCCCCTTCCCACTCTAAGTCCACAATAGAGACTTGTATCAGAATCATATATGTCATGAAATTTGTGTTGTTTTTTTCTCCAGTGCAAAACATAAAATTACTACTGTTCTGTGCAAAAGTCTCGAGTACCCTTGCTAAATTTATGTGCATAAGGCTTTTGCATGGTACTGAATGTGTGGGAAGTGCTTTGGAAAAACTCTTGAGAAGCACCCATGATTCTTGGAATGATTCCTCATTTAAGGGGGGGGAAGAACAAGAGGCAGATAGAAGTGGGAGTGACCTTCCAGAGTGGTCAGTTCATGTGTCTTGAGCCATGTCTTCATCTGTACTCAGAGAAAACTCTACGGAGTGTGGTGGACACAGCCCAGTCCATTATAGGCAAAGCCCTCCTCACCACACAGCACATTAACAAGGAGAGCTGCCACAAGGAAGCAGCATCCATCATCAAAGACCTTAACCATCCAGACCCTGCTCTCTTCTCACTACTACCATCGGGCAGGAGGTGTACGAGCCTTAGGTCCCACATCACCAAGTTCAGGAACAGTTATTACTCCTTATCCATCAGGCTCCTGATCCAGCATGGATAATTTCACTCATCTCCCTGATTCTACAACCCCCTGACAGACTTTCAAGGGCTCTACAACTTCTAACTGCCCTCAGTATTTTTTTAGCACAATTTGTTTTCTTTGACACATCTGTTGTGTGTCAATTTTTCTTTATATATGGTCTTTCACAAATTCTGTTGTATTTCTTTATTTTCTGTAAATGCCTGCAAGAAAGTGAATCTCAGGGTAGTATATGGTGATGCTTCTGTACTTGGATAATAAATTTACTATGATCTTTGACTTTGTTGCTGTAGGTGGAGTGGATCCTCCAAGAAACCTGGTGACCTCTGAAGCTACCCATCAGTCCTTCCGTGTGACGTGGGAGCACTCCGACTCGAGCGTGGATCGGTACAGAGTGGAGTACCATCCTGTGGGCGGAAGCAGGACAGAAGAGGTGTGTGGCTTCCTTCTGTCTCCATTGTGTGGGCTTCTTGGCATGATTAACTTGCATAAGAAGTAACTAGAGGCAGGGTGTCATTGATCTAAAGAATCCGACCAAAGTATGAAGCATGTAACTGTGTTTCTGTCTTTACTTCTGGAGGCTTGTATGTGACTCCAGACATACATTCAAGTCACTGTCTAAAATAACCCATCAACTTTCCAGATCTTAACCTGCATTATAGGATAATAATGAAGCTACACTTGGTGGTTACTGTATTAAACACCTCCTGTACCTAATAAAGTGGCCACTGACTGTATTTTTATGGTCTTCTGCTGCTGTAGCCCATCTACTTCAAGGTTTGACATGTTGAGACATTCTTCTGCACATCACTGTTGTAACGCATAGGTATTTGAGTTGCTGTCACCTTCCTGCCAGCTTGAACCAGTCTGGCCATTCTCCTCTGAGCTCTCTTATTAACAAGGAATTTTCACGTACAGAATCGCCATTCACTGGATTTTTTTTTGTTTTTCGCACCACGTTGACTCTGAGTGTGAAAATCCCAGGAGATCAGCAGTTTCTGTGATACTCAAACCATCCCGTCAGTGGTCAAAATCACTTGGATCACATCTCTTTCCCATTCTAAGATTTAGTTTGAACAACAACTGAACCTCTTGACCATGTCTGCATGCTTTTATGCGTTGAATTGCTGTCACATGATTGGCTGATTAGATATTTGCATAAGTGAACAGATGGCCACTGTGTGTAGAACAGTATAGCACAAGAACAGGCCCTTCGGCCCATCAAACTAATATAATTCGTAATTAAACACCCTTCTGCCTACACAATATTGGTTATCCCTCCATTCCCTGCATAGTTATGAGCCTCTCTTATACTTAACTGTATCACCACTCCTGGCAGGACATTCCAGATACCCACTGCTCTGTGTAAAGTAACTAGGCCCGCACAATACACTGCTTTTCTTTTTATCCAGCAAAGTGGATTATCTCTCAGATTATTTTTTTGTGTGATACAGTGTGAACTTTCTGGCCATTTGAACCACGCTGCCCCAGTAACCCCTGACAACTCCAAGTTTAACCCTAACCTAATCACTGAACAATCTACGATTAACCTACCCGGTGTGTTTTTGGACTGTGGGAGGAAACTGGAACACCTGGGGAGAACCCACGCAATCCTCAGGGAGGACGTACAGAATCCTCAGACAGTGCCAGAATTCAACTCTGAACTCCAACACCCCGATCTGTAATAGTCATGCTAACTACTTGTGCTACTGTGGTGTCCTTTATGTCCACTCAGTCTGTCTACACCCTTTTGCAGATGTTTTGGTTGCCATCACAACTTAAGGTCCCATCAGCTTTGTGTGCTGCCTGAGACCTACCAAATACATTTTACGTGTGACGATAAATCTATGGTACTCAAATGTTAAGATTAAAAATAAATCCTGAAAGCACGTACACCAGGTTCAAGGGCAGTTTCTACCTCTCTTATTAGACAGTAGAACAGACCTCTTTTACGTTAAGATGGTCTCTAGGGTTCCCAATCTATCTCATGTATACCAACTGGTAAAACCCAAATCACTACTGTTTAGAAACTATTGATTACTTGGAGTACTTTGCACTAAAAACGACTTCCTTTTTGTCTAATTGTTCTTTAAAAAATTGTGCATTTGTTTTTCTCATAAATGCTGCTTATCTGATGCTACGTGCCTGGGATGCTGCGGCGAGTAAGTTTTTCATTGCACCTATGACATGTGGTCTGACCAACACCTCATAAAGCCTCAGCGTTACATTCCTGGTTTTATGTCTTGGTCCTCTGGAAATGTTAATTAAATAAATGAATCTTCAGTGGTTGGTTTTACATTAGGTCATTGGTAATGGATACACCAGACATTTGTGTCAAATTTCACTGAAGGCATTCAAATGGTTTCTTAACAAGCTGCACACTCTGAAATGTTGTGGAGGTGCATTGGCTATCTACATTCTACTGATAAAAGTTTTTTGAGTGGCGGTTGTGCGGGGGGGGGGAATGAATTATACAACCTTCATCCTGTCTATGCATTATTCAGTCCTTTAGAATTTCTATTTCTACAGTACATCAGTGAATCAACCTTCCTATCATCTCCCCCTGGGTCCCCTCCTTCCCTTTCTCCTATGGTCCAGTCTCCTCTCCTGTCAGGTTCCTCCTCCTCCACTTAGGTGGCTTCACCTATCACTTTCTAGCTTGTCCTCTTTCCCCTTCCCCTTGCCCCACCTTTTTACTCTAGCATCTTTCCCCTTCCTACCACTCAGTCTATGCCTCTTATCATCCTGTACACCTCTATCGAGTCACATCTCCTCCTCCTTCACTGGTGAAGGGTCTCCACCTCAGACATCAGCTCTTTACTTCCTTCCACAGATGCTGTCCGACCTGCTGAGTTCTTCCAGTATTTTGTATGTTAATCAATCCTATTTATATGTGGCCAAGTTCAACATTCACTTGTAGATTGTGTTTTATAAAATTACTTTTGTATTTAATGTTTTTATTGGGTTCATTATGCTTATTGTGTGCTTTTATGCTGCATCGGACCCCACAGTAACTTCTGTTCTCCTTTACTCTCATGTACTGAAGACTGACAATAATCGATTTGAATCTTGGACCACCTTCTATGTGAAGAAAATCTCTCTTGGATCCCCTCAAAAGCTCTCACTTCTCACCTCCTACTACGTACCTTTCTTTTCCTCGGAATTTCCTCCACTCCAGGGAGAACAAGCTCAGCCTGTCCAGTGTCCCCTTATAACTGTAATGCCCTGCTGTATGCAACCTTGTGGTGAACCTCCTCTGCAACCTCACCAGTGCAACCTCATCTTTGTTTAGTGTGGCAGCCGGGGCTGTGCACTATGCTCCGGTATCTTGTAAAGTTTCAGACTCACATTCAGATTCATTTATCACATAAACACGGAAACATACATGAAATAACAACAGCAAAACAAGCCCCTTTCCTCCGTCCCACCCACCCCCGTACACACACGGACATGGACAGTCCTCCAGATCTCCTCGCGATAACGTTGCGGATAAATCGATGTACCGTGTATAAGCTGACCTTGTGTATTTACTAAGTTTTTATTGTGTTATTTATGCCGGTTGTGATTTGTGCTGCATCAGATCTGGAGTAACAATCACTTTGTTCTCCTTTACACTTGCGTACTGGAGAATGGCCATAAACTATCTTCGTCCTTGAATCTTGATACTATAATTGTGCCGACGTGCTGTTGCAGGTTCTTGTAAGTGGGAGAACAAGGACTGCGGTGCTGACGAATCTGCAACCAAACAAGGAGTACGTGGTTAGAGTGTACGGACTGCTGGAGGGTGAAATCAGCGAACCACTGGAAGGGGTAGAAACCACTCGTGAGTCATCCACTCTCTTCTTTCTTGTGTTGAATCGTAGAGTCATACAGCACAGAAACAGGCCCTTCGGCCCTACTTCTCCGTACTGACTGTGTTCCCAGAGAGCAGTCCCATTTAATCACATTTGACCCATAGCACCCTAAACCCCTCTTGTCCACTTAACGAGTGTTTCTGCAATGTTTGAAGGCACCATGATAGTGTAGCAGTTAGCACGATGCTGTTACAGCTCAGGGCGTTGGGGTTCAGAGTTCAATTCCAATGTCCTCTGTAAGCAAATTTGTACATTCCTTCCTGTGTGAATGTGGGTTTCCACTGGGCGCTTCAGTTTCCTCCCACAGTCCAAAGACGTACTGGTCATTAGGTTAATTGGTTATTGTGACCAATTCTGATTCTGATCAGAATAAGAATCAGAATTAGGTTTAATATCACCGGCATACGTTGTGAAATTTATTAACTTTGTGGCAGCACTACAATGCAATACATAATAATAGAGAAAAAAACTGAATTACAATAAATATATATATGTATATATTAAATAGTTAAATAAGTAGTGCAAAGATCAAAATTAAAAAAATTAGTGAGATGGTGTTCATGGGCTCAATGGCCATTCAGAAATCAGATGGCAGAGGGGAAGGAGCTGTTACAGAATTGTTAAGTGTATCGCCTCAGGCTCCTGTATCTCCTTCCTGATGGCAGCAATGAGAACAAGGCATGACGTGGGTGATGCGGGTCCTTAATGATGAATGCCAACTTTCTGAAGCATTGCTCCTTGAAGATGTCCTGGAATCTACGTGGGCTAGTGCCCGTAATGGAGCTGACTAAGTTTCCATCTCTCTGCAGCTTATTTCGATCCTGTGCAGTACCCCCCCCCCCATACCAGATTCTGATGCAGCCAGTTGGAATGCTTTGCATGGTACATCTGTAGAAATTGACTTGTGTCTTTGGTGGCATACAAGATCTCCTCAAGCTCCCGTAGTTAGGCAAGAGTTAAATCATGGGTTGCTGGGTGGTGCAGCTGCTTGGCCAGAAGGGCCTGCCCTGCACCGTATCTCTAAATCAAATTAAAATAAAATAAAGATAGCTAGCTCAAACACTTCCTCTAGAAATTTGGTCCATGTACCCACCATCTGCTTTTTTGAAAAAAAAAGGGAAAAAAAACGATTGCTTCTCATTTCATTCATTGATTGTAATTTATTTTTCATATGTACATACATTGAAACATACCATGAAATACAACCAGAACAAGCTGAGGCTGGGCTGTGAGGGAAGTTAAATGTGTTGCATGCCTACAACGCTCAGCAGAACAACACAGAACACAACTAGCAACTGAACAAGAAGAGTTAAACAAGCCCCATTCTTCCCCCCCGCACCCCCACACCCACCTACATGTATACTCAGTCCTCCAATCCCAGGACAGGCCGTCTCTGGCCTTAGGCTCCTCTTAAATCTTTCTGCTCTCTCCCTAAACCTCTGTGTTCTGGTTTTGGACTTCACTACCCCGACAGAGAAAAAACTGTTACCATCCACCTTCAACACAGGAGATTCTGCAGATGTTTGAAACCCAGAGCTACACACACAAAATGCTTGGGGGGGGGGTGGTGCGGGGAATTCAGCAGGTCAGGCAGCGTCTATAGAATGAATAAACAGTCGACGTTTTGGGCCCAGAAATTTTTGGTGCATGTTACCCTCCACCTTATCTAAGCCTGTCCTAATTTAAAATTCTTCTCTAAGGTCGTCTCTCATTCTCCTATGTTCCAAAGGGGGAGAAAAGTCCTGGTCTGGCCAAAATCTCCCTTTTACTCAGCCTCCCTAGGCCTGGCAACATCCTTTTATCCTGACTGCGAGTTCATGGATCAACAGACCAAGATCACTGCTTGTACCTGTTGGGTGACTCAGTGGGTTAGATGGCGTCTCTTCGGTTTATTCTGGACAGATTATACATATTTTTAATATATTTATTGTAATTTAAGACCATAAGATATAGGAGCATAATTAGGCCATTTGGCCCATCGCATCTGCTCTATCGTTCTATCATGGCTGATTTATTAACCCTCTCAACCCTTCACTTTGCTGACCAGGAAACTGGAAGATATTGTTTACAGATCTGTTGTTTGATTATAATTTTCAATGATTTTCTTCTGGCAGTCCCCATCCCTTCCATCAGGAACATTAACACTTACGCCATTACTCCAACCACGATGAACGTCAGATGGGAACCAACCAGCGGAGCCTCAGGATATATGTTGCTGTATGCACCGGTTAATGCCACCACACCTACTGCAGAGAAAGAGGTAATGGGAAAATATTTCATTTTTAATTTTATTTATTTTTAAATGCCATTATGAGAATTAAAGACGCTCAAGGTGAAGGAGCAACACCTTGTATTCCATCTCAGTAGCTTCCAACCTGATGGCATGAACATCGATTTTTCTGTCGTTTTTTTTCCGATCCCCTCCCCTCTTCAGTTCTGCAGTCTAGCCCCCCCCCCCTTACCTCTTTTGTCTTCCTTTCTTCTATAGTCCACCTTACTCTCCTATCGGATTCCTTCCTCCCCAGCTCGTTACCTTTCCACCTACCTGGCTTCACCTCTCACCTTCTAGCTATCTTCCTTCCCCTGCCACCCCACCCCACCCCAACCTCCTTTTTATTCTGGTGTCTTCCCCCTTCCTTTCCAGTCCTGAAGAAGGATCTACCCTGAAAGGTCAACGGTTCATTCATTTCCGTGGATGCTGCCTGACCGGCATTTTTTGTGTGTTGCTCTGGATTTCCAGCATCTGCAGAACCTCTTGTGCTTAAGAAATTATTGCCAGACTATTTTCTCATCCCTGGACATTACAAAACATTTCAATTGGCTTCCTATCCCTTTTGACAACAAATCAACTTCCACATTAACGTTAAAAATTAGGCTTAAAGATCTGTGATTGGTTATATTTATTAATTTTAAGATTATTTAAAACTGATTCTCCAAATTGTAGAACACAGAACAAGAGAGCACAGTTCAGGCCCTTTGCCCCATCATGTTGTGCTGAACTTTTCATTCTGATTTGGCTGTCCATGATGAAAAGTCTGGTTATTGTTGCTTCCCAAAATGTCATCACTAAGGGCAAAACCAATATGTGTTGCCTGTGCCCCGACTGACATAGCGATGTTGGGTGGTGAGAATTTTTCCTGGAATTTGCAAGGATGTTGCCAAGACTTGAGTTATAGAGAAAGTTTGAATAGGTTAGGACTTTATCAAATCTCCCCTCATGCTCCTGTGCTGCAGGGAATAGAGGTATACAAAATGATGAGGGGTATAGATGGGGTAAATGCAAGCAGGCTTTCTTCTTCTGAGGTTTTTTGAGACTAGAACTAGAAGTCATGTGTTAAGGATGAAAGATGAAATGCTTAATGGGAGCCTGAGGGGAATTTCTTCACTCAGAGGATGGCGAGAGTGTGGAATGAGCTACCAGTAGAAGTGGTGGATGTAAGTATGATTGCAACAATTGAAAGAAGTTTGGATAAGTCCATGGATATGAGAGGCGTAAGGCATAGGAGCAGGATTAGGCCACTCGGCCCTTTGAGTTTATTCTGCCATTCCATCATGGCTGATTTATTATCCCTCTCAAGCCCATTCTCCTGCCTTCTCCCCATAACCTTTGATGTCCTTACTAATCAGGAACCTATCAACCTCCACTTTAAATATAGTCAATGTCTTGGCCTCCACAACCATCTGTTACAATAAATTCTACAGATTCTCCAACATCTGGCTAAATAAATTCCTGCTTATCTCTGTTGTAAGTGGATGTCCCAATATACTGAGGTTGTGTCCGTTGGTTCTAGACTCTGCCATCATAGGAAACATCCTCTTCACATCCACTCTATTGCGGCCTTTCAATATTTGACAGGCTTCAACGAGATCCCCTTCTCATTTTTCTAAACTCCAGTAAGCTCAGCCCCAGAGCCATCACACACTCCTGATACATCAACCTTTTCCTTCTCAGATTCGTTCTCGTGAACATTCTCTTGATCCTCTCCAATGCCAGCACATCTTTGGCCCATCGAATCTGCTCTGCTATTTCATCATGGCTGATTCATTTTCCCTCTCAACCCCATTCTCCTGCCTTTTCCCCGTATCCCTTCATGCTCTGACTAGTCAAGAATCTATCAACTTCTGCCTTAAATATACCCAATGATCCAGCCTTCACAACTGCCTGTGGCAAAAAATGTCACACATTCACCACTCCTTGGCTGAAGAAATTCCTCCTCAGCTCTGTTCTAGGTGGATGTCCCTCTATTCTGAGGCTGTGCCCTCTGATCTTAGACTCCTCCACTCTAGGAATTATCCACCTCAATATCCACCCTCTCTCGGCCTTTCAGTGTCTGATAGGGTTCAATGAGATATCCCCCCACTCCACATTCTTCTAAAATTGAGTGAAAACAGATCCAGAGACAACTCCTCATACGTTAACCCTTTCATTCCCAGAAACATTCAGCATTGAGTCTGCCAATTAAGGAACTGACTAGGCCCTGATGACAATAACGTGATTATCCATGGGTCCAACAGTAAATCCAGTTTTGTATTACAAAAGTAGGTGCACACCATAATTAACGAAGTCCTGAAATTTGGGTGTTATCACTGCTGTATTCCATGTCTCCATTTTCAGGCTTTGTCTGCAGCTCCCCTCTTACCACATTAGCACAATCCACTCGTTATTACCTCTCACCATTCTTTCCCTCTGTAACAGGGAGGCAGTGACATATTAATCACATCGGTGTGTGACCTGGGTCATTTATAAGGCAGGCCAATTGAGTAAGAATGTCAGATTTCTTTCCCTGGAGGAGCTCATAGGACCAGATGAATTTTACAACCCACTGGCAGCTTCCAGATTGTGTAAACCAAATTCAATCCACACTGGAATGTTGGAATTTAATTAGCATATTGATTTAGGCTTCTGGGTCACAAGTTGAATAATGTAGCCATTAACACGCACAAGATGCTAGAGGAACTCAGCAGGACAGGCAGCATTTATGGAGAGTAATAGAGTTGGTCTGAGAACCCTTATCGGGACTGGAGAGGAAGCATTTATGGAGAGTAATAGAGTTGGTCTGAGAACCCTTATCGGGACTGGAGAGGAAGCATTTATGGAGAGTAATAGAGTTGGTCTGAGAACCCTTATCGGGACTGGAGAGGAAGCATTTATGGAGAGTAATAGAGTTGGTCTGAGAACCCTTATCGGGACTGGAGAGGAAGCATTTATGGAGAGTAATAGAGTTGGTCTGAGAACCCTTATCGGGACTGGAGAGGAAGCAGGCAGAAGTCAAAATAAGAAGGTGGTGGGAGAGTAAGGTGCAAAATGAGACTCAAAATCAGGTTTAATATCACTGCCATATGTCATGAAATGTGTTTTGTGGTAGCGATACATTGCAATACATCAAAAATTCGGAGTTCAAAGTAAATTTATTATTCAAGTACATATTGTCATCAAAGGTTTCAAAGGTACATTTAATGTCAGATAAATGTACATAATATACATCCTGAAATGCTTCTTTCTTCGTAAATATCCACGAAAACAGAGGAATGTCCCAAAGAATAAACGACAGTTAAATGTTAGAACCCCAAAGTGCCCTCCCTCCGGCATGTAAGCGGCAGCCAGCAACGACCCTCCCCTCCCCCCACCGGCAAAAAACAAACATCGGCCCCCATCACCGAGCACTCAAGCGTGAACAAAGCAATAGTAAAGACGCAGTTACCCCAAAGATGATATTGTTCACATGGTGTTCGACATAGCACAGGCTCTCTCTCATCATCATTATATGCTGTGTCATATAATGTGGGCATCATGGTCCCATGACCATGATTTCTTTTGGCAAGTTTTTCTACAAAAGTGGTTTAGCATTGCCTTCTTCTGGGCAGTGTCTTTACAAGACAGGTGACCCCAGCCATTATCAATACTCTTCAGAGATTGTCTGCCTGGTGTCAGTGGTTGCATAAACAGGACTGGTGATGTGCACCGGCTGCTTGTACGACCGTCCACCACCTGCTCCCATGGCTTCATGTGACCCTGACTGGGGGCTAAGCAGGTGCCACACCTTGCCCGAGGGTGACCTGCAGGCTAGTGGAGGGAAGGAGCACCTTACACCTCCTTTGGTAGAGACACGTCTCCATCCCGCTGCCCAAAATGTACATGTATGTCACCATATGCAACCCTGAGATTTTCTTGCAGGCATTCGCAGTGAATAGAATCAGTGAAATTCCACACCCAGCATGACAGACTTACAACAAAGGTGCAAAAAAACCCAGCAAACTGTACAAAAAGAAAGTGAAACAAAGTAATAACAATTTTAAAAAAATCTATAAATTACAATAAGATCAAGGCATCCGTCAGCCTTGTGAGACCATGGATCTGTGCCTGGAAAGTCTTCACTTTCCAGGGCACAGGCCTGGGCAAGGTTGTATGGAAGACCAGCAGTTGCCCATGCTGCAAGTCTCCCCTCTCCACGACACCAATGTTGTCCAAGGGAAGGGCATTAGGACCCATACAGCTTGGCACCAGTGTCGTCGCAGAGCAATGTGTGATTAAGTGCCTCGCTCAAGGACACAACACACTGCCTCGGCTGGGGCTCAAACTCATGACCTTCAGGTCGCTAGTCCAATGCCTTAACCACTTGGCCACGTGCCCACAGTGCAATAAGATATACATGTTAAGCATAAGGAAGAAGTGCAAAAAGAGAACGGAGAAAAAAAACGAAGAGTTAGTGTCCATGGGTTAATTGTCCGTTCAGAAATGTGCTGTCGAAAGTGAAGAAGCTGTTGCTGAAATGTACTTACTGATGTGCATGCCGACATGCACAAAGCTACTCAATAATTTCTTGTCTTATCTCTGTGGTTGTTTATTTTTATTAATCCTAGCTGTTTATTTGAAAATAAATCTTAGAGAGTTACTTATTTTTCTTGGTTAAGTGTTAAGATTACTGAATAATTGGCTGGGTTTTGCCTGATCTGTTGATTGAAAACTTCAGCTTGTGTTTAAAAGGGCTTGACAAATGAAGACTCTCGGATGGACTGAAACACTGGGGAGTCCTTGTGTTATTTACTTCTGTGTATGTAACCAGTGCCAAAAGATTTGCAAAGGGTGACACTGATTCTGGGCTTGTCACCAATAAAAATTAGTCAGCAGAATATTGCTGGCACACATGGACAGCAGCATTGTATTAACACTCAGTGGTTAAACAAGATTATAATCAACAGGCAGCCTCAAAGACCATTCTTTAGAACACAACATTACAGCATAGTACTGGCCCTTTGACCCACAATGGTGTGCTGACCTTTTGTCCTTCTAATAGATCACTCAGCCTACCCTCATAAGAGGTGCTCTCTAGTCCAGGAAGCATCCTGGTAAATCTCCTCTGCACCCTCTTTAAAGATTGCACTCCCTTCCTGTAATGAAGCAACTAGAATAGAACACAATACTCAAAGTGTGATCTTTCACTTTGGAGAGAAGGATGATGAGAAGTGACTTGATAGAGGGGTAGAAGATTAGATTATGAGGACCCTCAGTCCTCGTTTATTGTCATTTAGAAATGCATGCATTAAAAAATGATATAACGTTCCTCCAGAATGATATCACAAGAAAACACAGGACAAACCAAGACTAAAACTGACAAAACCACATAATTATAATATATAGTTACAACAGTGCAAAGCAATACCATGATTTGATAAAGAGCAGACCATGAGCATGGTAAACGAAAGTCTCAAAGTCCCGATGGACTCATCATCTCACACAGGTGGCAGAAGGGAGAAACTCTTCCCCACCATGAACCTCCAAACACCGCCAACTCGCCGATGCAGCACCATTGGAAGCACCCGACCGCAGCCGACTCTGAGTCTGTCCGAAATCTTCGAGCCTCCGACCAGCCCCTCTGACACAGCCTCTTTGAGCACCATCCTCTGCGAGCGCTTCGACCCTGCCCCGGCCGCCGAGCAACAAGCAAAGCCGAGGACTCGGGATCTCCTCCGGAGACTCTGGACCACACAGTAGCAGCAGCAGCAGTGAAGCAGGCATTTCAGAAGTTTCTCCAGATGTTCCTCCGTGCTCTCACGTCTGTCTCCATCAAATCAGGATTGTGCACGGCCTCCTACTTGACAAATAACAGACATCACCACCGGAGTGGCCGCTGCGAGCTGCGTCGCGCCGTCGTCTTCCCACCAGATTATGAGAGGCATAGACAGAGTGGACTTTTTCCCAAGGCCAAAAATGGCCAGTACCAAAACAAAATCTGCTTCAGATGAGTGGAACAAAGTTTAAGGAACATGTGAGAGGCAGGTTTTTTACACAGGGAATGGTGGGTTTCGGGGTGGTGGTAGAGTCTGATATAATAGGGATATTTAAGAGACTCTTAGATAGGTGCATGGATGAAAGAAAAGTTGAGGATTGTGGGCCACGTAGGAGTGAAGGGTTAGATTGATCATGGTTTCTAAAGGTTAGACCAATAAGTTGAAGGGCCCATACTGTACAGTAACCCCTCTATATTCTATCTATCTGCAATCTTTCTTGTGTTGATTGTTATAGGAGAGTCACTTGCTTCAGCATCAGCACTGACCATACTTGGCGATGGAGTCGCACATCACAGACCTCTGCTGTCTACCAAGGACCCCCAGAAACCATTTGTGAAATGTTGAGTGTGTGTCCTTAGGCTCCCGTACCTCCTCCTTGAGAGTAGACTTGTCCTGGATGATGGGGGTCCTTAGTGATGGACACCACCTTTTGAAGGTGCCCATGATGGAGCTGGTTAAGTTTGCAAACTTCTGCCCCTTTTTCCAATCCTGTGCAGTGGCCCTTCCGTACCAGACAGTGATGCAACCAGTCAGAATACTCTCCATGGTATATCTATAGAAATTCATGAGTGTCATTCCTACACACATCCCATTTTATCACTTCCAATAACTTCTCTGGTTCTGCCCTTCTTGGGGTTTGCTGACCCATGAGGGACAATAGCAATGAAAAGTAACAGTAGGAATAGAGCATTCAGCCCTTCAGCTCTGCTACACCATCCGATATGATGAACAGCCCTTTATTTTAGTGCAGTATTCCCTTACCCTCCTTGTACTTCTAAGGAAAGGTGTGCTAGCATTGGCAAGGACCCAGAGGATATTCACGAGAATGATTCCAGGAATGAAAGGGTTAATGTATAAGGAGCATTTGATGGCTCTAGGCCTGTACTCAGTGGGGCTTAGAAGAATCTCACTGAAGCCTATTGAATATTGACAGGTGTGGATAGAGTGGACGTAGAGAGAACGTTTCCTATAGTGGGGGACTCTAGGACCAGAGACCACAACCTCGGAATAGAAGGACTTCCCTCTAGAAGGGAGATGAGGAGGAACTTATTTAGCCAGAAGGGTGGCGAATTTGTGGAATTCATTGTCATGGACTGCTGTAGAGGCCAAGTCATTGGGTGTATTTAAAGCGGAGGTTGATAGTTGGGGAATTTCAAACGTTACAGGGAGAAGGCAGGAGAATGGGTTTAAGAGGGATAATAAATCAGCCATGATGGAAAGATGGAGCAGACTCGATGGGTTGAATGGCCTAATTCTGCTCCCATATCTTAGGGTCTTGTACTCTATGATGCCTTTTGAAAAGGACAAAAGGAACGTTATCCATTGCTGGCCATAACTCAAGAAAAGCTATAGAAGGCATTCACAGATGTCTTTTGAAAAGGATATTCAAAAGACTGGACCAATCCTCAGATTTGCTATCTATTGTAAAGCCAAAGTAAATTTATTATCCCACCATATTTATTGTCACCATATACTACCCTGAGATTCATTTTCTTACAGGCATTTACAGGAAAATAAAGAAATACTATAGAGTTTATGAAAAACTACACAAACTAAGACTGACAAACCATCCATGTGCAAAAGAAGACAAATTGTGCAATAGCTTCATAAAGCTATAGAACAGTACAGGACAGGAGCAGGCCCTTTGGCCCATCTAGTCTAAACTATTACTCTGCTCTGTCCCATCAACTTGCACCCGGCCCATAGCCCTTTCACATCTAATTCTACAGAACTCCAGAATATTGAGCTGCCAGTCCTGCCCCTCCTGCAACCAAGTCTCACTAATGGCGACAGTGTCATAATCCTTTGTGCTGACCTACGGCTTAAGCTCATCCACTTTTCCTATAATACTCCTTTCGTTGAAATATACGAGGGGTGATTGATAACTTCATGCCCTAAGGTAGAAGGAGTCAATTTTAGAAAACCTAGCACATTTATTTTTCAATGTAGTCCCCTCCTACGTTTACACACTTAGTCCAGCGGTCGTGGAGCATACGTGGTGATTGATACGTTCGTGGCCTAAGGTAGGAGATGAGTTATTAACTTCAAACTTTCTGTATAATCACTCAAGGAGTTGAACTGCATGTGCATGTAACTAGAGTTATATAACTCATCTCCTCTATCTTAGGCCATGAACATATCAATCACTCCTGTGTGGACACTTGCTGGAGGCCCAAGACCCGTATGCTCCACGACCGCTGGACTGAGTGTGTAAATGTAGGAGGGGACTATGTTGAAAATTAAATGCGCTGGGTTTTTTGAGGGAGTGCAGCGTAGGTTCACAAGGTTAATTCCCGGGATGGCGGGACTGTCATATGTTGAAAGATTGGAGCGACTGGGCTTGTAAACACTGGAATTTAGAAGGATGAGAGGGGACCTGATTGAAACATATAAGATTATTAAGGGATTGGACATGCTGGAGGCAGGAAGCATGTTCCTGCTGATGGGTGAGTCCAGAACCAGAGGCCACAGTTTAAGAATAAGAGGTAGGCCATTTAGAACGGAGTTGAAGAAAAACTTTTTCACCCAGAGAGTGGTGGATATATGGAATGCTCTGCCCCAGAAGGCTGTGGAGGCCAAGTCTCTGGATGCTTTCAAGAAAGAGATGGATAGAGCTCTTAAAGATAGCGGAATCAAAGGTTATGGGGATGAGGCAGGAACTGGATACTGATAGTGGATGATCAGCCATGATCACAGTGAATGGTGGTGCTGGCTCGAAGGGCCAAATGGCCTACTCCTGCCCGTATTGTCTATTGTTTTCTAAAATCGACTCCTATCGTAGGCCACGAACTTATCAATCACCTCTCGTACACAGCTCAGAATTTTAGTCCCACTCTACTCACCGTTTCGATTCCTGACTTTGTATGTAGATAGATGGTTAGATAGATAATACTGAAATATGAGTTGTTGAGCCTTTGAGAGCGAGTCTGTAGGGACTGGAATCAGTTCAGCATTAAAGTCAAGCTGAACCAGTAAGTTAGCTCTTTTCCCAAGTATGTTGATTTAGCGGGTTCTTCAGCTCTGGCTGCCCTGTTCAAATCCATTCATAAATAAAGTGAACTTGAAGTGACTCATTTAAGCTGTGGATTCCACAAAGGAAAGCCCTATTTACTGATAATTTTCTGCTCTCAAACTCAGTGATGTGATACAAACCCATGGTATCTGTCAGGAAATATGGAGAATCAGATTAGAAGTTGTTTACTCATAAGCTTGTAATTAGATATCAGTGAGGACCTCCACTGGTGTGGGTTGGCCGTGGATGCTGTGTCCCAGCTGTCTATGTGATATGAAGCCAGGATCCAAGCCCGGGCAGTACGATAGGGAGAGCAAGCTGTTGCCTGTGCGGCAGGCTCCCCCTCTCCACACGGCTGATGAATCCCATGGAACGGCGGAGACCGATGCAGTTTGGCGCCAGCGGTGTCGCAGGAGTTGCCAGTCGGCGTTGAACTCAGTGGGGGGCTGAAGTGTAGAGATAGTGAATGCATGCAGGCTTTTCTCTCCTCAGCTTGGGTAGGGCTAAAACTAGAGGTCATAGGTTGAGGGTGAAAGGTGAAATGTTCAAGGGGAACCTGAGGGGGAAACTCCTTTACTCAGTGGATGGTGCGAGTGTGGAATGAACTGCCAGAGAAATGCTAGATTCAATCGTACCATTTAAGAGAAGTTTGGATAAGTACGTGGATGAGAGGGGTGTGGAGGGCTATGATCTGGGTGTAGGTTGAGGGGACTAGGCAGGAAAATAGGCCAGCACAGACTGAACGGGCTGAAAGGCCTACTTCTGTGCTATAATTTTTTAAGACTCCATGAGACATAACCCAGGGTGACTGAGAATTTGTATAGAGTTGTTCGTGAAATGCTAGAGGTGAGCACTGAGAATTTCCCCCGATGTGATCTCTAGAATGAGCTACAAGGAGGTTTTGAGAGACATAACCTGCAAAAGTCAAGAAGTGAGAAATATTTAAGGGTCTATCCCGTTATGCAGCCATAACCCTAATCAAAATTATCAGTTTAAAAGTCACCAGGCCAAGGTCATTTGATTCCAAATCATGAGTTTATTGCTCATTACAGAATGTCTCCCTGGTGCTTCCTGCTCCGACTCCTCTCCCTTCCCCTTTTCCCAGCCATGATTCCCTCCCTTCACCCTTCCCACTCTCAGTCCACAAGAGAGACTCGTATCCCAATCAGTAATATCGTCACTCATATGTCATGACATTTGTGTTGTTTTTTTTTGCAGCAGTACAGTGCAATACATAAAATCACTACAGTACTGTGCAGAATTCTCGGGTACCCTTGCTATATTTATGTGCATAAGGCGTTTGCATGGTACTGAATGTGTGGGAAGTGCTTTGGAAAAACTCTTGAGAAGCAGCCATGATTCTTGCAATGATTCTTCATTAAGGGGGGGAAGAACAAGAGGCAGATAGAAGCGAGAGTGACCTTCCAGAGTGGTCAGCTCATCTGTCTTGAGCCATGTTTTCATCTGTGCTCAGAGAGAAGTCTACAGAGTGTGGTGGACACATTATAGACAAAGCCCCCTCCCACACCACCACTGAACACATTTACCAGGAGAGCTGCCACAAGGAAGCTCAGTGAGCATCCATCATCAAAGACCTCAGCCATCCAGACCCTGCTCTCTTCTCACTACTACCATCAGGCAGGAGGTGTACGAGCCTTAGGTCCCACATCACCAGGTTCAGGAACAGTTATTATTTTTCATTCATCAGGCTCCGTAGATAACTTCACTCAACTCTGAACTGATCCTACTACCTACAACTCACTTTCAAGGCCTCTACAACTCATGTTCTCAGTACTTTTTTTCTTTGCCTTCCCCATGAGTGGGTACAGCTGTAAGTTAAAGGAGATTTGAGATCAGAGGTTTCCTTCTCCTGGATGAGTTGCCAACCATGGCCGTTGACTCCCATCTTCCCAAAGAAATCATGATAGTGGTAGCCAATACCAATACTATTAAGTTTCATACACGTTCATTCTCATACGCGATAACTTTTTGATGTACATTTAATTTAGTAATTAACGACTGTTGAAATAGGTTGGAATTTGTAACAATGTGCAAGACAAACAGAGACCAGTTCATTGTAATGCCAGAGATGGTCTGTAGTATTCCATTGCTGAAGTAGGGTTGGGTTATGCCATTTGGTTTGAGAAACTTGTGGTTGTAGGAACGTAGCTGTTCCTGAACTTGGTGCTGCAGACTTTTTCATGCCTGATGGCAGCAGAGAGGAAAGGGCATGACCTGGATGGTGGGGATATTTGACAATAGACAGATAACTGCCACCTTCTTGAGGCACTGTCTCCTCTAGATGGTGGAGATGGCAGTGCCCATGGTGGGCCAGGCTGTGTCCATGACTCTTCGGCCTCTTGCGTTCCTATGCATTGGACCTGCCATGCCAGAATGTGATGCAACCAGTCAGGATACTTGGTCAAGTATTTGGTGACATGCCAAATCTCTTTCAGATTCTAGGGGGTTTGTACATTCTCCTTCTGATCATGTGGGTTTGCTCTTGGTGGCCCTGTTTCCTCCTATATTCCAAAGTCAAGCAGTTAGGGTGAGTAACTTGTGTGCTTGTTTTACTGGCAACAGAAGTCAATATCACCTGAACCAGATGGATTACATCCCAGGGTTCTGAAAGAGGTAGCCACAGAGATTGTGGAGCATCTTTCAAGAATCACTAGATTTGGAAATGGTTATGGAGGACTCAAAATTGCAAATGTCACTCCACTCTTCAATAAGAAAAGGAGGCTGAAGAAAGGAAATCATAGCCAGTTGGTCTGACCTCTGTGGTTGAGAGGATGTTGAAGTCGATTATTAAGGATGAGGTTTTGGAGTACCTTGGGGGCACACTGTAAAATAGGTCATAGTCAGCATGGTTTCCTCAAGGGGAAATCTTGTCTGACAAATCTTTTGGAATTCTTTTTAGAAATAACAGGCAGGGTAGACAAAGGAGAGTCAGTGGATGTTGTTTGCTTGGATTTTCGGAAACCCATTGACAAAGTGCTGCACGTTGAGGCTGCTTAATAAAGTAGGAGCCCGTGGTATTACAGGAAAGATACTAGTATGGATAGAAGATTAGTTGACTGGCAGGAAGCAGGAAGTGGGAATAAAGGGAGCTTTTTTTTTGTTAACTTCCAGTAAATTGTGGTATTCTGCAGGGGTCAGAATTGGGACTGCTTTTCATGTCTATGTCAATGATTTGGATGGATTGATAGCTTTGTGGAATTTTACAGATGATATGAAGCTAGGGGGAGGGGCAGGTAGTGTTGACGTAACAGGGAGTCTGCAGAAGGACTTAGATTGGGAGAATGGGCAAAGAAGAGACAGATTGAATATAGTGTAAAGATTGTATGGTCATGCACTTTGGTAGAAGAAATAAAGGCATAGACTACTTTCCAAAGGAGGAGAAAATTCAAAATCAGTAGTGCAAAGGGATTTCGGTGTCTTTGTGTGGGTTCCCTACAGCAGGGGTCCCCAACCTTTTTTGCATCAGGGCCGCTTTAATATTGACAATAATCTTGCGGACCGGCCGACTGGGGGGCTGGGGTTGGGGGGCGGTGTTGAAGTAGGGTTAAACTCACCTCAACATGTCTTTCACAGTTAGGGTTGCCAACTTCCTCACTCCCAAATAATGGACAAAAGTAGTAGTCAAATCCCGGGCCACTTGTGTTTACCCCAGGAAAGACTACCATGACCATGAAGCCTTGCGTGGGCACCTGTGTGCGCATGCGCGTAGGTGCTGATTTTTTTTCCCAAATAATCGGTTTTGGCTTAATCTTCCTGACTACACTAAACACACGTTATTTCTACTTTATATAGGCTGTGTATTTTATCATATAATTCCTGCTTTTACTATATGTTAGTGTTATTTTAGGTTTTATGTGTTATTTGGTAGGTTATTTTTTGGGTCTGGAAACGCTCAAAAATTTTTCCTACATAAATTTATGGTAATTGCTTCTTCGCTTTCCATTTCAGTACGAAAGGTTTCATAGGAACTCTCTACCTTAGCGGGAGAAATATGGGACAAACCAATTTAGCCCAATATTTGGGATGTCCCGGCAAATACGGGACAGTTGGCAACCCTAAGTTCAAGTTCAACAGTGCGTGACAGGGAATGAGGAAAGGTGCAGCTGACTCGTATCGTTTCCTCACGGCCCGGTAGCACATGCTTTGCGGCCCAGTGGTTGGGGACTGCTGCCCTACAGGTTAATTTGTAGGTTGAGTTTGTGGTAAGGAAGGAAAATGCAATGTTCAAATTCATTTTGAGAGGACTAGAATACAAGACAAGGATGTAATGTTGAGGCTTTATAAGGCATTGGTCAGACCACACTTGGAGTATTATGAGCAGTTTTGGGCCCCTTATCTGAACAAAGATGTCCTGGCATTGGAGAGAGTCCTGAGGAGGTTCATTAGAATGATTCTGTGAATTGCATGGTTAATGCATTTGATGGCATTTGATGGCTCTGGGCCTGTGCTCTCTGAAGAATGAGGGGTAACCTTACTGAAACCCATGATATCTTGAAAGCCGTAGTGGATGTGGAGAGGATGTTTCTGATAGTGGGTGAGTCTAGGACCAGAGGGCATGGCCTCTGAATAGAGGGACGTCTATTTAGAACAGAGATATGGAGGAATTTCCTTCGAAAGAGGGTGGTGAATTGGTGGAATTCTTTGCCACAGACAACTGTTGCGGCCACATCTTTGAGTAAAGCAGAAGTAGATAATTTCTTGATTAGATGGGGTGTCAAAGGTTATTGGGAGAAGGCAGGAGAATGGGGTTGAGAGGGATAATAAATCAGCCATGATGGAATGGCAGATCAGACTCAATGGACCAAGTGGCTTAATTCTGTTCCTAAGTCTTAATGTCTTCTGGTCTTATGGAAGTTTAGTAACATTTGCAGGTTGTCTCTCGCACAAACATTGCTGATTTGATTTGATACAAACGACATAGTTCACTGTATGCTTTGATATGCATGTAACAAATAAAACTAATCTTTAATCTTTAAAAAGGCCAAATGTAATGAAAGGTGAGATCAGAGTTGAGTTTCTATTGTGTCATTTAAAATGGCGGTGTGTAGAAAGAAGCCATAAGATATATGAGCAGGATTAGGTCAATTGACCTGTCAGTTCTGCTTCACCACTTTAACGCGGCTGATTTCTATCAACCCCAATCTCTTGCCACTGTCTTGGAACTTTTAACCCACCCATCCTCTCCGTAGCAATCAAGAAACTATCAATATCAGCCTTAAAACACCCAGTTACACTTTGATTCTGGCAGGGTAATTATAGGCATCCGTTTGTCTCATGAGACCATGGATTTGTGCCTTGGAAGGTTTCCTGGGTGCAGGCCTGGGCAAGGTTGTACGGAAGACCGGCAGTTGCCCATGCTGCAAGTCTCCCCTCTCCACACCACCAATGTTGTCCAAGGGAAGGGCATTAGGACCCATACAGCTTGGCACCGGTGTCGTCACAGAGCAATGTGTGGTTAAGTGCCTTGCTCAAGGACACAACATGCTGCCTCAGCTGAGGCTCGAACTCACGACCTTCAGATCACCAGACCAACGCCTTAACCACTTGGCCATGTGCCAACACAAGAATGGCAGGGTAGTGTGGAGCTTAACGCAGTCACTTTACAGCACTGTAACAGCAAAGACTGTGCTGGGCAGCCAGCATGTGTTGCCGGGCTTCCAGTGCCAGAGTAGCAAGCCCACCTTGCTAACCCTAAGCCATACCTTGTTTGGAATGTAGGAGTAAACCAGAGCACCTGGAGGAAACCCACACAGTCACGGGGAGAATGTATAAGCTCCTTACTGACAGAGGTGGGAATTGAACACTACTAAAGCACTAAGCTATTGTACCGCTTGCATGAGAGAGAAGCAGGGTTAATGTTTTATGTAGGTCACCCTTTATAAGAACTTACTTTATTTTTGACAAGTGTCGTTGGGGGTCGAGGTAAATATTTCTTATGAGCATATGCAATTTGTCACAACAAGACCATTGTAGATAAAGATTTGACTCTGATCTGTTTCATTGTATGATGGTCGTGATATTTGCAGCAACAACGGTTCACTTTTACTTACAAATGTTTCTTTTCTTTCAGGTGAAGGTTGGCGCAGATGTTACTGATGTAAGGCTGACTGAATTATTTCCAAATACCGAGTACACGCTTACAGTTCATGCCTTGTATGGTGATGTCCTTAGTGACCCACTGAGCATGCAAGAAGTTACCCGTAAGAAATTTTCTCAATGCTTCCGGAATTATTCACTTTCATACTCATCTTTGAACTTTGCTGAGGGAAAGTGTGAGATCAAAGGGGTTGAATCTAACTCAACAGCTTTAATTTATTTTGAGATAGAGTGTGGAACAGCTCCTTCCGGACCAATGAGCTCTACCCCCCAGCAAGGCCACGACTTAACCCTAGCCTAATCACAAGACAATTTACAATGACCAGTGAACCTACTAACCGGTATATTTTAGCAGGAAATGTGGAGGAAACTCATGCAGTCACGGGGAGAGCATACGACCTCATATGGACGTTGTCAGAACACCCCGAGCTATAGAAGCATCACTCTAACAACTACATCATCATTGCACCCCTTAGAACAAATTCACAATAAGTGGGTGAATTGAAATTGTAAAAAAAAAGGCCTGGCAGGAGGTGATCTTCTCCACCAAGTGGACTGCTTGCTGCAACCTGAACTTGGAGAGGGAGGAGGCAGCAGGAAACCAGATGGTGAGAGACCTGGTCACAACATTCTCAATGACAGCTGAGTAAAAACTCAGCAGGATATTGTATGCCCTGAGATATCGTGCGGGCAGACAATAAGTAGTGAGGGTCACGGCAAGGTGGATTGTGAGGTCAGTCACTTGTAGGTTGTGGCAAAGGAGCCAGTAGATGTTTGCTCTGAAGGTAAAAAAGGTGTTGAGAGGCGAAACTGAAGGTCGACTAATGGCTAATATGAGGGGGCATAATTTTAACGTGACAGGAGGAAAGTATACACACAAAGTCGTGGGTGCGTGGAACACACAGCCGGGTTGGTGGTAGAGGCAGATACATTAGGGGCATTTAAGAGATTCTGAGAAAGGCATGTGGATGATAGAAAAATGGAAGGCTATGTGGGAGGGAAGGGTTAGATTGATCTTGGAGTTTCAGGAACAGTTATTACCTTCAACCACAGGCTCCTGAACCAACGTGGATAACGTCACTCACCTCAACTCCGCACTGATTCTACACTTGATACACTCACTTTCAAGTACTCCACAACACAAAATTATTTATTTACATATTTATTATTTGTACAATTTTTCTTCTTTTACACATTGGTTGTTTGTCAGTCTTGGTTATTTATAGTTTTTCATAAATTCTATTTTATTTCTTTATGTTCCTGTAAATTCCTGCAAGAAAACAATACTCAAGGTAGTATATGATGTCATATATATACTTTATAATAAATTTACTTCAAGCTTTGAAAGTGGAGAAATCAATTTGTTTTTGATTTCTTCAACCTTCTTAGAATAAGATATTATTTCCTGCCACTATCTGTAAGGAGTTTGTACGTTCTCCCTGTGACCGATCCATGTGTGTTTCCTCTATTTCCCTCACACATTCCTAAAATGTACAGGTTAGTGGGTCACGTTATGTAATTAGGCTCAATAGACCAGAAGGGCATGTGACCGTGTTCTATCTCTAAATAAAGAAAATATTAAAAAAATCATCATCATCATTATGTGCTGTGTCGTATGACGAGGACAATCATGGTCTTTGACCATGATAATTGTTGGCAAATTTTTCTACAGATCTGGTTTGCCATTGCCACCTTCTGGGCAGTGTCTTCACAAGACAGACCCTAGCCATTATCAATACTCTTCAGAGGTTGTCTGCCTGATGTCTGCGGTCGCATAACCAGAACTTGTGATATGCACCAGCAGCTCGTACAACCATCCACTATCTGCTCCCAAGGATTCATATGACACTGATTGGGGGACTAAGCAGATGCTACACCTTGCCAATGGAAAGGTGCTCCTTACACCTCCTTTGGTAGAGATGTGTCTTCAGCTCGACGCACAAGTTAGTAAATATGATTATTATTACAAAGAAATAATAATTTGCAAAGGCCAAAGCAAATTCCTGTGGGAGGAAAGTATATTTTGGAAAGAATCGGACCGTGGGAAAAAAGATGATTTCATTGTTATCCTGGAGGTTTTAAGTTGGATTCAGGATTGTTTAATGTCAATTCCAGTACACAAGCGAGAATGAAATAATTGTTACTCTGGTTCCAATGCAGCATAAAAAACCACAATAAGATAAAGGTCACAATAATGATCATAATACTAAAGGCACAATAAATATAAATACATACGATAGTGTATATTCATAGATTGATTGTATGTCTATAAAGTGACACTAGGCACAGGGGTGTCTGTACATAGGGTGACTCTGCCAGGAAATGATAAAGAGTAGTGGTTGGGAATGTGGAGGGATGGGTTAATGGGTCAAGGTGTTGATCAGCCATACTGCTTGGGGAAAGTAACAGTTTTTGGGTCTGGTGGTCCTGGCGTGGATGCTACATAGCCTCCTCCCTGACGGGAGTGGGACAAACAGTCCGTGAGCAGGGTAGGTGGGATCCTTCATGAAGTTACTGGCCCTTTTCCAAGAACTTTCTTATGTATGTCCTCGATGGTGAGTAGGCTGGTGCCAGTGATGCATTGCACAGTTTAGACAACCAACTGTAGAGCTTTCCAGTCTGCCACAGTGCAGTGATACAGCATGTTTGGATGCTCTCTACTGCACGTCTGTAGAAGGATGTGAGTATAGATCTGCATAGTCTAGCTCTCTTGAGCCTCCCCAAAAAGTAGAGGCACTGGTGAGTTTTCCTGACTGTGTAAGATATGTTCTGAGACCATGATAGGTTGTACAAGACTTGCACTCCCAGGAGATATTCAAACCAATGACAAGTCACAACGAGCATCATTTTCAAATTTCACTTCACTTAGAAACACAGAAATCTACAGCACATTACTGGCCCTTCAGCCCACAATGTTGTGCCGATCATGTAACCCACTCTAGGAACTGCCTAGAGTTTTCCTACTGCATAGCCCTCTATTTTTCTAATCTCTGTGTACCTATCTAAGAGTAAAAGACTATTGTATCTGCCTCTACCACAACTGCTGGCAGTGCATTCCATGCACCCACCACTCTCTGTGTGGAAAAACTTACCCTGGCATCCCCCTTGTACCTGCTTCCAAGCACCTTAAAACTATGCCCCATCATGTTAGCCATTTCAGCCCTGGGAAAAAGCCTCTGACTATCCACACGATCAATGCCCCTCATCATCTTATACACCTCTATCAGGTCACCTCTCATCCTCCGTCGCTCCAGGGAGAAAAGGCCGAGTTCACTCAACCTATTCTCATAAAGCATGCTCCCCAATCCAGACAACATCCTTGTAAATCTCATCCTCACAACTGAATTAATGGAGTTTATTTTGCATCTGTGTCTCTTGCTGAGATCTTTTGTTTCATTCTGCTGGACAGTGCCTCTGCGTGGACCCAGGAATATCCGCTTCTCCGATGTCACTCACAGCAGCATGAGGCCTCACTGGGATCGAGCTCCAGGCAGGGTCCTGAAGTACATCATCCGCTACGCTGAAGTGGGAGATGAGGTCACCAAGGAGGTGAGCTTACTTGTCCATTGCAGAATGAGAAACATGACCTAGTCCTCATTTTCAACACCTTTAATGAATAAATTTCACGGAGTATGAGCATTGGAAGAACTGAACTGAGTGGCTCGTTCAGCTCTTTCGTAGAGCAGTCACATCGGCTTTGAAAGCCCTAAACTGTTGTAAATGCAGCCAGCTCTATCATAGGTCCTAGCCTCCACGCCATATAGCATCAGAGCAGAATTAGGCTTTTCAGCCCAAGTCTGCCCCAGCATTCTATCATAGCTGATTTATTATCCCTCTCAACCCCATTCCTCTGCCTTCCACCTGTTACCTTTGGTACCCTTATTCATCAAGAACCTATCAACCACAGCTTTAATCACATCCAGTGGCTTGGGCTTCAGAGCTATCCATGGCAATGAATTTCACATGTTCATCACCCACTGGCTAAAGAAATTCCTCCTCATCTCTGTTTGAAATGGACATATGTTGAGGTTGTGCCCTCTGGTCCTCAACTCACCCACTATAGGAAACATCCTCTCTATGTCCACTCTATCTAGGCCTTTCAGTGTTTGATAAGTTTCAATGAGAACCTTCTTATTCTTCTAAACTCCAGTGAATATAGGCAAGGGTCATCAAATGCTCTTTGTACATTAACCTTTTTATCCCTGAGATCATTCTTGTGATTTCTGTCTGGATCTGTTCCAATGCCAGCATTTCCTTTCTTAGATAAGGGGCTCAAGGCTGCTCACCAGATTCCAAATGTGGTCTGACCGTTGAGGACATTGTCAACAGGCAACAGGCAATGCCTCGAGAAGGACGCCCAGTACCCAGGACATGTTCTCTACTCATTGCTGCCATCTGGGGGTGGGTGGGTGGAGGTACAGGAGCCCGAAGACCCACACTCAGCTGCTTCCACTCCACCATTCAAATTCCATTCAGTCCCTGAACCCCAAGAACACCACCTCACTATTTTTGCTCCCTTCCTTGTGCTACTTATTTACTTACATGTACATTTATTAAACATAGAAACATAGAAAATAGGTGCAGGAGTAGGCCATTCGGCCCTTCGAGCCTATATATTATTGTGTAATATATAGTCTATTTTATGTATTACACTGTAATTACTTTGCCACAAAACAATTTTCATGATATGACAGTGATATTAAACCTGATTCTTATTCCATAAGACCATAACCATAAGACAAAGGAGCAGAAGTCGGCCATTCAGCCCATCGAGTCTGCTCCGCCATTTTATCATGAGCTGATCCATTCTCCCATTTAGTCCCACTCCCCTGCCTTCTCACCATAACCTTTGATGCCCTGGCTACTCAGATACCTATCAATCTCTGCCTTGAATACACCCAATGACTTGGCCTCCACTGCTGCCCGTGGCAACAAATTCCATAGATTCACCACCCTCTGGCTAAAAAAATTTCATCGCATTTCTGTTCTGAATGGGTGCCCTTCAATCCTTAAATCATACCCTCTCGTACTAGACTCCCCCATCATGGGAAACAACTTTGCCACATCCACTCTTGTCCATGCCTTTCAACATTATTCCGATCTGGAAGGCATTGAAATGTTGGGAAGGTTTCAGAAACAGGTTATCCTGAGGGGAGGTAGCATCCCAGCAGATGAGATCCACATTGCTACGTCTCAGTAATATACTGTAAATGATGGTAAACACAAGAGATTCTGTAGAGGCAAGAAATATTGAGCAACACACACACAGAATGCTAGAGGAACTCAACAGGTCAGGCAGCATCTATGAATAAAGAGTTGAGCTTTTGGACTGAGACCTTTCATCAAGACTGGAAAGGAAAGAGGAGAGAAACCAGAGTAAGAAGGAGGGGAAGGAGTACAAGTTGGTAGGTTATAGGTGAGATCAGGTGAGAGGGAAGGTGGGTGGGCTTGGGGGGAGGGGGAATGAAGTGAAAAGCTGGGAGGTAGTAGATGGAAGTGGTAAAGGGTTGAAGAAGAAAGAATCTAATATCTGGGTCACCCCTCCCCATCTGCCTGACCTACTGAGTTTCTCCAGCATTTGATGCGTGTTACTGCGTTGGCAGAATCTCTTGTACTTATAATATCAGCCAATAGAGTTTGGGGCACTGGAGTTCAGGAGTTCAATTCCAGCATCTTCTGTAAAGAGTTAGTATGTGCTCTCCATGAATGCATACGTTTCCTCTGGGTGCTCTGCTTTCCTCCCGCTGACCAAAAAGTTACGAGTTAGTAGCTTAATTGGTCACTGTAAATTGTCCTGTGATTAGGCAGGGGTTAAATAGGTTGGTTGCTGGCCAATTAAAAAAATTAAAGAACAGTGGTCTTAACAGAAGGTTGAGCATCAAAGGCTTGGATCGTCTTTCTCAGAACATTTACTCTTGCAGCACCCACACTTAATCACACATTGCTCTGCGACGACACTGGTGCCAAACTGTATGGGTCCTAATGCCCTTCCCTTGAACAACATTGGTGTCGTGCAGAGGGGAGACTTGCAACATGGGCAACTGCTGGTCTTCCATACAACCTTGCCCAGGCCTGCGCCCTGGACAGTGAAGACTGTCCAGGCACAGATCCATGGTCTCGCAAGACTAACGGATGCCTTTTTTACTTCCTTCAAGCTGTTAGGCAGATTAACACCTCCAGCCATTAACCCACCCCACCACCACTACATACACATCACCTAGCATCACTTTATGTATGTACAATCGGCCTCAGTTACTTGTACATTCTGTCTTATAGGAATGCTTTTATATTTGAGTCATAGAGTCAGAAAACTACAGCACAGAAACATCTAGTTTGTGCTGAACCAATTGATCTGCCTAGTCCCATTGACCAGCATGCAGACCGTAGCCCTCCATACTCCTCTCATCCAAGTACCCATCCAAACTTATCGTAAGTATTGAAATTGCATCTGCCAGTAGAGCTGGCAGCTCGTTCCATACTCCTACCATCCTCTGAGTGAAGAGGTTTCCCCTCAGGTTCCCATTAAACATTTTCCCTTTCACCCTCAACCCATGACCTCCCACCCAATCTCAGTGGAAAAAGCCCTATCTATACCCCTCAGAATTTTGTATACCTCTATCAAATCTGCCCTCAATCTGCTGTGTCCTGGCAACATCCTTGTAAATTTTCTCTGCACTCTTTCTGTCTTATTGACATCTTTTGTTATTGTGCTGCTTCAGATCTGGAGTAACAATCATTTTATAGACAATTGGTGCAGGAGTAGGCCATTCGGCCCTTCGAGCCAGCACCGCCATTCACTGTGATCATGGCTGATCATCCACAATCAGTATCCAGTTCCTGCCTTATCCCCATAACCTTTGATTCCGCTATCTTTAAGAGCTCTATCCATCTCTTTCTTGAAAGCATCCAGAGACTTGGCCTCGACAGCCTTCTGGGGCAGAGCATTCCATATATCCACCACTCTCTGGGTGAAAAAGTTTTTCTTCAACTCCGTTCTAAATGGCCTACCCCTTATTTTGTTGTGCAATGATGAATGGCAATAGAATGGTGAGACAATAAGACATAGGAGCAGAATTAGACCACTCTAATTCTGCTCTGCTGTTCCATTAAGGCTGAACTTTTATCCCTTTCCTACTCATTCTCCTCCTTCTCTCTGTAATCTTATGAATCAAGAACCCCTCAACCTCCAATTTAAATACACTCAATGACTAGGACTCCACCGTCATCTTCTATCTATGCTAGTATCTTTCCTGGAATACCATGGGCTTTTGTCTTGTTTAGCAATCTCATGAGGGGCACCTTGTGAAGGCCTTCTGAAAATCCAAGTAAACAACATCCACAGACTCTCCTTTGTCTATCCTGCCTGAAATTTCCACAAAGCAATCCAAGAGATTTATCAGGCAAGATTTCTCCTTAAGGAAACCATGGTGACTGTGCCCTGTTCATCATGTGCCTCCAAGTACCCTGAAACCTCATCTTTAATAATGGATTCCAATGTCTTCCAAACAAAGTCAAGCCAGCTAGCCTATAATTTCCTGTCTTTTGCTTCTCTCTTATTTAAAGTGGAGAGATATTTGCAAATTTCCAGGCCTCTGGAACCATTCCAGAATCTTTAATCTTACTATTATAGTTTAGAAGAAATATACTTCATTATCCATACAAACTATACTTTTTTTTCTAACTTGACAGCTGGAGGTGCCTGGCAGCGATACCTCGGTCCCCCTCACAGGGCTGGTGTCCCAGACAGAGTATGATATTTCAGTGTCAGCCGTGTACGATGAAGGGGTGTCCATTCCTCTGACTGGCCGGGAAAGCACCAGTAAGTAGGATGTTTCATCTTGTGTTCACTGCTTCACTTTTGTGTGTCACTCAACCTCAAAACCGTGGTAATGTGGAGAGATTGCAGAGCCTGGAGAAATAATGGTGAAATGGATGAAGCGAAGTGCTGTCTGCCTGCCCTCGGTGGGCAAAATGGCCCCCTTCTATACTGTAATATTCCATGATTTCCATGCGGGGCAGCATGGAACTAGATGTAGAGTCATAATAATATGTAATTTGGAATGACTTCATATTCAGGTAGCCTCCTACCTGATGGCATGAACATTGATTGCTCTAACCTCTTTTTCCAATCCCCATTCTGATTATCCTCTCTTCACCTGCCCATCACCTCCCTCTAGTGACCCCCACCATCCAGGCCCTGTTCTCCTCTCACTTCTACTATTCAGCAGGAGGTACAGGGGCCTTAAGTCCCATACCACCAGCTTCAGGATCAGTTGTTATCCCTCACCCATCATGTTCCTGAACCAGCGTGGGTAGGTTCACTCACCACAACTGATTCCACAGCCTATACACTCACTTTGTCAGTGCTTCCAGTTGAACTCTGTCTTTTTGTGTGTTTTCCCCGAGCAGTCAGTCTGTGGTTTTGTATTGCCATGTGCTCCTGTCCCTGCTCCTGCTCTACGCTGGCCCCTGTATTACTGAGTACCCCGTCTCTCACCTGTTTCTCATTGTTACCTGTATTGCTGCACCTGTGTCTCATTGTGCTCCACCCATCATCTGCTTCTCTGTTTATTGCTCAGTGTATTTCAGTCCTCTGTTTTCACCTGTTTGTTGCCAGATTCTGCCAGTGAATTTTCCCTGAGCCCTTCCAGCATTCGTATCTGTGCTCTGTCCCGACAGTACCATCTGGCCTACTGTCAGTATCTCAGGACACTGGAGCAGGGATCCAATCGCAGACCCAGTACCGTGCACACAGTGATATTAATTGAGTAACAAATCCCGAGGTGCAAACAAAGTCGGTGTCAAAGTTCAGGCAGAGATCAAAACATCCAGAGAAATCCAAAAAACCAGAATTGGGAAACAGGTAGAGTTGATATTCAGACGGACAGAGTACAGATACAAATGCTGAAAATTCATTGGCACAATCTGGCAACAAACAAGTGAAAACACAGGACTGAGCAATAAACCGAGAGGCAGATGATAGGAGGAGCACAATGAGACACAGGTGGCAGCAATACAGGTAACAATGAGAAACAGGTGAGAGACGGAGTACTCAGTAATACAGGGGCTGGAGCAGAGTAGGAGTGGGGACAGAATACATGGCAATACAAAACCACAGACAGACTGCTAGGGGGAAGCACACAAGAAGACAGTTCAACTGGAGGTACTGACACACTTCCATTATAGTTTTTCATAAATGTTATTGCATTCCTTTGTTCTACTGAGAATCTATGCAAAAACTAAACCTTTGGGTAGTATATGGTGACGTATATGTTCATTGATAATAAATTTACTTTGAACTTTGGTTGATTTCCTCCTTCCCTTTCTCCCATGGTCCACTGTCCTCTCTATTCATATTCCTCCTTCCTTAGCCCCTTACCTTTTGCCAGCTCCATCCCCTCTCCCCCGCCCACCCATCTTCCCCCTCAGCTGGTCTCACCCTCTTACTCCTTCCCTTCCCCCTTCTTATTCTTACACCTTCCCTCTTCCTTTTCAGTCCCGATGAAGGGTCTCGGCCCACAACATCCCCTCCGCAGATGCTGTCTGACTTGCTCGGTTCCTCCAGCATTTTGTGTGTGTCGTTGTTCAATGATTCCAGCGTGTGCAGAATGTCTTGTATTTAAAAAAAAAATGAATTATTATACGCAACTCTCTTTTTAATTGCATTTAACGGCATACCTTTTGAGAGTTACTGATTCTGTGATCTGTTTTGTCTCTTGGAGCCTGCTTCACTGACTCAGCAGGTAATATTCTGTGCAAGTTGGTGCAGCACAGCAAGTTTCAAACCACATCTGTACTCCATCTCAGCGCCAAAAGAAATACACACGGTTTAAATTAGGTGCTTGGAATGTCTAACGATTCCATTTTCCTGTTTCAACCATCATTTCTTTCGAGTTATGCAAAATAAACGCTGAGATGACAGTGCTTTCAGGAAAAATAATTCCCTGCTTTAAGCAAACATGCAGACTTTCCCAACAGAGAATGGAAAGTATTCAGAGCAAAGAGGGTGCAGAGTAACTGTATGATGTGTGTGACATTGTGTCTATCCCTGAAGGGCATTAAACGCAATAAAGATGTCCATTAAAGGTTTTGGTATTCATCCAGATATGTGGTGATATCAGATTCACTACAGCTAGGAAATAAAGTGTAAGATGGAGACCGGAACCAGACCCTAAAAAGCTTGCCAGACGGTCTGCAAAGAGTCAAGGCAAGAGATGAAACACAGTATTTAATTGCTTACGATGTCTTGCGGGCCAGCTAAGAGAGGATAGTGTAGCCTTTCCTACAGAGATTAAGAATTGCCTCGGATGGTTCAGCAATGCACAATTATAAATCAATTTGATTAAATGGCACATGGATAAAAGAAAAATGGAGGGCTCTGTAGTAAGGAAGAGTTATATTTTCCTCCAGTGAGTACAGGCTCTGAGCCATCTAACACTCTTAATACATTAACCATTTTGTTCCTGGACTCAGTCTCATTAACCTCCTCTGTACCCTCTCTAGTGATAGCAAGTCTTTTCTTAGATATGGGGCCCAAAATATTTCACTTTACACAATACTCAAAATGGCAGTGATCTGGTCATTGAAATCTGGCGATTCTGATAAGAGGTCTGCTCCTTCCGATGGAACTTGCTGTTAATCTGGGAAAAGCCCACTCATTCAACTCAGGCACAGTCAATGACTTCAGAAAAAGTGCTCTGCGCATCAACCATCTGGGATGTGGGAAGGGAGACCACTCAGAATCCCTCATTCTGTTACTTCTTGTATATAAGGCCATAAGACATCAGAGCAGAATTTGGCCATTCGGCCCATTGAATCTGCTCCACCATTTAATCATGCCTGATCAATTTTCCCTCTCAGCCCTACTCTCCTGCCTTCTCTCCAATATCCCTTCATGCCCTGGATAATCAAGAATCTATTAACCTCTGCCCTAAATACATATGAAAAGACTTGGCCTCCACGGCCTCTTGTGGAAACCAATTCCACACTCTCTGGCTAAAGAAATTCCTCCTGATCTCCGTTCTAAAAGGGCACTCCTCTATTTTGGTTCTAGACTCCCCCACCGTAGGAAACATCCTCTACACATGCACTCTATTGAAACCTTTCAATATTGGATAGGTTTCAATGAGGTCATCCTTCATTCCTCTGAACTCCAATGAGTGTAGGCCCAGAGCCATCAAGCACTCCTCATACGTCAATTGGATCTGGTATCTGTCTGAGATTTTCCCCACTATTTCTGCAGGGCAGTGTGCTGTGGTGTTAATGACGTGTTTCTGTGTACAGTAGCTTCATTCTGCTTTCTTCCTTCTCCTTCTGCAGAGGTGGTCCCAGCACCAACGGATCTTCGCTTCAGTAACGTCGGGGAGACGCGGTTCCGTGTCCACTGGAAACATGGAGCACAAGATGTGGCCCTCTACAGACTGACCTGGGTTCCATCGGGTAGAAGCAACAAAGAGGAGGTACAGGAAACTGCCATTTTAATTCTTGTAAAAAGAGCATGTGAAGCATGTCATTGTCAAACTGACCTGCCTATATGGAATCTGATATTTTCTTTGTCTTCCAATTCAACTGTCATCCCTTCCACCTCTTGCTGACATTGCTAATTGGTCCACTTAAATAGATGATATTATGATGTATTTGAATGATTTTTCTACTTCAAGTCCACATCCCTAGATTTCTGACAAGATTAAGAATGGGAAATCCCCTCCTCTTTCATTCTCTGAGATTAGTTGGTATCCAGCAGAGGCCAAGATGGATTTCTGGTATACACGGAATCTCACTGGAGCTTTGGAAAAAAGCCAATGGCTTTAATTTTTAAACCATCATAGCATCTCAGATGATATTAGAACACAGAACACAGAAACAATCAAAGTCAGGTTTGCTGTCAGATTCAGAATTATTTTCAGCTTTATTTATCATATAGGGTGGCAGGCTGGAGATACGTCTCTATCAAAGGAGGTGTAAGGTGCTCCTTCGCTCCAGTAATCTCCAGGTCACCCTTGGGCAAGGTTAGCCCCCTCAGTTAGGGTCATGTGAAGCCATGGGAGCAGGTGGTGGATGGTGGTGAATATCACCAGTCCTGCTTATATGAATACTGATGCCAGGCAGACAATCTCTGAAGAGTATTGATAATGGCTGGGGTCACCCGTCTTGTGAAGACATGGCCCAGAAGAAGGCAATGATAAACCACTTCTGTAGAAAAAATTTGCCAAGAACAATCATAGTCATGAGAAAAACCATGATTGCCCATGTCATACGACATGGCACATGATGATAACGATGACATTGAAACATCCAGTGAGATGAGTCTGGCAGAATAACACAAAACATAATGAAACAGAACACAACACAGTACACAACAAACAAGACCCTCTCCACACTCTGACTCACACTCGCGTGCACTTACACACACAACAGGCATCTGAGCCTCCAGTTTCCAGGCTTCTGCCATTGGGCCTTGATGTAGGCCATATGACATTTGGAGCAGGATTAGGCCATGTGGCCCATTGAGTCTGCTCCCCCATTCCATTATGCCTAATTTATTATTCCCCACAGTCCTTATTCAACTGCCAATTTCCAGACAACCAATTGGCCTTTGGGCTTTGATTGTCGATATTGGCAATGAAAAGCTCACTGCACCATCATCACAGGCACACAGCATCAGATAACAAGAAAAAAAACATAAATTATGCACACACAATTTCTCCAAGAAAGAAAGCACAATCAGAGCAAAAGTAAAGTTCAGTGCAACATCATATATACAAGAGGTTCTGCAGATGCTGGAAATCCAGAGTAACACACACAAAATGCTGGAGGAGCTCAGCAGGTCAGGCAGCATCTATGGAGATGTTTCAGGCCGAGACCCTTCTTCAGATCATTTGATTGCAAACAGCCCAATAGCTCAGGATGCCAGATTAAACTACAAATGCTCTGTATCTTCCCCTGCAGAGCAAACTGAATGGGCTGAATGGCCTAATTCTGTTCCTATGTCTATACCTTATATTCATGTGCCTGACTAACTTCTTAAATGCTGTTTCCACCTTTCAGGCACTCACGTCCCTCTGTATTTTAAAAAATCTGGGCCCACACATCTCCTTCAACTTTCTCCCCTCAACTGTGCTGTTAAAATTTTTCAACCCTGGGAAGAAGACTCTGACTGTTAGATACCTCTCAGATTTTTATAAACTTCTATCCAATCTCCCCTTGGCCTTCGACACTCCAGAGAAAACAACCCAAGTGTATCCAAACTCTCCCTGTCTCTCATACGCTCTAATCCCAGCAATGCCCTGGTGAACTCTCTCCAAAGCCTCTGCATGTTTTTCCCGTAGTCGGGAAGTCAGAACTGCAAAATCCAAATATAGCCTCACCAAGGTGGTAAAACATGATGAGTAGTTTTAAGAACCAATATTTTTGCTGTAGACATTCTAATTATGATGTGGTCCACTGTCTCTCCTCCACCTCACCCTTCGCTTCTCCTCCCTCAAGGAAAAGTGCTTCGTCCAAACTGTAGGCCATATGTCTGGCCTGGTCTCCCCTTGTAGGTAGATGGTAGATGTTGATTAAAGTACTTCTTCAGTTCAGAGTAGTTATGAGTGAAGTTATCCATGCCAGTTCAGGAGCCTGGTAACTGTTCCTCAACCTGGTGGTGTGGGACCTAAGGCTCTGTACCTCCTGTGTGAATGGTAGCAGTGAGAAGAAAGATGGTGGGCGTTGTTTGATGGTGGATTCTGTTTATTAGTGGCAGTGCTCCTTGTAAATGTCCCAATGGTGGGGAGGACTTTGCCTGTGAAGGACCAGGCTGTATCCACCACTTTCAGTAGCCTTTTCCATCCCTGGGCATTGGTGTTTCCATACCAGGTGATGATACAACCAGTCAGGATCATCTCCAACACACATCCACAGAAGTTTGTCAAAGTTTTAGGTGAAGTGCTGAATATGTGCAAGCCTGTAAGAAATTAGAGGTGCTGTTGTGCCTCCTTTGTGACGGCACTTGCCTGTTGCTCCCAGGGCAGATCCTGTCATACACTGACGCCAAAAAATTTAAACCTACTGACCTCGTCACCTCCTTTCCCCTAATGAGGACTGGCAATTCAAACACATGGTATTGAGCTGCTGGGATTAATTAATTAACCCAATTGAAGCACAACACTGCTATTCCAAAATAGAGAGAGAACATAGAACAGTACAGCACAGCAACAGGCCCTTGGGCCCACAGTGTTGTGCAGAATCAATTAAATTAGTAATCAAATGGCCAACTAAATTAATACCCTTTGCCTACACAATGTCCATATCCTTCCATTTTCCTCACATTCATGTGCCTATCTGAACGTCCCTTAAAAGTGCTTAATTTTTCTGCCGTTACCACCATTCCAGGCCATGCAGTCCAGGCACCCACTACTTTGTGGAAAAAAAAATAACAGCTCCTTTGAAATTGCCCCCTCTCAACTTAAATGTATGCTCTCTGGTATTGTACATTTAAACCCTGGGGGAAAAAAAGGTCTATTCTATAATCTTACAAACCTCTATCAGACCTCCCCTTCAACCTCCACTGCTCCAAAGTAAACAACCCAAGTTTGTCATTATAGCACATGCACTCTAATCCAGGCAAAGAGTAAACCTCTTTGCACCTTCTCCAAAGCCTTGCGTCCTTCCTATAGTGACATTCAATCATGATTAGATACCTTTTATTAAATTTACTGCAGAAACATTCAACACGGGCATCAAGAAATGACACAAGCAAGTGTGACTATAGCTAGCCGGTGTTGAACTTGTGGGATTGAGTTTTCTTGTGTTGGATTTTGTTGTTTTTGATATAAGGTTCTTTCAGAAATCAGGAAAGAGGCATAAAACTTGTTGCTTCATGATAGTTTTATTAAGTGTTGACAGAACAGAGTAAAGTTGAATAGACAGTGATAGAGAACTCTAAGATTAAAGAACTAAGAAGATTAAGATGGTGTTATTTTATACCCACAGAGATATGAAAAATTCCATTCAAATCTATGGATAAGAATTAACCAATTAGAAAGTACTTATTCAGTACTGAATTACTAATTTGATTAATGAGAAAGCATAAATCAAGAAATGCAGAACATAGGAGCTTCCAGAGCTTTCCAAAATTATACCCTATAATCACTAGAGGCACATTAAACTTGCATAAGAAACAAGTGGATAATTAATTGTTAAACTGCAAAGAAAATAACAATTTAACTGTCAGCTCAGCACGTAGACAGTAAGATAGGAGCAGAATTTGGCCATTTGGCCCATCGAGTCTTCTCTACCATTTCATCATGGTTGATCCAATTTTCCTCTCAGTCCAAATCTCAGCCTTTTTCCCGGATCCCTTCATGCCCTGACCAATCAAGAATCTATCAACCTCTGCCTTAAATATGCTTAAAGACTTGGCCTCCACAGCTGCCTGTGGTAAAGAGTTCCACAGAGTCACCACTGTCTGGCTAAAGAAATTCCTCCTCATCTCTGTTCTATAAGGATGCCCCTCTATTCTCAATTGTGTTTTCTGGTCTCAGACTTTACCACGAGAGGAAACATCCTCCCCACATCTACTCTATCCAGTCAATAGGTCTCAATGAGGTCACCCCTCATTCTTCTGAGTTCCAGTGAACACAGGCCCAGAGCTGCCAAATGCTCTTCATATGACAAGCCGTTTAATTTTGGAATCATTTTTGTGAAAACACTTATTTCATGCCAATTGCTCGCTACATTGTTCAAGGTTTACAATTTTCTTAGATAATATTTTTGTTTAAGAATACAGTCTGATTTCGGGCACTAACCCCTCTTTGACCACAGCTTTATGCGTATTCTACTCAGGTGATCTTAAATGGCCAAGATACCAACCATCTGTTAGAGGGCCTGAATCCCGACACAGTTTATGATGTATCTGTGACAGCCATTTATCCAGATGAAATGGAAAGTGAAGATCTCTTCGGTTCCCAGCGTACATGTGAGTGTATATTTGCTTCATTCCATCAATCTTTTCTTTCCCAACCCAAACTCCATTGTCTTTAAACGTTGAAAGAACGCTGAAATCCAATGAAAAACTTACATTCTGAATATGCAGTAGATTTATGTGTCCTTCTGAGGATTGGGTCTTGGGGACTTTCCAATGTTGTACAATTTCAAGATGTACTGTTAGCTGAGTCTATATTGGACAACAAGATCAAATAAGGCATCAGACGCAGGAGCAGAATTATGCCATTTGGCCCGTCAAATCTACTCTGCCATTTCATCATAACAGATTTATTTTCCCTCTCAACCCTATTCTCCTGGCTTCTCCGCATAACTTTTTACACTCTGACTAAGCAAGGACCTACCCGAGCTCTGCTTTAAATATACCCAATGACTTGGCCTCTACAGCCGTCTGCAGCAAAAAATCCACAGATTCACCGCCCTCTGGCTAAAGAAATTCCTCTTCAGCTCTGTTCTAAAGGTACGTCCTTGCATTCTGAGTCTGTGAGACTGCCCCACGACAGAAAGCATCCTCTCCATGTCCTTACTACCGGGACCTTCCAATACTCGGTAGATTTAGTTAAGATACCCACTCACTCTTCTACACGGAACTGACGATATTATGCTAGTGTTGGGAATGCCATTCACACCTGTTTTGTAAACTGCCTGCAATATAAATGAAATTGACTGAATAATGGAACCTCTCTTGTAGGTAGTGCGGGATGCCTGCTGATTATTGAAACAAGTGTAATAGATTTTTTTGTTCTTAAACGTTGAAGAATATACTCAATCATAAAATAAGGTAATCAGAAGTGATGAGAATTATAGTGTTTTTGGATCACATCTCACAGAACCTAAGAACCAGGAACACCATTCGACCATCTGGCCCAGCGAGCCTGGTCCACCACTCATAAGATCATGACTGATATGGCCGTGGACTCAATTCCACCTATTTACTATTTCCCCATAACTCTTAATTCCTCTGCTATGCAAACACCTATCTAACCATGTCTTAAATATATTTGATTCACTGCTCTCTGGGAAAAGCAGGTTCTCCTCATCTCCATCCTAAATCTACTCCCCCAAATCCTGAGGCTTTGTCCCTTAGTTCCAGTCTCACATACCAGTGGAAATGACTTTCCTGCCTCTATGTTATCTACCCTTTCCATAGTTTTATGTTTCTTATTAAGGCGAGAAATTGCTGGGAACACTCAGCAGGTCAGTCAGCATCCATGATGAGAGAAACAGATAAGGGTTCAAGCTGAAGACTCTGCTTCTCTCTCCACAGCTGCTTCCTAACCTGATAAGTTTTTTTCAGCTATTTCTTAAATTGCTAAACTTCTTTGAAATTTTGTGTACCCACTGAATCACAGCGTCCCCCCTCAAACCTGTGCTTACGTTCCTGGTTCAAAATCCACAGCTTGATCAAGTTTTTTCCCTATCTTTGTTGGGGATGAATGTTGAATCAATCCTTGTCTCAACTAAACAAACAGCAGCAGAAATTCACTCCAAGTCAAAAGTCGTTCAAATTTATTGTCACTTAACCATATACATGTATAGTGCCAAGTGAGACAACATTCATCTGGGCCAAGGTGCACAACACAGTGCATATAACTCACACACAGCACGTAAAATAATATTACCACAAATAAATTAACAAATAACAAGGTGCAAGTCAAAAAGCAAACAGTCCATCATGGGTAAAGCCCTCCCCATCACTGAGTGCATCTACATGAAACACTGCTGCAGAAAACCAGCATCCATGATCAGGGACTCCCACTACCCAGGACATGGTCTGTTGTCGCTGGTGCCTTCAATAAGAAGATATAGGAGCCTCAGGACTCACACCACCAGGTTCAGGAACAGTAATTACCCCTCAACCATCAGGCTCTTGAATAAAAGGTGATAACTTCACTCATCTTCACACACCTCATCACTGAAATGTTCCCACAACCTATGGACTCTTCATCTCATGTTCTCCATATTTATTGCTTATATTTTATTATTATTATTTGTTTCTTTTTGTAGTTGCATAGTTTATTGTCCTTTGCACACTGGTTGAGTTGAGCTCCCAAGTTGGTGGTCTTTCATTGACTCTGTTTTGGTAATTATTCTATATGATTTCTTGAGTATGCCCACAAGAAAATGAATCTCAGGGTTGTATATGGTGATATGCATGTACTTTTATAATAAATTTACTTTCAACTTTGTATATGCATGAATTTGAGTCTGTGAAGGAATCCACTTTAGTCAATCTTCTCTACTAATGCTTCTCTTGTTTTAATTTTCCAGTGGCCAAGGTAGTTCCGACCACTCCAGGTAAGTGTATGCTTCTGATATTCCTTGTGGGAAATCCCTACGCATAAATAAATGAGGTTAGACTTTGCTGTTTCCAGTATTTATGCATACTGCTATAAGGAACATGGAACATAGAAAATTACAGCGCACAGTGGCCCATGATGTTGTGCCGTCCTTTTAACCTATTCTCAGATTAATCCAACCCTTACCTTCCACATAAGTCTCCATTTTTCTATCATCCATGTGCTTATCTCTTAAATGTCCCTACTGTATCTACCTTTACCACCACCCCTGTCGGGGCATTCTATGCACCCACCACTCTCTGTATACCTCTGACCTACCCCTATTCTTTCTCTGAATTTTGAGTGCCTTCTTGGGTTCACCCTGGGCGACACGGTGATATAGCAGTTAGCGTCACCCTAGTACAATGCCAGTGACCTATCTGCAATTCCCACCTCCGTCGAAAGAGTCGACCTCACTTTTTAAATATATTATTTCTGTTTTTTGCATAATTTTTAATTTAGTCAATATATGTATACTGCAATTTATTTATTATTATTTTCTTCTATATTATGTATTGCATTGAACTGCTGCTGCTAAGTAAACAAATTTCATGCCGGTGATGATGAGCCTGATTCTGATGTTCTTCCCATGACCGTGTGAGTTTCCTCCGGGTGCTCTGGTTTCCTCCCACATTCCAAAGGCATACCAGTTAGTAGTTAATTGGTCACACGGGTGTAATTGGGCAGTGTGGGCCTGCTGGGGCCTGATACTGTGCTCTATCTTAAAAAAAACTTAACTTCACCCTTCGATTGAATGTGTTGACCAAGAGAAGCCCTTCTCAAAATGGAGGCTCTGACATTGTGCGGAAGTATTTGCAACCTTTCCTTCAGTAAGTACGCAGTACATGATGGAACTGCCAGTGAGAGGGAATAACCAACAACTGTGGCAAATTTCTTCTGATATATGTGGAGAGCATTCTGACTGGTTACATCACTGTCTGGTATAGGGTCTCCAATATGCAGCATCGGAAAAGTCTGCAGAGGGTTGTAAACTCAATCAGCTCCATCATGGCAATAGCTTCCCCACCACCAAGGACACCTTCAAAAGCAATGCCTCATAAAGGCAGCATTCATCATTAAGGACCCTTGCCATCTGGGACATGCCCTCCTAATCCTTTGACCTCTGCCCCACCCCCCACCCCAGCAATCCCTGATTTAACCCTAGCCTAATCATGGGGCAGTAGACAATGGCCAATTAACTTACCTACTGGTACATTTTTGGACTATGGGAGGAACCCAGAGCATCTGGAAGAAACCCACACGGTGACAGGGAGAATGTACAAACTCCAGACAGACAGCAGTGGGAATTGAACCTGGGTCGCTGGTACTGTAAAGTGTTATGCTAACCACTACACTCATACCGCCCAATTAATACCATCAAGGAAGAGATACAGAAGCCTGAAGACGCACAGTCAAAGTTTTAGGAACAGCTTTTTCCCTTCTGCCATCAGGTTTCTGAATGGTCCATGAACAGTATCTCACATTTTCACTCCTCACAGTATCTCACATTTTGTAATTTATTATTAGAATTTATTGTTATTTTATTGCACTGTACTGCTCCCACAAAACAACAAATTTCACAACATACTGTCTGTCATTATAATAAATCTGATTCTAAAGTCATGGACATTTGGAGCATCATTTGGATTATTTTGCCTTCATCAGCTGTTTTAAAGACCTTTGTAAGATGTTCCCATTTCTGTATTTGTCTGTATATAGCTTTCAATGTTCTATCCTTTAGATATCTAGGCAATTTTAAATGCATAAAATATTCTAGCAAAATAACAAAGTTGTCTTAACAACTCAAAGAGCCTCTACCTATTTGTTATGAGCTCAATGTATCACATTTGGGTGGAGAGGTGGAGATGCGTCACTATCAAGGGAGGTGTGAGGCATTCCTCTGTCCGCTAGCCAGCAGGTCACCCTTGGGCAAGGTGTAGCCCCTGCTTAGCCCCTCAATCAGAGCTTTGTGAAACCATGGGAACAGCTGGTAGATGGTCGTATGAGCAGCTGGTGCAGATCACAATTCCTGGTTTTGCGACCACTGTTGCCAGACAGACAATCTCGGAAGAGTATTGATAATGCCTGGGGTGACCCATCTTGTAGAGATGCTGCCCAGAAGGAAGCAAAGACAAACCACTTCTTTAGAAACATTTTCCATGAACATTTGTGGTCATGGGAAGACCACGATTGCCAACGCCATACAATGCGGCACGTAATGAGTGAACGAACGATATCACATCGGCCTTCCAGAACCAAAATTAAACTTTATTAAGTTGCCCTCCATGAATTTAAATATTCAAATCCCTCAAATGCTCTTAATAACAGTTATTGCTGAAATTTTATTACTAGTGGTCTCTAGGGGAGGGAATGGTTTGGTGGGTTGAGAGGTAGCCAGGGATCTGTTGGATGAGAAAGGCTAATGCAAGTAAGTTCATCTGGCTGCAGTCTTGTTGCCAATGAGCACGATCCTCTTGCATAATAAATCCTTTTAGTTTGGCACAAAATTCAGCCACAGACTATTAGATGTGCCACAGAGATGGGTGGAGTGCTATGATGGCACAACGGAGGAACTGCTGATGACCCGTGGAAACTGACAGATGTGATTGGAAATCGCCATCGTGGAGCACATAGAGTGGTGTTAATAAAGCCATGGATTGAGGGAGCTCTGTCAGTGATGGCACTGTCCAATAGAATGAGGGAGCTCTGACCATCAGTGATGACACCGTCCAATAGAATGAAGGAGCTTTGACCGTCAGTGAGGACATTGTCCAATAGAATGAAGGAGCTCTGACCATCAGTGATGACACCGTCCAATAGAATGAAGGAGCTTTGACCGTCAGTGAGGACATTGTCCAATAGAATGAGGGAGATCTGAGTCAGTGCTGACACCATCCAGTGGAATGAAGGAGCTCTGACTCTGTGAATGATGCTGCTTAAGGAGGCATAAGATTTGCATGGATCAGTTTTGAGATGATCATGGAGCCATAGAGCCCTACAGTACAGAAAAGGCCTTTCAGCCCACCGTCCATGCTGAGCTATTATTTTTACTCAGTCCCATTGACCTACACTTGGACCAAAGTACTGTATCGCCCTACCATCCAGGGTAGGTAGATCAGATGTCATCTCTTCAGTGTCCCCATGATGATGGCAGCATGGAAAAATTGCTGATGAGGCCTGCCTTGAGACAGAGCTGGCAATGAGAAATAGTGCTTCGTCACTGTGCCCTTAATCCAACTGACGTTAACAAAACAACTAGAATGAAGGAGCACCACACTGTCGCAGTGTTAACATTATCGCATTCCCTATAAGTCAAGTTCTCAAATCCTGGCAAATTCCTTGTAAAATATCTGTGTACTTCTTCAGTCTTGTTGACATCTTTCCTGTTGGTAGGTGATCAGGACTGCAGCGGTGATTGGGTTTACTGTCTCTGACATTTGCTGTAAAATTTATTCTTTTGCAGCAGCAGTACGAGCAAGACATAAAAATTACTCCAAGTTACAAAAATAAGCTAGAGTGTGAGAATAAACACCAACATAGTATTTGCAGGTTCACGGACCATTTAGTAATCTGATGGTGGAGGGGGGGGGGAGAAGCTGTTTCTAAATGTTGAGTTTGGGTCTTCAGGTTCTTGTACCCCTCCCCGATGGTAGTAATGAGAGGAGAGTGTATCCAGGATAGTGAGGGTCCTTAGTGATGGATGCTGCCTTCTTGAGGCTCTGCCTTTTGAAATAGTAATGATATTCTGACCCTGAAAAAAAATTAAGCAAGAGATATTATATAGAAGTGGAATCTACTTTCTGTGCATGCCTTATTAGAAGGAATTGGCTCTTCTGATAATGTTCTTTAATCTTCAGTTCCCTTGACACCTCCTCGCAACCTCCAAGTGTACAATGCCACCTCACACAGCCTAACTGTGAAATGGGATCCCGCCAGTGGTCGAGTCCGAGGATACAGGGTTATCTATGCTCCAATGACCGGGGACCCCATCGAAGAAACGGTAATCTAAATTATTTTGAAGCCACTGTTTTATCTTGTACTGTTGTACATATTTAACAGAAGCCAGTGTCCGGATCTGGTTTCTTTAAAATGTTTAGCGAGTTCTGAATCCACACAGCCAAGTTTCCCTGCATCCGATGCCTCTTGATCTTCTGAATGGCCCTACCATGGGGAATCTTAACAAATGGCTTATGAAAATCCATATATACCACATCCACAGCCATTGCTCTACCCTCATCAGTGTGTTTAGTCATATCTCGTTTTAGAATATTTTAACCTGCTTATTAGGTGTGCATCGATAAAAGTTACCAAGATCAAGGATTGGGGTCGTTTGCAATATGTCTGTAAGCGCCAATGAGGAACAAGAAGCGTACAATCCCAACTAGACACTTGGCCTGGCTCCACTGTAGACCAGCTCACACAGGTGGATGCATGGAAATGCTGGAGGAACTCAGCAAGTCCATAAGATCGGAGCAGAATCAAGCCATTCAGCCCATTGAGTCTTCACCATTCAATCCCTCCCAAACCCATTCTCTTGCTTTCTCTCTGCAATGTGTAAAGCCCTTTCTGATCAAGAATCTATCAGGCTCCACTTTAAATGTACCTACGTCAGGCAGCATCTATGGAGGGGAATAAACAGTTGATGTTTCAGGCCGAGACCCTTCCCCAGGACTTGAAGGAAAGGAAGCAGAAGGCAGAGATTCAACGTGAGAGAGGGGGAAGGGTCCAAGATGGCATGTGATAGCTGAGATCAGGTAAGGGGGAAGGTGGGTGTGTGGGGGAGCAATGACAGAAGAGGTTGGGAGGAGATAGATGAAAGAGGTGAAGGGCAGAAGAAAGAATGTGTTAGGAGAGGAACGTGGATCATGGAAGAAAGGGAAGGAGGAGGGAAACCAGAGACAGAAACACACACAAAAAATAGTTGAGAAATTCAGCAGGTCAGACACCCCTATGGAAGGGGATAAGCCGTCAATGTTTTGGGCTGAGGACCAGAGGGAGGTGATCAGCTGGTGAGGAGTAGGGATGTGGTGAGAGGATAACTAAGAATGGTGAATGGAGAGAGAGAAAAGGGGAGTGGGAGAAATTACCAGAAGTTAGAGAAATCAGATTGATGGCTACCCTGATGGAATATGAAGTGTTGTTTCTCCATCAGAACTGGAATGTTAGAGTTGATCAGCAGCCCTTTTACTGTTTTTCTAAGTTGATTATCAGGGCACAGAAATTTGTAAACAATAACAGAAAATGCCAGAAACAATCAGCAAGCCAGGCGACATCGGTGGGAAGAACAGTGAATGTTCATGCCAAAGATGAAGATTAAGGATTAGCTTTACTTGTCACAAGTGCATCGAAACATACGAACAAATGCATTATTTGCATCAAAAACCAACACAGTCTGACATGTGCTGGGGCAACTGGCTGTCGGCAAAGTGTGATAAATACGATAACGCATTTTACTGATGTTTATTGAAGGACTGGTATCAGCCAGGATGCTGATAAGCACTATCCCACCTCTCTTTGAAACAGACCCATGGAATACTTAATGTTTTAAAGATTAAATTTAATTGTCATGTGTATATTGAAAAATACAGTGAAATGGATCATTTGCGTCAAAGACTGGTACAGAAAGGGTTGCTGTAATCATGTTGCGTGAGAGCCATTTCCGTCAGACCATGTCTCCAGCCTCCTCTCTTAAGTTACACGGCTTTGTGGGAGATAAAAACAGCTTCAAGATACCCAACAGATGTCAAATAATGAGTTGTAGATTTTTTTTTTTAAAAAGATGATCTTTATTTGTCACAAGTACATTGAAATGTATGGTGAAATGTGCTGTTTGCATTAATGACCAGCACAGTCTGAGGAGGTGCTGGGGGCAGCCTGCAAGTGTCGCCATGCTCCCAGCACCAGCGTACTAACCCTGATCCATACGTCTTTTTGGGAATACGATAGGAAGCCAGGGCACCTAGAGAAAACCCATATGATTATGGGGGAGAACAGTGACGGGGGTGAAACCCTGGGTGGTTATCACTGGCTGTATAAAGCGATTGCACTTTAAATATACCCAGTGATTTGGCCTCCGCTACCATCTGTGACAATAAATTCCACAGATTTGCCACCCCCTGGCTGAAGAAATTCCTCCTCATCTTTTTTCTAATGCTATGTCCTTCTGTTCCTGAGGCTGTGTCTTCGAGTCCTGGTCTCTCCCATAGTAAAACTCGCTCCCCAACATTCTGTCCTATTTTTCTGTTTTGGTTTTCTCAGTTGACAGACCAGTAGATCTATATCATCAAAAGATCCGGGCATTTCTGCACGGAATCATCACCGGATAGAGAGGTGAGCCGCAGAATTGTTTTTTAAAGTAATATCAGAAAAATTGTCACAAACTTCAGGCAACTTCTGTGAAGAGATAAACGGAGTTACTAACCTTTCCACAGAATGATACTGATGACAGCTCAGAACTTTTTCAGAGCAGCACACACAAAGTGCTGGAGGAACTTAGCAGATCAGGCAGCGTCCATGGAGGGGAATAAACAGTTGCTATTTTGGGCTGAGACCTTTCATCAGGACATCAGCCCCTTCATCAGATACTACCTGACCTCCAGCATTTTATGTGTCTCGCTCTGGATTTCCAGCATCTGCAGAATCTCTTGCTCTCATTATTATAAACACAGTCTCTCCCTCCACAGATGCTGCCTGACCTGCTGGCTATTTTCAGCATTTCCTTAGTTAACTACAGATTTCACCATCTGATTCTTTTTGATCACAATATTTTGTTAGTTGATGGTGAGAACTCATTGGATAGGAGGATAGAAAAAACTTGCTCCATTCGTAAGATCTAGGTTCACTTCCCACTGCTGTATGTAAAGAATTTGTATGTAGGATCATAGAGTCATAGAAAAGTACAGCACAGAAACAGGCCACTCGGCCCATCCCGTGCATACTGAAACATATAAATGACCAGCTGTCCAACACCCCTACCATCCATGTACCTATACAAACTTCTCTTAAACGTTGAAATCAGCCTCGCATGCATCATTTGTGCTGGCAGCTTGTTCCACCCTCTTCCGACCTTCTGAGTGATGAAATTTCCCCTCAGGTTCTGCTTAAACATTTCACCATTCACCTTTAACCCATAACCTCTGATGGTAGTCCCACCCCACTTCAGTGGAAAAAGCCTGCTTGCATTTACTCTACCTATAACCCTCATAATTTTGTATACCTCGATCAAATCTCCTCTCAATATTCTACATTTCAAGGAATAAAGTACTAACCTATTCATTCTTTCCTTGTAACTCTGGTCCTCCAGTCCCAGCAACATCCTTGTAAATTTTCTCTGTACTCTTTTAAACTTATTTACATCTTTCCTGTAGGTAGATGACCAAAACTGCACATGATAATCCAAATTAGGCCTCTCAAATGGCTTGGACAACTTCAACATAACATCCCGCCTCCTGCACTCAGTATTTTGATTTATGAGGCCCAACGTGGCAAAAGCTTTCTTTTCATGACCCTGTGGATTTCCTCCAGGTGCTCTGGTTTCCTCCCACGTTTCAAAGGTGTACAGGTCAGGGCTAGTGAGTCGTGGGCATGCTATGTTGATGCAGGAAGTGTGGTGACACTTGCAGGTTGCCCCTGGCACATCCTCGGACTGCGTTGGTCATTGATGCAACGAAGTGTTTCACTGTACGTTTCGATGTGTGTGTGACAAATAAAGCCAATCTTAAAAAAAAAATCCATAACTCGTAAGTTTACATCTACTGGGTATCTTGATGTTGTTAATATCCCCCACAAAGCCATATAAATTAAGAGAGGTGGCTGGAAATGTGGTCTGTCAAATAGGACTCTCATGCAACATGCTTACAGCAACCTTTTCTGCTTTGTTAACCGAGACGGGAACATCTGTGAAAATACAGAAACCTGATGCAGATGTGTTAAGTATCCACTCAACAATAGTGCCAACAGTTTTGCTTTGAATATTTTTGAGTAATTACATTGAAACCTTATATTAGCAGACCATTAACAAACTCCAGAATTTCACAATGAGGTCTGTACTGAAGGTCAGGTTAAAAATTCCAAGCAGTGGCAAGAGTTGTTGTTTTTTTTTGAACGTTAAAGCAGCTGCAGATAGTTTTGAGAGTGAAACTGTTTCCATGAGTGTAATGTGCTCACGTCCATTCACACACGCACTCATGCCCTGTGGGGATATTTGAGTGAGGGGGTATCCGACTGCAAGCTTTAACTCTTTGCTGCCAGAACACATTTCAAATCAGACTGCAAACATCCAGACTGGATCTTGCTTCAGTACATCATTCTCCATTCTCCAGCCCCCCCCCCCACACCCCCACAAACCCAGTGACCACCCGTTTTAACGCCACTTCCCATTCCCATTCCAATACGTCCATCCATGGCCCCCTGCACTGTCGTGACAAGGTCACACCGTTTGACAAGACACTCACCCTCCTCGCTGTATGCCGACTCGTCGTTGTTGCTGATGAGGCCAGCCACTGTAGTGTCATCAGCGAACTTGATGATGTGGTTTGAGCTGGATGTGGCAGTGCAGTCGTGAGCCAGCAGTGTGGCCACCGTCAGCCCTGAGGTTGGTGCCAGTGCTCAGCGTGATGGAGCTTGAGATGTTGCTGCCAATTCGGACTAACTGGGTCTTACCGTCCAGAAGCCCAATATCCAGCTTTAGAGAGGGGTGCTGAATCAGAGCGAGGACAGTTGACCCACCTGCCTCTGAGGGATGATCATATTAAACGCTGAGCTGAAGCTGACGAACAACATTCTGGGTTTCTAGGTGGAACAGGATGGAGTAGAGGGCCGAGGCTATGGGAATATCAATAGACCAGCTTGAATGATAGGTAAACTGGAAGGAGTCCAATATGAATGGAAAGTGGGATTTTATTCTATCCATTACAGTACAGAGAAGAAATTTGTAGAGATGGTAAAAGGCAAAGATCGACTGGACAGCCAGAGACTTATTTCCCAGGGCAGAAATGGCTAACACCAGGGGACATAATTTTAAGTGATTGGACGCAAGTATGGGGGGAGGGGGCAATGTCAGAGGTATGTTCTTTACGCAGAGAGTGGTGGGTGCATGGAACACCCTGCTGGGGTGATGGTACATTAGAAACTCTTAGATATGCACATGGATGGTGGACAAATGGAGAGCTATTTGGAAGGCAAGAGTTAGATGGATTTTAGAGTAGGTTAAAAGTTTGGCACAACTTTGTGGGCTGAAGGGCCTTTACTGTGCTGTAACGCTCTGTGTTCTAACATTAAAAAAATTGCATTTCTTGGTTGCAGTTTAAGTCGGCTCACACTAAGAATACAAAACACCTGCTGCCTGCCAATAAAATATTTTTGATTAAATTAAATAGTAGTTCCTTTGCTGTGGTTGACCCTTTTGGCAAGTTCCTTTAACCAGTGCCTAATCTGTGAAGATGAATAGAGACATTTTTATTGATTTTCATTGATCTTTTGTCCTGGTTTCTGTTACTTTATCAGAAACAGACTTTTTTTGTTGTAAACAAAGTCATCCAAAAGTTTTGTAATCGCCAATTGCTATAAAAATGTATCTGCACTGCTAATTGAAAAACTTATTTCTTTGAAAATATTTACAATGTACTTTTATTGTATTCTGCCATTGTTGGTGAAAATTTAATTCCACACATTTAGGACAAAGGAGGAATATTCTGAGCTGCATTTAAACACGTCCTTTCTGTGGAGGAACTGATGCCTCCATCGGTCAGGGTTGACTGTAGATGTTGTGACCAAGCTGTCTAGATATGCAAGCCAGGGCAGTACAATATGTTCTTCCCCTTCATAACAAGGGGAATTGAGTATAGGAGCAAAGAGGTCCTTCTGCAGCTGTACAGGGCCCTGGCGAGACCACACCTGGAATATTGTGTACAGTTGTGGTCTCCAAATTTGAGGAAGGACATTCTAGCTATTGAGGGAGTGCAGCGTAGGTTCACAAGGTTAATTCCCGGGATGGCGGGACTGTCATATTTTGAAAGATTGGAGCAACTGGGGTTGTAGACACTGGAATTTAGAAGGATGAGAGGGGATCTGATTGAAATATATAAGATTATTAGGGGATTGGAGAAGCTAGAGGCAGGAAACATGTTCCCAATGTTGGGGGAGTCCAGAACCAGAGGCAACAGTTTAAGAATAAGGAGTAGACAATTTAGAACGGAGTTGAGGAAAAACATCTTCGCACAGAGGGTTGTGGTTCTGTGGAATGCTCTGCCTCAGAAGGCAGTGGAGGCCAATTCTCTGGATTCTTTCAAAAGAGTTAGAAAGAGCTCTTAAAGATAGCGGAGTGAAGGGATATGGGGAGAAAGCAGGAAAAGGGTACTGATTGTGGATGATCAGCCATGATCACAGTGAATGGCGGTGCTGACTCGAAGGGCTGAATGGCCTACTCCTGCACCTATTGTCTATTGAGAGCAAGCTCCCCCTCGCCACACATCTGATGAACCCAGAGGAACCCAGGGAGACTGATGAGGGGGTATAGCTGCAAGGCGGCAGAGGTTTGAAGTAAAAGTTTTCCTTCTCCTGGATAAGGCGCCACAATTAAAAGTATACGAAGAAAGTACAAGTGGCATAGTACCGTAGCGGTTAATGTAATGCTATTACATCACCAGAAAACTGGGCTCAGTTCTGCTACCATCTGTAAGGAGAGTGTATGTTCTCCCCATGACCCAGGTTCTCCTCTGGGTGCTCTGGTTTGTTCCCATAGTGCAATTAGTTTAATTGGTCTCAGGGATTTAATTGGGTTGCAAAGGCTCATTGGGTCAGAAGGACCTGCTACAGTGCTGTATTTCTAAACAAATGAAAGCTATAAATTAGAAGCAGACTACTTTTGTTGTAAGTAAACCCATCCAAAATATTTGTTTAAAATCTTCTGTAATTGCCATTAAACTGATTAATATATTTCTGCTCAGCCTTTGAGAAACTCATTTCTTCATAAATATTTATGATGTTAAATAAATATAAAAGCAAAACATTGCTGGCAATCCGAGATAAAGCAAAGGTGGCTGTAGGTACTCAAGCCACATCTGTCAGAAGTCGATAGTTCACGCCCCAGGTTGGTGACCTGCACCTGGACTGAAAAATGAAGAATACAAATGATTTCAGTATTAATATTGCAATGGATAGTCCTCAGGTCAGATATATCTCAAATTTTCTTTAGAGATTCCTCATGGTTACAGGTCCTACTGGCCTAACAAGCCTGCCCCACCCTATGACACACATGTGACCAATTCAAGATCTTTAATGCTTAGCTTTATTTGTCAATATTGAGGCTTTATAAGGCACTGACTATGCCTTATTTGGAGTACTGTGAGCCGTTTTGGGCCCCTTATCTAAGAAAAGATGTGCTGACATTGGTGAGGCTGCAAAAGAGGTTCATGAAACTGATTCCAGGATAAAAAGGCTTGTCATGTGAGGATCGTTTGATGGCTCTGGGCCTGTACTCACTGGAATTCAGAAGAATTGGGGCAGGGGGAGTCTAAAACCAGAGGGGACAGCCTCAGAGTAGAGGTTTCTATAGAACGGAAGTGAGGAGGAATCTCTTGCACTAGAGAGTGGAGAATCTGTGGAGTTCATTTTCACAGGAGGCTGAGTCATTGGTATTGATTTAGCAGAGGCTGATAGATTCTTGGTTGGCCAGGCCATAAGGGGTTACGGAAGAATAGAGGAGACTGGGGCTGGGAGGGAAATGGATCAGCCATGATGAAATGGTGAAGCAGACTCGATGGGCCAAATGGCCTAATTCTGCTCCTACATCTTAGCGGCTTATGGCCAGATGTGGCTTGACCAGCAGAGTGATTTATCTGAGAGTGCAAGGATTGTGCTGGGGGTAGCTCACAAGTGTCGCCATGCTTCCGGCGGTAATGTGACATGCCCACAACTCACGAACACTGCTCCGTACAACTCTGGACTGTGGGGGGGAAACCGTAGCAACTGGAGGAAACCCGCATGGTCATGGGGAGAATGTACAAACTCCTCTCAGACTGTGACAGGGATTGAACCCAAATGTTCTGATCAGTGGTACTTTAAAGTGTTGCACTAACTGGTACATCTTTGGAATGTGGGATGAAACTGGAGCACCCAAGGAAACCCAGGTGGTCATGGGGAGAATGTACAAACTCCTTACGTGCAACAGCGGAAGTAAACCCAGGTTGCTGGTGTTGTAATAGTGTTACGTTAGGAGCTATGCTACAATCCCACCCTAAATACTTTTGCCCCTCCTCTGGAGTTTTTGTCTTAATATTCTATTTGGATTCAGAAAGGGCAGGTCCTGTTTGACAAACATGCTGGAGATCTTTGAGGATGTAATGAGTGCAGTGGATAGAGGGGAATAGGTGGATGTCGTATACTTAGATTTCCAGAAGGCATTTGATAAGGTGCTGCACAAGAGACTTATAAATAAGATACGGTTGCATAGAGTCGGAGGAAGTGTATTGGCATGGATAGTGGATTGGTTAACCAATAGAAGGCAGAGAGTTGGTGTAAATGGGTGTTTCTGTGGTCGGTAGTCAGTGGTGAGCGGGGAACCGCAGGGGTCGGTGCTGGTCCGCAGCTGTTTACCATTTACACTGATGATTTGGAAGAGGGGACTGAGTGTAGCGTAGCAAAATATGCTGATATCACTAAACTGAGTGGGAAAGCAAATTGTACAGAGGATGTGGAGAGTTTGCAGAGGGATAGAGATAGGTTAAGCGAGTGGGCCAAAGTCTGGCAGATGGAATACAGTGTTGGTAAATGCGAGATCATCCACTTTGGATGCAGCTCTATAAAACTCTGGTTAGGCCACACTTGGAGTACTGTGTCCAGTTCTGGTCGCCTCACTATAGGAAGGATGTGGAAGCATTGGAAAGGGTACAGAGGAGATTTACCAGGATGCTGCCTGGTTTAGAAAGTATGCATTATGTTCAGAGATTAAGGGAGCTAGGGCTGTACTCTTTGGAGAGGAGGAGGATGAGAGGAGACATGATAGAGGTATACAAGATATTAAGAGGAATAGAGTGGATAGCCAGCGCCTCTTCCCCAGGGCACCACTGCTCAATACAAGGGAACATGGCTGTAAGGTAAGGGGTGGGAAATTCAAGGGGGATATTAGAGGAAGGTTTTTTACTCAGAGAGTGGTTGGTGCGTGGAATGCCCTGCCTGAGTTAGTGGTGGAGGCAGATACACTAGTGAAATTTAAGAGACTGCTAGACAGGTATATGGAGGAATTTAAGGTGGGAGCTTATATGGGAGGCAAGATTTGAGGGTTGGCACAACAATGCGGGCCGAACGGCCTGTACTGTGCTATACTATTCTTTGTTCTAAGTCTTATTATTATTTAAATGGTGAAAGATTGCAACATGCTGTTGTGCAGAGGGACTTGGAAGTGCTTGTTCATGAATCGCAAAAAGTTGGCTTGCAGGTACAACAGGTTATTAAGAAGGCAAACGGAATGTTGGCCTTCATTGCTAGAGGGATTGAATTCAAGAGCAGGGAGGTCATGCAGCAACTATACAGGGTACTGGTGAGGCTGCACCTGGAGTACTGCGTGCAGTTCTGCTCTCCATACTTGAGGAAGAATATACTGGCTTTGGAGGCAGTGCAGAGGAGGTTCACCAGTTTGATTCCAAGTATGAAGGGGTTAACCTATGAGGAGAGATTGAGTCGCCTGGGACTATACTCTCTGGAGTTCAGAAGTATGAGAGGGGATCTTATAGAAACATACAAAATTTTGAAAGGGATAGATAAGTTAGAAGTAGGAAAGTTGTTTCCATTGGTAGGTGAGACTAGAACTAGGGGACATTGCCTCAAGGTTCAGGGGAGAAGATTTAGGATGGAGATGAGGAGAAACTGTTTCTCCCAGAGAGTGGTGAATCTATGGAATTCTCTGCCCAGGGAAGCAGTTGAGGCTTCTTTACTAAATATATTTAAGAAATAGTTAGATAGGTTTTTACATAGTAAGGGAATTAAGGGTTATGGGGAAAAGGTAGATAGGTGGAGCTGAATTTACAGACAGATCACCCATAATCCTATTGAATGGCGGGGCAGGCTCAATGGGTCGGATGGCCTACTCCTGCTCCTATTTCTTAAGTTCTTATTTCATCAAAAACCATTTCCGACCTTTCACTTGTACCTTATCCCGGGAATGAAAGGTTAATGTATGAGGAGTATTTGATGGCGCTGGGCCTGTATTCACTGTTTAGATGAATGAAAGGGGATCTCATTGAAACCTACCAAATATTGAAAGGCGTCAACAGAGAGGATGTTTCCTAAAGTGAGAGAGTCTAGAATCAGAGGGCAAGTCTCTGAGTAAGACATCCATTTAGAACAGAGATGAGGAGAATTTCTTTAGTCAGAGGATTGTGAATCTGTGGAATTCATTGCCATAGACAACTGTGGCAGTCAAGTCAATCTAATCAAAGAACCCTTTTTCCTGTGGGTACTCTGATATCCTCCCAAGTTTGGTTTAATAAGACATAGAAGCATAGATATTGATTATGGCTGATTTATTATCCCTCTCAACCCCATTCTCCAGTTTTCTCAATGTAACGTTTGATGCCCTTATTAACCAAGAACCTGTCAATCTCTGCCTTAAATATAATCAATCACTTGGCCTCCACAGCTGCCTGTGACAATAAATTCCACAGGTTCTCCACCCTCCGGCTGAAGAAATTTCTCCTCATCTCTGTTCTAAAGGGATGTCTTCTATTCTGAGGCTGTCCTAGAGTCCTCCATTATCAGAAACATCCTTTCCACTTCCACTCTATTTAGGCCTTTCAATATTTGATAGATTTCAATGAGATCCTCTTCCTCATTCTTCTAAACGCCAGTGAGTACAGGCCTAGGGTCATCAAATGTTTCTTGTACATTAACCCTTTCATTTTGTAAGTTGCCCCTCATGTATTTGGATGACCAGGGAGAGCTGATAGGCACATGAGAGAGATCATGTAAAATAGTGTGGGGAAGGATACCAGGGAATACCCTCAGAGCATTAATAGGCCACATGGCCATCTTCTGCACCTTGAAATATAGAGTTCAGCTTTTGCTTCCACAGGGGCTGCCTGACCCACTGAGTCCTTGCAGTATCTTATTTTGCTCTGTAGATTCCAGATGGTGGGGTCGAGATATACCTCCACCAAAGGAGATGTAAGGTGCTTCTTCCCTCCACTAGCCTGTAGGTCACCCTTAGGCAAGGTGTAGCACCTGCTTAGCTCCCCCCTACTTAGCTTCAGGGCCATGTGAATCCATGGGAGCAGGTGGTGGATGGTCCTACGAGCAGCCAGTGCATATCACAAGTTCTGGTTATGGGACCACTAACACCAGGAAGACAATCTCTGAAGAGGATTGATAATGGCTGGGGGTCACCCGTCTGGTAAAGACACTGCCCAGAAGAAGGCAATGGCAAGCTACTTCTGTCGAAAGGTTTGCCATGGTCAATCATGGTTAAAGTCCAGGATTGCCCATGTCATATGACACAGCACATAATGATGATGTCATATGACAGGGCACATAATGATGATGTCATATGACAAAACACATAATGAAGATGATTCCTGCACCTGCTGTCATGAGTTCTTCTCTTAAGCATTCTCGAAGTCCTAAGAGAATATGGACAGTGCAAGGCAGTCTTTGCAATCCACAGCAGAAGAGCAGGCGGTTATCGCATGCGTTCTGGTCTATACTCAGCTTATGTGCGGCACCGTAGTGCAGCGGTTAACATAACGCTTAACACCACCATCAATTAGTTCTATATTCAAAATAAATTTATTATCAAGGTATGTTTATGTACCCTGAGATTCATTTTCTCGCCGGCATTCAGAGTAGAGCAAAGAGATACAGTAGAATCAATGAAAAAATGCACACAAAGATGGACAACCAATGTGTAAAAGAAGACAAAATGTGAAAATACAAAAAAATAAATAATAATCATAATAAATCACCAAGTAAATAAATAATAAGAGCATGAGTTGAAAAGTGAGTCTACAGGTTGTGGAATCAGTTTGGAGTTGAGGTGAGTGAAGTTATCCACACTGGTTCAGGAGCCTGATGGTTGAAGGCTAATGAAGTTCCTGTGGGTTCAATTACTGTGGCTGTGTGGAAGGAGTTCTCCCCTGACCACGCGGGTTTCCTCCACGTGCTTTGCTTTCTCCCACATTCTAAAGACCTACAGGTTAAGGTGAGTAAGTTGTGAACATTGTACATTGGTGCCAGAGGCATGACGACACTTGTGAGCATCCCTCGGGACAACAATTGCATTGTGTTGATTCAAATGACACATTTCTCTGTTTTTTTTTTGGATGTACCAGTGAAACTAGTATATTAAAAAAAATCAGTAACCAAATTTCTTCCACTCCAACCAACTCTTCCTTTCAGACGCAGACAAAATATATTTCGTGAGGATTATTCAATCATTTTATTATGATTAACTGATCACATTGCTCTTGTTGTGAGCTTTCCCAGCCAATTTACTCTGTTTCTGACATCACATCTGTAGCAAGTCTGCAAAGTCACCTTATTAGCTATAAAGTTGAGAATTGACTTGATAGGCTGAATGGCCTAATTCTGCCCCTATTTCTAATGGTCTTACTGGGTACTGCTCCTATCTCTAATGATCTTACTAGGTACTTGATTGGTAAGGGCGAGGAGGCTACGTGGAGAAGTCAGAATAGGGTTGAGAGGGGTAATGAATCGGCCATTATGGAAAGGAAGAGCAGACTTGATGGGCTGAATGGCCTATCTCTGCTACCAAGGGCACTATAGTAGTATAGCAGTTGGCGCAATGCCGTTATAGCAAGGGGCATCAGAGTTTGGAGTTTAATTCCCATGTCATTTATATGTCCTCCCCTGGCACATGTGGGTTTCCTCTGGGTGCTCTGGTTTCTGCCCAAAGTCTAAAGATGTACCAGCAAGTTAATTGGTCAGTGTTAATTGCCCCATGATTTGGTGGGATTGCTGAGCTGTACGGCTCAAAGGGCTGGAAGGGCTTCCTCATGCTCAATAAATAAATGTCTTATAGGTTTATATCAATAGGGAAAGGATTGATGCTCTGGAAATGCAAATCTTTATCTGGTTCTGTCCACCTATTACTTAACAAAATGCTTTTTTTCCTTCAAGGTCACAGTGGGCTCAAGAATGAACAGTGTGGTGTTGCAGAAGCTGGATCCCGATACACCGTACTTAATCAGAGTTGTGTCCGTTTCCAGAACCGGAGATGGTGGACAGATAACTGGCAATGGCAGAACAAGTAGGTTTGATGTCCCGTTCTGTTTTTGTTAACGTTATTAATTGTGATTGTGGAGCATTGCAGTAGAGTAGCGGTGAGCGTGATGCCATTACAGGTCGGGCTGGTGGACTTCGGAGTTCAATCCTGGCATTGTCTGTGAAGAGTCCGTACGCCCTCCCGGTGGAATGCGTGGGTTTCCTCCCTCAGTGCAAAGGCATACCAGTTGGTAGGCTAATTGATCATGGTAAATTGTTCCATGGTTAGGCTGGGGCTAAATTGGTGGGTTGCTGGAAGGTTTGGAATCGCCTACTCCATGCTGTATCTCTAAATGAATGAATTCTGAACGACATGGTCAACTAATTTATTATTGTCACGCATTGATTACAGTCAAAAACATCTTTCATTCCTTTTATAACAATCAGTTCATTACAGCACTGCATTGAGGTAGTACAAGAAAATAAAGCAATAACAGAATGCAGAATAAAGTGTCACAGTTACACAGAAATGTAGAGCAATTAGATGCAAGATCATTATGAGGTAGATTTGAAGTCGAAGTCAATCTTCTAGGGAACCATTCAATAATCTTATAACAGTGTATTAAAGCTTAAAAGCCTGGTGTTCCGTGCTCCGAGACTTTTGTACCTTCAGCCTGATGGGAGATGGGAGAAGAGAGCATCTTGGGGGTGGGTGTGGTTGTTGATTATGCCAGCTGTTTTACTGAGGCGGTGACAAGTGTAGGGGGGGCTGGTTTCCGTGTCACGCTGGGCTGTGTCCACGACTCTCCTGCAGTTACACTGCTTGGTAGGGCGGCCTAGACACGGAAGCCGTACAAGCTGCCAGTCCTGCTCCACCTCTTTGTTAGCCTTGGTAATCATTTCTAGACTCTTGGCCTCACATAATAGCCCAAAAGATGCTCTAAATGCCCCTAACAATGGAATCAGAATCAGCTTTATTATCCCTGACATATATCATGTCTCTTTGTAGTAGCGGTATAATGTAGTGAATAAAAATGCTGTAAGTTACAGTAAGAAATATGAAAATAAATAAGAAGTGCAAAAATAGAGCAAAATTGTGAGCAACATACATCAAAGTTGCTGGTGAACGCAGCAGGCCAAGCAGCATCTATAGGAAGAGGCACAGTCGACGTTTCAGGCCGAGACCCTTCGTCAGGACTAACTTGTGGTCGAAAAGTTGAAGAGCCGAAGAAATTACAGATGGGGAGCAGTGAGAGATGGTTTCACTGAACTCCCGTCGAAGAGAGGATCTAAACTTCTTCGGTGTAGGCATCAAATTGTGAGGAAGTGTTGATGGGTTCATGTCCGTTCTGATGTCTGATGAGGTGTTCCTAAAATGCTGAGTGTGTGTCATCACTTTCCCCCATCTCCTCCCCTATGCTGAGGCTTTCCGTTGGTTGGGGTTGACCGTGGATGTGTCCCAGCAGTCTACACGATAAGCAAGCCAGGGCAGTATGATATGGAGAGCAAGCTGTTACCCATGTAGCAAGCTCCCGCTCTCCACCCATCTGATGAACCCAAAGGAACGGCAGAGACCGATACAGTTCGGCACCAAAGGCTTCACAGGAGTCGCCAGTCAGCGTTGAACTCAATGAAGGACTGCCTTTGGGACTCCAGCTCCAGATTTTTCCTTGTGGTTTACTCCCGAAGCATTCCCCGTGAGTGGGTAGCCACAAGGCAGCAGAGGTTTGAGATCAGAATTTTCCTTCACCTAGAAGAGCTGCCAACCACAGCTGACGAGCCCATCTGCTGAAAGCAAGTGGTTTTTAAGGTGCTAGTAACCCACCTTTGCCCATTTTCCTGTCAGTCAAAACTTTCACTGGGCTTAGTAGCTAAGCCGCATACGAAGGCCAGGAGCTGGACTTGGTTGTCAGAGGCTATATCAGATGCACATCATTAGGAGCATTCAGCGGTAGTGGGAGCATATCCCCACTACCAGCCCTGGCTATAACAACCTTAAGAAACCTCCTCTGAGGTAGTAAACATAGAAACATAGAAAATAGGTGCAGGAGTAGGCCATTCGGCCCTTCGAGCCTGCACCGCCATTTATTATGATCATGGCTGATCATCCAACTCAGAACCCAGCCTTCCCTCCATACCCCCTGACCCCTGTAGCCACAAGGGCCATATCTAACTTCCTTTTAAACATAGCTAATGAACTGGCCTCAACAGTTTGCTGTGGCAGAGAATTCCACAGATTCACCACTCTCTGTGTGAAGAAGTTTTTCCTAATCTCGGTCCTAAAAGGCTTACCCTCTATCCTCAAACTGTGACCCCTCGTTCTGGACCTCCCCAACATCGGGAACAATCATAAAGAGAAGAGGGCATGTCTCTATTGATGATGGATGCTGCCTTTTTGAGGGTCTGCCTTTTGAAGATATCCTGATGGTAGAGAATGTTCTTGCTATGATGGAACGGGCCAGGTCTACAACCTTCTGCAGCTGTTTTTGTTCACTTTATTCTGCATTCTGTTATTGTTTTCCCTTGTGCTACATCAATGTACGGTGGAATGACATTATCTGTATGGAATGCGTGCGAGATAAATTTCATTGTACCTTGGTACTTGTGCCCAGAATAAACCAATGTGTCAATTTACCTTTAACCCAATGTTAATGTAACCCATTCAATTTGGTTTGGACCTGTTGAGTGTTTCCAAAAATGTCTGTTTTAGCTTTTAGTTCAAAGTAGGCTAGCAAAATGCAATTCCCCTTTCTCTATTGTCCGCCAGTGCACTGAGTTTGGAACTGTTGAAATATACTTCCAACAGGGTGGAAATCCATCATACAATTAGTAATTTGGCCTGAACATCTCAACCTCCTTCAAAGAGACAACAAGAAAATAATTTATTTGAAAAATGCAGAACTGATTGGCTTGGGAGCAAGAAGGAAAATAGAAGAAAACCAGAATGTACTTTGAAAAGTTCAGTGGTTGAGTGAACTGATTGGGAAAGGGATTCAGGGATTATTGTGGAAAAGGCTTTGAAATCACTCGCTTGCCGCTCGGTTGCTTTCAGAGAGGAAAGAAACAACATTCCTCAACAGTATCACGACCTCAAAAAAAAAACATAAGACCATAAGACAGGAGCAGTATTAGGTGATTCAGTCTATCAGTCTGCTCCACCATTCCATCATGGCTGATTTATTACTCCCTCAATCCCATTCTCCTGCCTTCTCCATGTAAATTTGATGCCCTCATTAATCAACCCATGCTTCAATGACTTGGCCTGCACAGCAATCTGTGGAAAAGAATTCCGCAGCTTCATCACTGGAAGCACACTTTTCACATCTACGCTGTTTAGGCCTATCAAAATTCAGTAGGTTTCAATGAGATCTTCCATTGTTCTTCTAAGTTCCAGTGAGTACAGGCCATAATGCGTATGCAGAGATGCTCCTTATACATTAACACTTTCATTCCTTGGGATCATTCTTATGAACCTCCTCTGGACCCTTTTCAATCCCAACACGTCCTTTCTTAGATATGGTCCTAAAACTACTCACAGTACTCCAAATACAGTCTGGCCAACAATGTTCCCTTAAATTTGTAATGACCAGTTTGCAGAAAAATCTTGTGCTATGCAGTTTTTTGCCCAGTGACAGCAACATGTGCACTGAATAATTTCTTCAATAAAGCAGTATAAATAAGCCAGTTCCAATATCTGAAGACAAATCATTGCAAAATCCACAATGCCAACACTGTCTGCATCAGAAATTGGAAAAGGAAATGTGATTGTGTACCGTCATGAAATATACTTAACATGCCGACAAGGAAGCGGGTGACAACCTTTTGTGTGCAGTTTAAATTCATTTGTGTGCTAATAGCTAAAAATGTACACACATGTACACCTTAGCAGGAACATTGCCTTATAAAGCCTCAGCATTACATTCTTGCTCTTATATTCTAGTCCTCTTGAAATGACTGCTAACTTTGCATTTGTTTTCCTTACTCAGCATGTAAATTAACATTGAGGGAATCCTGTATGAGGATTCCCAAGTCCCTATCCAACTCAGATTTCTGAATTTTCTCCCTATTTATAAAATAGTCTATCCCTTTGTTCCTCCTAGCAGGTGAAGGACTGTGCATTTCCCGACACTGTATTCCATCTGGCACTTCTTTACCCATTCTCCTAATCTGTCTAAGTCTTTCTGCACACACTCTGCTTCCTCAACACTACCTGCCCCTCTACCCATTTTCATATCATCTGCAAACTTGGCCACAAAGCCGTCAATTCCATCATTCAAATCATTGACAAACATGTGAAAAGAATTGGACCCAATAGTGACCCCTGTAGAACACCACCAGTCACTGGCAGCCAATCAGAAAAAGCTCCTTTTATTCCCCATTCTTTGCCTCCTGCCAATCAGCTGATGTTCTATCCATGCTAGCATCTTTCCTATAATACCATGGGCTCCTACCTTGCTAAGCAACCTTGTGGCACCTTTTCAAAGGCCTTTAGAAAATCTAGGTAAACAACATTCACTGACTCTCATAGTCATAGTCATACTTTATTGATCCCGAGGGAAATTGGGTTTCGTTACAGTTGCACCAACCAAGAATAGAGTATAAGTATAGCAACATAAAACCATAAAAAATTAAATAATAATATGTGAATTATGCCAGGAAATAATTCCAGGACCAGCCTATTGGCTCAAGGTGTCTGACCCTCCAAGGGAGGAGTTGTAAAGTTTGATGGCCACAGGTAGGAATGACTTTTTATGATGCTCTGTGTTGCATCTTGGTGGAATGAGTCTCTGGCTGAATGTACTCCTGTGCCCAGCCAGTCCATTATGTAGTGGATGGGAGACATTGTCCAAGATGGCATGCAACTTGGACAGCATCCTCTTTTCAGACACTACCATCAGAGAGTCCAGTTCCATCCCCACAACATCACTGGCCTTATGAATGAGTTTGTTGATTCTGTTGGCATCTGCTACCCTCAGCCTGTTATTTTCTCAAATAATTCCAACAGATATGTCAGGCAAGATTTCTCCTTAAGTGAGACATACTGACTTTGGCCCATTTTTACCATGTGCCTCCAAGTACTCCAAAACCTCGTCCTTAATAATGGATTCCAACATCTTCCCAACCACTGAGGTTGGACTATCTGGCCTATAATGTCTTGTCTGTTATCTCCTTCTCTTCTTAAGGAGCGGAATGACAAATATCTAATCAGCCAATCATGTGACAACAACTCAATGCATAAAAGCATGCAGACATGGTCTAGAGGTTCAGTTGTTGTTCAGACCAAACATCAAAATGGAGAAGAAATGTAATCCAAGTGACTTTGACCATGGAATGGTTGTTGGTGGTTTGACGGGGTGGTCTGAATGTCTCAGAAACTGCTGATCTTCTGAACTTTCATGCAAAACTAGAGTTTACAGAGAATATGGGGAGCAACAAAAAATGTCTAATATTTCAGTTCTATGGCGAACAATTCCTTATTAATGAAGGAGGTCAGAGGGGAACAGACAGACTGGTTCTAGCTGACAGGAAGGTGACAATAACTCAGATAAGTATGTGTTACAACAGTGGTGTGCAGAAGAGCATCTCAAACCTTGAAGTAGATGGTCTACAGCAGCAGAAGACCATGAACATACACTCAGTGGTTTAAAAAAAAAACCTGATTCAGAGGGTAAAGTTGGGTTTGGAAAATGTACTAACTGATCAGGAGTTGAGCCTGCGTGGTGACCACTGAGACAGCATTTAATAGAGCTTTCTGCTTATTGTCTTCCAGAGCCACTTGCTTCGGTCCGCAATCTAAGGGTGTACAACCCAACAACTAGTTCACTGACTGTGAGCTGGGATCCCGCCGAAGGTATCGTACGACGCTACAAGATTCGTTACGTTCCATCCACAGGGCCTGGAAATGAGGAAGAGGTGAGTTTTCCTGCATTTGCTCTTGAACGAAATCCAGTGTTACCTGAGATTTGGTGCAGTGGGAGCCAACAACAGCAGCTTGTAGTTACGCAACGATGTCCCAAGGAATGTGCGCAAAAATGCAAAGCTAAGAGCAGGCCATTGGGCTCAACAAGCCTGCCTCACCGTTTCATCTTGTCATGGGTGATCTGCTGTGGGTCTAATCTCAATGTACTTTTCAAAGTTCAAACCAAATTCTGCGTGTGTTCCTCTGGATTTCCAACATCTGCAGAATCTCTTGTGTACAGGAAATAGAAATGTGGATTTTGGAACTGCAGTCAAAGCCTAGATGTGGAGTCATGGAGTGCAACAGTGACGACTCACAAGAACATAGAACATGTGATGATTATGAGTAGTCATCCCATACTACCCTGAGATTCACTTTCTTGTGGGCATTCACAGTAAATACAAAGAAGTACAACAGAATCAGTGAGAAACTACACACAGCAAACAATGTGCAAAAAACAGCAAGCTGTGCAAATACAAAATGAAAAAAATATATATATAAGTAATAAATATCGAGAACATGAGTTGTCAAATCCTTGAAGGTGAATCCAGAGGCTGTGGGAAATGGGAACAGTTTGTTTGGGGTGAGTGAAGTTATCCCATTTGGTTCAAGAGCTTGATGGTTGAAAGGTAATAATCGTTCCTAAACCTGGCGGTGGGTGTCCTATGGGTCCTGATGGCAGCAGCTACAAGAGAGCCTGGCCTGGATGGTAGGGGTCCTTGATGAGGGATGTTGCTTTCTGATGACTGCACTCCATATAGATGTATTCAATGGTGGGGAGGGCTTTTTTTTTGTCATGGTCTGGGCTGTATCCACTACTTTTTGTAAACATCTCTTCTGCGCCAGTTCTTTGTGGGAGCAAGCTAAACGATTACACAGAGTTGGTGTTCAAAATAGAGGGCAATTTATTCAAACACTGTTGCACACCAGGAGAACAGCAAAATCTGATCTACCTGAGCATGAATTTGGTACAGCTTTTACAGTCTCAGTTGATGAACTTTGTTTTTAGAAAGACTTAATTTAGTAAAAGACTAGGTCTAACAGCAAATCCAATTTTCCATTACAACAGTGGGTGCATGCTAAAACATAATTTAAGAAGTTACTGAAACGTGGACATGTCTTATAAGGACAGATAGAGTGAGCCAGGGCTTTTCTCTTTAGACCGAAGTAGGATGAGAGGTGACTTGATGAAGGTTGATCAGAGGCATAGATCAAGTGGACAGCCAGAGGCTTTTTCCTAGGGTGGAAATGGCTAATACTAGGAGGCATAATTTTAAGTTTATTGAAGAAGCATATGGGGAGTGGGGAATGTCAGAGGTAAGTTTTTTTATACAGAGAGAGGTGGGTCCATGGAATGCCCTGCCAGGGGTGGTGGTAGAGGCAGATGCATTAGGGGGATTTAAGAAACTCTTAGTTAGGCATATGGATGATAGAAAAATTGAGGGCTAGGTGGGAGGGAAGGGCTAGATTAGGTTAAAAGTTTGGCACAGCATTACTGGCAGAAGGGCCTGTACTGTATTGTAGTGTTCAATGTTCTGTGTTCTTGGGAGTCGTTGCTGCTGCATTCCATTTCTCCACTTCTAGCCTTCGACTGCGGTTCCAAAATCCACATTCCTCTTTATTGAACACAAGAGATTCTGCAGATGCTGGAAATCTGGAGGAACACTTACAAAATGCTGAGGGAACTCAGTAGATCAGTCAGCATCTATGCAAAGGAATAAACAGTTGACATTTCGTGCCGAAACCCTTCATCAGGACTACTTACTAGTTCTATCTACTCCCTATTTATCACATAGTAGCCCTCACTATTGTTTCCCCTACAAAAACATATTCAAAGTAAATTTATTACCAAAGTACACATATCACCTTATACAACCCTGAGATTAATTTTTTGTGGGCATACTCAATAAATCCATAATAGAATCAATGAAAGATCACACTAAACTGGGCGTTCAACCAGTGTGCAAACACACACAGAAAGAAAGAAATAATAATAATAAATAAGCAAGCAATAAATATCGACAACATGAGATGAAGATTCTTTGGAAGTGAGTCTGCAGGTTGCAGGGACACCCCAATGATGAGGCAAGTGAAGCTGAGTGAAATTATCCATTTCCTGATCTTTCAAAGATGTTTCTACCTCCTCGTTAAATACCCCCAACCTCTGGGGTAGAGACTTCCTGAGATTCACCAGACGTCCCTACACACTTCAGTTTTAAAATGACAGTCCCTATTAGTTACAGCCATGTCTCCTTGTCTGAGACCTTCTCACTAGTGGACAGATCACAACGTCTACTCTACTGTGCCCCTGAGGATCTCATGTTTTTTTTTAGAGATCACCCTCATTCTTTTATGCCCCAAAGAATAGAGATCCAGCACCCTATTGATGTGGAGAGACTTAGAGTTTTTGGGGAGGTGATTAAAATGTGGGAAAATGGTCATTTTTAGGGGTTGCCCTGAAGGAGAAGGAAAATATGTAGGAGCAGACAAGTTTTACCTCTCTTCCACTCTCCCCACTTTCCACAGGGATTGCTCTGTCTGTGATTCTCTTGTCCACTCGTCCTTCCCCACTAATCCACCTAGCTCTTATCCCTGCAGGTCGAAGAAGTGCTACACTTGCCCATTCACCTCCTCCCTCACCTCTATTCAGGGCCCAATCAGTTCTTCTGAGTGAGGCAAAACTCCACCTGCGAGTCTGTTGGAGTCACCTTCTATATCCAGTGCTTCCGATGCAACCTCCTCTACATTGGTGAGACCTGATGTAGGTTAAGGGATTTTTGCTCTGTTTGCAACCAGCAAGATTTCCTGGTGGCCAGCCATTTTAATTCCAATCTCCATTCCCATCCAGACATGTCAGTCCATGGTGTCTTCTTCTGCCCTGATAAGGCTACTCTCAGGCTGGATGGGCAACACTTCATATTCCGTCTGGGTAGCCTCTGACCTGATGACATGAATATCGATTTCTTAGTATTTTTCCCCCTTCCCCTTTCCTTTACTTCCATTTCCCACTCTGCCTCGACTTTTACCTCTTCTCTTCTAACCAGATGCCTGTCACCTTCCCCGGTGCCCTTCCTCCTTTCCTTTCATGATCCAATTCTCTACTCCTGTCAGATTCCTTTTTCTTCAGCCTTTTACCTTTTCCACTTATCACCTCCCAGCTTCTTACTTCATACCCTTCCTCCACCAATCTGACTTCACCTATCACCTTCTGTCCTCCTTCCCCTCCCCCAGCCTACTCATTCAGGCTTCTGCCCTCTTTCCTTTCTGGTCCTGATGAAGAGTCTTGGCCCAAAACATTGACTGTGTCTTCCCCTCCAGAGAAGCCTGAGCTGCTCAGTTGGCTCCAGCATTTTGTGTGTGTTTTGATCAGGGTTTCGGAGAGAATTTAGAAGTCAGGGTTAAATTGACTGAAGGCGCACCACCAGCAACACTGTGTTAATTTAAAAAACAATTGGGTTGGAGCAAGGATGTCTAATATCAGCGGAATAGAAATTGCCGTTGAGGTTTCTACTTGCGGCTAAAGCCTACCCTTGTGCCAATAATTGAGAGTTGCAAAGAAATAAAGCAGTAAGCAATGAGAAATAGCCCACTACTGTCCACGGCATATGTGAATTAAGTCAACATTACACTGACAGCACAGGCTTCCCCAGGTAATTAACGCTAAGGTGACAGAAACTTAAAAATGTTATATTCTTTTGAAATAGTTTTAAGTGTTGGGTTCAGACAGAGTGCTACATTCAGGCCATATCAACACCAGTTCTCTGGTTAGGAGATATATTCAGGCAGTGTTCATATCGATCTCTGAGTTCCTCCAGCATTTTGTGTGTGTTGATTTGGATTTGCAGCATCTGCAGACTTTGTGTTTATCCAGCTGTTGCCCACCTGCTCCTCTAGACCTCAATTAGACTGCAGCCAGGCTAGTTGGAATTCAGAGTTGATGCCTCCAGAAGACACGGTACATCAGTAAAGACCCCTCACACTCTCTCCATGAACTGTTTGTTCTTCTGCCATCAGGCAAACGTTACAGGAGCATCAAAACTAAAACCACAAGGTTACTAAACAGCTTCCTCCCACAGGCAGTCAGACTGCTAAATAGCTGCTCTACCTGACTCTGCTTTGGACACTTTTAACTTGCACTGGACACTTATTACTGATTTTAACTGACATGTGGCTGTTGTGTTTTACTATTTATTGTTATGTTCATTATTTAGTGTTGCGTTTGTTATGTTATGATTGCACTGCCCCTGAGAAACGCTGTCTCATTCTGCCCTGCAGAGCTGATGTACGGTTAGAATGACAATAAAGTTTTTTGAATCTTGAATCTTGAAGAGAAATTATGCCCCACAGGTTTTGATTCACAAAGGTAAGATAGAAGAAACTTACTGTGTAGTATGAAAGAAGCTATGGGTGGCACAAGTAGCGTTACAGTTAACGTTAACGCTATTACAGCACCAGTGACCCAGGTTCAATTCCCGCTGCAGTCTGTGAGGAGATTTTACAGTCTCCCCGTGACCACATGGTCTTCCTCACACATTCCAGGGACGTGCAGGTTTAGTAGGTTAATTGGTCACATGGTGTAATTGGGCAGCACAGGCTCATTGGGCTGGAAGGGCTTGTTACTCTGCTGTATCTCTAAATAAACAGTCAAAAAATCCTTTTGTGTTACATGAAAGTGAAACCCCACTGGCTTCCTCGGCTGCATAAGCCTGGGGAAGACACACTCTGGTCCTGTCAAACCGAGGGAGTGAGACAGCATCCCACCCCAAACCCTGGTTTGTGTAGTTTGCAACCCTGTTACAACTCATGGAACAACAGACAGCACACTGCATACGATCAGAGGAATTACATTTATGATTGTATTTTTTTTATTGTGTTTTTATCTTATTGTGTTTTTGGAGTAACAATTATTTCTTTTTCAATCTTTTTATTAGTATCATAATGATAAAGATTAACATAACATAGTAATCATACAAAGTTATTGAGATTATATTGTTGTAATTATATATAAGTATAAACCCAGTTAATACATGGATATTAACATCCAATCTTACAGGATACAAATATTATACATAGAAAATTAACATGAAAAAGGAAAAAAATATATATACCCCAAAAAAAACTAATCTACAAAATAGACCAACTAAACTACAGAAAAGAAAAAGACATGGGCTGTTGTGAAATATATTAAAAAAAGAACTATTAGTGTTGTTGACTCCACTCCTCTCAACATGAACTAAAAAGAAATAGAAGTTTGGAAAAGGTCAAATTACATCATATGGAAGTATTGAATAAATGGCCTCCAAATCTTTTCAAGTTTAATAGAGGGATCATAAATAACACTTCTATTTTTTTTCTAAATTTAAACACAACGTAGTTTGAGAGAACCAGTGAAATGTGGTGGGGGATTGATCTTTTTCCAATTCAGCAAAATGGATCTTCTGGCCTTTAGTGTAAGGAATGCAATCATCTGACAAGCTGAAGATATTAAAAGATTTGGTTCTATCATCGGCAAACCAAAAATTGCAGTAATAGGGTGGGGTTGTAAATCAATACTCAAAACAGTTGAAATAATATCAAAGGTATCTTTCCAGTATTTTTTTAAAAGACCAAAACATGTGAGTTAAAGAAAATATCTCGGAATGACATCTATCACATATAGGATTTATATGAGAGTAATAATAAAAATAAAGGCATCCGTTAGTGATGCGAGACCATGGATCTGCGCCTGGAAAGTCTTCCCTCTCCAGGGCGCAGGCCTGGGCAAGGTTATATGAAAGACCAGCAGTTGTCCATGCTGCATATTTCCCCTCTCCACGACACTGATGCTGTCCAAGGGAAGGGCATTAGGACCCATACAGCTTGGCAACGGTGTCGTCGCAGAGCAATGTGTGATTAAGTGCCTTGCTCAAGGATACAACACGCTGCCTTGGCTGGGACTCGAACTCACAACCTTCAGGTAGCTAGTCCAATGCCTTAACCACTTGGCCACGTGCCCACACATGAGAGTAATAATGAGCTAATTTATCCTTGGACATATGAGCCTTATGCACTACTTTAAACTGTATCAACACATGTTTAGCACATATAGAGGATGAATTAACTAATTGAAGAATTTTTTCCCATTTTTCACTAGGTAAAGTAATCTTAAGTTCCCTTTCCCAATCGGTTTTAACTATATTAGATACGTCTGGACGTATTCTCATAATTATATTATAAATGTTTGCTATTACACTTTTCTGACAAGGATCTAAACCTCAAATTTTTTCCAAAATATCCTGGAGTTACAATTATTTCGTTCTCCTTTACACTTGAGTACTGGTAATGACGTGAAACAATCCTGAACCTCCTGAAGATTGAATGCAGGCTCTTTCCTGTTCCCAACTGCATTTGATCTGCCACCTTGCTTTATTTGTTTACTTTATTTGAAAGCTCTTCTCTATCAGAAAGGCTTGCTTTCCACTTGGCTCTGCACCTATCGCTGGAGAGGCTGGTATTTAATTTTGATTCTGAACAATGGAGCTAGTTGGTAAGCAGCGTTGCCTTAGAGAGTAATTAAGAATGAAGCAAGATGACAGGAGTTACATTTGAAGACTGTGACCTAACAGGTACGAGCAAACCTTTTGGTGTATAGAGCAGCCAATCTTGCTGCATTGCTGTGTGGAGCTGAATCATGGACCACTTACAGGAGACAGCTGAAAGCCCTGGAAAAATAACACCAAAGAATCTTATGAAAGATTTTGAGGATCAGCTGGAAGGAAAGATGCACTAACGCAAGCATACTGGATGAGACCAACATGAAGAGCATCTCCACCATGATAAAGCAACACCAACGTTGACGGATAGCTCATGTCAGCCCGATGCCTAACGCACATCTCGCTAAAGAAATCCGTCACTCCCAGTTGAAGAAAGGTCATCGAGTCTGTACAGGAGAAAAGAAGTGGCTCAAAGATAACATCAAAATCAGCCTGAAGAAATTCAACATCACCTGTAAAAACTGGGAAGATATTGTACTCAATGCATACGCTTGGAGGAAATCTGTTTGAGCGGGAGCTGCACTGCGTGAGACTGAGCTCCGCTTTACTGCAGAGAACAAGCAGCAGCTGCAAAAGGAAAGACTGAACAACCAAAAGACCCGACCACTAACCACTTACTTGTACCCACATTGCAGCTGAATTTGTGGATCTCGGATCAGCTTCTACAGCCAACTGAGGACCCACCATAGACAACCCCTCAGGAGAATGTCATACTTGACTTGAGTGACCACACTCCTACTACATAACGATGGGGTTCTTTCCAAAACGCTTTAGTGAGCTGTTTGGGATGCCTGATGATAATATGACACTGACATGATCAATTTTACTGACACAACCTTCTAATTTCCATTTTTACACCATAAGACCTTAAGACATAGGAGCAGAATTAAGCTATTTGGCCCATTGAGTCTGGTCCACCATTCTATCATAGCTAATTTGTTATCCCTCAGAAGCACGTTCTCTTGCCTTCTCCCCATAATATTTGATGCCCTTACTAATCAAGAACCTTATATGTATGTGTGTGTGTGTATATATGTATATATATAATTTTAAGTATACTCAATGACGGCCTCCACAATGAATTCCACAGATTCACCACACTCCTCCTGTATTCTGAGGCTATGCCCTCTAATCCTAGACTCCCCCATGATAGGAAACATCCTCTCCACATCCACTCTCTAGGCCATTCAATATTTGATAGGTTTCAATGACATCCCCCTTCATTCTTCTAAACTCCAGCAAGTCCAGGCCCATTAAATGCTCCTCGTATATTATCCCTTAATTCCCAGAATCATTCTTGTGATCCTCCTCTGTACTCTCTCTAATTCTAGCACATATTTTCTCAGATAAGGGCCTAAAACTGCTCATAATACTCCAAGTACAGTCTGACCAATGCCTTATAAAGTCTCAACATTACATCCTTCCTTTTATATTTTAGCCATCTCGAAATGAATACCAACATTGCATTTGCCTTCCTCACCACCAACTCAATCTGCAAGTAAACCTTTCGGGAATCTCACACAAGGACCCCCAAGTCCCTTTGCACTTCTGATTTCTGAATTTTCCCCCCTGTTTAGAAAATACCCTATGCCTTTATTCCTTCCCCACACTATCTTCCATTTCTTTGCCCATTCTCCTAATCTGTCTTGGTCCTTCTTCCTCAAAACTACCTGCCCCTCTACTTAACTTAGTATCGTCCACAAACCTGGCTATAAAGCCATCAATTCCACCACCCAAGTCATTGACATATTCCGTGAGAAGTAGAAGTCCCAATACCAACCTCTGGAGGAAACCTCTGGTCTCCAGCAGTCCACCAGATTTTAGCTTTAAGTGGTTGTGAAATAATTCATTGTGGTATTTGAACTTGTGCTCAAGTAGATGCTCAGTCCAGACCATCAGATTATTGAACCAATATCTTTAATAATAATAATAAAGGCATCCGTTAGTCTTGTGAGACCATGGATCTGTGCCTGGAAAGTCTTCACTCTCCAGGGCACAGGCCTGGGCAAGGTTGTATGGAAGACCAGCAGTTGCCCATGCTGCAAGTCTCCCCTCTCCATGACACCAACGTTGTCCAAGGGGAGGGCATTAGGACCCATACAGCTTGGCACCAGTGTCGTCGCAGAGCGATGTGTGATTAAGTGCCTTGCTCAAGGACACAACACGTTCCCTTGGCTGGGGCTCGAACTCATGACCTTCAGGTAGCTCGTCCGATGCCTTAACCACTTGGCCACGTGCTCACTATCTTTACCGATATCTTTACCAGTGTGATATTGTAGTCCATCTCAAAGGATTGCCAGATAATGAGATGTTTTGGATTTTTATTGACAGGTCATGGTCTCAGGAAACACACACCATACAGTCCTCAAGAGTCTGCATCCTGATACGCCTTATGATATTTCAGTGGTCCCTGTGTTCCGGGAAGGTGATGGGGCTCCAAAGTCCAGCAGTGGAAGAACATGTAAGTCCTCAGTAAGAAGAGCATTTAAATTATAGGGTCTTCATTAGCTCCATAAGAATCAAAGCTATTTTAATCCAAAGAACTCCATCTCAACTTCTCGTCTACATGGTAAAGCAGCCAGCAGGTTATTTATTCATTTATTTGTTGCTATTATTATTTTTTTTTGTATTTGCACAGTTTGTCTTCTTTTGAACACTGGCTGCTTGTCAGTCTTTGTGCGTAGGTTTTCATTGACTCGATTGTATTTCTTTGTTCTACTGTGAATGCCCGTAAGAAAATGAATCTCAGAGTAGCATTTGGTGACAGCTTGAAATGTGGTGATGATCTTGAAATTCAGCTACAAATTGGGCAAGTATGACGTTGTAGCCATCTCTGAAACTTGGATAAAGGATGGCTGCCATTGGGAGATGAAAGTCCAAGGATATACAGTGTATCGGAAAGATAGGTTAGTAGGCAGAGGGGGTGGTGTGGCTCTGTGTATAAGAAATAATATTAAATCATTACAAAGGGATGACATAGGATCGGAAGGTGTAGAGTCTCTATGGGTTGAGTCAAGAAATGGCAAGGGTAAAAGGACCCTAATGGCAGCTAAACAGCATTTGGGATGTGGATTATAAATTACACCAGGAGATAGAAAAGGCGTGTCAGAACGGCAATGTCATGATAATCGTTGGAGATTTTAACATGAAAGTGGATTGGGAAAACAAGGCCAGTACTGGACCTCAAGGGCGAGTATTTGTAGAATGTCTAAGGGATGGCTTTTTAGAACAGCTTGTTGTTGAGCCCACTAGGGGATCGGCTGTACTGGATTGGGTATTATGTAATGAACCGGAGGTGATAAGAGAGTTTAAGATTAAGGAACCCTTGGGGAACAGAGATCACAATATGATCGAGTTCACTTTGAAATTTGAGGAGAAACTAAATTCCAATGTTGTCAGTATTTCAGTGGAATAAAGGAAATTACAAATTGATTGGAAAGGGACACTAGTAGGAAGGTCAGCAGAGCAACAATAACTGGAGTTTCTGCGAAAAATGAGGGAAGTGCAAGACAGATATATTCCAAATAAGAAGAAATTTTCGAATGGAAGAAGGTCACTACTGTAGCTGACAAGTGAAGTCAGAGCCAAAGTAAAAGCAAAAGAGAGGTATACAAGGAAACCAAAATAAGTGGGAAGGTAGAGGATTGGGAATCTTTTAAAAACTTGCAGAAGGAAACTAAGAAGGTCATTAGGAAGGAAAAGATGAATTATGAAAGGAAACTGGTGACTAATATCAAAGAAGATACTAAAATCTTTTTTAAGTATATAAAGGATAAAAGAGAGTTGAAGGCAGATATGCAACGAATAGAAAATGATGCTGGAGATATTGTAATGAGAGACACAGATGGCAGGGAACAAAATGAGAAGGTGCTCAGGAAGTTTAATGGTCTGAGGGTGGATAAATGTCTTGGACCTGATGGAATGCACCCTGGGTTCTGAAGGAAGTAGCTGGCACAATTGCGGAGGCATTAACAATGATCTTCCAAGAATCGATAGATTCTGGCATTGTACTGGATGAATGGAGAATTGCAAATATTACTCTGCTATTTAAGAAGGGTGGGAGGAAGCAGAAAGGAAACTATAGACCAGTTATCCTGACATCAGTGGTTAGCAAGCTGTTGCAATCAATTGTTAGGGATAAGATTATAGAGTACCTGGAGGCACATGATAAGATAGGCCAAAGCCAGCATGATTTCCTGAAAGGAAGATCCTGCCTGACAAATGTACTGCAAGTTTTTGAGGAAATTATGAGCAGGGTAGACAAAGGAGATGCAGTAGATGTGGTGAACTTGGAATTGCAGAAGGCCTTTGACAAGGTGCCACACATGAGGCTACTTAGCAAGATAAGACCCCGTGGAATTACAGGGGAGTTACTAGCATGGGTGGAGCATTGACTAATTGGAAGAAACCAGAGAGTGGGAATAAAGGGATCCTATCCTAGCTGGCTGCCAGTTACCAGTGGAGTTCCACAGGGTTCGGTATTGGGACCGCTGCCTTTTACGACGTATGTCAATGATTGGACGATGGGATTAATGGATTTGTGGCTAAATTTGCCGAAGATACAAAGATAGGTGGAGGAGCGGGTACTGTTGAGGAAACAGCGAGCCTGCAGAGAGACTTAGATAGTTTAGGGAAATGGGCAAAGAAGTGGCAAATGAAATACAGTGTTGGAAAGTGTATGGTCATGCTCTTTGGTGGAAGAAATAAATGGGAATACTATTATTTAGATGGGGAGAGAATTCAAAATGTAGAGATGCAAAGGGACTTGGGAGTCCTTGTGCAGGATACCCTAAATGTTAACCTCCAGGTTGAGTCAGTGGTGAAGAAGGCGAATGCAATGTTGGCATTCATTTCTAGAGGTATAGAATATAAGAGCAGGGATGTGATGTTGAGGCTCTGTAAGGCACTCATGAGACCACACTTGGAGTATTGTGTGCAGTTTTGGGCTCCTTATTTTAGAAAGGATATACTGACATTGGAGAGGATTCAGAGAAGATTCATGAGCACGATTCCAGGAGTGAAAGGATTACCGTATGAGGAACGTCTGACAGCTCTTGGGCTGTATTTCCTGGAGTTCAGGAGAATGAGGGAGGATCTCATAGAAACATTCTGAATGTTAAAAGGCCTGAACAGGTTGGATATGGCAAAGTTATTTCCCATGTTAGGTGAGTCTAGGAAACGAGGGCACAACTTTAGGATTGAAGGACGTCCATTTAGACCAAAGATGCGGAGAAATTACTTTAGTCAGAGGGTGGTAAATCTGTGGAATTTGTTGCCACAAGCAGCTGTGGAGGCCAAGTCATTGGGTGCATTTAAGGCAGAGATTGATACGTTCTTGATTAGCCAGGGCATCAAAGGGTCTGGGGAGAGGGCAGGGGAGTGGGGATGACTGGAAGAATTGGATCAGCCATGATTGAATGGTGGAGCAGACTTGATGGGCCAAATGGCCTACTTCTTTCCCTATATCCTATGGTCATATATGTAGCTTGATAATAAATTTGCTTTAAACTTTGATGCATAATCAAGGACCCCACCCACTCCTAACATTTTCTTTTTAACCCCATCCCATCATCGAATCATAGAAACCTTGCAACACAATACAGGCACTTGGCCCACAATACTGTGCCGAAAATGAACTTACTGTAGAAATTACCTAGGATTACCCATAGCCCTCTATTTTTCTATGCTCCATGTACCTATCCAGAAGTCTCTTAAAAGACCCTATCGTATTCACCTCCACCACCGTTACTGGCAGCCCATTCCACACACTCACCATTCTCTGCGTAAAAAACTTACCCCTGACATTTCCTCTGTACCTACTACCAAGTACCTTAAAACTGTGCCCTCTCACATTAGCTGTTTCAGCCCTAGGAAAAAGCCTCTGACTATCCACACGATCAATGCCTCTCATCATCATATACACCTCTATCAGGTCACCTCTCATCCTCCGCTGCTCTTAGGACAAAAGGCCAAGTTCACTCAACCTAATCTCATAAGGCATGCTCCCCAATCCAGGCAACATCTTTGTAAATCTCCTCTGCACCCTTTCTATGGTTTCCACATCCTTCCTGTAGTGAGGTGACCAGAACTGAGCATAGTACTCCAAGTGGGGTCAGACCAGCATCCTTTATAGCTTCAACATTACCTCTTGGCTCGTAAACTCAATCCCACGGTTGATAAAGGCTAGTGCACCGTATGCCTTCTTAACCATGGAGTCCACCTGCGCAGCAGCTTTGAGTGTCCTATGAACTCGGACTCCAAGATCCCTCTGATCCTCCACACTGCCAAGAGTCTTACCATTAATACGATATTCTGCCATTATATTTGACCTACCAAAATGAACCAAATGTTCATAAATCTTGCCTATTGAGAACTTTTCCGTCAATATACCAACCACTGAAGTAAGGCTCACTGGTCTATAATTTCCTGGGCTATCTCTACTCCCTTTCTTGAATAAGGGAACAAAATCTGCCAACCTTCCAATCCTCCGGAACCTCTTCCAACCCCATTGATAATGCAAAGATCATCGCCAGAGGCTCAGCAATCTCCTCCCTCATCTTCCACGGTAGCCTGGGGTGCATCTTTACATCTCGTCCGATCCTGGAGACTGATCCAAATTGATGCTCTCCAAAAGCTCAAGCGCATCCTCTTTCTTTATGTCTATATGCTCAAGCTTTTCAGTCCGCTGTAAGTCATCCCTACAATCACCAAGGTCCTTTTCTGTGGTGAATACTGAAGCAAAGTATTCATTAAGTACCTCTGCTATCTCCTCCGGTTCCATACACACCTTTCCACTGTCACACTTGACTGGTCCTATTCTCTCATGTATTATCCTCTTGCTCTTCACATTCTTGTAGAATGCCTTGGGGTTTTCCTTAATCCAGCTCACCAAGGCCTTCTCATGGCCTCTTCTGGCTCTCCTAATTTCATTTTTAAGCTCCTTCCTGCTAGCCTTATAATCTTCTAGATCTCTATCATTATGTAGCTTTTTGAACCTTCTGTAAACTTTTCTTCTTGACTAGACTTACAACAGCCTTTGTACACCATGGTTCCTGTATCCTACCATCCTTTCCCTGTCTCATTAGATCGTACCTATGCAGAATGCCACTCAAATATCCTCTGAAAATTTGCCACATTTCTGCCGTTCATTTCCTTGAGAACATCTGTTCCCAATTTATGCTTCCAAGTTCCTGCCCGATAGCTTCATATTTCCCTTTACTCCAGTTAAATGCTTTTTCCTAACTTGTCTGTTCCTATCCCTCTTCAATGCTATAGTAAAGGAGATAGAATTGTGATCACTATCTCCAGAATGCTCTCCCACTGAGAGACCTGACACCTGACCAGGTTCATTTCCCAATACCAGATCAAGTACAGCTTCTCCTCTTGTAGGCTTATCTATATATTGTGTCAGGAAACCTTCCTGAACACACCTAACAAACTCCTCCCCATCTAAACCCCTTGCTTTAGGGAGATGCCAATCAATATTTGGGAAATTAAAATCTTCCACCATGTCAACCTTGTTATTATTACACCTTTCCAGAACTTGTCTCCCTATCTGTTCCTTGATGTCCCTGTTACTATTGGGTGATCTATAAAAAACACCCAGTAGAGTCATTGATCCCTCCTGTTTCAAATTTCCACCCACAGAGACTCGGTAGACAATTCCTCCAAGACTTCCTCCTTTTCTGCAGCCGTGACACTATCTCTGATCAGCAGTGCTATGCCCCCACCTCTTTTGCCTCCCTCCCTGTCCTTGCTGAAACATCTGAAGCCTGGCACTCAAAATAAGCATTCCTGCCCCTGAGTCATCCAAGTCTCTGTAATGGCCACAACATCATAGCTCAAAGTACTGATCCATGCTCTCTGCTCATCTGTTTTGTTCATGATGCTTCTTGCATTAAAATGGACACACCTCAAACCATTGCTCTAAGCATATCCCTTCTCTGTCACCTACCTATCCTCCCTCTTGCTCTGTCTCCGAGCTTTCTCTATTTGTGAGCCAACCACCCCTTCCTCCGTCTCTTCAGTTCGATTCCCACCCCCAGCAATTCTAGTTTAAACTCTCTCCGATTGCCTCAGCAAACCTCCCTGCCAGGATATTGGTCCCCCTCAGATTCAAGTACAACCCGTCCTTTTTCTACAGGTCTTGCCTGCCCCAAAAGAGGTCCCCATCAGGCAGAAGATACAAAAGCCTGAAAGCACTTACCACCTGGCCGAAGGACAGCTTCTATCCCATTGTTAGCAGACTCTTGGACTGTCTCCTAGTTAAATAAAATGGAATTTTGACATTGTGACCTTACTGTCTGCCTGCAGTGTACTTTCTCTGTAACTTGTTGTTCTGCATTCTGTTCTTTGAATCATAGAAAAATATAGCACAGGAACATACCCTTTGCCCATCTAGTCCATGCCAAAGCATTTAAACTGCCGACTCCCATCAACTGCACCAGGACCATAGCCCTCCATAACACTATCATCCATGTACCTATCCAAACTTCTCTGAAATATTGAGATCAAGCTCGCATGTACCTTTTGTGCTGGCTAATCGTTTCACACTCTCACGACCCTCTGAGTGAAGAAGTTTCCCCTTGTGTTCCCCTTAAACTTTTCACCGTTCACCCTTAACCAATACAAACACCAGTGTTAGGATGCTGTTAGTTGACTATAGCTCAGCATTTAATACCATCATTCCTACAGTCCTGATTGATAAGCTACAGAATTTGAGCCTCTGTACCACCCTCTGCAATTGGATCCTTGACTTCCTAACTGGAAGACCACAGTCTGTGCAGATTGGTAATAATATCTGCTCCTTGCTGATGATTAGTACTGGGGCACCTCGGGTGTGCGCTTAGCCCACTGCTCTACTCTGTCTACACCCATGACTGTGTGGCTAGGCACAGCTGAAGTGTCATCTATACACTTGCTGATGATACATCCATTGTTGGCAGAATCTCAGATGGAGATGAGAGGGCGTACGGGAGTGAGATATATCAGCTAGTTGACTGATGTTGCAGTAACAATCTTGCGCTCAATATCAGTAAGACCAAAGTGCTGATTGTGGGCTTTCAGAAATGGTAGGACAAGGGAACATAAACCAATCCTCATAAGGGACTCAGAAGTGGAGAGAGTGCTCAATTTCAAGTTCTTGGGTGTCGAGATCTCTGATCTGGCACAGTTGTGTAACATTCGACAGTATCAGTGACCTGGGTTCAATTCCTGTTGCTATCTGTAACGAGTTTGTACATTCTCCCCATGACCATGTGGGATTCATCCGGGTGCACTGGTTTCCTCCCATGTCCCCCCAAAAAAATCACCTCCCGTTACTATCATATGGGCCTGCGAAGCTAGCCCAGAAACAATGAGACAATCATGGGCTGCCCTCAGCACATCCTCGGACTATGCTGCTTGTTGATGCAAATTGCACGTTTCACTACATGTTTTGATGTACCTGTGACATATAACCATAATTTCGTTATCTTACTCTACTATATAACACTTTTGCTGAATTGATTTGTCCTCCAAATATTCTTCAATCTGATGCGTCAATTAACTCTACACCAAGCGTTGTATTCAGAAGGTTTTGTTGGGATGGGGGGTGTGAATGCTGGCTTTGTTGCATCTATCTGTCGCTTTCTCTGAGAACGTAATGGAGTCTCTCCTTGTGTTCCATGCTCAGTAATCCGTGGGTCACCTGGTAACGTTCAAGTCTACAACCCATCACCGAACAGCCTGAACGTCCGCTGGACCAGCGCTCCAGGTCCCGTTCAGCAGTATAGGGTGGTTTATGCACCTCTGACTGGGACTCGACCCTCACAATACGTAAGTCTCTATATTCCAGCCTATATCGATCCTGTAATAAATACTTCCAACTGATTATCTTGTAGCTTTATGGAAAGCTTTGGCTAACTGAAGTGTATCTACACAAAACATAACATCTGGAGGAACTCAGCAGGTCAGGCAACATCTATGGAATTTAATAAACAGTTGACGTTTTGGGCTGAGACCCTTCAAGACTAGAAAGGAAAAGGGTAAAGAGCTCCCACCTCACTTTCCAGTCCTGATGGAGGATTTTGGCCTAACACATCGAACGTTTATTCATTTCTGTAGATGCTACCTGACCTGCTGAGCTCCTTCTGCATTTTGTATGTTGCTCTGGATTTCCAGCATTGCAGAATCTCTTGAGATTAAAACATAACATCTGTCATCCACTGGCTCTTCTCTCACCCCTTTTCCTCATCTGCCCATCACCTCTCTCAGTTGACTCTCCTCCTTCCCTTTCTCCCATGGTCCCTCTTCTATCAGATTTCTCCTTCTTCAGCCGTTTATTTTTTCCATCTATCGCCTGTCAGCTTCTCACTCCATTGCCCTGCCCCACCCACCCACCTTCCCCCTTACCTGGTCTCACCCATCATCTGCCAGCTTGTACTCCTTCCCCTCCTCCCTCTTATTCTGGCTTCTTTCCCTTTTCCATCCTGATGAGGGGTCTCAACCCAAAGCATCGTCTATTTATTCCCCGCCATAGCTGTTGCTTGATCTGCTGAGTGAAGGAACATAGCAGGTCAGTACAGCACAGTACAGGCAATAGGGTGAAGAGGCCTGCTATAGAGAGCACTCTGGAGTTATTTAAATATAGCAGATATTAATTCAAGCAGGAAGTAGTCTTCAGTTTTTATTGTAAATTGCAAGTAATTTCACCCACAGGCTGGCCAACAAGAAAAAGGGTTCATAGTAGTGTAGCGGTTACTGTGATGCTGTTACAGCTTGGGGCATTGGAGTTTGTAGTTCAATTCCAGCATCCTCTGTAAGCAATTTCATACGTCCTTTACTGTGTGCATGCTGGCCTCTGCTGAGTGTTCCGGTTTCTTCACAGTCCCAAGACATATTGGTTAGTGTGTTAAATGGTCATTGCAAATTGTCCTGTGATTCGGCTAGGGGTTAGTGGCCAGAATGGCTCGGAGGGTTGGGAGGACCTATTCTGCACTGTATCTCAAAATCAAAAAAAAAATCTTGAACGTGCTGACGTGGATGCATTTTTCTGTCGAGCAGATGGTGGTACCAGGGAATGCCAACAACGTGCTTCTGGAACGCCTGCAGCCAGACACGCCATACTCTGTGAACGTGGTGGCCCTGTACTCGGACGGGGAAGGAGGCCAGCTCTCCAGCGATGGCCGAACATGTAGGTTGAGTACCAGTAATAGAATGTGTGAGTGCAGGGTCTGCACTAATGTGCGAACATCAGGATTCTGGTTTATTATCACTGACGGGCAGACTGTGCAAAATTCTTAGGTATACACACACACACACACACACATATATATATATTTGATTCTAAATGGTTTATTGATTATTACAGAATGTCTTTCTGATGCTTTCTGCTCCCTCCTCTTTCCCTTCCCTTTTCCAAACTATGATTACTTTCAGCTTGCCCCATCCCACTCTCAGTCCACAATAGAGACCCATATCAGAATCAAGTTTATCATCACTCACATAGATCATGAATTTTTATATATGTGCTGACGTTGGAAAGAGTTCAGAGAAGATTCACTAGAATGATTCTGGGGATGAGAGGGTTAACATGTGAGGAACGTTTGTCCGCTCTGGACTGTATTCTTTGGAGTTTAGAAGAGTGAGGGGAGATCTCATAGAAACATTTCGAATGTTGAAAGGCATGGACAGAATGGATGTGGCAAAGTTGTTTCCCATGATAGGGGAGTCTAGTACGAGACGGCATGACTTAAGGATTGTTAAGGCGCCCATTCAGAACAGAAATACGAAGAAATTTTTTTAGTCAGAGGGTGGTGAATCTATGGAATTTGTTGCCACGGGCAGCAGTGGAGGCCAAGTCATTGGGTGTATTTAAGGCAGAGATTGATAGGTATCTGAGTAGCCAGGGCATCAAAGGTTATGGTGAGAAGGCGGGGGAGTGGTACTAAATGGGAGAATGGATCAGCTCATGATAAAATGGCAGAGCAGACTCGATGGGCCGAATGGCCGACTTCTGCTCCTTTGTCTTACGGTCTTATGGAGTTCTGGTGTTATAGTCCATGTTTCGGAAGCATACAGCAAGATTGACCAGATGTAACATTTTAGTAGCCTAAGCCTTGTCGTTATAGAAATGTGTCTGTTGGTAAAAATGGGTTTCATTTTTTGGAAGTTAGTAAGTTGGTTTCGGCAATGGCAATTCTTCTTTTTATTTCTACTTTACTTCTAGAATCTTGTGATATAAAGCTACCAAAGTAATTAAAGCTGGTCTTTTGTTCAATCTCTTGGTTACCGATGTACAATTGGCAGATGGGAGTATCTAAGAGGAGGTATCTAAATAGGCACAGAGTGTACAATTTCCGCAGTCCTCCCTTCACTTTCAATAAAGGTAGTGCATTTCTACTTTTGCCCAGTGACCAACAGAACAAATAAAAGATTCAAAGTGTGTTTATTATCAAAGTATGCCTGCAGTATACAACCCTGAGATTTGACTTCCCACAGACAGCCGCAGAACAAAGAAACACCGTGGAAACCAGTTCAACGAAAACATCTCACACCCAACGCGCGAGAAAAAGAACAGATATCACAAACGGCAAAAAGCGAGCGAGTAGCACACAGGATATTAAATATCAAACCGCAGGGTACTTTAGACAGTCAAGGAATATCCAGTTCGGCTCAATTCAGTTCATTGTAGCGCTGTCATTCGTTGGCTGCAGAGCCAATCCGACCTGATCAAAAATCACACAAAATAGGAGTAACCAGAAACACATGGTAAGGTGAACTGCAGAGTCCTCTAAAAATGAGCCCAGTCCACAAATCGAGCTGATTAAACCTTGCCCAAGACCCAAGACTCCTGCACCTTCCTCTGGCAGCAGAGGGAGAGGGAGACCAGTCAAATGCAGGCAGACTATAAATCTCTCTCTTGGAGCTAAGAGAGAGATTAGTACAGACATAGCGAGAGCTTTCTCTGCACCCTACCTGCACTCATAATATCCGGGAGCAAGTGATTGTTTCACTTCTGCCAAGCAGGTCTCTTCTCCTCTGTCTATGTGGCTAGGCAGGCCAACTGTACTTCTCCATGTCTCCAGTTAGGTGCCAAATGCCTGATGGTGCAGTTAGTATTGGCGAGCTCAGGACTAATATTCCTATCACATTCTGAATCTGTCTGGGTATGTGGTAAATATATCTGGGCTGTTAGTTTATTTAAAGTGGAGGGTCTCGGAGCCCGGGAGGATTTTCATGGTAATGTTATGCTGTGTGTGCTTCTCAGTGCCTTGGTAAAAGAGCCAACATAATCAAAGGCCCCACCCACCCTCGACATGCTCTCTTCTCCCCCCTCCCGTCGGGCAGAAGATACCAAAGCCTAAAAGCATGTACCACCAGGCTCTAGGACAGCTTCTACCCCACTGCTCAAGGACTCTTGAGTGGTCAAATAGCAGGGGGTAATGGTCTGAAGCGATTACAAGGAAGGCTTGACAGTGGCTATACCTCATTAGGAGTTTGAGGAGAATTGGTATGTCACCAAAGACACTCGCATATCTCTACAGATGTACCATTCTGACTGGTTGCCTCACCATCTGGTATGGAGGGACCACTGTGCAGGATCAGAAAGATGGTTGTAAACTCAGCCAGCTCCATCTCAGGCACTGAGTTCCCCAGCATCAGTGTACTTTCAACAGGTGATGCCTCAGGAAGGGGTTATCCACAATTAAGGGCCCCCGTCACCCAGGACATGCCCTCCTCTCATTGCTACCATCAAGGAGAAGGTACAAAAGCCTGAAGAGGCACACTCAACATTTCAGGAATAGCTTCTTCCCTTCCGCCATCAGATTTCTTAATGGACAATGAACCCATGAAAAGTACCACAGTATATTTTTTCCTCTCTTTGTGCAACTTACTTAATTAGGGAAGACAATCAGACAATCTCTGGCCCCACCAAATATATGAGATTGAGGTGCAAAACCTCCTGTTTGTGTGGATGTTGTGTGATGTGTTACCCTGTTACAAATCAGTACCATGAAATAACAAACGGTACACCATATGCAATTAAACAATTTAGTACCTCTTTGTGTGCGTGTCTGATGGTGTGGTTAGTATTGGTGAGCTCAGGACTAATATTCCTATCACGTTCTGAATCTGTCTGGGTATGTGGTAAATATATCTGAGCTGTTAGTTTATTTAAAGTGAAGGGTCTTCATACTTTTTTATATATATATATATATATATATATATACACACACACACCCCCACCCACCCACCCACCCACATCTAGTATATATCCTCAGAGTCCTGATGAAAATTAGAGATAAAAAATAAAAGATTACCTTTTTTTGATACATATACATTGAAATACACAGTATAGTGAAATACTTTGTTGACAATAAAATCAAATCTACGAGGATCGTGGCTGGTGGCCAGCCCGCATACGTTGCCATGCTTCCAGCACCAACACTGCATGCCCATAACTCACTTGCCCTAACCGTACATCTTTGGAACGTGGGAGGAACTGGAGCACCCGGGAAAGCCGTGCCATCGTGGGGAGAACCTACAAGCTCTTGCAGTGGCGGGAATTGAACCCGAGTTATTGATCACTATCCAAAATAGTTTTTCACTGTACTCAGTGCGTGAGACAATAATATAATAAATCTGAAATAATAAACCAATAGATTGTCACGTCATGGAAAGAGCATCATCCCCTGCAATTACTATACAAAAGACACCCTGATGTGATGATAGTTAGGGGTTGAATCTTCGTGGATCAAAGAAATATCTTTCACTCAGACAAGGACGTGGATGTTAATACATAGAACACAAAAAACTCAGCAGCATAGCACAATGGATATCGACTTCTCCTTCCAGTGAACAAATTCCCCCCCCTCCTCTATTTCCCTCTCTGACCTTTCACTTCTTCTCACCTATCTATTACTTCCCCCTGGGTCCCCCCCTCCTTCTCTTCCTCCTGTTGTCCACTCTCCTCTCCTATCAGATTCCTTCCTCTCCTGCCATTCAGCTTTCTCACCTGCCTGGCTTCACCCTTCCATCTTCCCCCTTCCCCCACCTTCTCATGTCTTAAATACCTCTGACGTATCTGCCTTTACCACTACCCTGGGAGTGTGCTCCATTGACCACAACTCTCAGTGTAAAAGGATTACCTCTGACGTCCCACCATCCTAGACTTTCCTACAATCACCTTGAAGTTATGTCCCCCTTGCATAAGCCATTTCTGCCCTAGAGAAGAGTCTCTGGCTGTCCACTCGATCGATGCTATTTCCAAGAGATGATGAAGCAGGCTGAGATTGATTGGGAGCAGTGTCATTACCTGTGGACATCGAAAATTCAACCAGTGATGCTTTTATGCTTGCAAAGAAACTATTCAGCCTGACTGCGTCTTCCAGACCTAATTCCTACTTAATATGCAGCATATTTCTCTGATGAGTTAGAATTCTTCGACATGGTTTATTCTGCGTAATGTCCCCCGTGTGAGAGCATTTGATGTGAACTGGAGGGGCGGGGGATGCTCAGGAGAATAGTTTTGGGAATGAAAGAGTTAATGTATGAGAAATGTTTAATAACTCTGACCCTGTATCCGCTGGAGCTTAGAATAATGATGAGGGATCTCATTGAAACCTGCTAAATATTGAAAAGCCTAGATAGAGTGGATGTGGAGAGGATGTTTCCTCATAGTGGATGAGTCTAGGACCAGAGGGCACAGATCAGAATAGAGGGATGCCCTTTTAGAACAGAGATGAGATGGAATTTCTTTAGCCAGAGGGTCATGAGTCTGTGGAATTCATTGTCATGGACAGCTGTGCTGGACATGACAATGGGTATATTTAGAGCAGAGGTTAACAGGTTCTTGGTTAGTCAGGGCATCAGAAATTACAGAGAGAACACAGGAGAATGGAGTTGAAGGGGATAAGAAATCAGCTATGATGGAACAGTGGAACAGACTCGATAGTCCCAATGACCTAATTCTGCTTCTATGTTTTATGGATATTTTTATTTCTCTGCAGTAAGCCGGAGTGGACCAAGAAACATGAGGGTGTATGATGCGACCACCAATACCCTAAGTGTGAGCTGGGACCATGCGGAAGGGCCAGTCCAACAGTACAGGATCGTATACGCCCCAACAGTCGGAGACCCAATTGAGGAGTTTGTAAGTATCAATTTTCATCTGGCATATAGCCTCAGTTGTAAATAAAAATTCGACTGCTTAAATTCCATTGCTTGAATGTCTGCAGAAACAGGGCTCTGTGAGTCTCTGTGAGTGCACTGAGGAAGTTGAAACACAATGTCTGTGAATCTATGAGTCCCCTGAGGACCAGCGATGGCAGACCCCAAGTTGGAGAAGTGTGTGTGTGAGAGAGAGAGAGAGATACATATATATCTACTTTGACAATGCATCCATGCCAAGCTCATCAATCTCATCAACTTTGCCTCCAACTTGCACCCTGCCATTAAATTCACTTGGTCCATTTCTGACACCTCCGTTCCCTTTCTCAATCTCTGTCTACCGATATCTTTTATAAACCTACTGACTGCCACAACTATCTGGACTCTTCCCACTTCTTCTCCTGTAAAAAAGTTATTCCTTTTTCTCAGTTCCTTTATCTTCACTGCATCTGTTAATAGGATGAGATTTTTTTTTTCCCAGAACATCTGAGATGCCTTCTTCAAAGAACAGACTTCCACTATTGATGCTGTCTTCCATTCCCCAGGCATTCACCCTCATCCAATTTTAGTGCCACCTCAAAAGGGATAGAGTTTCTCTTGTCCTCACCTACCACCCCATAACCTTCTGCATCCAGCACAACATTCTCAAAGGAATTCATAAAATCATGAGGGGTATGGATAAGGTGAATGGTCATAGTGTATTCCCCAGGGTTGGGGAGTCAAAATTGAGTGGGCACAGATACAAGATAAGAGCAGAGAGATTTGAAAGGGTGCTGAGAGGTAGCTTCTTTACCCAGAGGGTGTTGAGTACTTGGAACAAGCTGCTGTAGGAAGTGTTTGCGGCTGGTACAATTGCACAGTTAAGAGACATTTGAAGAGATGCATGGAGAGCAGGGGCTTGTAGAGTTCTGGGCAGAAGTGGGCAATCGGAGCTTGCAATGATTGGCATGGTAAATTGAGCTGACTAGCATGCATTATTCTGTAGCTCGATGACTGACTGTGTTAGGGGTAAGATACTGGCGTAAATTCATGTTTATATACTTACAGACAGAAAGAGTAGTCTGAGGCAGTGAACAGCAGGATATTATTGGGATCAATATTTGGGCTATATCTATTCTTAGTCAATACTGTTAATTATTAAGGGGAAGTTATGGGTAATATACTGATGTTTGCTGCCATTATAAAGCTAGGTGGCAACTAGCTCTGTGAGGGGAATTTGGAGGTGCTTCAAGGGTCATATTAACAGGCTAAGGGAAAGGGCAAAGATGTGACAGATGGAATATAACATGTTCAAGGTCAAGGACAGCTTCTATCCTGTGATCAGAGACCCGAACTGACTTTTTATAGATGAGTCGAACCTTAAATTTCTCAAGTTATCTCAATGTGATCTCTGTATATACTTCCAGCTGTCTGAGTAAAGCAGCCAACTTAAACAAGGGCCCAATCCACCTTGGACGTCCTCTCTTCTTCCCCATTCCCAACAGGCAGGAAAAACAAAATCCTGAGATCATGATCGCTAGGCTCAAGGGCAGCTTCTATCCTGCTGTTACAAGAGCATTGACGTCCTCTAGTTTGATAAGATGGACTCTTTTACCTCGTAATATCCTTGCACCTTATTATTTGCTTGCAGTGCTTGGTATTAGACCATAAGATTATTAGATATAGGAGCAGAATTAGGCCATTTGGCCCGTCAAGTTGCTCCACCATTTCATCATGGCTGATCCAATTTTCCTCTCAACCCCAATCTCCTGCTCTCTCCCTGTATCCCTTCATGCCATGACCAATCAGGAATCTATCAACCGCTGCCTTGAATGTACATGAGGAGTTGGTCTCCACAGCTGCCTGTAGCAATGAATTCCACAGACATACCACTCTCTGGCTAAAGAAATTCCTTCTCATCTCCATTCTAAAAGGATGCCTCACTATTCTGAGGCTGTGTCCTCTGTTCTTACACCCTCCCAACAAAGGAGACGTCCTCTCCACATCCACTCTATCAAGACCTTTCACCATTTGATAGGTTTCATTGAGGTCACCCCTCGTTCTCCTGGATTCGAGTGAATACAGGCCCAGAACCATCAAGTGCACTTCATATCACAACCCATCAAACCTAGCATCATTTTCATGAACCTCCTTTGAACCCGCTCCAGTTTCAACACATCCTTTCTAAGATAAGGGGCCCAAACCTGCCCACAGTACTTCAAGTGAGACATCACCAGTGCTTTAAAAGTCTCAGCATTACATCCTTGCTTTTATATTCTAGTACTAACATAGAAACATAGAAAACCTACAGCACAATACGGTCCTTTTGGCCCAGAAAGTTGTGCTGAACATGTCCCTACCTTAGAAATTACTAGGCTTACCCACAGCCCTCTATTTTTTAAGCTCCATGTACCTATCCAAAAGTCTCTTAGAAGACCCTATGGTATCTGCCTCCACCACCATTGCCGGCAGCCCGTTTCACGCACTCACCACTCTCTGAGTAAAAAACTTACCCCTGACATCTCCTCTGTACCTACTCCCCAGCACCTTAAACCTGTGTCCTCTTGTGGCAGCCATTTCAGCCCTGGGAAAAGGCCTCTGACTATCCACATGATCAATGCCTCTCATCATCTAATACACGTCTATCAGGTCACCTCTCATCCTCCGTCGCTTCAAGGAGAAAAGGCCGAGTTCACTCAACCTGTTTTTATAAGGCATGCTCCCCAATCCAGGCAACATCCTTGTAAATCTCCTCTGCACCCTTTCTATGGTTTCCACATTCTTCCTGTGGTGAGGTGACCAGAACTGAGCACAGTACTCCAAGTGGGGTCTGATCAGGGTCCTATATAGCTGCAAAATTACCTCTCAGCTCTTAAACTCAATCCAATGATTGATGAAGGCCAATGCACCATATGCCTTCTTAACCACAGAGTCAACCTGTGCAGCTGCTTTGAGCGTCCTGTGGACTCAGACCCCAAGATCCCTCTGATCCTCTACACTACCAAGAATCTTACCCTTAATACTGTATTCTGCCATAATATTTGACCTACCAAAATGAACCACTTCACACTTATCTGGGTTGAACTCCATCTGCGACTTCTCAGCCCAGTTTTGCAACCTATCAATGTCCCACTGTAACCTCTGACAACCCTCCACACTATCCACAACATCTCCAACCTTTGTGTCATCAGCAAACTTACTAACCCATCCCTCCACTTCCTCATCCAGGTCATTTATAAAAATCATGAAGAGTAAGGGTCCCAGAACAGATCCATGTGGCACACCACTGGTCACTGACCTCCATGCAGAGTATGACCCATCTACAACCACTCTTTGCTTTCTGTGGGCAAGCCAGTTCTGGATTCACAAAGCAGTTTCTCCTTGGATCCCATGCCTCCTTACTTTCTCAATAAGCCTGGAATGGGGTACCTTATCAAATGCCTTGCTACAATCCATATACACTAGATCTACTGCTCTTCCTTCATCAATGTGTTTAGTCCCATCCTCAAAAAATTCAATCAGGCTTGTAAGGCACAACCTGCCCTTGACAAAGCCATGCTGACTATTCCTAATCATATTATACCTCTCCAAATGTTCATAAATCCTGCCTCTAAGCATCTTCTCCATCAACTTACCAACCCCTGAAGTAAGACTCACTGGTCTATAATTTCCTGGGCTATCTCTACTCCCTTTCTTGAATAAGGGAACAACATCCGCAACCTTCCAATCCTCCGGAACCTCTCCCATCCCCATTGATGGTGCAAAGATCATTGCCAGAGGCTCAGCAATCTCTTCCCTCGCCTCCTACAATAGCCTGGAGTACATCCCATCCGGTCCTGGCGACTTATCCAACTTGATACTTTCCAAAAGCTCCCACGCATTCTCTTTCTTAATATCTAATGCTCAAGCTTTTCAATCCGCTGCAAGTCATTACTACAATCACCAAGATCCTTTTTGGTAGTGAACACTGAATTAAAGTATTCATTAAGTACCTCTGCTATTCCCTCCGGTTCCATACACACTTTCCCACTGTCACACTTGATAGGTCCTGTTCTTTCATGTCTTATCCTCTTGCTCTTCACATACTTGTAGAATGCCTTGGGGTTTTCCTTAATCCTGCCTACCAAGGCCTTCTCATGGCCCCTTCTGCCTCTCCTAATTTCCTTCTTAAACTACTTCCTGTTAGCCTGATAATCTTCTAGATCTCCAACATTACCTCACAATGTACTCTTGCAATGAATGCTAACATTGCATTTGCCTTCCTCACTGTAGACTCAACCTGCAAATTAACCTTTAGGGAATCCTGCACAAGGACCCCCAAGTCCTTTTGCACCTCATTTTTTTGTATTTTCTCTTCATTTAGAGAATAGTCAAGCCTTTCATTTCTTCTACCAAAGTGCATGACCATGCACTGTGTTCCATCTGCCATTTTATTGCCCATTCTCCTAAAATGTCTGCCCTTCTGTAGCCTCTCTACTTCCTCAAAACTATCTTTCTCTCCATCCATCTTCATTTCGTTTGCAAACTTTGCAACAAAGCCACTAATTCCATCAGCCAAATCATTGATATATAATACTAGTTGCTGGCAGTCAGTCAGAAAAGGCTCCCTACATTCCCACTCTTTGCCTCCTGCCAATGAGCCTCTGTATTCACTAAGAGGTTGTGACTCTGATCTGCCTTGTTGTTTGTTAAAGAAAAGTCTTGCTCTGTTCTTGTTTCAGACCTATGTTCCTGGAAGAAGAAACAACGTGATCCTACACTCTCTCATGCCTGACACTCCATACAGAATCAATGTGGTGGCCATGTACGATGATGGGGATGGAGGACAGCTGACAGGAGATGGCAGGACAGGTGATCACCTTCTATTTAATGGTGCAGAGCCAGAACCAGTGTATCATCACTGACATATGCTGTGACTTTGTTATTATGTTACAGCAGTTCAGTTTCAAGACAAGAATGTTTCAATTGTATGGGAGAGGAATAATGAGGTAGTGAGGTACCAGTCTGAAATCTGATGGCTGAGGGGAAGAAACTATTAGAACTATAGAACCATAGTACATTACAGCACAGAAACAGGCCTTTTGGCCCTTCTTGGCTGTGCCGAACCATTTTTCTGCCTAGCCCCATGGACCCGCACCTGGACCATATCCCTCCATACACCTCCCATCCATGTACCTGTCCAAGTTTTTCTTAAATGTTAAAAGTGAGCCCGCATTTACCACTTCATCTGGCAGCTCATTCCACACTCCCACCACTCTCTGTGTGAAGAAGCCCCCCTAATGTTCCCTTTAAACGTTTCTCCCTTCACCCTTAACCCATGTCCTCTGGTTTTTTTCTCCCCTAGCCTCAGTGGAAAAAGCCTGCTTGTATTCACTCTATCTATACCCATCATAATTTTATATACCTCTATCAAATCTCCCCTCATTCTTCTACGCTCCAGGGAATAAAGTCCTAAATTATTCAACCTTTCTCTGTAACTCAGTTTCTCAAGTCCCAGCAACAAGTCCCTTGTAAACCTTCTTTGCACTCTTTCAACCTTATTAATATCCTTGCTGTAATTTGGTGATCAAAACTGCACACAATCCTTGGATCTTGGATCTTTCAGTGTGGTTCTTTGGGCTCTTGTACCTTTCCCCTAATAAGAGGTCACCTCCTCGGTGCTGAGTGACAGATGCGTGCTTTCTTGATCACTACTTCCTGGAGTTGTCCTCGATGGAGGAGAGGGTTGTTCCTGTGATGGAATTGGCTGAGTCTACCAGCCTCTTTGGCCTCTTTTGATCATGCATATTGGATTCTCCATGCCAGGTGCTGATGCAACCACTCAGAATGCTCTCCATGGTACATCTCTAGAAATTTAAAAGAGAAGAGGGCATATCCCGGGTTGCCTGGGTCCTTAATGGATCCCAGTTTCTTGAGGTGTCAGCTTTTGAAGCTGCCCTTGACGGTGCGGAAGCTCGTGCCCATGTTGGAGGTGGCTGAGCTTGTAACCTGCTGCAGCTTTTTCCGATCCTGTGCAGTGGCCCACCATCCCAGGCGATGATGCAACCACCATACATCCATAGAAATTTGCAAGACTCTTTGATGACATAAACCTGTAGTCCCCAACCTCCAGGCCGCGGACCGATACCGGGCCGCGAAGAGTGCAGGGGTGCAGCGGTAGCTGGAGCGCACCCAGCACATCTTTAAGAAAAAAGCCGAAGTAAACAAGCTAATTAATTAGGTGCCGCCCGGCACGTAAATGTTGGCCCAGATCAGAGGCGATTGCCGATTTCACTTGCTCTTCGTTCCATTGTTTGGTCAATTTAAACTCCAGCCCAGACAGGCTGAAAAGACGGGGCTGTCAGGATCGAGGTGACATGTTGAATCTACACAAACTTCTAATAAAGTATAGGCACTGCTGTGCTTTCTTTGTAATGACAGTTACATGCTGGTCCCAGGACAGATCCTCTGACACTTTTCAGAAAGAGAAACGTTGATCCTTAATGCCGAAGAATTTAAAGTTATTGACCCTCTCCACCTCAGTTTCTCTAATGAAGACTGGCTTCTGGGCGGCACCTAATTAATTAGCTTGTTTATTTCGGCTTTTTTCTTGAAGATGTGCTGGGCGCGCTCCGTCTACAACTGCCCCCCTGCATGCTTCGCGGCCCGGTATCGGTCCGCGGCCCGGAGGTTGGGGACCACTGACATAAACTCAAACTCCTAACGAAGTAGAGCCACGTCTTTGTGATTGGGTCCAGGATAGATTCTCTGATCTGTCTTGCAGTTTTGCTTCTAATCCTCTGATCAGGAGAAATGAATGATAGGTCTTTGTCAGTTGTTAGGTTATAAATTGTGGGGGAGTCAAAGTCCAGAGGACACAGCCTCAGAAAAGAGAGTATTGAATCTGTGGAATTTGTTGCAACAGAGGCTGTGGAGGCCAAGTCATTGTTTATATTTAAGGCAGAGGTTGATAGATTCTGGATTAGTCAGGGCAAGGAGAGAGGTGCTCGACAAAGTAGTCCCCCAGTTTATGCGGGATAAACAGTATATATGTTGGGGATAAACTGTCTTCCTCATTCGCCCTCTTTAGTTCTACTGATATTTCATTGCATTCCTTACTTTTGTAGCTTAACATATCATAATCGGGTTTATTGCCACTGACATATGTCGTGAAGTTTTTTGTTTTGCAGCAAAAAATAGTGCAATGCTATATATTATCTTAAGAAATATGTATCAAATAATTAAATTAGTGCAAAAAGAGATTAAGATAGTGAGATGGTGTTAATGAACTCTCAGGTGTTGGGGCCCGTGACATCTTGGATTGAATCCACACATTCTTAAGTGGGAGGGTGAGCAGCCAGAGGTAGTGGTCCAAGTCAGTACAAATGACATGGGTAGGAAGGGTGACGAGGTCCTGCAACGTGAATTCAGCGAGTTAGGCGCTAAGTTAAAGGACAGGACCTCCAGGGCTGTGATCTCAGGATTGCTACCCATGCCACGTGCTCGTGAGGCCATAAATAGGAAGAGTATACAGTTTGACACGTGGCTAAGCAGTTGGTGTAGGAGGGAGGGCTGCAGTGTTTTGGATGATTGGACTCTCTTCCAGGGAAGGTGGGACTTGTACCGAAGGGACGGTTTGCGCATGGACTGGGGGGAAACTAATACAGTATCCTTGTAAGAAAGTTTGTTTGTGCTGCGCAGGGGTTTAAACTAGAGTTGCAGGGGGATGGGGTCCAGAGGGCCAGTGGTTGGGGGAAAGGCGTTGTAAGCCTACATGCAAAGTCAGGAGTCAAAAAGTCGAGCATGGTAGGACTAACGATCGGAGTTGTGTATATTTCAACGCAAGGAGTATTGTGGGAAAGATGGATGAGCTTAGAGCATGGAATTATTACACAGGTACATGGATGGGAGGGGTACAGTCTGGGTGCAAGCCAATGGGACTAGACTAGATATGCTGAATGGCGTGCTTCTGTGCTGCAGTGTTCTATGACTCTGTGACTGATTGGAAATCTGGTGGCAGAGGGGAAGAAACTGTTCCTAAAACGTTGAGTGCAAAATTTTCTTTTGCTTTTGTTATTTATTCCTCTTGTCAAGATGCATGTGTATTTAATCATCGTATCAGTGAACCATGGGAAGAGGCCACTTGTTTGGTTCTTTGAAAGAACAACTCAATTACTTCCACATTCTGCTCCTTCCTGTACTTTTTCCAAGTACTTATGCAATTTCCTTTTGAAGGTCTCTTTCCTGCGGTATGTTTCATAAGTATCAAGGCTCTCTATGTAAAAGGTCTCCTCCGCAGAATTATGCAGCATGAACACATCCAGCATAGGAGGGGACATTCAGCTCACAGCCCCTTTGCCAGAGCATTGAAGAACTTCTCCAATGTTATCCCGAACCTGACTTTTCTCCTTACTGCCTCTTCAAGACCATAAGGCATAGGAGCAGAATTAGGCCATTGAGCCCATCAAGTCTACTCCGCAGTCCTTGCAATTGCACTGCTTTTGTCTCAAAACATGCTGGGAATGGAATTGGTTTATTATTGTCAGATATACCAAGTTACCGTGAAAAATTTGTCTTACATACTATTCATACAGATCATTTCATTACACAGTACATTGAAGTAGAACAAGGGAAAACAATGACAATGCAGAATAAAGTGTAGCAGCTACAGAGACAGTACAGTGCAGACAGATGATGAGGTGCAAGATCAGAACAAGGTTTAGTGGGAGACCGTGTCTATTCTTTCGTACTTGGCGACCATTCAGTCATCTTGTAACAGTGGGGTAGAAGCTGCCCTGGATCCTGATGGTAAATGCTTTCAAGCTTTTGTATCTTTTGCCAAATGGAGGAGGGGATAAGAGAGAATGCCTGGGATGGGTGGGGTCTTCGATTATGCTGGCTACTTAACTGAGGCAATACGAAGTATAGATAGAGTGCATGGAGGGAGGCTGGTTTCTGTGTTGTGCTGAGCACAGATTCTTGTGGTCATGGGCAGGGCAGTTGCATCCATATGGAATGGTTTTTTATGGTGCATCATTAAAAGTTGGGAAGAGTTGGTGAGATGGTGCCCATGTGATTGTCCATTTGGGTACAGTCACTGTTGAGTTGCGGGGTACGCCAGCCCAGGCGACATGAGAAGAATTCTGCTGCTGTGTCTTATGTCTTATGGTCTCATCCATGTACCTATCCAAACTTCATTTAGATATTACCATTGAACTTGCATCTACCACTTTTGCTTGAGGTGAAAATTCTGTTCATACTTTGCAGTGCTGAACTGCAAACGGACTGGGTTCTTTTGGAAGTCAAGAAAGAGGCACAGAACTTGTTGCTTCATGATCATTTTAATAAGTGCTAATAGAACAAAGGGAATTGTAAACATAGAACTACAAAAGTCCAGTAGCTAATAACAAAAATAGAATAAAGAAAGATGGCTGGGCAATATGTTCAGCTCTTTTTATATGCAGCTCCCATTCAAATAATGCAATACTAGAGAACTTTCTAGAATCGTACAGAATTGGAACCACAATGGGACACATTGAACAACTGCATATACATACTGTGACCACTAGGAAACATACTAAGCAGATTCATGTACATAGATAGTAATACAAAATGCAAGCAGGCATAAAAGTTAGGCTGTAAAGTAAATAACAAGTTTACAGCCTAATTGAATAGGGCTCAAGTTGGACGTGACCCAGAGCTGATAAAAGTGAAGCAGATACTTTATACTTTATTGTCACCAAAGAATTGATACTAGAACATACAATTATCGCAGTGATACTAGAGAACCATAAGACCAGAAGATATAGGAACAGAATTAAGCCATTCGGCCCATCAAGTCTTCTCTGCAGTTTTATTGCGGCTAATCCATTTCTATCTCAGCTCTAATCTCCTTCCTTCTCCGTAAATGCCTTCATGCCCTGCCTAATCAAGAATCTATCAAACTATTCTTTAAATATACCCAATGACTTGGCCTCCACTGCTGCCTGTGGCAACAAATTCCACAGATTCACCACTCTCTGGCTAAAGAAATTCCTCCTTAGCTCCGTTCTAAATGGTTGTCCCTCTGTTCTGAGTCTGTGCCCTTTGGTCTTAGACTCCTCAACCCTAGGAAACATCATTTGCACATCCACTCTATTGAAGCTTTTCCACATGGATAGAGCTGCTTAAGTGCCCTTTGCTTAAGACCATGGGTGAATTTGGTTTTAGAGCGATATCTCTGGCTCTGCAAGAAATCCATATATCATGATGAAGTGTGATTTCTCATATTGCTTTAATAGATTCAGAGCTTGCATCAGAACTGGATGACACATTCAGCAGCCACTTTATTTGGTACACTAGTGTACTTGCTCATTAATGCAAATATTTCTTCAGCTAATCATGTGGCAGCACTTCAAGGCATAAAAGTGTGCTGTCGTGGTCAAGAGGATCACTTGTTGTTCAGACCAAACTGAAGAATAGGGAAGAAATGTGACTCTGGAATGATTATTGGTGCCAGATGGGATGGTTTGAGTATCAGAGTCTGCTGATCTTCCTGGGATTTTCATGCACAACAGTCTCTAGAATTTACAGAGAATGGTGAGAGAAACAAAAAACATCCAGTGAGTGGCAGTTCTGTAGGCAAAAATGCTTTGTTAATGAGAGAGGTCAGAGGAGAATAACCAGTGTGGTTCAAGCTGACAGGAAGGCAACAATAACTCATATAACCATGTGTTACAACAGTGGTGTACAGAAGAGCTTCCGTTAATGCATAACATGTCGAAACTTGAAGTAGATGGTCTACAGCAGCAGACCATAAGCATACACTCTGGCCATTTTATTAAGTACCTTCTGTACCTAATAAAGTGGCCAGTGAGTGTAAATCTACAGGTCTGGATTACCAGGCCAGTTACATAACTACTTCAATACCACATTGTCCTGCTGAGCCTGTTGGCATTGAAGTTAATTGTAAAGTCTCCAAAAGCTGCCTTCTGTTGAGATCAACTAACTGCTGGCAGTTGACTTTTCATTAACCCAGATCTTCTAGGATTATTTCTATTAGTTTATAGCCAATAAGTAGTACAGTCCTACGTTTTAAAATCTGGCCAAGAAAAGAAAATCAGGAATTGGCCTCTATCACCAAACCTCAAATCTGTAAGCTTACTTGCAGAGGATTAGTTTAATTTCAGTGATCAAGAAAACATGTAGATGAATCCATCCACATTGTAGCTAGTTATGAGTCCTGCCTCAAGCCAATTTGTCTTCGCCCTAGAGCAGAACGTCAAAGATTCAAGATGCAGTTCAGAGGCTCTCTGCATCATGGGCTGGTATGAAAATACCAAAATACCAATGCCCTTGAATGGGAAAGCCTACAAAGAGTAGTGGATAGGTCCCAGTCCGTCGTGGGCAAAGGCCTCCCCACCATTGAGCATCTCTACATGAAGCTCTGTCACAGGAAAGCTGCATCCATCATTAAACTCCCCCATCATTCTGGCCATGCAGCTGCCATCAGGAAGGAGGTACAAGAGCCTCAGGACCTACACCACCAGGTTCAAGAACAATTGTTCCTCCTCAGCTATCAGGTTTTTGAACCAGAGGGGGATATCTTCACTCAATTTCACTCACCCCAACACTGAACTGTTCCCACAAACTATGGATGCACTTTCAAGGGCTCTTCACCTCATATTCTTGATATTTACTGCTTAATTTTTATTATTACTTCTTTGTTTTTTTTTTGTTTCTTTGTATTTGCTGTGAATGCCTGCAAGAAAATGAACCTCAGGGTTGTACATGTACTTTGATATTGTTTATTTCAGACTTTGATCTTTTGGATGTGATGTCAAAATGTGGCTTACTCAGTCCTCTCAGGTGAGGTTAGAAGATCCCGAGTTAGTTCTCGTAGGCAGCCTCTTCGGTGCAAGGAAGCTTTTGATCTCATAACCTCTGTTATGGTAACCATAGCAATATTTTCCAGTGTTAAGACATAGGTGGAATATGTTTTCTAGGTTTGTTGGATTCTATGTGTCATTTTGTCTTCCTGTTTTGTGATTTTAAATGTTTAACAAATGTAGATCAATAAATATTGAGATACAGATCACTTTCTGTGTAAGGGGTGATACTTTCTTGCCAGGATGTCCACCCACTCTAAGACATTTGGAGCAGTATACAGCCATTTTGCCTGTCGAGTCTGCTCTGACATTTCAACGAGATTGATTTATTATCCCTCTCAACCACATTCTCCCGCCTTCTCCCTGTAACCTTTGACACCCTGACTAATCAGGAGCCTATCAACCTCCACTTGAATATACCCAAAGACTTGGTCTCCACAGCCATCTGTGACAATCAATTTCCCAGATTCACTGTCCTCTGGCTAAAGAAATTCCTCCATATCTCTGTTCTAAACATCATCCGCATGTCCTCTGTCTCTAGGCCTTTCAGTATGTGATAGGTTTTAATGAGATTTTCCCTCATACTTCTAAAATCAAGCCAGTTCAGGCCCAGGACCATCAAATGCTCCTCATATATTAACCCCTTCATTTGCAGGATAATTTTCCTGAACCTCCCCGAACCCTTTCCAATGTCAGCACATCCTTTCTTAGATAACGGGCCCAAAATTGCTCACACTACTCCAAGTGCAGAACCTAATGCCTTACAAAGCCTTGGCATTAGGGCTTTGCCTTTAACTTCAAGTCCTCTTGAAATGAATGCTCAAAATGAATTAATCTAATTTGCTTCTGCTCTTCAGTGGGCCTGCTGGAACCTCGCAATCTTCGGGTGTCCGACGAGTGGTACACACGTTTCCGCGTCACATGGGACCCTGCACCATCACCAGTCCTGGGGTACAAACTTGTTTACCAGCCCACAGGTAAGTAAATGAGAACTTCTGTGCTCTATGCACCTCAAGCTCCTCAGAGTTGTGGCACCTATTTGTCTATCTACCTACCTATCCATTTATTTAGATTTACAGTGCAGAACAGGCCCTTAAGGCACCACTACCTAGTCCAACCACCCTGCAACGCACTGATTTAACCCTAGCCTAATCACAGGGCAATTTACAATGACCAATTGACCTACTAACCGGGACATCTTTGGACCGTAGGAGGAAACCGGAGCATTCGGGGGAAACCCATATGCACTCAGGATGTATGTACAATCTTTTCTAGAGAGGACGCTGGAATTGAACTCCAAACTCTGATGCCCCGAGCTGTAAGAGCGTTGTGCTAACCACTACACTACCATTGTGTCCCCTCAATGTATTCAATTTATCCTTATACCTTTTAAATGCATTTTTGTCCCTCTCCTGTGTCTGTCTTTTCATTTTTATCCCTCTCCTGTGCCTACCCAACAGTTGTTGTAGCAAGTCTTGTATACAGAAATGTTATACTGGAGGACCTGAACATGTCAGACAGCGGCTGTGGAGGAAAATAGACAGTCGCCGTTTTGGGCCGAGACCCTTCATTGGACTGAAAGTGAAGTGGCAAATTTCAGAATAAAGAAGGTGGGAGAGGGGAAGGAGCACAGGCTGACAGGTGATAGGTGAAACCAGGTGAGGGGGCAGGTGGATGGGTGAGGTGGAGGCGATGAAGCCTGAAGGTGATTGGTGGAAGAGGTAAATGGCTGGAGAAGGAGGAGTCTAATAGGAGAGGACAGTGGACCATGGAGAAAAGGGGAAGGGGTGTGGCCACCAGAGGGAATTATGGGTAGGTGAGGAGAAGAGAAGATGTAAAAGAGGAAAATGGGGAATGGAAAAAAGAGGGAAGAGAAAGGGAGGAGAAATGATCAGAAGTTAGAGAGCTCCATGTTTATGCCATCAGTTTGGAAGCTACCCAGATGTTGCTCCCCTAACCTGAATGTGTTCTCATCGTGGCAGCAGAGGAGGCTGTGGATAGACATGTCAGAATGGGAATGGGACTGATTACTGTGTTGCTCAAGATTTCCAGAATCTGCAGAATCTCCTGTGCTTGCAACTGAATGGGATGTTGGAGGATTCATTAAGGAAAATTGAAGGGATGTGGTACCACATTCAGTGCAATTTCCAATGAAATAGAGCTAATACATCAAGCACCGTGATGGAATTGGGTTTGTTGTCTGCAAAGTTATAAATTCAAACGAAGACCTTAGCCCTATTGGATATTAATAGCCATGAGTGCCCTCACTAAAGGGGGGCTATACTGTAACTACCCAATCTTCAAAGACTAGTTCACTTCACTATTTAATGACCACAGTGAATTTAGCTGCCAATACTCACAATTTGAGTGGTGGGTCCCCTTGCTACCAAGGAGAAGATATCAATCACAGTTCATTTATCTTCAGTTATACATTTCTTAAATAAAAAAATCCAAACAAATTTCCAAATAACAAAGCATTTATAAAACACAGAGGATTTCCAAAATGCAGGTGCAATTCTATAAGTTAAAAGGACATAACAATGGTACAGGTGAATGAATTGCCAGCACAGAAACTGAAGCTAGAGGAATGGATTCTAGTTCACCCCATGTTTCTATCATTTTTCTTGGAGTTCTTTAACTATTCTTAAAAAGCCTGAGCTTCTCCTTACATATGTACCTTATTTTTCTACACTTGGCTGACTTCACAGATATACATTTCCTCAGATGCCCTTATTTACACAAGTGGTCTAAAACCTTCTTGGATACATAGCTCCCGGGCGCCAACAGCTAATGCTGTGAACATTCCAACTATTAAAGCATCAGCCATTTGATATACTGAGTGATATTGTCCAAATGGTCTGCAAGCTTCCTTGAACTAAATGACTTAGCCAGCATTGTCTGTTTTATTTAATTTAATTATCGAGATACAGCGTGGAACAGGCCCATTAATTCAGCCCCCCCCCCCGATTTAACCCTAGCCTAATCATGGGAAGTTTATAATGAACAATTAACCTGTGAACCAGTACGTTTTTGGACTGTAGATGGAAACTGGAGCACCCAGAAGAAACCCACACGGTCACAGGAAGAACGTACGAACTCCTTACAGACAGCGGTGGGAATTGACCGGTGGGTCGCTGGTACTGTAAAACGTTGTGCTAACAACTATGCTACCATGCCACCCTACTTGAAACTAGCCCAGTTAACATACGAGTTGTCTTAGACTGCACCTCTTGAGAAACCAGTCCAGGTGCTATAACCCAACATCCTGCTTTCTCTAGGCAGTGCACCTATTTGCAAAACTGTGCTTTCAACTTCAAATGGATTATTGCTTGTCATTTACATTAAAAACCTGAAGACTGGCTCCCACTTACAACCAGAAACTAAACAAAGAATATGAGCTTGAAGTTTATCTTATTCAAATGCAATCTTTTGATCTCTAAAAGTGTCAGCTGATTAGAAGTGAAAGCTGAGCTGAGCAAAAGAGGAGGATGTCCTTGACCCATAAAGTGAATATCCATCACAGTATAAGTTTAGGTTCGGTTTGAGGCTGACCTTTAAGCTTCCTGTAGATGCACCTAGACTAATTTTCACCAGTCCAAGGTTGTAACATAGATTTTCAGCAAATTCAAACAGTTGTTTCCCTGCATGGTAATTCTATTTCAACCAAATATACTGAATAAGCTTCCTTATGCTTACTTTACCCTCCTTATTGATATTCTTATTGCTGTGTTTTATGGTGCCCTTAACTTCCCTTGTCACCCACAGTTGCCGCGTCCTCCCTTTAGAATACTTCTTTGGGATGAATCTATCCTGCACCTTTCAAATTGCTCCCAGAATCTATCCTACACCTTCTCGATTGCTTGCAAAGTCTGTTCTGAGACACAGTGGAGAAAGGTAATAAAAGCAAGGCAGACAGATGTGAAGTGAAATTTGACATGGGCAACAATTGACTCTTTCAGGCACCAACGAGAAAATGGAAGTGTTTGTGGGAGACATGACATCCTACACACCACAAAACCTGAAGCCTGGCACAACGTATGATGTCAAGGTCTATGCCACCTATGAATCTGGAACCAGTGAAGCTTTGACAGGCCAAGGAACTACCTGTGAGTTGATAACATTTTACTGACAACAGCCAGCGGATCCCTTGGCTTTATTCCATCTAGGTCCATGTTCACTTTCTGTGTTTTATACAGTACTGCTCAATAACAGTGAAGTACTTTGACATTGAAGATTGGAAGGTGATGTATACAAGGCTGGTTGCAGCCACATTAACAGTTTTCAGCAAGGGTCTCATGGGTCTAGGGCTTCACCTTGTAAAGTTAAAGGTGATTAATATCACAAGGGTGGGTTGCAAGGATTCAAAGATCAAGTTTATTTGCAAATACATTTACATGTATTAGATTAGATTATAAAGACACGCAGTCCTCTTTTATTGTCATTTAGTAATGCATGCATTAAGAAATGATGCAATATTTTGGTGAAGTTTGGTGAAGATGTGATGGAGACAGCCTGCACGTGTCACCACACATTCCTACTCCAACGTAGCATGCACACAGTGCTCAGCAGAACAATACAGAACACAGCTTCCTCCAGCCACTGCCTTTTTCAAAACGTCCAACAAGGCTTCAATACAAATCTTCATCTGGTCGGTAATACATCAACTGCATTTGATTTTGCCTTGACAAGGAAGAAAATGATGAATTTTATAAAAAAAAATCTTTCTCTCTTTGACTAGTGTACCTGAACGTGACAGGAATAAATACGTACAATACCGACTGGGACTCCTTCTGTATCCGGTGGAACCCTCACAGGGAAGCTACTTCCTACCGAATAAAGCTGCGACCTGTCGATGGTAATTATAACCAAACATGAAAGTATTCTTAATTTTAACAATTATTTAAAAGTCGAATTCTACAGTATCAAGAGCTCCCCTGGATGTACAACCATTCAGTAGAAGAATACATTCTGGCCTGGGTTGAGTTGTGCTCTGATCTTGCCAAATTACTTGCAATCATTTCATCACCATACGAGTAGACATTGTCACTACGATAAGTTTGCAAATAATTTGCCAAGATTGGAGAACAACTCAACCCAACCATCAACCGCCCGAGTTACACATCTTCCGAATTATCTCCAACAATCTGAACTGTACAGTGTCTTGACCCAGTGAAAAATTCTGTTGAAAATTCTTGCTTGTGTTTTTGATTCAAGATTCTTTATTGTCATTCTTTCGTGCACAAGCGTAAAGGAGAATGAAATGATTGTTACTCTGGATCTCAGACAGCATTAAAAAAACACTATAAGCATGGAAAAACAAAGTAAGTATGAATATAGAAGCAATCCTATAAAATTCAATATAAAGTAATTGAGTGTAGCCGTATATACATCAGATTAGCTTATATCCATAGACTGATTTTATCTAAGTAAGGTGACACTGGATGTGGGAGTATCTACATAAAGTGACTCTGACAGGAACTGATAAAGTGAAAAAGTGACTCTTGATAAGAGGAACTCCTCTAGGTAGCAGCAGGGCATATGGAGACACAGTCGGAGTGTAAGTGCCATGGATCCCCCTACTACAGCCAAATGAGCAGACTGGCAGGAAGGGTACAGAATAGAATAGAGACAATTTTTGATTGTTCAGCCTGCACTAACCTGATATAAAAGGAATCCATGGATCTCACTCCCCCACTCACAACCCTGCATATTTTTACTTATCCAGTTCTCATGGTCTGTGATCATCCTGCAGCAGACATTGCCTCTCACTGCAGGGAAAGCGTTGGATCTTTGAACTCACCATAAGACATAGGAGCAGAATTAGGCCATCTAGCCCATCAAGTCTGCTCCACCATTCAATCACAGCTGATCCTTCTTTTTTCATCTCCTCAACCCAGTTCCCAGCCTTCTCCCCGTAACCTTTGATGCCGTGTCCAATCAAGAACATATCAATCTCTGCCTTAAATACACCCAAAGACCTGGCTTCCACAGCTGCATGTGGCAACAGATCCCACAAATTCACCACCCTCCGGCTAAAGAAATTTCTCTACATCTTTGTTTTGAATGGACGCCCCTTTATCCTGAGGCTGTGCCCCCTTGTTCTAGACTCTCCCACCATGGGAAACATCCTTTCCACATCTACTCTGTCTAGGCCTTTCAACGTTCAAAAGGTTTCAATGAGATCCCCCCCTCATCCTTCTAAGTTCCAGCAAGTACAGACCCAGAGCTACCAAAAGTTCCTCGTATGATAATCCTTTAATTCCTGGAATCATGCTTGTTAACCTCCTCTGGACCCTCTGTAATACCAGCACATCTTCCCAAATCTGTTCACAATACTCAAGGTGAGGCCTCACCAGTGCCTTATAAAGCCTCAGCATCACATTCCTGCTCTTTTATTCTAGACCTCACCTTCCTTCTTTGTCATAGAATCCTAGAGCATTACAGCAGCACAGAAACGGCCCTTCAGCCCATTTAGTCTGTGCTGAACAGTTACTCAACCTCGGTCTATTGACCTATACACAAATCATAGCCTTCCACACCCCTTCCATCCACTTACCTATCCAAACTTGCCACCTGACCTGCTGTGCTCTTTGAGCATTTTGTGTGTGTGTGGGTTTTGGTCTTGATCTCTGGTATCTGCAGAACCTTTTGTGTTTATGATTTGCTGCTCCACCATAAATCATTGTGCGATCTAATGTCATAAAATGACAATCATTATTTTTATCATTTTGCTCAAGCTGAGCATTATGTTTTGACAGTGACTCAACATAACTGAAACAGACTAATAAAATATTCCTATAGTGGAAGTAAAAGAAAGAGGATCAAATAGATTAAGTTCTGGTGCCACTTTTCATTCCCAGGGACCATGGCTTGACTCCAAACCAGCTGAAAATCTTCTTTGCCCATATATGATATGTTCCTTAGCTGGGTGAAGTCCCATGGGCAGTTTGGATGCCTGTGCATCTGGACTCACTCCATCACAGTAGCCACTTTCACAAGAGAAAAATTAAGTATACTTAAATAAAAGAAATTCCAGCATGCAACTAATTTTAGCATCTCCTCTCTCAATGCTATCTCAACCACCCATAGGACAGTTACTGCTGGCACCTGTCCAAGTCCAGTCACCACGACTGACAAGGAATAAATATAAAAATTCTGCGCTAGAAAGACTTCCAACCTTTGAGTCCATCAAGAGGATCGTACAAAATTTGAAGGCTAAGGTGGTGACTCACATAAGTGGGTCCACTTCGGAATCGTGTGGATGTTATGGCAATTAATTGTTGAGTCACAGACCATGAGAAATGTTGCATCCATTGAAATGCTCAATAAATATTACCATATGAGGTAGAATCGTAGAGTCATTCAGAGCAACAGCAGAGAAACAGGTCCTTTGGCACGTCTAATTAATGTCAAACTGTTATCTGTATTGAGATATGGTGTGGAACAGGCCCTTCCAGCCCCTTGAGCCGCGCCACCAGCTTAATCCTAGTCTAATCATGAGATAAATTACAACTACCAATGAACCTACCAACTGGCACATCTTTGGACCGTGGGAGGAAACCAGAGCATCCGGAGGAAACCATGTGGTCACGGGGACAGCATGAAAACACCTTACAGGCAGCAGCAAGGAATTAAAGCATTGTGCTAACCACTACACTACCGTGCCTATTATTCTGTCCAGTCCCATCAACCTGCACCCGGACCACAGATCTCTTTACCCCTCTCATCCTTGTACTTATACAAATGCCTTTCAAATATTGAAATTGAACCTGCTTCCATCATTTCTGCTGGCAACTTGATCAACACTCTCACCCACCTGCTGAGTGAAGAAGTTCCCCCTCAGCTCCCACTTAAATATTTCATCTTTCACCCTTAACCTTTTTCATCTAGTTTAAAGTGCCTGAATAACTTAACCTTGTTCCTGCAACTAAGAGTTTGACATTAAAATTAGTTCCTGCCCAGTACGGAGCTTTAAAGGCATTAAACTGTCAGCGAAGTTATAAATGATCAGCTTACGCAGATGGATTTGTGGAAACCGAATCAAAGTTTATTAAATTAAATACATAAATAAAAGAAAACCACAAATAATTTGGGAGGAGGTTGAGGAATTCAATTGGATCAAAATAATTACGTGCGAGTAATCAGAACCACAGATTTTGTTGGGTCAAGTAGACTGTTTCCATGTTCTAGCAGAATAAGTCTGTTGGCCCCTGGGGAAGGACTGGGGAGTAGGACAAATTGAAGATACTGTTCCAAGAGCAAGGCTAAACACTGGGCCAGTTAACTTTGTTTTTTTCTGTGCGTACCCTTCGACGTGAAACCAGTCTGGAAAAATTTGTTCGGCCTCTGATGCGCCTTAAATGATTGTGTTAAATGTGTCCTGAATTAGTATTAAACAGACAGTGCCACAGAATTTCACGGATACAACTTGAACAGTTCTTCTGAGATCAAATTTATGCTACACGACTAGTGACCAATCAGCGGCCACTTTATTTGGGCATACCTGTAAATCTGCTTGTTAATACAAATACCTAATCAGCCAATCATGTAGCGGCAACATGAAACATAAAAGCAGGCAGGTGTGGTCAAGAGGTTCAGTTACTCTTCAGGCCAAACAACAGAATGAGGAAGAAATGTGATCTATGTGACTTTAACTGTGGGTTGATTGCTGATGCTAGACGGGGAGGTGTTAGTACCTCAGAAACTGCTGATCTCCTGCGATTCTCATGAATAACAGTCTCCAGAGTTTACAGAGAATGGTGCAAAAAAGAAACAAAAAAAAAAAAATCCAGTGAGCAGCAGGTCTGTGGGTGAAAATGCCTTGTTAATGAGAGAGGGCAGAGGAGAATTGACTGTCTGGTTCAGGCTGACAGGAGGGCGACAGTAACTCAAATAACCACGCGTTACAACAGTGGCGTGCAGAAGAGCACCAATGAATGCACAACATGTTAAACCTTGAAATGGATGGGCTACAACAGCAGGAGACCATAGACATACCCCCTGACCACTTTATTAAGTATCTCCTGTACCTAGTGTGGGCACGTGGCCGTGGTTAAGGCATTGGACTAGCGACCTGAAGGTCGTGAGTCCGAGCCCCAGCCGAGGCTACGTGTTGTGTCCTTGAGCAAGGCACTTAATCACACATTGCTCTGCGATGACACTGGTGCCAAGCTGTATGGGTCCTAATGCCCTTCCCTTGGACAACATTGGTGTCGTGGAGAGGGGAGACTTGCAACATGGGCGACTGTTGGTCTTCCATACAACCTTGCCCAGGCCTGTGCCCTGGAGAGTGAAGACTTTCTAGGCGCAGATCCATGGTCTCGCAAGACTAACGGATGCCTTTACTTTACTTTCCCTGTACCTAATAAAGTGGCCACAAAGAGTGTTTGAGCAGAATGACATTAATTGGGATTCGGTGAATGTTAGAACTCAGGCAGTAAAGTTTTCGGTGGGCTTCAGTCAAGCTACGTGCGGGCCTCAAACCTCCAGTGAGGATCCAAGTGGTTGAGGGGAAGTAGCTGTTTTTGAACCTGGTGGTGTGAGACTTCAGGCTTCTGCGCCTCCTGCCCAAAGGAAGCTGTGAGATGGTGGCATGGCCCAGATGGCAGGGGTCTTTGAAGATGGATGTTGTCCTCTTGAAGCAGCACCTCCTGTAGAGTACCACCATTGTTGGAGAGTGATGTGCATTAGGCAAAGTCCACCACTCTCTGCAGCATCTTTGTTCCAGTGCATTAAAATTGTTTTACGAGACCAGATTAGCTGAGGCATGTTCCTATCTCACTGGGGTATGAAGTTTACTGTCCCTGGAGGATGAGAGGTGACCTGATAGAGGTGTATAGCATGATGAGAGGCATTGATCGTGTAAATAGTCAGAGGCTTTTTCCCAGGGCTGAAAGGGCACAGGTTTAAGGTGCTTGGAAATGGGTACAGAGGAGATGTCAGGGGTAAGTTTTTTACATGGAGAGTGGTGAGTGCGTGGAATGGGCTGCTGGCGACGGTGGTGGAGGCGGATACAATAGGGTCTTTTAAGAGACTCCTGGACAGGTACATGGAGCTCAGAAAAATAGAGGGCTATAGATATCCCTAGGTAATCTCAAAAGCAAGGACACGTTCGGCACAGCTTTGTGGGCTGAAGAGCCTGTATTGTGCTGTAGGTTTTCTAGGTTTCTATGTTTCTAAGTTTCTACCTTCAGCTGGTTTAGCATGCCTGTCAAAGCTATGTACCGGGGTGTGACTGCTGTGGCATGCATGTGAGGGCCAAAAACGGATGAGAAATCCTGATGGCGACACGACAAACCCTTTAACCAGAGGTACTAGCCCCTCTCTAGACATCCCATACACTCCATTCCAAATAATTGGCTGTTTAGTATTTGTATGCTAAACTGAAAATGACCTGGACGAAGATGTAACTCTCAGGCAGTAAATGGAAACTCAAACTTCAATAAACCTATATTATCTTCATATGCACTTGGAATGTCTGGAGAGTTATGTTATTTCCATATGGTCTCAATTTACAAAAAAGCCTATGGAACATTCCAAACAGGAAGATGAACTGTTCCCTGAAAGCTATAATTATATTAGCTTTCATTTACGTAGTTTTTTGACTTTTGCCAACTAACTTGTTAACCAATATAAAGGAAAAATTCTAATAGTATCAGAAAAGAATGTTTCATTTTGGGCTTCCATCTGAAACAATCAATTAACATGTGTGGACATATATACTCAGTGGAGACTTTATCAGTTACCTCATGTACCTAATAAAGTGGCCACTGGATGTATGTTCAAGATCTTCTGCTGTTGTAGCCTATCCACTTCAAGGTATGACATGTTGTGCATTCAGAGATGCTCTTCTGCGCATCACCAGTGTCACACGTGGTTATTGGAGTTAATGTCGCCTTCCTGTCAGCGCCAACAGTCTGGCCGTTCTCATTAATGTGTTTTTGCCAACTGAACTGCTGCTCACTGGATGTTATTCTGTTTTTTGATCAGTTCTCTGTGAGCCCTAGAGACTTTCATATGTGAAAATCCCAGGATATCAGGAATAGTCATAGTCATATTTTATTGATCCTGGGGGAAATTGGTTTTCGTCACAGTTGCTCATAAATAATTAAATAGTAATATGTAAATTATGCCAGGAAATAAGTCCAGGACCAGCCTATTGGCTCAGGGTGTCTGACCCTCCAAGGGAAGAGTTGTAAAGTTTGATGGCCACAGGCAGGAATGACTTCCTATGACGCTCTGTGTTGCATCTCAGTGGAATGAGTCTCTGGCTGAATGTACTCCTGTGCCCACCCAGTACATTATGTAGTGGATGGGAGACATTGTCCAAGATGGCATGCAACTTGGACAGCATCCTCTTTTCAGACACCACCGTGAGAGAGTCCAGTTCCATCCCCACAACATCACTGGCCTTACGAATGAGTTTATTGATTCTGTTGGTGTCTGCTACCCTCAGCCTGCTGCCCCAGCACACAACAGCAAACATGATCGCACTGGCCTCCACAGACTCGTAGGACATCCTCAGCATCGTCCGACAGATGTTAAAGGACCTCAGTCTCCTCAGGAAATAGAGACGGCTCTGACCCTTCTTGTAGACAGCCTCAGTGTTCTTCGACCAGTCCAGTTTATTGTCAATTCGTATCCTCCACCATGTCCACACTGACCCCCTGGATGGAAACAGGGGTCACCGGTGCCTTAGCCCTCCTCAGGTCTACCACCAGCTCCTTAGTCTTTTTCACATTAAGCTGCAGATAATTCTGCTCACACCATGGAACAGAGTTTCCTACCGTAGCCCTGTACTCAGCCTCATCTCCCTTGCTAGTGCATCCAACTATGGCAGAGTAATCAGAAAAATTCTGAAGATGAGAAGACTCTGTGCAGTAGTTGAAGTCCGAGGTGTAAATAGACTTCGGATGTTATGTTGAATTTGTGCAAGACATTGGTGAAGCCTAATTTGGAGTACTGTGTGCAGTTTTGGTCACCTGCCTGCAAGAAGGATCCATATAAAGTTTAAGAGTACAGAGAAAATTTACAAGGATTTACATGCAGATGAAGCAGACATCTCTCCAAGTACACATACAATTACACAGAATGTTTAGTAACAAATACCTGTATATACAGAGATGATTCATGGAGTATGTTGTAGAACAGTTATCTGGAGCCCTGGATTCATAACCCAGCTTTCTCAAAGTGTGCCAAATATACCTAATGATCTTAGAGTATTTATTTTATATATATATATCTTCATACCCTGACTTAAATGTGATTCAAAAAAAAGCTGCAGATTTGCTGATTCAGTTTGTTGATATAAATGACAAACAACAAAGGACCCAGCGCTGATTCCCGCAGTACACTATTCGTCACAGGTCTCCAGTCAGAGAGGCCACTCTCCGGCTTCTCCCGTGAAGCAAATGTCTATTGCAAGGGTTCCCAACCTTTTTTCTGCCCTGGAATCCCACCTTTAATCGAGGAGTCTGAGCACCCCAGGTTGGGAACCCCTGGTCTAATCCAATTTACTAACTAGTCCTGAATGCCAAGCAACTGAACATTCTTGATCAGCCTTCCATTTGGGACCATCAAAGGCCATGTTAAAGTCCATATAGACAATATCCACTGCCTTTCCTTTATCTGCTTTCCTGGTAAACTCCACGAAAAATAACTATAAGCTTGGTTAAACACAGCCTCCCATACATAAAGCCATGTTGACTTTCCCAAGTCAATCCCTGTCAAACCAAATACCTATACGTCCTGTCCCTTAGAACGCTTTCCAATAATTTACCCGGTACTAACTTCAGGCTCAGCGGCCTATAATTTCCCAGCATACTTTCAGAGCCTTACACGATAAAGGGAATATTAGCCATCCTCCAGTCCTCCGGCACCTCACCATTGACTAAGGACTGACTGCAAAGTAATAAAGACCCAATTTTGTAACTAATATATACAACCCTGTGGATTTGATATAGGATACTACATACAATTATGAGCCTGCAGTCTTGTCACATGAAAGAAAACTGGACCAGTCCTCTCCTTGTCATTGATTATGGATTTGTTAAGAAGCAGATATATTTTACCATAACGTGTAGAGTCACGGAGTACCAGAGCACAGAAATAGGCCCTTTGGATAATCTAGTCCATGTTGAACTCTCAGTTTGCCTAGTCTCATCAGCCCACACCTGGAATATAGTCCTCTGCACCCCTCCCATCCATGTACTTATCCAAACCCATATAGAAACCATAGAAAAACTACAGCACAGAAACAGGCCTTTTGGCCCTTCTTGGCTGTGCCGAACCATTTTCTGCCTAGTCCTACTGACCTGCACACGGACCATATCCCTCCATACACCTCCCATCCATGTATCTGTCCAATTTATTCTTAAATGTTAAAAAAGAACCCGCATTTACCACCTTGTCTGGCAGCTCATTCCATACTCCCACCACACTCTGTGTGAAGAAGCCCCCCCTCCATTTAAACTTTTCCCCCCTCACAGTTAACCCATGTCCTCTGGTTTTTTTCTCCCCTTGCCTCAGTGGAAAAAGCCTGCTTGCATTCACTCTACCTATACCCATCATAATTTTATATACCTCTATCAAATCTCCCCTCATCCTTCTACGCTCCAGGGAATAAAGTTCTAACCTATTCAACCTTTCTCTGTAACTGAGTTTCTCAAGTCCTGGCAACATCCTTGTAAACCTTCTCTGCACTCTTTCAACCTTATTTATATCCTTCCTGTAATTTGGTGACCAAAACTGAACACAATACTCCAGATTTGGCCTCACCAATGCCTTATACAACCTCATCATAACATTCCAGCTCTTATACTCAATACTTTGATTAATAAAGGCCAATGTACCAAAAGCTCCCTTTACGACCCTATCTACCTGTGACGCCACCTTTAGGGAATTTTGTATCTGTATTCCCAGATCCCTCTGTCCTACTGCACTCCTCAGTGCCTTACCATTAACCCTGTATGTTCTACCTTGGTTTGTCCTTGCAACGTGCAATACCTCACACTTGTCTGTATTAAGCTCCATCTGCCATTTTTCAACCCATTTTTCCAGCTGGTTCAAGTCCCTCTGCAGGCTCTGAAAACCTTCCTCACCGTCTACTACACCTCCAATCTTTGTATCATCAGCAAATTTGCTGATCCAATTTACCATATTATCATCCAGATCATTGATATAGATGACAAATAACAATGGACCCAGCACTGATCCCTGTGGCACACCACTAGTCACAGGCCTCCACTTGGAGAAGCAATTCTCTACCACCACTCTTTGGCTTCTTCCATTGAGCCAATGTCTAATCCAATTTACCACCTCTCCATGTATACCTAGCGACTGAATTTTCCTAACTAACCTCCCATGCGGAACCTTGTCAAAGGCCTTACTGAAAACCATGTAGACAATATCCACTGCCTTCCCTTCATCCACTTTCCTGGTAACCTCGTGAAAAACTCCAACAAATTGGTCAAACATGACCTACCACGCACAAAGCCATGTTGACTCTCCCTAACTTTCCATCACTTTCACAGGTATCTTGTTCCACACTTGCACCACAATCTAGTTGAACAAGTTCCAACTCAGGTTCCCCTTAAGTATTTCACCTTTCACCCTTGACATATGACCATTAGTTCTAGTCTCACCTAACCTCAATGGAAAAAACCTACATACACTTGCCCGCTCTATATCCCTTATTAATTTTGTATACCTCTGTCTAATCTCCTCTAATTTTCCTGTGCTTCGGGGAATGAAGTCCAAACCTGTTCAATCCTTCCCTACAACTTAGGTCCACGAGTCCTGGCAGCATCCTTATCAATTCTTGCTGTCTTGAGTGCTTTTGCACTCCTGATACAGTGAGTGATCATTCTTTGCTCCATTTTGTTTCTGCAGTTTACGCTGGTGGACATCAGGACATTACGATCAATGGTGCTGATTCTAGTTACTGCTTCACTGGTCTCTCCCCGTACACTCTCTACGATGCCGTCGTATACACTCAGCTTCCAAACCTGGAGGGTCCTGGAGTCAATGTGCAAGAGCGTACATGTGAGTACACGGATGCATAGTTCAGCAGACGTCAGCGAACGGATGAGCCAATAAGCTATCAGGTTAAAGGTGGGAATTGGATTAGTGTCAGTAAAGATTCAGTAAGGGGTATCACTAGGACAGCGAACTGATTACTGTTTAATTGTGCTGTGCACTTCACATGAAATTTGAATCAAATTTTATTAACTTATTTGTGGTATTATTTTGTTTGATTACTTTGTGTGATTTATGCATTAAAGTTGCACTGTGGTTTGGAAGCACATTGATTGTATATATTAACAGTCAGATAACGATAAACTTGAACTTGGATACTTGCTGCAAAGGGAAAGTGATTACTGATTGACAGTATGAAAACAATGGACCACTGTCAGTAAAGTTATGATCTGTACAAAGGACTCCATTCAGAATAAGAATCAGATTCATCATCACTGACATATGTCATGAAGTTCTTATAACTCAACAAGACCTCATAAAAATGTCTTTGTTTATAGATAAATAAACAGAGACCCTTTATGATGCCTCCATGGATGCTGCCTGACCTGCTGAGTTCCTCAAGTATTTTCTGTGTGTTACTCTGGATTTCCAGCATCTGCAGAAACCGTATTGGGGCAGAAGTATATAAAAACTTACTACAACTTGAAATAAAAATTAAAATAAATAAATAGACGGAAAGAGGAATGGTAAGATGGTGAGATAGTATTCATGGTCCATTCAAAAACCTGATAGCAGAGGGGAGAAGTTGTTTCTAAAGCACTGAATGTGTGTCTTCAGGCTCCTGCACCTCCGCTGTGATGGTGGTAATGAGAAAAGACAACGTGTTGGATGGTGAGGGTCTTTACTGAAGGATGCCACCTTCTTGAGGCATTTCCTTTCGAAAAGTCCTCGATGGTAGGGAGGGCTACGTGGTGGTGGAGCTGGCTGAGACTGCAGCCCTTTTGCTTGAGTACTTATTAATATTTTGACGTGTGGTACCGGACAACTTGCATTTGTTGCGTAGCCTTGCACTACCATGGCTTCCTAGATCAGTTATTGTAGCAGCCAGCATGGTGTGTGCAAGGGTGGGGTTTTCTCATTCATGCCCGGGTGTCCTTAGCGAGGGAGCATGTGGTCACTTTGATACAGTGGAGGATTTCCAGGAACGGTGGTACCCTACCCCCAAGGGATTTAAGTGTTTTATAGGTAATACCAACTATATTTTAATTTGAAATTTGTAAATCCGTGATGCTTGTATTTTGTGTGTTTTCTGTGTGAATACATTTTATAATTTTGTTTAAAAAAAAAAGGATGGGAGTTCTCCACGACTGAGCTCTCGAAGGGCTGTCCCAAAATAAAGAGACCAGACAAATTCAGAACGGGACAAAGCAACGGTGGTGGTAGGAAGCATTTCTCTATCAGAGTGGGTAATCGGAATCAGAATCAGGTTAAATATCACTGGCATATGTCATGATTTTGTTACTTTGCGGTAGTATTACAATGCAATACATAAAAATAAAAAAGCCCTATAAATTTCAGTAAGATGTATATATTACAATAACTAGTGCAAAAAGAGAGCAAGGAAAAGTAACAAAAATAGTGGGGTAGTGTAGATGTGTTCATTGTCCATTCAGAAATCTGAAGGCAGTGAGGAAGAAGCTGTTTCTAAAACTTTGCATGTGTGTCTTCAGGCTCCTGTACTTCCTCCTTGATGGTAGCAATAAGAAGAGGGCATGTCCTGGGTGATGGGGTTCTGTAATGAAAGATGCCACATCTTAAGGCATTGTCTTTTGAATAAGTCCTTGACGCTGGGAGGCTAGTGCCCATGACACAGCTGGCAGTGTTCAAAGCTTTCTGCAGCTTTTTTCAATCCTGTGCAGTGGCCCCTCCATACCAGACAGTAGTGGCCCCTCCATGTTGAAATGAAAACAGGCTTGATGCTTAGTCCTGTCAACTAGCCCCTGAGCAATAAACTGCTCCTGATACACGGTCTGGACCATTGCACATTTGCAACAGGCATTACTGTGGCATCCCAATCTGAACGTCGCATGATTTGAGCAAAGGAGAATAAGAAGCGACTTGTCAAGGGTTGATAAGATGATAAGAGGCATAGATCGAGATGACAGCCAGGGTGGTAACAGCTAATACAAGGTGATTGGAGGAAAGTATAGAAGGGATGTTAGAGGTAGATCTTCCACACAGAGAATGGTTGGTATATGAAATGCCCTGACATCGGTGGTGGTAGAGGCAGATATATTACGAGCATTTAAGATTCTCTTCGATAGGTGCATTGGTGAAAGAGAAATAGAGGGTTATGTAGGAGGGAAGGGTTAGATTGATCTTGGAGCAGGTTTGGCACAACCTACCTACTGTCCATTACGTCACTGGCATTTAGGGCAACAATAAAGGTCTATCATCTCTGGTGGAGCCCAGGACTTCCTTTATTGTGTCAGTGGCTTGGTTTTCACTACTGTGAGTCATGCAAGACAATAGACAATAGGTGCAGGAGTAGGCCATTCGGCCCTTTGAGCCAGCTCCGCCATTCACTGTGATCATGGCTGATCATTCACAATCAGTACCCCGTTCCTGCCTTCTCCCCATATCCCTTGACTCCACTATCTTTAAGAGCTCTATTTAATTCTTTCTTGAAAGCATCCAGATAATTGGCCTCCACTGCCTTCTGAAGCAGAGCATTCCACAGATCCACAAGTCTCTGGGTGAAAAAGTTTTTCCTCAACTCCGTTCTAAATGGCCTATCCCTTATTCTCAAATTGTGGCCTCTGGTTCTGGACTCCCCCAACATCGGGAACATGTTTCCTGCCTCTAGCGTGTCCAATCCCTTAATAATCTTATATGTTTCAATCAGATCCCCTCTCAGCCTTCTAAATTTCAGTGTATACAAGCCCAATTGCTCCAATCTTTCAAAATATGACAGTCCCGCCATCCCGGGAATTAACCTCGTGAACCTACACTGCACTCCCTCAACAGCTAGAATGTCCTTCCTCAAATTTGGAGACCAAAACTGCGCACAATAGTGGAGTCTCAGGAATACTGTCACACTGAGATGTAGAAGGATTCTTCATTGCAGTTTCCATAACAGTTTTGTTTTTCCAGTCAGGGTTGTTAGCCCTGAGCTGAACCCCTGAACCTGGAGAACCGTTGGATCACTCTGGGTCTGGCCTCTACCTTTGACCTGTTTGGCACGAGTGACGTGACCAAGAGCCAGAGGATAAAGCCCTGACTTCGGCTAACACAGCTCTCCAGGTCATTGAGGTATGCAAGCCTCCAAACCATGGCGCAGTTGTGGTTCCCTTGGTGTTCTATGTCTATCAGCAAATAGTTTAAGAACTGTACTATATCAAAGATATGGAGACATTTTATGGAGTCATCAGTGTAGGACTTCCAGCATTGATCTACCAGCCATGACACTTTGCACCTTTGCATTGCTGATTCAAAGACAGCCAAATGGTCTGGCACATTAAGTGGTGGGAGTGAGACTTTTCTCTGAGGTAGAAGAACTGGACTGTCAAGTGTTCGGGCTACCAGATTTGCTATTGCATTCTCATGCTCGACCTTGCCTAGTGCTGTCTTTATCTGAACACAAAATATTCTGCAGAGGCTGGGGTCAAAGCAACACGCACAAAACGCTGGAGGAACTCAGCAGGTCGGGCAGCATCTGTGGAAATGAACAGCCAACGTTTCGAGCCGAGACCCTTCGTATGTCCTGACGAAGGGTCTCAGCCCGAAACGTTGACTGTTCATTTCCACGGATGCTGCCCGACCTGCTGAGTCCCTCCAGCGTTTTGTGCGTGTTGTTGTCTTTGTCTGGATGTGTCAGTCGGGGTCAATGAGTTGGATGTAAGCATCCAGATGTTGGGTGAGACTATAACTAGATAGCATGGGTTAAGGGTGAAAGGTGAAATGTTGTCAGGGAACATGAAGGGAAACTTCTTTACTCAGAAGGTGGTACAGTTGTAAATGAACTGCCAGTGGAAGTGGTGGATATGGGTTTGAGTTCAACATTTAAGAGTAGTTTGGGTAAATACATGGATGGAAGGGGTATAGAGGGCTATAGTCCGGGGGCTGTCAATGGTACTCAGCAGATTAAGAGTTCAGCACTGACTAAATGGGTTGAAGGGCCTGTTTTTGCACTGAAGTGTTCTATGACACTGTGACTGTATGTAAATGTGTAGCTACAGGGAGCTGGACAGCAGCCAACTTTGTATGAGATGAGCAGAAGGTAATGAAGTCAAACTCACGGGTCAAATCAGTTATTCAGGCTGGGGTCAGCTGAATATTTCAAAACTGGATTTTGTTTGTATTCAAGTTCAAGCTTATTGTCATCCGACTGTACATATTTACAACCAAATGAAACAACATTCCTGCAGATCATGTGCACTTAGAATAAATACGACACAGCACATAAAATCAGAATCAAGTTTAATATCACCGGCATATGTCATGAAATCTGTTAACTTAGCAGCAGCTGTACAAGGCAATTAATAATAATAATGTAGAGAAAAACATGGATTACAGTAAATATATACATATATATAGTTAAATTAAATAAGTAGTGCGAAAAAAAGAATAGTGTTCATGGATTCAATGTCCATTCAGAAATCAGATTCAGCTGTTCCTGACTCATTCAGAGAGTGCCTTCAGGCTCCTGTACCTCCTCCCTGATGGTAGTAATGAAAAGAGGGCATCAAATAAGTTAATATAATTCAAAATGCATGTGAAATGTGCAGCACAGGTAAACAGATCCGAGTCCCAGTGATGAGACCTCGGTGGTGGCAGGGTACTCATTAGTCTCACAGCCTGAAGGAAGAAGCTGTTTCCCAGTGTGGAGTTGCAGACCTGATCCTCCTGTATCTCCTGCCTGACAGCAGTGGGTCAGAGAGATTGTGGGATGGGTGGTCGGGATCCTTAACCATGCTTTAGACCCTTCATCTACAATGGTCCCAGTAAATATCACAAATAGGTGGGGGTGGGGAAGAGACACTGGTGATCCTCTCGGTGACTTTTACTGTCCTCAGTAGGGTCCTGTGGCTTGATGCCTTGCTGCTTCCATACCACACAATGATGTAGCCAGACAAGGCACTCTCAATGGTGCTCCTGTAGCAAGTTGTTAGAATGGGGGCAGGGAGCCTTGCAAGTCTCAGTCTCCTCAGAAAGGATAGACAGTGCAGGGCTTTCATGACTAATGAGGAGGTGTTGTGGGCCCAGGTGACAATTTCCATTATTAGTACACCAAAGTGACTTGTGTTCTTCACAGCGGAGTCATTGATGTGCAATGGAGACACCAAAATCCACGAGACACAGGAGCAGAATTCGGCCCTTTGGCCTACTGAGTCTGCTTTACCATTTCATCATGGCTGATCCATTTCCCTCTCAACCCCATTGTCCTGCCTTCTCCCCATGACCTTTCATGCCCTGACTGATCAAGAACCTATCAACCTCCACCTTAAATGCACCCAGTAACTTGGGCTCTATAGTCATCAGAGACAATGGATTCTCCATGTTCACCACCCACTGGCTAAAAAAATTCCGCCTCATTTCTGTTCTAAATGGACATCCCTCTATTCTGAGGCTGTGCCCTCTGGTCCTAGGCTCACCTACAATAGGAAACATCCTCTTCACATCCACTCTATCTAGGCCTTTCAATATTCAATAGGTTTCAATGAGATCCCCCCTCAATCTTCTAAATTACAGCGAGTACAGGCCCAGAGCCTTCCATCAATGCTCAAATGATAACCCTTTCATTCACAGAATCATTCTCACAAATCTCTTCTGAACCCTCTCCAATGTCAGCACATCCCTTATTAGCTAAATAAGGAGCCAAAAACTGCTCACAATACTTCAAGTAAGGTCTCTCCAGTGCTTTATAAAGCCTCAACAATATATCCTTGCTTTTACATTGCAGTTCTTTTGAAATGAATGCTAACAACGCATTCTCCTTCCTCACCACCAAGAGTGGTTGAACTGTGCCTTCCTAATGGATTATGGAAGTATCATGATTTAGGAATGAAACTAGTAAATAGATGTAGGATATTTCGCCCATTGCTAAACCTGCTGAGTTTCTCCAGCAGTCTGATGTTTCACTGCAAGATCCAGCATCTGCAGTCTCCTGTGTCTCCAGAGTGAAGGGACAGATCAGTCGCTATTGAATTGAGAAGATCCAGCTTTACATCTTTAGAGTCAGAGGAGTGAGCAGGTGATGAAGTTTGAACTAGGCAACAAGCAGTTGGAAGAACTCTACATATCGGGCAACAAGTGTGGAGAGGAATGGACGGTCAACGTTTCGAGTTGAGACCCTTCACGTCATCTGGAACAGAGAGGGGTTTTGAGCTCCTTATCTAAAAAAGGGCTATGCTGGCAATGGTTAAAGAATTATTCCAGGAATAAAAGTGTTAATGTATGTATGAGGAGCTCTTGTTAGCTCTGGGCCTGTACTCGCTGGATTTTAGAAGAATGAATGGGATCTCACTGAAACCTATTGAATATAGAAAGGACTAGATAGAGTGGATGTGGAGAGATTCTTTCCTATAGTGGATGATTCTAGGACCACAGGGCACAACCTCAGAATAGAGGGACATTCCTTTTGAACAGAGATGAGGAATTCTTTAGTCAGTGAATCTGTAAAATTCATTACCACAGATGGCTGTGAAGGCCAAATCGTTGGGTATATTTATGGCAGAAGGTATAGGTTCTTGATCTATCAGGGCATCAAAGGCTATGGGAAGGCAGGAAAATGGGGTTTGGAGAGATAATAAATCAGCCATGATGGAATGGCAAAGCAGATTCAATGAGCCAAATGGCTTAATTCTGCTCTTATGTCTTATAGTTTTATGGTAGAGGGAAGGTGGCCAGTCTATAATGAGGTGGGATGAAGGGATGGAGCAAGAGCTGGCAAGCAAAAAGATGAACTTGGTGAGGAAAGGTGAAGGAGGGAGGAGTATAAATAATGAAGGAGGTCAGGAAGTGAGAATGATGGTGACAAGAGGCTGCAGATGGAGAAATCTGATGGGAGAGGAGGTGCAGCATGGAAACGAGTGAGGGAGGTGGGGTGGGCAAATAGGAACAGTGGGGAATGGGGACCCAGTGGGAAGGGTATATGCGTGATGGGCAAGATAGAGTGAGTGGAGGAGGGGAGGTAACAGGGGGCTGGAGGGGTGGAAACGTTCCTGTACCGATGTAAATCTGTCCCACTGGTCCAAGAATAAGGGGTGTAGTTGGGTCTTCTACCAACCCACCAATGTACTGAAAAAAAGAAAATATTCCTATTGGAGGACACTATAAGCCCATAACACATCAGAACAGAATTAGGCCATTCAGCCCATTGTTTTTGTTCCGCCATTCCATCATATCTGATTTATTATCCGTGTCAATCCCTCATAACTTTTGATGCTCTGTCTCACCAAGAACCTAGCAACCTCCACTTTAAAAATACCCAATAACTTGTCCTCTATATGTTAACCCTATCCTTAGGGTTTCTGGTTTCCCTTACAGAAGGGCAGATGTAGGTATGACTGTGAATATACTTTCTTGAAATGACTGGTATTTTCTGTATGATCTTACGGAGAAAGAATGCCATGTTTTCCATAATGATCTTCTGCTACTGAAACCACTGTTGACGACCGGTAGAAGGAAAGAGCATCTCCTCCAACTCCGAGTGGCCATTACATGGTACTTCATCGTTTGTACTTGGTGTCTCTCTGGACTTTGTGACTCGACCCAGAAACTGCCATGTAAAACTGTTCATTTTATGACCTGTTTAAGTTTAATATAATTCACAAACGCCTATCTGATTCCTTTGCAGTGATCCGTCCAACAACTCCTCCAACAGAACCACCTTCTCCTCCCCCACCACCGACTATCCCACCTGCTCAGGAAGGTGAGTTTTTTTTTCAACTTTGTCTGTACCGGCAGCCCATGTACACATGCAAAAGCAAAAGATTGTATTTCAGTGGCTGATCATGGAGGAGAGATATTGAATTCTGTATTTTGTCCAGACAAAAATACAACAGGTCAAAAATATCTGAACAAAGAAAAATAGGTTCAAGCTTCCAAGACAAAAAGCTTGTTAACTCTGGTTAGACTTTATTCTGGATATTATATTACAAGACACGTTCCAGACCATTTACAACAGGACCTACCATTGAGTTTGGTGCTTAGGGATTCATTTTTGTGCAGGCTTTTACAGGAAAATAAAGAAATGTGATAGAGTTTATGAAAATCTATATATAATAAAGACTGGCAAACAGCCAATGTGCAAAAGAAGACAAATCATGCAAATAATTTTTAAAAAGTAAATAAATAATACTGAGAACATGTGTTGTAGAGTCCTTGAAAATGAGTCCATGTGTTGTGGAGTTAGTTGAGCATTGAGGTGAGTGAAATTATCCACACTGATTCAGGATACTGATGTTTGTAGGGTAATAGTGGTTCCTGAACATGGTGGTGTGGGACCTAAGGTTCCTGTACCTCCTTCCTGGTGGTAGTAGCAAGAAGAGAGCATGCCCTGGATGGTGGGAATCCTTGATGGTGGATGCTATTTTCTTGTGACAGCTCTTCTTGTAAATGTGCTCCAAAGTGGGGAGGGCATTCCCTATGATGGACTGGGCTGTATCCACCAACTTCTGTAGACATTTCCATTCCTGGACATTGGTGTTTCCTTACCAGGCCATGAAGTAACCTGTTCGGATCATCTCCGCTGTGCATTGATAGAAATTTGTCAAAGTTTTAGCTGACATGCCAAATCTGCACAAACTTCTAAGAAACTAGATGCGCTGTTGTGCCTTCTTGCATGCTGGTCCCAAAGCAGCCATTCTGATATAATAATGCCTTGGATTTAAAGTTATTGACCTTCTTCACCTCTGATCCCCATATGAGGATTGGCTCATGGACCGTGGTTTCTTCAACCTGTAGTCAATAATCTGCTCTTCGGTTTTACTGATGTTGTGTACTCCCTTGGCCGTTTGCCAAGCTACAGGTTCTATTTCCAATGAGCATCTTCACCATCTGTTTTTTGAAGCACGTATCTTTCAATAGAAATTTTCCAATGAACCTTTAAAATATTTGTACAGAGGACGATGGGGGGAAGAGCTAATGTTGATTTTTTGTTGTGCTTTTTTTGTTTAACCATCAGTCTGCCTGGGTGCAAAGGCCGACCTGGTGTTCTTGGTTGACGGCTCTTGGAGTATTGGGGACGAAAACTTCCACAAGGTCTTGCAATTCTGTTTCGACACTATTGGGGCTCTCGATGAGATCAGCCCAAATGGAATGCAGGTGCGTGTGAGACTTCACTCCATCACTGTCTTGAAAAACAAAATTGACTTTGTTTCTCATTCAGTCAAGTACTACCACCATTGTGTAAGAGATGGTAACTTCATGTTCAAGTTCAAGTTTGTCATTCAACCATACCCATGATTACAGCCAAATGAAACAGTGTTACTCTGGGGCCAAGGGGCAAAACGTAATGCCAGCAGTCACACACAGCACAAGGCACATATAGCATACATAAGAGAGGAGTGAACATTAAAAAAAAAGTCAAGAATAGATTCAAGACTTAATGCTGGACAGGAATGAGACATTGAAATATTTCCCCATTAGAGATGTTATCTATTGGGAGGAGTGGCCATGGACCATTCAGAAATCTGCTGGTGAGGGGAAGAAGCTGTTCCTGAATTGTTGAGTGTGTCTCTCCAAGCTCCTGTAGTTCCATGCTATTTGTAGTAATGAGAAGAGGGTATGTCCCGGACAGCGAGGATACTTCATGATGGATGGTGTCTTCCTGAGACATCAGCCCTTGAAGATGTCCTTGAAGTGCCCTTAATGGAGATGACTGAGTCCAGACCCTCTGCAGCCTCGTGCAATCCTGTGTATTGGAGTCTCCATTCTAGGCTGTGATGCAAACAGTCAGAATACTCTTCACGTAAGAGGCCTGCATGCATATTATTTATTAAAGTTTGCTTCCTGGGTTAGAGAGCATATCTTATGACTATAGGGTGAACAAGATAGGCCTTTGCCTCTCTGGACTGAAGGAGGATGTTAGGTGACTTGATAGAGATGTACAAGATGATAAGAGGCAGAAGTAGAGGGGACAGCCCTCAGCAGAGTGGAAATAGCTAATATGAGAAAACATGATTTTCAGGTGATTGAAGGAAAGCATAGGGGTATGTCAGAGGTAGGTTTTTTATACAGAGAGTGGTGGATGATTTATTCAGTTATGTTATATGGCCTAGAATGTTGGACAATATCTAGTAACATGAGGAAACAAATTGTAGCAGCAGAGATGTGGTTTTTGAGGAGGATGCAAAGAAGATCTTGGACGAAACGAATATCTAACGAGGATGTCATGAACAGAGCAAGCACAAAAAGAGAAATAATGTATGAGATCATGAAAAGGCACCTGATGATAATGAAGACGATGGGGGTGGTGGGTGATTAGAATGCACTGCCATGGTGGTAATTGAGACAGACACAAATATATTAGGGACTTTTAAGAGATGATTATATAAGGCTATGTGGGAGTGAAGAATAAGATTGATCTCAGAGTAGGTTAAAAGTACCTTTAAGGTGAGGGGATTAATTGCAAACGAGATGTGAGGGGCAAGTTTTCTACACAGGTAGGTGCCTGAAATGTGCTGCCTGGGGAGAGGGTAGAGGCAGAAATATTAAAGCAGGAGTTCCCAACTGTTCTTTTATGCCTTAGACCAATACCATTAAGCCAAGGGGTCTATGAACCAGGTTGGGAACCCCTTTATTAGAGATTTTGACAGGCATTTAGATAGGCACAAGAATGTGAGGAAAATGGGCAGCACAGTAGTGTAGTGGTTAGCACAATGGTTTACAGTACCAGCGACCGGGGTTCAATTCCAGCCACTGCCTGTGAGGAGTTTGTATGTTCTCCCCGTGACCACATGGGTTTCCTCTGGGTGTACTTGTAGGTAGGTTAATTGGTTATTGTAAATTATCTCATGATTAGGCCAGGTTTAAATTGCGGGATTGCTGGGTGGCAATAATGATAATAATTCGAAACACACATCTTACAGAAATTAATAAGTGAAAACACCAGAAATATGCTGAATTAAAAGAGGAAATTGAAAGAGTACACATTCTCCTGATAGTAATATTGACAACCATTACAATCCCAAAGTCACTACATAACAACATTAAACAATTAGGCCTACATAGCAATATCGATGCAAAACTGCAGAAACTAGAATAGTCCGAAAGTGCCTAGTAATTTAGTGTGCTTGGCTGTGCCCGTGCCTCAGGTTTTACCAGCTTGAGCTGAGAGAAAGTAAGTTGCAATAATAACTTGATTACTAATTTACGAGGTCTGACACAATATTGTGGGCCAAAGGTTTGTTCTTGTGCTGTACTGTTTTATTTGCAATTTAATGTGGATAAATGTGAAGTTATCCACTTTGGTGGCAAAAATAGGAAAACAGATTATTATCTGAATGGTGGCCGATTAGGAAAAGGGGAGGTGCAACGAGACCTGGGTGTCATTATACACCAGTCATTGAAAGTGGGCATGCAGGTACAGCAGGCGGTGAAAAAGGCGAACGGTATGCTGGCATTTATAGCGAGAGGATTCGAGTACAGGAGCAGGGAGGTACTACTGCAGTTGTACAAGGCCTTGGTGAGACCACACCTGGAGTATTGTGTGCAGTTTTGGTCCCCTAATCTGAGGAAAGACATCCTTGCCATAGAGGGAGTACAAAGAAGGTTCACCAGATTGATTCCTGGGATGGCAGGTCTTTCATATGAAGAAAGACTGGATGAACTGGGCTTGTACTCGTTGGAATTTAGAAGATTGAGGGGGGATCTGATTGAAACGTATAAGATCCTAAAGGGATTGGACAGGCTAGATGCGGGAAGATTGTTCCCGATGTTGGGGAGGTCTAGAACGAGGGGTCACAGTTTGAGGATAGAGGGGAAGCCTTTTAGGACCGAGGTTAGGAAAAACTTCTTCACACAGAGAGTGGTGAATCTGTGGAATTCTCTGCCACAGCAAACTGTTGAGGCCAGTTCATTAGCTATGTTTAAAAGGAAGTTAGATATGGCCCTTGTGGCTACAGGGGTCACGGGGTATGGAGGGAAGGCTGGGTTCTGAGTTGGATGATCAGCCATGATCATAATAAATGGCGGTGCAGGCTCGAAGGGCCGAATGGCCTACTCCTGCACCTATTTTCTATGTTTCTATGTTTCTATGTTTCTATATTCTAAAATGCCTGGCACAATTTTGAGGGCCAAAGGGCCAGTGCTGCACAGTACTATTCTATGTGCTCTGTCTGTATACGTTCTGGGTGTCTTGTAGTTTCTAATGTAGGTGGTAAGTCACTAGTGTTTTATAAGCTAGCTTGTATGAAGTGGTCACCACATTATAATCATGCAACAGCAGTGCACATCATTAAATATGAGATGTTCTGAAAGATGTTTTAAAATATTTGTGTAAAATACATTGGTCAAGACTCAGGATTGTTTAATGTATTTTCCCGAGTGTGAAGGAGAACAAAATAATTGTTGCTGTAGATCTGATGCAGCACAAAAAAATTACAAAAGATAAAGAACACAATAATAATTAAAAACACACAAAAATATAAAAGGTAAGATAGTTTATATTCATGGATCGATTGTATATCCATAAAGTGACTCCAGGCTGTACATAAGGTGACTGACAGGGAATAATAAAGTAGTGGTGGATTAGTGGGTGGAGGTGTTGATCAGCCTTACTATTTAGGGAAAGTAACTGTTTTTGAGACTGGTGGTCCTGGTGTGGATGCTACACCATTTTCTCCCTGATGGGAGTTGGACAAACAGTCCATGAGCAGGGTGGGCAGGAGCCTTCATGATGATACTGGCCTTTATTGTGCATTCCTGGCAATTTAAAATATGGTTTCTCTCTCTGTACAGATTTCACTTGTTCAGTTCAGTGATGATGCGAAAGCGGAGTTTAAATTGAACACTTACCATGACAAAGGAACAGTTCTTGCTGCTCTGCAGATGATCCAGTACAAAGGAGGAAACACAAGGACAGGTACAGATTAACACTGCTCTTTATTTTTCTCAAGAGCTTTCTGCATTATGCATGTGTATTGAGGTTTACATTGTTTTTAAACCTGGGTTATGATTGGAGTGGGGCAAGGATGGCAACAGGTTCAGAGCTCCCTGCTTTGTAAACACAGGAGATTCTGTAGATATCTGAAATCTTGAGCAACACACACACACACACACACAGCTGGAGGAACTCAGCAAGTGCCGCAGCATCTATCAAGTCTGAAGAAGGCATGTTGCAGAAATGCCTGGTCCCATTGAAGAGTCTCTGTCTGAAATGTTGACTGTTTATTCCCCTCCATAGATGCTACCTGACCTGTTGAGTTCCTCCAGCACATTGTGTGTGTGTGTTACTCTGGATTTCGAACATCTGCTGAATTTCCTGTTTTTACCTTGCAGAAGCCAGCCTCTCCTTCATGGACTCTGTCTACACTTCTCACTGCTTCAGTAAAGCAGCCAGCCCAGTCAAAGACCCCTTCCCAGTTTTGTATAAGACTACAAGGTATTGGAGCAGAATGAGGCCATTTGGGTCATTAAGTCTGCTCAACCGCCCCAGTTCCCCAGTCTTCTCCCCATAAACTTTGACACCTTTACTAATCAAGAACCTATCAACCTCTACTTAAAACATAATCAATAACTTGGCCTCCACAGCAATCTGTAGCAATGAATTCCACAGATTCATTACCAGCTGCTAAAGAAATTCCTTTTCATCTCTGTTCTAAATTGATCTAATCTGAAGCAGTGCCCTCTGGTCCAAGTTTCTCCCATCATTTCCACATCTGCTGTATCTCGGCCTTTCGAAATTCAAGGTATCTGTTCTGTAATGTGTGTTCCACCTCCTTTGATTGTAACCATTCTTGAAAACATTCACGATGCACGTCTTTGTCCAGCATAATATCAAGCGGAAATGTCAACACTGAGCAGGGGGTGTCAAGGGACAATTATCCATTATTTCCAGTGCTCCACTGACAAATTACATCAACTTTCCTATCTTAAGGAGACACAGGGATACAAGTCTTCATGTGTGTTTGCAACCAGTCACAGAGCTCTCATGTAATCTGAATGGAGGTCATTAGTATTAGGGCTCACATATCCCGCCCTTTGTAGAGTGAGTCACCAAAGTATTATGTCTGAATATTTGTGTGGCAGACTAGAAACACCAACTCCCCATGGGCTTTGAGTTTACTTTCCACATCCTGCAAGTGGAGAATTTCTGGCCTGGGAACATGGGTCTCATTAAACAGACTGTTTCTCCAATGCTACTGTTAAAGGGAAAATGTATATATTTTTTAAAAAGTATGAAATCAAGATTATAAACACAAGAGATTCTGCAGAGGCTGGAAATCTAAAGTAATACACATAAAATGCTGGAGGAACAGCAGATCAGGCAGCATCTATGGAAGTGAATAAACAGTCGACGTTTCAGGCAGAGACACTTCTTTAGTGCAGGAAAGGAACGGGGAAGATGCCAAAATAAAGTGTGGGGAGAGGTGAAAGAGGCTAGCTGGAAGGTGATAGATGAAGACAGGTGCGTGGGAAAGATCAAAGCCTCATCTCCCCACTTCTTTCTCAGTCCTTTAAGTACATTAGGACATTGAAACATACAGTGAAATGTGGTGTTTGTATCAACAAACAACCCAGTCCGAGGTGTGATGGCGGCAGCCCCCAGGTGTCGCCATGCTTCCAGCGCCAACATAGCAAGCCTACAATTGATTAAGCCTAATCTGTACGTCTATGGAATGTGGGAGGGAAGCCGCACAGTCACAGGGTGAACATACAAACACCTTACAGGTAACGGTGGGACTTGAACCCCCATCACTGGCGCAGTGAAATGTGATGCAAACCACTATTCTACTGTGCCGCTGTACAAAGGGGAATGGCAGATATACACACGAAGACAGTGGTGGGGTATACACACGAAGACAGTGGTGGGGTATACACACGAAGGCAGTGGTGGGGTATACACACGAAGACAGTGGTGGGGTAGATACATGAAGACAGTGGTGGGGCATACACACGAAGACAGTGATGGGGTATACACACGAAGGCAGTGGTGGGGTATACACACGAAGGCAGTGGTGGGGTATACACACGAAGGCAGTGGTGGGGTATACACACGAAGGCAGTGGTGGGGTATACACAGGAAGACAGTGATGGGGTAGATACACAGAGCCAGTGGTGGGGTATACACACGAAGACAGTGGTGGGGTAGATACATGAAGACAGTGGTGGGGTAGATACATGAAGACAGTGGTGGGGTATACACACGAAGACAGTGGTGGGGTAGATACATGAAGACAGTGGTGGGGTATACACACGAAGACAGTGGTGGGGTAGATACACGAAGACAGTGGTGGGGTATACACACGAAGACAGTGGTGGGGTAGATACATGAAGACAGTGGTGGGGTATGCACACGAAGACAGTGGTGGGGTAGATACACAGAGACAGTGGTGGGGTAGATACATGAAGACGGTGGTGGGGTATGCACACGAAGACAGTGGTGGGGTATACACATGAAGACAGTGGTGGGGTCCATGGAGACTGGAGCCTTAATGTAGCGCCTTAGACTGCCACATGGCTTTATCAGAGTACACATACTGTATACAAAATGTCCTCTGGTACCATAATTTTTAAAATAATGAACCTGTTGTTTTAACCTGATTTTGCCAACAATGAAAACAGTCTTTTCATTCATATCTTGAGGGTAATCCTCTTTTGAAAGACACTATTCAAAACAGAGCATACTTGGTATCCATGGAGGCATTTGCAAAGACAGAATCTCTTAGTCACTTCCTCTAATGTTTCCAAAGTGAGATCTTATCTACAAACGTTTGTATGTTGAAATTTATCAAATGCTGGCAGCTGCAAATGTCTATTTTTCTGGATGAAATTACTGATATCATTTAAATTATGATAATGTAGCAGTCAGCGCAATGCTGTTAGAGCTTGGGGTGACAGAGTTCCATCCCAGCGTCTTCTGTCAGGAGTCTCTGTATGCCCTCTCTGTAGAATGTGTGGGTTTTCTCCCACAGTCCAAAGGCATATCTAGTAGTTTAACTGGTCATCATATATTGTCCCGTGAAGAGCTTTGGGTTCCATCAGGGTTGTTGGGGGTTTCTGGGGGATATGTGGCATGAAGGGCTGGAAGGGCCTATTTTGAGCTGTATCCCCAAATAAAATAAAATAAAATAAAATAAATTTAGTGCTGACATTTTACCCTCCTCCGAGACCAATCTGACCCTTCCCTCTTACACAGCCCTCTATTTTTCTATCACCTGTGAGTCTATCTAAGAGTCTTTTAAATGCCCCTAATGTACCTGCCTCTACCTCCACCCCTGGCAGGACACGCTACACACCTGCCACTCTCTTTGTAAAGAACCTATCTGTCTGCCTTCCTCCAATTACATTAAAAATATGCTGTCTCGTATTAGCTGTTTCCACCTTTGGAAAAACACACTGGCTGTCCACTCTATCTATGCCTCTTGGCATCTTCGTACACCTCTATCAAGTCACCTCTTGTCCTCCTCAGCTTCGAAGGGAAAACACAAGCTTGCTCCACCTATCCTCATAAAGTATGCTCTTCAATCTGGGCAACAGACCTTAATAAATAATATATAGACAGACCTTTTATGTGGAGAGTATTCTGTACAACAGATTGGTATGGAGGCTCCAATGCACAGGATTTCAAAAGGCCTCAGAGGGTCATAGACCTTCTGTACTAATATACAGGCCAGAAAACAATCAACACTCTCTAATCCATACTCAATCTCTCCTTTAACCTCTGACCTCAGCAGTGTGCTTTGATGTCAACTTTGGGTTCGAATTTCACAGTAAGTTTATTTTCGGAGTATGTATGTGTCACTGTACGCAACCCTGAGATTCATTTTCTTGTGGGCATTCACAGCAGATCAAAGAAGTACAATAAAATTAATTGAAAAACCACGCACAAAGACAGACAACAGTCAATGTGCAAAAGAGGACAAACAGTGCAGCTACAAAATATTGGATAAATAATAAACAAACAAACAAGCACATAAATAAATAAATAAAGCAGGTAGATGAATAAATAACACTGAGAACATGTTGTTGAAAGTGAATCCATAGTTTGTGGAGTCACTTCAGTGTTGTGGTGAGTGAAGTTATCCAGGAAGTTCAGGAACCCGATGGTTGAAGAGTAATAATTGTTCCTGAACTTGGTGGTGTGGGACCTAAGGCTTCTAAACCTCCTGCCTGCTGGTAATGGCAATAAGTGAGCATGGCCTGGATGGTAGGGTCCTCGATGATGGATGCTGCTTTCCTGTGGTAGCACTTCTTGTGGAGGTGCTCTATGGTGGGAAGGTCTTTTCCTGTGATGGGCCGCGCTATATCCACTACTCTCTGTAGGCTTTCCCATCACATCTCATCTGTGACCCGCACAATGAGACGAAGCGCTGAGGAAACTTGCTGTTTGGTTTAGCAAGGTACAGACTCACTAGATTTACCTTTTATATTCCAGGCCGAGCTCTCAAATATATGAACGACAACGTCTTGATTCGCTCGAATGGCATGAGGAAGGGTGTGCCCAAGGTGATTGTTGCGGTGACCGACGGACGTTCACAGGATGAGGTTAAGAAACCTGCACTTGCGTTGCAGGAAGCTGGTGAGTACCACATTTAGAGGATCTTCATGGTAAAGGTTTTACTTCATTTTACCGTGTGTCAGCTAAATTTGCATGTTCCCATCTCAATAGAAAGTTTCCTTCCACTTTAAAACATAGGACATAGAATATTACAGCGAAGTACAGGCCCTCCGGCTCACAATGTTCTTGTGAACTTTTAACTTACTTCAAGGTCAATCTGGCCTTTCCCTCACACATAGTCCTCCATTTTCCTTTCAAAGGTTCAAAGTATGCACGCAGAATACAACTCTGAGATTCGTCTTCACCGGATAGCCATGAAATACAGAAAAAGCATGAAGTCTTTGAAAGAATAGACATCAACCCCCCCTCCACAAAAAAGAAAAATGAACAGAACTCACAAACCTCAAACCTTGCTCAATCCGTCTTTCAGCCTTGTGCCTATTGAAGACTTTCTGAAATGCCACAAGACATAGGAGCAGAATTAAGCCATTCTGTCCATCGAATCGGCTCTGCCATTCCATCATGCCTGATTTATCCCTCTCATCCCCATTCTCCTGCCTTCTCCCAGTAACCTTTGATGCCCTGATTAATCGTGAACTTATCAACCTCTGCTTTAAATATACCCAATAACTTGACCTCCACAGCTGTCTGTGGCAATGAATTCCACAGATTCACTGCCCTCTGGCTAAAGAAATGCCTGATGTCTCTGCCTCTACCAGGTAGTTATCCTCTTTTGTTGAAAAGCCAGATGGCTGAAGGGAGGTAACTGTTCTTGAACCTGGTGGTGTGAGTCCTGAGGCTCTTGTACCTTCTTGCTGACGGCAGTAGCGAGAAAGGAGCATGACCTGGGTGGTGAGGGTCACTGATGATGGATGCTGCTTTTCTATACTAATGTTTCATGTAGGTCGGCTCAGTGGGTGGGAAGGCTTTACCCGTGATGTATGGGCCCAACATACTACTTTTGTAGGAGTTTACCCTCAAAGGCATTGGTGATCTGATACCAGGCCATTATGCAGCCAGTCAGCACACTTTCCGCCACACATCTATAGAAGTTTGTCGAGGTTTTTGATGTTATGTTGAATCTCTGCTGACCCCTGAGGAAGTAGAGCCTCTGTTGTGCTTTGTTTGTAACCGCATTTATATGAAGGGTCCAGGACAGGTCTTCTGAGATAGTGACACACAGGAGTTTGAAGTACTGACCTGCTTTATCTCTGCTCCTCCGATGAGTACTGGCTCATAGACCGCTGGTTTCCCTCCCCTGAAGTCTACATTGTTTCCTTGGTCTCATTGACACTGAGTGAGAGTTTGTTGTTATTAGCCAATCTCCCTCCTGTATGCTGATTCAACACCACCCTTGATATGGCCCACAACAGTGGTGTCATCAGCAAACTTGTATATGGTGTTAGAGATGTACTTAGCCACACAGACATAGGTGTAAAGCAGGGGGGCGAAGCACACATCCGTGTGGTGCACAGGGTTAGGCTGAGGATAGCTTATGTAGGATTTAAGGACAGGTTGAGTGACCCAGAGCTTTTCCCTTTGGGGCAAAGGAGGATGAGAGATGATTTGTTGGAGCTGAACAAGGTGAAAAGAGGAACAGATTGAATACCTATCCAGAGACATTTTCTCAGGGTGGCGATGGTTAATGCAGGGGGGGCATAATTTTAAGGTGTTTGGAAGGAAGTATAGGGAGGTTAGAAACAGAGAAAACCTACAGCACAATACAGGCCCTTTGGCCCGCAAAGTTGTGCTGAACATGTTCTTACCTTAGAAATTACTAGGGTTACCCATAGCCCTCTATTTTTCTAAGCTCCATGTACCTATCCAAAAGTCTCTTAAAAGAACCTATCGTATCCGCCTCCACCACCATTGCCGGTAGCCCATTACATACACTCACTACCCTCTGAATAAAAAACTTACCCCTGACATCTCCTCCCCAGCACCTTAAACCTGTGTCCTCTAGTGGCAACCATTTCAGCCCTGGGAAAAAGCCTCTGACTATCCTCATGATCAATGCCTCTCATCGTCTTATACACCTCTATCAGGTCACCTCTCATCTTCCATCGCTCCAAGGAGAAAAGGCCGAGTTCACTCAACCTGTTTTCATAAGGCATGCTCCCCAATCCAGGCAACATTCTTGTAATTCTCCTCTGCACCCTTTCTATGGCTTCCACATTCTTCCTGTAGTGAGGCGACCAGAACTGAGCACAGTATTCCAAGTGAGGTCTGACCAAGGTCCTATATAGCTGCAACATTACCTCTCGGCTCCTAAATTCAGTTCCATGATTGATGAAAGCCAATACACCGTATACCTTCTTAACCACAGAGTCAACCTGCACAGCTGCTTTGAGCGTCCTATGGATCACAAGATCCCTCTGATCCTCCACACTGCCAAGAGTCTTACCATTCATACTATATTCTGCCATCGTATTTGATCTACCAAACTAAACCACCTCACACTTATCTGGGTTGAACTCCATCTGCCACTTCTCAGCCCAGTTTTGCATCCTATCAATGTCCCGCTGTAACTTCTGACAGCCCTCCACACTATCTGGAAAACCTCCAACCTTTGTGTCATTAGTAAACTTACTAACCCATCCCTCCACTTCCTCATCCAGGTCATTTATAAAAATTATGAAGAATAAGGGTCCCAGAACAGATCCCTGAGGCACACTACTGATCACCAACCTCAATGCAGAAAATGACCCATCTACAACCACTCTTTGCCTTCTGTGGGCAAGCCAGTTCTGGATCCACAAAGCAATGTCCCCTTAGATCCCATGCCTCCTTACTTTCTCAATACCTTATCAAATGCCTTGCTGAAATCCATATACACTACATCTACTGTACTCCTTCCTGTTAGTCTTATAATCTTCTAGATCTCTAACATTACCTAGCTTTCTGAACCTTTTGTAAACTTTTCTTTTCTTCTTGACTAGATTTACTACAGCCTTTGTACACCATGGTTCCTGTACCCTACCATAACTTTCCTGTCTCATTGGAATGTATCTATGCAGCAGAACTGCACACAAATACCCCCGATCATTTGCCACATTTCTTCCGTACTTTTCCCTAAGAACATCTGTTCCCAATTTAAGCTTCCAATTTCCTGCCTGATAGCCTCATAATTCCCCTTACTCCAGTTAAACGCTTTTCTAACTTGTCTGTTCCTATCTCTCTCCAATGCTATTGCAAAGGAGATAGAATTATGATGACTATCTCCAAAACGCTCTCCCACTGAGAGATCTGACACCTGACCAGGTTCATTTCCCAATACCAAATCAAGTACAGCCTCTCCTCTTGTATGCTTGTCTACATATTGTGTCAAGAAACCTTCCTGAACACACCAAACAAACTCCACCCCATCGAAACCCCTTGCTGTAGGGAGACACCAATCGATATTTGGGAAATTAAAATCTCCCGTCATGACAGCTCTGTTATTATTACACCTTTCCAGGATCTGTTTCCCTATCTGCTCCTCGATATCCCTGTTACTATTGGGCGGCCTATAAAAAACACCCAGTAAAGTTATTGACCCCCTCCCGTCCTAACCTCCACCCAGAGAGACTCCGTAGACAATCCCTCCACCAAGTCCACCTTTTCTGCAGCCGTGACACTATCTCTGATAAACAGTGCCATGCCCCCACCTCTTTTGCCTCCTTCCCTTCCTTTCTGAAACATCAAAAACCCGGCATGAAGTAACCATTCCTGTCCCTGAGCCATCCAAGTCTCTGTAATGGCCACCACATCATGGCTCCAAGTTCTGATCCACGCTCTAAGCTCATCCGCTTTGTTCACAATACTCCTTGCATTAAAATAGACACATCTCAAACCTTCCGTCTGAGCGCGTCCCTTCTCTATCACCTGCCTATCCTCCCTCTTGCACTGTCTACAAGTTTTCTCCATTTGTGAGCCAAAGGCCTCTTCCCAGTCTCTTCAGTTCAGTTCCCACTCCCCAACATCTCTAGTTTAAACTTTCCCCAGTAGCCTTAGCAAACCTCCCTGCCAGGATATTGGTCCCTCTGGGATTCAAGTGCAACCCGTCCTTTTTGTACAGGTCACACCTGAAGAGTTTCCAATGATCCAGAAATCAGAATTCCTGCCCCCTGCTCCAATCCCTCAGCCACGCATTTATCCTCCACCTCATTCTATTCCTATACTCACTGTCACATGGCACAGGCAGTAATCCCGAGATTACTACCTTTGAGGTCCTGCTTTTCAACTTCCTTCCTAACTCCTGGTTGTCTTTTTTCAGGACTTCTTCCCTTTTCCTACCTATGTCATTGGTACCAATACGTACCATGAGCTCTGGCTGTTCTCCCTCCCACTCCAGGATATCTTGGACGCGATCTGAAACATCCCGGACCCTGACATCTGGGAGGCAAACTACCATCCGAGTTTATTTCCTGCATCCACAAATCGCCTGTCTGACCCCCTAACTATAGAGTCCCCTATTACTACTGTCTTCCTCTTCCTGTCCCTACCCTTCTGAGCCACAGGGCCGGACTCTGTGCCAGAAGCATGGACACTGTCGCTTCCCCAGGTAGGCTGTTCCCCCCCCCCCCACAGTACTCAAACAGGAGTACTTATTGTCAAGGGGTACAGCCACAGGGGTACTCTCTAGTACCTGACTCTTCCCCTTCCCCCTCCTGACTGTGACCCACTTGTCTGTCTCCCCTGGCCCTGGTGTGACCACCTGCCTGTAACTCCTTTCTATCACCTCCTTGCTCTCCCTGACCAGACGAAGGTCATCGAGCTGCACCTCCAGTTCCCTAACTCGGTCCCTTAGGAGCTGCAGCTCGACACACCTGGTGCAGATATGGCCATCCGGGAGGCTGGCAGACTCCAGGACCTCCCACATCTGACACCGAGCACAGAAAACTAGCCTCACACACATACTTCCTCCTTTCCGCAATTAATACAGGTAAACCTACCTTGCCTCGTCCCATTACCGCCTAAGCCCATTGAGCCAAAGCCCTATCACTCTGCCACCTCACACTCGGCTGCCCGCTGGACATGGCTGTCTTTTTAAACTTTTCCCGTTCTACTGGCTGATGTCATGCGCCTGCGCAGTCTTCCCTCTCTTTTACCCCGAGTAGTAAAACTGCCTTCGCTCCGGAAATCCTTAGCCGTTCACCCGCAGCCTTCTTGCTCCGATTCAAAAACTGCTGAAGACTTCTTGCCTTTTTAAATTTTTCCCACTCTACTGGTTGGCATCATGCGCCTGTGCAGTCTTGCCTCTCTTTCACCCCGAGTAGTAAAACTGCCTTCACTCTGGAGAATGTTGTCAGAGGTAATTAGTTCTCATAGAGAACAGTGGGGGGTGGGGGGGAGATGGAACAGCCTGCCAGGGGTGGTGGGAGAGGTAGATACGTTAAGGTCATATAACACATTCTTAGATCAGCACATAGATGATCGGAAAATGGAGGGCTGTGTGGGAGGGGAGGGTTAGATTGATTTTATAGTAGATTAAAGGGTCAGCACAACATCATGGGCTGAAGGGCCTGTACTGCGCTGCACTGTTCTTTAGTCTGTTCTAATTTTATTCACGGTATGGTACCTATCCATGTGTTTGGAATTTGCTGCAGTGTCTTAGTCAGTGCACATGTAACAAGAAGCAGCATTCAACAGTTAAAAAGAATAAAGAATTGTCCTGCAGTGATGGTTGTCTGCAACCAACCATCAAGGAAATAATAAGAGAAGTAATGGAACAGACGTGATTACTGAGCATGGATCTGATGGGCCAAAATGTCATAGTCATAGAACACTACGGTACAGAAGCAGACCCTTCAGCCCATCTAGCCTGTACTGAACTATTAATCTGCCTAGTCCCATTGGCCTACATCTGAACCGTAGACCTCTATACCCCCATCACTTCTCTTAAATGTTGCAATCGAACCCACATCCACCACTTCCACTGACAGCTTGTTCCACACTCTCACTACCCTCTGAGTAAAGAAATTCACCTTCATGTTCTTCTGAGACATTTCACCTTTTACCCTTAAACTGTAACCTTTAGTTGTGGTCTTACTCAACCTCAGTGGATAAAGCCTGCTTGCATTTACCCTATCTATCTCCCTTATAATTTTGCATACCTCTATCAAATGACTCATCATCCTCCAACATTCCAGGGAATTAAGTCCTAACCTATTCTACCTTTCCCTATTACTCATGTCCTCAAGTTTTGGCAACATCCTTGTAAATTTTCTCTGCATTCTTTCAATCCTATTGATAACACTCCAGTAGGTAGGTAACCATAACTGCACACAATACTCCAAATTAGGTCTCCCTGCCCCTCCCTGAATCACAATAGATATGTTAAAATTTACTGGCCAAACTAATTTCTCTGAAAACATGAGTGAAATGTCCTATCATCCTGACACAGGTATAGATACGGTGAATGCAAACTGGCTTTCTCCACTAAGGATGGGTGAGACTGGATGTAGAGGCCATGGGTCAAGGGTGAAAGGTGAACATGAGGAAGAACTTATTGAATCAGAGGGTGGTGCGACTGTGGAATGAGTAGCCTGCAGATGCCGTGGATGAAGTTTCAATGTCAACTTTGAAGAATAGTTTGGATAAGTACATGAATGGGAGGGGTATGGTCTAGGTGCAGGTTGACGGGACTAGGCAGGATAGCAGTTTTGGCCTGGATTAGATGGGCTGAAGGGCCTGTTTCTGTGCTGTGGTGCCCTATGACTCTATGTGTCCACCCTTTCACAGCCACTGGAATTGATTGTGCTCTGGCAGAGTTCCTGGTTTGTGATGTGATTGACTGTTGCAGACCATGCCCTGTAACCACAGCAGTGAAATGAAACATATTTTTACTGTCGGGCCACATGGGCAACACTGATCATCTATGTAGCTCAGGTCATTCCCATTTCATGCACTCTTGGACAAGGGTTAACTGTTTATCATCGTGGGAGGTTTGTGTGCTAAATTTGATCACAAACCTGCTTCTCAGCTCCCACACAAGAAGTTGGAGCTGGGAATTAGAATGTCTATTTTCCTAAATTATTCAGTCTGACTTATAATCATTGAATTACCATTCACTCCAATCAGCAAACAGACAATAGCAAATGGACTAAAATGCTGAAGCATTCTTGGCAATGGGTATCAAATGGCTGCCTGAGTATGAGGAGTCAAATTTAAGCCCGGTCTGCTGGCAAGTCCTTCACAAACAGACTTTGATCCACTGATTATTCTCAGACGATGGGATGGTGTGTATTAAACTGGAGGTGTGGTGAGGTTAAATACAGTGTGATAAATAACTAAGCATCAGATTGCATACTGATGAATAAATCACATGATCAATAACTTAACTAAATTAAAAATATCATTCCACTCTTTGAGAGAGAGGCAGAAGAAAGGAAATTACTGGCTAGTTCGTCTGACTTCAGTGGTTGGAAAGATTTTGGAGTTCATTATTAAGGTTTTGGGGTACTTAGAGACGTATGGTAAAATAGGCTATAGTCAGTTTGGATTCCGAGAGGGGAAATCTGCCCGACAAATCTGTTGGAATTCTTTGAGGAAAGGACAGACAGGATAGACAAAGGAGAGGCAGTGGATGTTGTTTACTTGTATATTAAGAAGTCCTCTGACAAAGAGCTGCACGTGAAGCTGCTAAGCAAGGCAAGGGGGCGGCACAGTAGCATAGTGGTTAGCACAACACTTTACAACACCAGCAACCGAAGTTCATTTGCCACTGCTGCCCACGACCATGTGGGTTTCCTGCAGGTGCTCCAGTTTCCTCCCACAATCCAAAGGCATTCCAGTTGGCCATTGTCCCATGATTGTGCTAGGATTGAATCGGGAGACTGCCTGGCCTTACACCTCCTCCCTCACTACCGTTTAGGCTCCCCAAGAGCCCCTCAGATGATGTAATTGATGGCTTTGCATCGTCCGCAAACCTGGAGTTTTGAGAAAGACATAGATTGGGAGAATGGGCAAAGAAGTGGCAGTGTGTGGTTGTGCACTTTGGTAGAATGAACAAAAGCAGTCTCCAACTACAGTCTGGTAAACTCAGATTATATTCAGTGATCACTTTATTAGGTATGCTGTATACCTGCTCGTTAGTGCGAATATCTAATCAGTCAATCATGTGCCAGCAAGTCAATGCATAAAAACAGATGTGACCAAGAGGTTCGTTTATTGTATAGCCCAAATATAAGAGTGGGAAAAAATGTAATCTAAGTAACTTTGACCGTGGAATGATTGCTGGTGCCAGATGGGGTGGTTCGAGAATCTTAGCAACTGCTTATCTTCTGGGATTTTATCAGACTTTACAGAGAATGGTGCGAAAAATAAAAAAAACAACATCCAGTGAGCATCAGTTCTGTGGGAGAAAACACCTTGTTAATGAGAGAGGTCAGAGGAGAACAGCCAGACTGGTTTAAGCTGATTGGAAGGTGACAGTAACTCAAATAACCATGCAATACAAGAGTAATGGGCAGAAGAACATCTTTGAATGCATAACGTGTCAAACCTTGAAGTGGATGGGCTACAGCAGCAGAAGACCACAAGCGTACCTAATAAAGTGGCCACTGAGTCTATGTCACCTTGAAATTATACCTTCAGTTTCATTTACTTGTGGGGACATTCAGGAAAACAAAGAAACGCAATAGAATTCAGGAAAAAATTGTAGGGATTTCCAAGTTGTGTGCCTTAACCTATTTTAGTGCATTCTGTCTCAGAAGACTGACCTTGGATTTCCAGACTTTCCATTTAATTATGTTGCCAGGTCTCTACTGAAAGATGTCATTATTTAACCGCAATTAAATTACGAACATGGGAGGGCCAATTTAGCCATTACCAACATTCTTCCCACATCAGTGGTTCATGGGTTGAAGTGATCCATGGTGAGTCCATTTATGCACAATGATACACGTAGTTTCCCGCAGTCACCACAGTGTAAATGCTCTGTTAGTGTGGGATACCACATTCCTGACCAAGTCAAACAACATAGAGCACTGACTCATCCACATTGATCCAATGACTACAGAGTATTGAACACAGAACAGTATGGCACAGTACAGCCCATGATGTTGTGCTGACTTTTTAACTGTCTCTAAGATCAACCTAACCCTTCCTTCCTACAGAGCCTTCCATTCTTTTCAATCGTGCACCTACCTAAGGGTCTCTTAAATGTCCCCATCCCCATCAAAGCATTCCATTCACCCACAACTTTCTGTCAAAAACTTACCTCTGACCTCCCCCCCCATACTTTGCTCCAATCACAAAATTAAGTTGCCTCATATTAGCCATTTCTGCCGTTAGAAAGTGTCTACTCTGTATACTCCTCTTATTATCTTGTACACCTCTGTCAAGTTACCTCTCATTCTCCTTCACTCCCAAGAAAAAAGCCCTAGCTCAGTCAGCCTATCCTCATAAGACACATTCTCTAATCCAGGCAGCATCCTGGTAAATCTTCTCTGCACCCTCTCGAAAGCATCTTATTTATAATGAGGCAATCTGAATCGGACACTATATTCCAAGTGTGGTCGAAGCAGGGTTTGAAAGAGCTGTAAAATTACCTCACGGCTCTTGAACTCAGTCTTCTGACAATGAGGGCCAACACACCATACACCTTCGTAACAATCCTATCAAATTGCCCAGCAGCTTTAAGGGATCTCTGAACGGGGACCCCAAGATCCCTCCACACTGCCAAGAATTCTGCCATTAACCCTTTATTCTACCTTCAAGTCTAGTGTGGATACAACCCATGTTGTAGCTCATGAGTTTTATTTAAACATATTGAGCTACCGACGTTGATTAGTTTACACAAGCTACTTAGTACCAGGTTCATGGCTGACCAGTGTCTCTACCACTGAGAACATTCTCAGCCTCGTCTCAGTTCTCAGAGATCAGATGTGAAGATTTATTGAACGGATCAATCAGTAATTCATTATAGTTAAGAACACAGCTGTCAAAGTTCAAAGTAAATTTTATTATCAAAGTACATATTTGTCACCTTATTAAACTCTGAGATTCATTTTCCTGTGGGCGTACTCAGCAAATCTATAGAATAGCAACTATAGCAGGACCAGTGAAAGATCAGCCAGAGTGCAGAAGACAACAGACTGCAAATGCAAATAATAAGAAGCAATAAATAATGAGAACATGAGATAACGTGATAGAGTCCTTAAAGTGAGATCATTGATTGTGGGAACATCTGAATGGATGGGCAAGTGAGTGTAGTTAACCCCTTTGTTCAAGAGACTGATGGTTGAGAGGTGGTACCTGTGCAATCTACGTGATGGCAGCAGCGAGAAAAGACACTGACCTAGGTGGTGAGGATCTCTGATCAGAATCAAGTTTATTATTACTATCTTTTAGGATATGAAATTTCTTATTCTGCAGCAGCAGTACAGTACAAAGGGATACCTTTGCAATAAGTTAGAAAATAAATAAATGTTGCAAAAAAGAGAATAACAACATAGTGTGCATGGGTTGATTGTCCAGTCAGCAATCTGATTGCAGAGGAAAAGAAACTGTTCCTAAAGGGTTGAGTGTGTGTCTTCAGGCTCCTGTACTTCCTCCTTGATAGTAACAATGAGAACAAGTCATGACCTGGATGGTGAGGGTCTTTATTGATGGAAACTAGATTCTGGATGTATCACCTACTGAAGATGTCCTCAGTGGGAGAGGGTTGTGTCTGTGATGGAGCACTGCGTGTGATTTGAAATGGGTGTTTTGTTATACAAGTTGTTCCCCGTTGAGGACTGCTGGGTAAGTGTCCAGACATCTTCAAGAAGCAATGGCGCAAAATGGCTGCGTCCGTCATTAAGGACCCCCATCACCCGGGACGTGCCCTCTTCTCATTGCTACCATCAGGGAGGAAGTACAGGAGCCTGAAGACACACACTCAACAATTGAGGAGCAGGTTCTTCCGCTCTGCCATCAGATTTCTGAATGGTCATTGGACCCATGGACACTACCTCACGACTTTTTTTTTTCTCTTTTTGCACTATTTATTTAATGTAACTATTTTATACGTATATACTTACTGTAATTCACAGCTTTTTTCTCTATTATTATGCATTACATTGTACGACTGCCACAAAGAAAAGACACTTCACAATGTGTGCTGGTGGTATTAAACTGGATTTTGATTCTGTTTCTGACAAATGCTGGCAGTGTTTTTAAACTGGGGAGAGGGAGAGAGAGAGGGAGAGAGAGAGAGGGGGAGGGAGAGGGTGAGGGAAAAAAAGCAATACTCCATGGAAACAGGCCTGTCATCTCAAATTGTCCGCACTGACCGAGATAGCCATCTAATCTTGTCCTATTTGCCTGAGTTTGGCTCATTTCCCATTTCCCTTGACATCTTTCTCACAATGTTGTCTTTTCCATGCAGGTTACAGTGTGTTTGTCGTGGGGGTCGCTGACATTGACATCAATGAGTTGAAAAACATTGGCAGCAAGCCCAGTGAGAGGCATCTCCTCTTTGTGGATGACTTTGATGCCTTCGCGAAGATTCAGGATCAGCTCATCACCTTCCTTTGTGAAACAGCAACTTCAAGTGAGTTGTTCCTCTCCCTGTCACTGACGGTCATCACTTCCCTCTTCTGATGAAATACTTCGGATGCTGGAGATATGAAATGAAAACACAAAATCCCAGAGATATTTAGCAGGTCAGGCAGCATCTGTGGAGAGAGAAACAGAGTTAACATTTCAGTTCAGTGACATTTATAACTGGAAAATGTGGGGAAGGAAGACTGCAGATGAACAGGTTGGTGTGGACAAAGGGGATGTCTCTAAAGGGATGTCCAAAAATGCTAGATGACGCAGACAATGCTGGTGTAAGAGTGAAATTTTCCTATTAATTCAGTAGGTCAGATAGTATCTATGAAAATGAGTTGGAATTTCAGGCTGAGACCCTTCACAGGAAGGAGACCTGAAGAAGGGTCCTGACCTAAAGATGTTGCCTGACCTGCTGGGTTCCTTCAGCATTTTGTGCATGTTGCTCTCGATTTCCATCATCTGCAGAATCTCTTGTGTATTTCGTTTCCTATTAACGTCCATTTTTTTTGTCTTATTGCAGCTTGCCCACTGATATATCTCAATGGATTCACAACACCAGGTAAGGGGACATTGGTTTGATTTTTGTTTCCTCACCGAAAAGGTTGAGATGGATAATAAATCAGTCATGGTGGAAAGGCAGTGCAGACTCGATGAGCCGAGTGGCCTAATTCTGTTCCTCTGTCTTATGTACTATGAGACCGCCATTACTGAGAAGGGGGGTGACAAGGTAATGTAGCAGTTCCGTGTGGTTCCAACAAGCTGGGTGCAATTCCTGCCACTGTCAATAAGGAGTTTGTGTATCCTCTCCGTGATCGTTAAGGTTTCCTCTGGCCACATTCCAAAGATGCACAAGTTAGTAGGTTAATGAGTCATAGGGTTGTAATTGGCGATGAGGGCTCATTGGATGAGAAGTGTATATTACCGTGCTGTATCTCGAGGTAAATGTGATCTGATACTGGAGTGCGGCTTTCAAAATTTGGTTAAATTATTGTTTATATAATATTCTTCTTAAAATTAAAGCCTTGTAAGGCTGTCATCAGAGGTCATCTTTCCACTGCACATTGGAACTACCCCTCAAGAGTCTTCCTCATTATCGTTATTGTTGTCACATATTTCAGTGAAAAGCTCCTCTTGCATATTAGTCATATTGATCAACTACCCATCCCTGCACCCCTTCCTATTTTTTTCTCTCCCTCCCACTCTCCCACTCTCACTTTCTCCCTCTCTCTCCCCTGCCCTTCTCCCTCCCTCTGTCCCTCACACCCCTTCTCTCCCCTCCTTCTCCCACCCAATCCCTCCTCCCTTCCTCTCCTCCTCCCCCTCCCCCTCCCCTCCCTCCCCTCTATCCCCTCTCCCCCTCCCCTCTATCCCCTCTCCCCCTCCCCTCTATCCCCTCTCCCCTTCCCTCTTTTTCCTTGTCTCCCTCTCTCCTCCCCCTCCCTCCCTCTTTCCTTGTCTCCCCTTCTCTCCCTCCATCTCCCCCGTCCCTCACCCTCTCTTACTTCCTCCTCCTCTCCCCATCTGCACCTCTAACCCTTCCTCCCTCCCTGCTCTCCTCCCTTTCTCCCTTCCAGCTCCCCTCCCTCCCTCTTTCCCCTCACTCCTCTTCCCCTCCATCTCCCCCTCTTCCCTCCTCCTCCCCTCTTCTCTCCTTCTCCCCTCTTCTCTCCTTCTCCCCTCTTCTCTCCTTCCCCCCTCTTCTCTCCTTCTCCCCCTCTTCTCTCCTTCTCCCCCTCTTCTCTCCTTCTCCCCCTCTTCTCTCCTTCTCCCCCTCTTCTCTCCTTCTCCCCCTCTTCTCTCCTTCTCCCCCTCTTCTCTCCTTCTCCCCTCTTCTCTCCTTCTCCCCTCTTCCCTCCTTCTCCCCCTCTTCCCTCCTTCTCCTCCTCCTCTTCCCTCCATCTCCTCCTCTTCCCTCCATCTCCTCCTCTTCCCTCCATCTCCCCCTTCCCTCCATCTCCCCTTCCCTCCATCTCCCCTCTTCCCTCCATCTCCCCTCTTCCCTCCATCTCCCCTCTCCCCTCCATCTCCCACTCTCCCCTTCCATCTCACCGTATCCCCGCTCTCTCCACTGTCCCCCCTCCCTCTTGCCCTCTCCCCTTCCCCTCTCTCCCCACTCCCTCTCCCCCTCTCTCCCCTCTCCCCCTCTCTCCCCTCTCCCCCTCTCTCCCCTCTCCCCCTCTCTCCCCCTCCCCTCTCTCCCCCCCTCTCCCCTCTCCCCCTCCCCCCCGCTTCCTCTTCCTCTCCCTTTCTACCCTCCAGAATGAAAAAGTTTAAGATGTGTGTGATCATTTCCAGACATGGTCTGGCAGCTCAGTGAATTGATCAGAATCACGTTCATTCTCACTGGTCTGTGTCATAAAAATTGTTCTTTTGTGATACCAGCACAGTGGAAGGATAAAATTATGCTCGAAGGTACAATAAAAATATACAATAAAGTAAATAAATAAACCGTGCAAAAAGAGAGCGAAATGGCAAGGTAGTGTTCATGGACCACTCAGAAATCTGATAGCGGAGGGGAAGAAACTGTTCCTAAACTGTTGCGTGTATATGTGTCTTTGGGCTCTGTGTCAATGTGTGTGGGAGGGTGGAAGATCCGGATACAGATTTACTTATCACATCTACATCGAAACTTACAGTGAAATGAGAGCAAATGGAGGGAGGAATGGGGTTTGTTTCACTGTCGCTTTGTTGCCTGCTGTGTTCTCTGCGGTCCTACCAGGCACCGTACACATGTTAAGTTGGCATCGGAATGTGTGGTGACACATGTGGGCTGCCCCCAGGATTTCCTTGGGTCATACAGTCATAGAGAAGTACAGCACAGACACAGGCACTTCGGCCCATCTAGTCCATGCTGAAACCATTTAAACTGCCTACTCCCATCAACCTGCACCAGGACCAGAGCCTTCCATACCCCTACCGTCCATGTACCAATCCAAACTTCTCTTAAAAGTTGTGCTACAGCTCATTCCACACTCTCACGACACCCTGAGTGAAGAAATCCCCCCTTGTGTTCCCCTTAAACTTTTCATCTTTCGTCCTTAACCTCTGACTTCTGGTTGTAGACCCACCCAGTTTGTGCTGATTGTTTGTTAGTAGGTCTTGTTGGTTGTTAATAGAGATGTTGTATTCCTTTTATGTACCTGTGTTAAATAAATCTGAGTTTGAATCCTGTCACTTACCCCAGGTGGCAGTTAACTCCTTTTACTGCACAGGAAGAGCAGTCAACTTGAGTCAGCATGTCACTCAACTGACAGACCATAAGACCATAGTAAAATAGGCCATTTGGCCCATCGAGTCTGTTCTGCCATTTCATCATGGCTGATCCATTTTCCCTCTCAGCCCCAATCTCCTGCCTTCGCCCCGTATCCCTTCATGCCCTGATGAATCAAGAATCTATCAACCTCTGCCTTAAATAAAAGCAGTGACTTCGCCTCCACAACTGACTGTGGCACCGAATTCCACAGATTCGCCACCCTCTGGCTGAAGATTTGAATAGTAAATAAATAATAAATAACACACATTCCGGTGTCAACAAAGTGTGCCCGCAAAGCTTGGCATAAGAACACAGAATGCAAATCCAACAGGATTTCAATACTCTGCCATTATATGATAGAGTTTACATTACATAGGAGACTGGATGTCTAATATAAAGTTTTTATGGTCTTTTTTGAAGGTTTCAGAATGCTGGAGGCGTTCAATATGACAGTGAGAGATGCCGCAGCTGTCCCTGGAGTGTCTATGGAGCCAGGGTCTTTCAACAGCTTTACGTCTTACAGGATTCATAAGGATGCAAACCTTCAGCAACCTACAGTGTAAGTTATCAGTGCTCACAGCTTGGTTACATTTTAGACTATAAGACCATAAGATGGAAGAGCAGGATTAGGCCGTTTGGCCCATCGAGTCTGCTGTGCAATCTCATCAAGGCTGATCCAATTTTCCTCTCAGCCGCAATCTCCTGCTTCTCCCCGCGTCCCTTTGTGCCCTGACCAGTCAAAAATCTATCAACCACTGCCTTAAATATACATAAAGACTTGGCCTCAACAGCTGCCTGTGGTAAAGAATTCCATAGATTCACCACTCTCTGGCTAAAGAAATTCCTTCTTATCTCCGCTCTAAAAAGACACCCATCTATTAGGAGGCTGGGTGCTCTGGTAGACTCTCCCACCACAGGAAACATCCTCTCCACATCCACCTATCAAGGCCTTTCAACATTTGATGGGTTTCAATGAGGTCACTCCTCATTCTTCTGAATTCCAGTGAGTACAGGCTCAGAGCTGTCAAACGCTCTTCATATGACAAGTCATTCAATCCTGGAATCATTTTCATGAACTTCCTTTGAGCCCTCTCCAGTTTCAACATATCCATTCTAAATTGTGGGGCCCAAACCTGCTCACAATACTCCAAGTAAGGCCTCACCAGTGTTTTATAATGTCTCAACATTACATCCTTGCCTTTACATTCCAGTCCTCTTGAAATGAATGCTAACATTGCATTAACCTTCCTCGCCACGGACTCAACCTGAAAATTAACCTTTAGGGAATCCTGCACAAGGACTCCCAAATCCCTTAGCACTTCATTTTTATTTTGTATTTTCTCTCCATTTAGAAAATAGTCAACCCTTTCATTTCTTCCACCAAAGTGCATGACCACACACTTCCCAACACTATATTCCATCTGCCATTTTTTTGCCTGTTCTCCCAATCTGTCTAAGACCTACATCTTCAAAGTCGCCTGCCCCTCCACCTATCTTCGTATCTCATGCAAACTTCGTAACAAAGCCATCAATTCCATCATCCAAAACATTGACATATAACATAAAAAAAATCAGCCCCAACACAGACCCCTGTGGCACACCACTAGTCACCAGCAGCCAGCCTGAAAGGTTTCCCTTTATTCTCACTCTTTGTGCCTCCAGCCAATCAGCCACAGTTTTCTCCATATTAGAATCTCTCCCATAATACAGTGGGCTCGTAGCTTGTTAAGCAGCCTCATGTGTGGCACCTTGTCAAAGGCTTTCTGAAAATCCAAGTACACAACATCAAGCAATTCTTCTTTGTCTATTCTTTTTGTTATTTCTTCAAGTAATTCCAGCAGATTTGTCAGACAAGATTTTCCCTTGAGGAAACCATGCTGACTACGGCTTATTTTATCATGTGCCTCCAAGAACCCTGGGACCTCATCCTTAATAATTGAATCCAACATCTTCCCAACCACTGAGGTCAGACTAACTGGCCTATATTTTCAGTTCTTCTGCCTCTCTCCCTTCTTGAAGAGTGGAGTGACATTTGCAATTTTCCAATCTTCTGGAACCATTCCAGAATCAAGTAATTCTTGAAAGATCATTGCTAATGCCTCCATGATCTCTTCAGCCACCTCTTTCAAAACTTTGGAATGTTCACCATCTGCTCCAGTTGACTTATCTACCTTCAGACCTTTCAGTTTCCCAAGAACCTTCTGTATAGTTATGGCAATTTCAGGCACTTAATTCCCTGGCGCCTCGAACCTCGATAGTGAAGATTGATGAAAATACTTATTCAGTTCGTCTGTCATTTCATTATCCCCCACTACTACCTCTCCAGCATCATTTTCCAGCAGTCTGATATCCACTCCCACCTTTCTTTTACACTTTATGTACCTGAAGAAACCTGTGGTAACCTCTTTAATATTATTGACTAGCTTACTTTCATATTCCATTTTTACCTTTTTAATGACTTTTATTATTGTCTTCTGTTGGTTTTTAAATGCTTCCCAATCCTCTAACTTCCCACTAATTTTTGCTCCATTATATACCCTCTCTTTGGCTTTTATGTTGGCTTTGACTACTCTTGTTCGCCACGGTTGTGTCATTTTGCCTTTAGAATATTTCTTTCTCTTTGGGATGTATGTATCCTGTCCCTTCTGAATTGCTTTCAGAAATTCCAGCCATTGCTACTCTGCCGTCATCCCTGCCAGTCAATTCTGGCCAATTCTCTCATGCCTCTTTAGTCCATTGCAATACTGGTACCTCTGACTTTAGCTTCTCCTTCTCAAATTTCCAGGTGAATTTGATCATATTAGGATCACTTGCCCCTAAGGGTTCTTTACCTTAAGCTCTCTAATCAATTCTGGTTCATTGCACAACACCCAATCCAGAATACCTGATCCTTTCATCAGCTCAACCATGAGCTGCTCTAAAAGCCATCTCGTAGGCATCCTAGAAATTCTCCCTCTTGAAATCCCGCACCAACCTGATTTCCCCAATCTACCTGCATATTGAAATCCCCCATGACATTGCCCTTTTGGTATGCATTTTCTATTTCCCATTGTAATTTGTAGGCTACATCCTTACTGCTGTCTGTGAGTCTGTATGCAACTCCCATCAGTGTCTTTTTACCCTTGCAGTTCCTTAGCTCAATCCACAATGATTCAACACCTTCTGACCCGAAGTCACCTCTTTGTAATGATTTAATTTCATTTTATGCCAACAGAGCAATCCCGCCCCCTCTGCCTTCCTGTCTATTCTTTCGATACGATGTGTATTCTTGGATATTAAGCTCCCAGCTCTAATCTCTCAGCCATGATTTCGTGATTTCCACAACATAATACCTGCCAATCTGCAACTATGTTGCAAGTTCATCTACCTTATTCCATATGGTGCCCGCATTCAAATTCAGTCCTGTATTCACCTATTTCCATTTTGTCGCACCGTGCTCAACCTTTTGATTCCTGCTTTGCCTGAAGTCTTACCAACATCCACCTGCACAACCTCTCCGCCAACTGTTCTGGCGCTGTGATTCCCATCCCTCTGCATCTTTAGTTTAAACACAATTGTGAGCATTAACAAACCTTCCTGCTAGGATATTAGTCCCCGTTCAGTTCGGGTGCAAGCCATCCCTTCTGTGCAGCTCCTGCTTTTCCTGGAAGAGAGCCCAATGATCCAAAATTCTTATGCCCTCCCTCCTACACCAACTCCTTAGCCACATATAATCTTCCTAGTTGTAGCCTCACTAGCATATGGCACATGTAGCAATCCTGAGATCACAACCCTGGATGTGCTGCTCTTTAACTTAGCTCCAAACTCCCTATTCAGAACTTCATCATTTGTCCTACCCACATCATTGGTACTTACGTGGACCACCACTTCCAGCTGTTTACCCTCCCACTTAAGAATGCTGAGGACTTGATCCAGGATTTCCCGGATCCTAGCAACCAGGAGGCAACATTCCCTCCGGGAATCTCATTCTGACCCACAGAACCTCTTCTCCGTTCCCCTAACTAATGAATCCACTATCAGCACAACGTTCCTCTTCTTCCCCCTTCGCTTCTGGTTTACAGAGGTAGACTCAGTGCCAGAGACCAGACCACTGTGACTTTCCTCTGTTAGGTTCCCCCACCCCCCACCCCCCGCCGACAGTGTCCAAATGTGATATACCTGTTGTTGAGGGGGATGGCCACAGGGCTACTCTGCACTGGCTCCTTAACCCCTTTCCCCTTCCTAACTCACCCAGTTTCCCGTGTCCTGCACCTTAGATGTAACTACCTCCCTGTATGTGTTATCTATCACTCTTTTAGCCTCCTGAATGATCTGGAGTTCATCCGATGCCAGTTCCAACTCCTTAATGTGGACTGTTAGAAGCTGCAGCTGGATGCACTTCTTGCAGTTGTCGTGGTCAGGGACACTGGAGATCTCCCTGCCTTCCCACATCCCGCGAGAGGAACATTGCACTAATCCTATCTGGCATCTCTGCTATCCTAGCTGTGCAGATATAAAGAAGAGAAGGAAAAAAAACTTGAGCTTTTCTTTCCTTTGCTTTCCCTGAGTGAAGCCTCTCTTTGCCAAAGTCTCAAAAGAGCTAAAGCCTTAAGATTACCACTCTGAATGTGTCCACTCAGGCGATGGCTGCTGGGCTTGCTCCTGGTCTCCTTTAATTTTCTTTTTCTAATTAATCCCAAACGCTGATTGAAAGTTTGAAGAGGAGGGGACATCAAAAAGGCCCCGAGGATAAAATGCGGGAGCAGTTCACGGCAGCGTGATAGAGCTTTGACCAGTGTCAGTCAGTGTTTGGGATTAATTAGTGAAAATTAAAGGAAGCCCAGGGTTGGCCACTGGTCAAAGCTCTATTTTGTAGTTGGTCCTGAGAAAACCTCTTTCTGTATCTATCCTGTGGAATCATTAGGCCATTCTTCTAAACTCCAGCGAGTACAGGCCCATAGCCTTCAAACACTTCTCATGCATTAATCCTTTCATTCCCAGAATCATTCTTATGAACCTCCTTTGGATCCTCTCCAATGCCAGCATATCCCTCCTTAGACGTGCGGCCCAAATAGATATCCCTTGGTTGGAAATTGATATCACTGTTTGAAATCCCTGTTGGCCATAGTTCAGCAGTGAAGCTTCTGTCTCTGTATGTGAAAGTTGTGGATTCAGGAACCACCTCAGAGACTGGAATAAAGAATTAAAGATGGCACCTTGGTGCAATGTTGAGATCCCTGAGGGAGTTATAAACTCAAGTCTGAATTCCAGTATTATCTGCTGTACCGAAAAGTAGTTGTCTAGCAAGTAAAACTATAACATAAGCTTCCTTGAAAGTGAAGCAGCTGGATTAGCCTGCAACACACACAAAAAACTGAGCAGGTCAAGCAGCATCTATGGAGGGCAATAAACAGTCGATCTGAAGCAGTGTCCGTTTATTCCCCTCCTTAGATGCTGCCTGACCTGCTGAGTTCTTCAAGCCTAAAATTTTTAGGGCATTTTCAAGGTGAGATTCAAGATCCAAGATTGTTTAATGTAATTTCCAATACACAAGTGTAAAGGAGAACAAAATAATTGTTACTCTTGATTCGATGCAGCACAAAAAAGACCACATAATATAAAGCACATAAAAGGCATCCGTTATTCTTGCGAGACCATGGATCTGCACCTGGAAAGTCTTCACTCTCCAGGGCGCAGGCCTGGGCCAGGCTGTATGGAAGACCAACAGTTGCCCATGCTGCCATTCTCCCCTCTCCACGACACCAATGTTGTCCAAGGGAAGGGCATTAGGACCCATACAGCTTGGCACCAGCGTCGTCGCAGAGCAATGTGTGGTTAAGTGCCTTGCTCAAGTACACAACACGTTCGCTTGGCTGGGGCTTGAACTCACGACCTTCAGGTTGCTAGTCCAATGCCTTAACCACTTGGCCACGTGCCCACACATAATAATGATAAAAACACAATAAATATAAATACTTAAGTTAGCTTATATTCACTGGTTGATTGTATGCCCATAAAGTGACACTAGGCACGGGAGTGTCTATACATAAGGTGACTCTGATAGGAAACGATAAAGTAGTGGTGGTTGGGCTTGTGGAGGGGTGAGTTAGTTAGTGGAGGTGTTGATCAGCCTTACTGCCTGGGGAAAGTAACTGTTTTGGAGTCTGGTGATCTGGGTGTGGAAGCTACGTAGCTTCCTTCCTCCCTCCCTGATGGGAATGGGACAAACAGTCCATCAGCGGGCTGGCTGGGATCCTTTGAGAAGTTACTGGTCCTTTCCTGGTACCTGTCTGTATATATGTTCTTGGTGGTGGGTAGACTAGTGCCGGTGATGTGTTGGGCTGTTTTGACTACTGGTTGTAGAGCCTTCCTGACCGTCACAGTGCACCTTCCATAACAGAAGAAGGAGCTCTGAGGGGCCCATTTTTCACGATGACTACCTGGAACGTGCTGCCAGAGAATGGGTGGAGACAGATACAGTTACTGAGTTTTAAGGCAATACAGACCATTAGTAAATGCTACTGGTAGGCACACAAAATTAAATTTTCACTCACTTTGCTGACTGCCTGAAGGAAGTGCCTTTTCTGATTTATTTCGGCAGCAAGACATGTTCTCATTTTCCAGTGACTGATTTATATTTCCATTCGATGACTTAATTTAACTGTGTAAAAAGAGTATATCAGAATGGGCTACAGTTTTTTCCAAATATAGTTGGGAGACTTTGTAGTTTCAACGTGGTTTTTCAACAAATGAGAGTTTATTGCCCAAAGTTTACATCTTGCCCTCCCACTGAACTGACAGATTTTCTATATTATTAGAACTGCAAGAAAACAAGAGCGAATCAAGTAGAAACATAAAATTCTAACAGGATCTGACAAACTAGAACTCTGGAGCCCAATCCACCCCAGGAGCTTGCATTTTCCACATTTCCCAAGAAAGAATCTCTTGTGTTTATGATTTTCTGCTCCCTGAAGAAGTTTAAGTCTTCTCTATGACAGGGGTTCAGTGACAGCCCCTCTCATTGCTTCCCCCTCTGTGGTCTTAGTCATAGTCATACTTTATTTATCCGGGGGGAAATTGGTTTTCGTTACAGTTGCACCATAAATAATTAAATAGTAATGTTATGCCAGGAAATAAGTCCAGGACCAGCCTATTGGCTCAGGGTGTCTGACCCTCCAAGGGAGCAGTTGTAAAGTTTGATGGCCACAGGCAGGAATGACTTCCTATGACGCTCTGTGTTGCATCTCGGTGGAATGAGTCTCTGGCTGAATGTACTCCTGTGCCCGACCAGTCCATTATGTAGTGGATAGGAGACATTGTCCAAGATGGCATGCAACTTGGACAGCATCCTCTTTTCAGACACCACCGTCAGAGAGTCTCTGCTGCTCTCTAACTCTTTGACTATAGTACTCATCCAAACTCCTCCTTCCCCTCCGCCCCACCATTTTTCTGGCTTTTGGCCCTTCTTTTCCAATCCTGTCGAAGAGTATCAGCCTGTAACGTCAGCTCTTTATTCCCCTCCATAGAGGCTGCTTGATCTGCTGAGTTCCTCCAGCACTTTGTGTGTGTTGCTCTGGATTTCCAGCATCTACAGAATCTGTTGTGTTCAAAATACTCGCAAGAAAGTGTTCACAGGGTTCTATATGTGGACTTAGATAATAAATTTACTTTGAACTATGTCCACTCACAGAAAAAGCTACAGAGAAGATTGATTGGAGTTGTGTCAGGGAAGAGGTTTTTTTTCCAGTCTCCGGTGATACCTATACTTCAACATCTAACTTATTTTTATAAAGTTCTTCATTCTTTCTATTTATTGGATGTTGTTTTTAGTTGTATGTTGCACCAACATTTCACAGCAAATTCCCAATGCAGCTAAATGTATATGGTGAATAAAGCTGATTATTGATCCCACTTGGGAAGTGGTAGCTAAATCAGTAAGGTTGAAAGAAAACAGGGAAAATTTAAAAGGATGTTACCAAGACTTGCGGACCGGAGTTACGGTATAAGGCAAGGTTGATAAGGTTAGGACTTAATTCACTAGTGTGTAGGAAGTTAAGGAGAGATTTGATAGACGCATACAAAATTATGAGGGGTATAGATAGAGTAAGTGCAAGCAGGCTTTTTCCACTGAGTTTGGGTGAGACTAGGACTACTGGTCATGGATTAAGGGTGAAAGGTGAAATATTTAGGGGGGGACATGAAGGGAAGCTTCTTCACTCGTAGGGTGGTGAGAGAGTGGAACGAAAACGAAATGCCTGTGAAATGTGGATTTGATTTCAAGATTTCAGAAAAATTTGGATAAGTACATGAATGGAAGGGAGATGAAGGGCTATGGTCTTGGATGCAGGTTGATGGGAATAGGCAGATAAATAGTTTGGCATGGACTAGATGGGCCAAAGGGCCTGTTTCTATTGCTGTGGTGCTCTGTGATTCTCTTCAGATTACTGGATTGATATTCAACTGTCTGGACTATTGATCTGGAGACATTAGGTCGTGTCCTGTCAGGAGCTAAGTTCTGATGATGAGGATGATCTGGAATTTGAATCGGAATGACAAGATCAGTGACAGTGAAGGTATTGGGTGTTGTAAAGACCCAACTGAGGCACCGACGTCTGTGAGGGAAGGACATCCACCACCAGTAGAACCGCATTGGTTGATTTCTAAACCACCAATCACGGCTCTGCTTTCAACCAATCATGGATTCTCAGGTCAGGCCTCATATATTAGGAGGAAGCAAATACAAGTTCACATGGTGGCGTGGTAGCATAGCGGCTAGCACGGTACTTTATAGCATTAGCTCTAAGATCAGAATTCAATTTCCACCACTGCCTGCTCAGTGTTTGTATATTTTCCCTGTGACCCTGTGTGTTTCTTCCAAGTGCTCTGGTCTCCTCCCACATTCCAAAGACATACGGGTTAGTAGGCTAATTAGTCACGTGTGCAACCGGTTAGGTGCGGGCTTGGGCTGGATGGGATTGTTACATGCTGTAGCTCTAAATAAATTAAAACTAAAATGGCTAATTCATACCTTCCCTCCAAAGTGACCCAGCAAGCCATATGTTATTTAAGTGAACATAGTACGAGGATTATAGAACAGTACAGCACAGTATGGGCCTTCAGTCCGTCAGGTTCTGCTGACCTCCTTCACGAAGATCGTTTTGTGAAAGACCGTTATCTACCAGAGGAGAGAGTGTAAAAAGCAGGTGACAAGAGAGGGTCCAGAGGAGATTCTCGAGAATGATCCTGGGAATGAAATGGTTAATGTATGAGGAGCATTTGATGGCTACAGTTGCCAGAGTTTAGAAGAATGAGGGGGATGTCATTGAAACCTATTAAATATTGAAAGGCTCAGATAGAGTGGATGTGCAGAGGATGTTTTCTATAGTGAGGGAGGCTAGGTCCAGAGGCTGCAGTCTCAGAATAGAAGGATGTCCCTTTGGAACAGAGATGAGGAGGAATTTTTTTAGCATGAGAGTGCTAAATCTGTGGAATTCATTGCCATAAACGGCTCTGGAGACCAAGCTGTTGGGTATATTTAAAGCAGAGGATGATAGTTGCTGATCAGTCAGGGTGTTAAAGGTTACAGGGAGAAGGCAGGATTTGAGAGGGAAAATAAATCAGCCATGGTGGAATGGTGGAGCAGACTGATGGGCAAACGGCCAAGTTCTGCTCTTTTGACTTACAGTCTTATGGACAGATGCGTCTTACGGTCTTATGGACAGATGTGCTGGAAATCACGACGCTTTTTTAAAGTAAAAAAAAAAGAGAGGAGGCTATTCAAAGCTCTGTAGTGCTGGATGGTGCTCTATCCAACAGAGGAGGTTTCAGATAAAAAGGACATAAATAACTTGTTTGTTGTGAACTGAAAGGAGAGTGGACACAGATGAAATACAAACTTTCTGAGAGAGTTGGCGAAGGAATTCAAAAGGAAAAATTGTCATACTTGGTGAAGTGGGGAGTCAGGATTAACTGAAATCTCTTTCAGAGTACTGGCACAAACACTGAATGTTTTATAGATACTAATAATGGTGCCTTTCTCAGTCTTTCCAACATTTGGTATTAGAATTGGAACTGGTTTATTATTGTGACATGTTCCGAGATACCATGAAAAACTTGTCTCGCATACTGTTCATACAGATCAGATCATTACACAGTGCATTGAGGTAGAAGAAGGTAAAATAGTAATAGTGCAGACTAAAGTGAGACAGATACGGAGAGGGTGCTGTGCAGGTAAACAATAAGGTGTAAGATCATAACGAGGTAGGCTGTGAGGCCAAAAATCTCCCTTTTTGTACAAGAAGTCCTTTCAAGAGTCTGATGACTGCGAGATGAAAACTGTCTTTGAGCCTGTTGGTATGGGATTTCAGGCCTTTGTAGCTTCTGGCTGTGGGAGGAGGTATAAGAGGGAATGTCTGGGTGATTTACTGAGAACAGAGACCATGGAGGGAAGGCTGGTTCTTGTGATGTGCTGAGCTTGTCCACAACTCTGAGCAGTTTCTTACGGTGACATGCAGAACACCTGCTATATCACTAGATGAAAAATCTCTCCACATCCATTCTATCTAGACCTTTCAACATTTGATAGATTTCAATAAGAGCCTTCCTCTTTCTTCTGAACTTGAGCAAGTACAGGTGTAGAACCACCAAATTCTCCTCATAAATTAACTTTTTCATTCCTGAGATCATTTTCACGAACCTCCTCTGGATGCTCTCCAATGCAAGCACACTTCACGCTCCTAATGAAAAGAGAGGTTCTATCTCATTACAATTTTTTCTAAATCTAGGTGTAGAATAATTTGTTTAAAACTAGTCTGTAGTACAATGCGAGTCCAAACATGACTAGAGTCACAGAAAAGTACAGGAAAGAAGCAGGCCCTTCAGCCCATCTAGTCCATAGTGATCTATTTAAACTGCCTACTCCCATCGACCTGCACCTGGACCATAGCCTCCATTCCCCTCCCATCAGTTTACCTATCCAAACTTCCAAACATTGAAATCAAGCTTGTATGCACCACTTGTTCTGGCAGCTCGTTCCACACTCTCACAACCCTCTGAGTGAAAAAGTTTTCCCTCAGGTTACCCTTAAACTTTCCAACTTTCATCTGGATATCAGGGAACTTTGGCAAAATCGATGGAAAAGGTGTGATGAAATGAAGGGTTAAATTTCTGAGCTGTTTATAGAGAACTGAATTTACATTTTGTAGATGTGAACAGTACTTAAAATGGATCTTGGTCAGTGTAGTATTACTGTCTAACTTTAACCTCCAGTTCAAACTTGGAAAGGTAAACTACAAAGAGCAAAGCAAGACAGACTGGGAACTCAATCAGGTGATGTCAGTTTTTTTCTGAAGGGAAATGAAGGTGTCTACATCAAACAATCTCCTGGAGGCCTAGACGTTTCCTGAAGTGGGTGAGCCTAGGACCAGAGGGTACAGCCTCAGAATACAAGGACATCCCTTTAGAACACATATGAGGAGGAATTTCTTTAGAGTGGTGAATCTGTGGAATTCATTGCCACGGATTGCATGTGGAGAACCTAGTCACTGGGACACAGTGAATTTGGTTAATTGGGCCATCTGTTAATCAGGGCCTCCACTAAGTTGAGACAGCTCTTAAAGAACAAAACCTATTCAACAAAATAGCTGGGATTTCCTTTGTTAGGGACACTATAACACGTAATTGGGACAAGAGGCTGTTGCTGAGCAGCTTCTAATGAGCATCAGTCACGTGCATTTGTGTGGCTGTTAGACACCACACCGTGCTTAGAGTGAATAGTTTTTAAATAGCGTCAGTTGTCTGTGTTTCTGTTCAAAAAGCACTGATTTTTGTCACAGATGTTGGCAAGAAATAAGCAGTAAGACAATTCAGAACTGTTTTGCTCACTATGGCTTTGAGCATTCAGGCTTGGAGTTGCCTGAAATGGCCGGGAATGAAAATGAAATGATTTCACTACTTCAACGAGTTAGAAATTACAAAGAATTTGAAGATATCGTAACTCATCTTGAATGAAGATTTGGAAAATGTAATCTTTGATAGCATTGTATGAAGGCAATCGATTATCTGCACTGATTTTGTTCATTTACAGTATCAAAAGAACACAACAGTGTACTTTAGATGAGTTCCTCTGTTAACAATCAGGAACTAATACATAGTTTTATGGTACTGTAATGTTATTAGCAGTGTTCTAATTTGTTCTGTATAGTATTTAATTTTTAATACACAATTTGTTACTCAGTTAAATGGTGGTTTATCTTTTTTTTATACATTTTTAACTATTTCCATGAAATTTTGGCTAATTGGGGCAGCCACTTAATTGTGCTGGTCCCGCTATGCCCCAATTAACTGTAATCCATTGTATTTAAAGCAGAATTTGATAGGTTCTTGATTAGTCAGGGAATCAAAGGTTATGGGGAGAAGGGGGTTGAGAGGGATAACTAATCAGCCATGATTGAATGGCAAAACAGAATCAATGGGTTGAGCAGTATTTGAGGGAGCAAAGGTGCACCTTCCAGGGTTTCAGTCCAAAACATTGACATTTCCCTTCCTCCATGAAGGCTGCTCCTTTCCCAGAGGACTGTTAGATCAGACTGCAGCCTCTGCAATCCCTTGTGCCTCTTCCATCACTGAGGGATAGTAGAAGCATTTGCTTGCAATCCTTGAGATACATCAGCAAGCAGAATCACAGAATGGTAATACCACTGTGACCAGTATGTCTTCATAAGAAAGTAGGAGCATGATTAGGTGCTCGGCCCGTCAAGACACTGTTAAATATAATCATAGCTAACCTCTTCACTCTTCTGTGCCACTTTGCCATAACCACTGTGCTGCAATCTTCCAAGTATTTCTTGAGTAAGATCAGTGATCCAGCTGGTCTCATTCACCCGCTCGCTCTACATAAACTTGCAGTTTATGGATTATTTTCTTTAGAAGAGAGGAGGCTTAAGGGAGAATTTAATTGACTTTTCTCAACTTAGAGGAGCCTTAATAAAGTAAGCAGGAAGTATATTTTTCCTTCAGCAGAAGGGCCAAAAACTGTTTTGGAAAAAAGTTAGAGTGGAGATGAAAAACTGTGTTTTCAGCTTGGGGATTGATGAGGTCTGGATCTCATTACCTGAGAAGGAGAAGAAGACAGAAACTTTCATTATGTTTAAACAATACATGGGCATACCTGAAGGGCCTGTAACCTGTGCATCTATTGTTCTATTGCTGGATGTATGATTTAGGTTGAAGAATATTTTTTTGGTCAGAAGAAATAAGATGGAATGAATGGACTCCAGCTGTGTTATGCAGTGCATTTTCAGTGTCTTCTGTGCTGGTTTTATCCAAATTCAAGTTCAAGTTTAATTACTATGCAACCATTCAGAACTATAGCCAAATGAAATATCTTTCCTCTGGAGCCAAGCTGCAAAATACATTACCAAAGGCACAGAGCACACTGCACGTAGGACAAGTAGAACATCTGGTATCCAATTTCAGAAAAAAAATACACAGTCACAAAGAGAGAAAAAAATAATAACATGGCTCGAGTCCCTGTGAGACACGAGTAGATTGATGGTATGTTGTTGTGGTCCAGTTTGATCTTCCACTGAGTAAACACTGGAAGGCAACATAAAGCAAACATCAGAGGGCAACCATGCTTCCTTTTGATCAGTTAGGTTCTGGATGGCCAATTAACTCTGTTTATTGTCCAACAGAGACATCCATCCGAGTGGTTTGCCATCAACCTACACCATTATGATGCTTTTCCGCATTCTCCCAACCACCTCTTCTGAGCCCTTTCTCATCTGGCAGATAGTCGACGAAGACTACAAGCCAGAAGTTGGAGTTCTTCTAGATGGTAAGTTGCATTTCTCATTGTAAGTTGCAAGAATAACCTGTAAGAGCAAGAGAGGGGGAAAATTAGTAAGGTAGTGTACATAGGTTCATTGGCCATTCAGAAATCTGATGGCACGGGGGCAGCAGCTGTTCCTAAAGCATTTGAGTGTGTGTATTCAGGCTCCTGTACCACCTCCTTGATGGCAGCAATGAGAAGAGAGCATATTCTGGGTGATAGTGGTCCTTAATGATGGATGCCGCCTTTTTGAGGCATCACCTTTTGCTGGTGAGGCTAGTCCTGATGATTTTGACACTCCAAATTAATGGAGTGTACTGTGTATTTCATCAATGAACTACACCTAGTAATCATTTGATTCCTCATGTTACAGGTAACAGCCAAACACTATCATACTTTAACAAGGATGAGAGAGGAGAATCTCAGACTATCACATTTGATAACGAAGATGTAAAGAAACTATTTTATGGAAACTTCCATAAGGTCAGTGTTGTTTTATTTTTAATGGATTTTTATTTCCTCGTGGATAAAACATGTCTCTTGTTGGGCTACTTGGTCCTTGAGACGTTGGGAAGGCAGTGTTTGCAGGAATGCAGCCTCTCGGGCAGGGATTCTCATCACTTTTTATGCCATGGACGCTTATCCATTAACAGAGGGGTCCGTAGATCCTATGTTACAAACCCCTGCTCTAGAGCAATGGCATAGGCCATTTCAAGGTTATACTTTAATAGAACATAATACATTAGGGCCATTGGCTCACGTTGTTATGCCAACCTTTAACCTACTCTAAGATCAGACTAACCCTTCCTTCCTACATAGCCCTCCATTTTCTATCATCCATGTGCCTATCTTAGAGTCTCTTAAGTGCTCCTAATGTATGTGGCTCTTTCACCATCCCCTACAGTCCATTCAAGATTCAAAGATTCAAAAAACGTTATTGTCATTCTAACCGTACATCAGCTCTGCAGGGCAGAATGAGACGACGTTTCCCAGGAGCAGTGCAATCATAACATAACAAATGCAACACTAAATAATAAACATAACGATAAATAGTAAAACACAACAGCCACATGTCAGTTAAAATCAAGTTATAAGTGTCCAAAGCAGAGTCAGGTAGAGTAGCTATTTCGCAGTCTGACTGCCTGTGGGAGGAAGCTGTTTAGTAGCCTTGTGGTTTTAGTTTTGATGCTCCTGTAATGTTTGCCTGATGGTAGAAGAACAAACAGTTCATGGAGAGGGTGTGAGGGGTCTTTAATGATGTACCGTGTCTTCTGGAGGCATCGACTCTGAAAGAGGTCTTAGACAGAAGGTAGGGAGACCCCAATAACCTTCTGCACACTCACTAGTCTCTGCATAAAGAACTTATCTCTAACATCCCCCTGTACACTCCTCCAATCATTTTAAAATTATGTTCCCTTGAATTAGTCATTTCTGCCCTGGGAGAAGTCTCTGGCTGTCCACTCTGTTTGAAACTCATATTATTTTGAACACCTCTATCAAGTCACCTCTCATCCTCCTTTACTCCAAAGAGAAAAGGACTTGCTTGCTCAGTCGTGCTCTCGAATCCAAGCAACATCCTGGTAGATCTCCTCTGCACTCTCTCTAAAGCTTCCACATCCTTCCTATAAAGAGGCGACCAGAACTGAACACAAAACTCCAAGTGTGGTCTTGCCAGGGTTTTATAGAGTTGCAATACTATCTTGCAGCTCTTGAGCGCAATCCCCTGACTAATGAAGGCCAGCACACCATAAGCCGCCTTAATAACAACCCTATCAACTAGCACAGTAACTTTGAAGGATGTTTGACTTGATTTCTTTGACTTTCAATCTACCTGTCAGTGAGGAAGTTCTCATTATGTCCTGTCAGAGACATCAAGCACCAGTACAGGGTCACAATGGGTGAAGGAATCCTGATCAACTACAATGACACCTCAGTTTAACAACCAGTTATACAGACGTAGACATGTAGTAAAGAGGTGCAACCTGCTTTTTACCCAAAGGCCTGATCTGTTTCATGCAAGTGAACACCGTTATGTCCAAATCAGCTTTAATATTACTGGCATATGTCATGAAATCTGTTGTTTTGTGGCAGCCGTATATTGCAATACATAATAAAAAGAAGTATAAATTATAATGAGAAATATATTGTATTTTGTATGGTGAGGCCTAACTTCGACTATTCCAGTGGTGCAGTGCTAGCTGGAGTGCACTGGAGTGCGTCTGGCGCATCTTTAAGAAAAAAGCTGAAATAAAGAAGATAATTAATTAGGTGCCGCCCAGGGTGATCTGAGCATCTCAGAAACTGCTGATCTCCTGGGATTTTCATGCATAACAGACTCTGGAATTTACAAAGAATGGTGCCAAAAACAAAAAAAAAATCCAATGAATGGATTTAACAAGATGTTTTCGCTCACAGAACAGCCACTCGCTGGATGTTTTTTGTTTTTGGCACCATTCTTTGTAAACTCCAGAGTCTGTTGTGCGTAAAAATCCCAGAAGATCAGCTGTTTCTGAGATACTCAAATCACCCTGGGCAGCACCTAATTAACTAGCTTGTTTATTTCGGCTTTTTTCTTAAAGATGTGCCCGACACGCTCCGGTGTGCTCCGGCTAGTACTGCAGCACTGGAGTATTCTGTATAGTTTTGGCCACCTACCTGCAGGAAAGATGCAAATAACTTTGAAAGAGTACACAGAAAATTTACAAGAACAAGAATATTGCAAGGACTGGAGAACAAGTATGAGGAAAGACTGAACAGGTTAGGATATTAGTCCTTGGAATGTAGAAGATGGTAGAAGAATGTAGATGGTGCCACACATGGGCTGCTTACCGAGTTAAGAGCCCATGGTATTACAGGAAAGTTACTAACGTGGTTAGAGCGTTGGCTCATTGGTAGGAGGCAGCGAGTGGGAATAAAAGGATCCTTGTCTGGCTGGCTACCAGTGACTAGTGGTGTTCCGCAGGGGTCGGTGTTGGGCCCACTTATTTTTATGCTGTATATCAATGAGTTAGATGATTGAATAGATGGCTTTGTTGCCAAGTTTGCAGTTGATATGAAAATTGGTAGAGGGTTAGGTAGTGTTGAGGAAACAGGTAGGGTGCAGAAGTACTTAGACAGATTAAGAGAAGAGGCAAGAAAGTGGCAAATGAAATACAATGTTTGAAAATGCATGGCCATGCACTTTGGCAGTAGAAATAAATGTGTGGTCTATTTCCTAACCGAGGAGAAAATCCAGGAATCTGAGAAGCAAAGGGACTTGGGAGTCCTTGTGCAGAACACCCAGAAGGTTAACTTGCAGGTTGAGTCAGTGGTGAGGAAGGCAACTGCAATGTTATCATTCATTTCAAGAGGTCTAGAATACAAGAGCAAGGATGTGATGCTGAGTCTTTATAAGGCACTGGTGAGGCCTCACCTTGAGTATCGTGAACAGTTTTGAATCAGAATCAGGTTTATTATCACTGGCATGTGACATAAATTTGTTAACTTAGCAGAAGCGGTTCAATGCAATGCATAATCTAGCAGAGGGAAAAATAAATAAAATACAACATAATAATAATGAATAAACAAGTAAATCAATTACATAACGAGTAACTCAATTACTCACCTTAGAAGAGATGTGCTGGCATTGGAGAGGGTCCAGAGGAGGTTCACAAGGATGATTCAAGGAATGAAAGAGTTATCATACAAGGAATGTTTGATGGCTCTGGGTCTGTACTCGCTGGAATTCATAAGGATGAGGCGGGATCTCTTTCTTTTTAAATCTTTTTATTGAATAAGTATACAAAAAGGTAAGCCATATAGGCACTAATACACTGTTAGAATATAATAAAATTACAGGAGATATTAATACAAAAAAAAATGATACAAACAATGTAATTTAAACATAACATACTAAGGTAACATAATAGTATACTAATTTATATATATATATATATATCAATAGAGAAAGGAAAAAAAAAAAAACCCAAAAAAACCACCGTGCAACTAACTAAAAGCAAAGCAAAGCAATGAGCTAACTTGGAACCAAGCAGAGTTAAAAAAACTTAAAATCATGTCCTCAATCCGAGGCGGGATCTCATTGAAACCTTTCGAATGTTGAAAGGCCTAGACAGAATAGAAGTGGAAAGGATGTTTCCCATGGTGGGAGAGTCTAGGAGAAGAGGACACAGCCTCAGGATAGAGGGGCGCCCTTTCAAAACAGAGATGCGGAGAAATTTCTTTTGCCAAATGGTGGTGAATTTGTGGAGTTTGTTGCCACGTGCAGCTGTGGAGGCCAGGTCACTGGGTGTATTTAAGGCGGAGATTGATATATTCTTGATTGGACATGGCATCAAAGGTTACGGGAAGAAGGCTGGGAACTGGGGTTGAGGAGGTGAAAAAAGAAGGATCAGTCATGATGGAATGGCAGAGCAGACTCGATGGGCCAGATGGCCAATTCTGCTCCTATGTCTTATGGTCTTTTCGGGGTGATTTGATAAAGGTATACAAAATTATGAGGGGTACAGATAAGGTAAATGCAAGCAGGCTTTTTCCATTGAGATTGGGTGGGACAATTAGAGGTCCTGGTTAAGGACACAAGGTCAAAATGTCACCGGCATGTGACATGAAATTTGTTACCTTCGCAGCAGCAGTTCAATACAATACATAAGACAGGTATAGAAGAAAAAAAACAAAATTAATTAATATTAATAATAAATAAAGAAGTCAATCAATTACAGTATACATATATTGAATAGATTAAAAATAGTGCAAAAAAAAGCAGAAATAAATAAAATATTAAACAAAAGTGAGGTGGTGTCCAAGGGTTCAATGTCCATTTAGGAATCGGATGACAGAGGGGAAGGAGCTGTTCCTGAATCTCTGAGTGTGTGCCTTCAGGCTTCTGTACCTCCGACCTGATGATAACAGTGAGAAAAGGGCATGCCCTGGGTGCTGGAGGTCCTTAATAATGGACGCTCCCTTTCTGAGACACTGTTCCTTGAACATGTTCTGGGTACTTTGTAGGCTAGTACCCAAGATGGAGCTGACTAAATTTACAACTCTCTACAGCTTCTTTCAGTCCTGTGCAGTTGCACCCCCCCCCCACCAGACAGTGATGCAGCCTGTCAGAATGCTCTCCATGGTACACCTATAGAGGTTTGTCAATGTACTTGTTGACATACCAAATCTCTTCATACTCCTAATGAAGTATAGCCGCTGTCTTGCCTCCTTTATAAGTGCATCAATATGTTGGGACCAGGTTAGATCCTCAGACTCCCAGGAACTTTAAGCTGCTCACTCTCTGCACTTCTGATCCCTCTATGAGGATTGGTATGTGCCCCTTCGTCTTACCCTTCCAGAAGTCCACAATCAGCTATTTCGTCTTACTAACGTTGAGTGCCAGGTTGTTGCTACAGCACCATTCCACTAGTTGGCATATCTCACTCCTGTATGCCCTCTCGTCACCACCTGAGATTGTACCAACAATGGTTGTATCTTTAAGGGGAACAGGATGGGAAACTTCACTCAGAGAATCATTAGAGTGTGGAACAAACTGCTAGTGCAAGTGTGCATGTGACCTTGATTTTAATGTTTAAGAGAGGTTCAGATAGGTACATGGATGGTAGGGGTAATGAGGGCTGTGGCTTGGGTACAAGTCGATGGGACTGGGCATTTTAAATGGTTTGACATGGACTAGATGGGTTGATGGGCCAGTTTCTGCACTGTACTTTCCTATCATTCCATGACTTACAATCTCTCTCGATATATAATTAAATAAGTAGCACAAAAAGAGAGCAAATAAAATTATGTTGAGGTCGTGTACATAGGTTCAGTGTCCATTCAGAAATCTGATGGTGGAGAGGAAGAAGCTGTTCCTGAAATATTGAGTGTGTGTCTTCAGAATCTTGTACTTCCTTTCCAATGGTAGCAATTAGAAGAGGGTATTCCCTGGATGATAGATGGTCCTTAATGATGGATGCTACCATCTTGAGACATTGCCTTTTGAAGATGTTCTCGAGGCTGGGGATGGAGCTGGCTCACTTTTCAATTTTCTGCAGCTATTTTTGATCGTGTGCAGTGGCCACTCTGCACAAGATTGTGATGCAACCAGTCAGAACGGTCTTCGTGGTACAGTTATGGAAATTTGTGAGCACCTTTGGTGACATACTAAATCTCTTCAAACTCTTCTCTGTTGGGCAGTTTACTGTTAATACTTTTGCTTCCCCTTTGCTTCTACTTGTGGTTCTTATCAACAGTTGAATGAGCTCTCAAAAAGTAAGATATAGGATTGTCATTGATCACAAACAAAGCTAAGTATTGTGGCTGTTGAAAACTTTAAATACTGACTGAGGACATTGGCATAAACATACACACTGCCTGTGGAGTGAGAAGTAAGACTAACATTTCATGCCAACGGCCAACTGTCAGAACTCAAAGGTGATGGACACATATTCCAATTTATTTGCCAGAATATCCAAGTGACATCCAGGAACAGGCATTAGATCAGAGAATTATTACACTGGCTTTGACATCATGACTCATAGTCAAAAGAAGATAGGTCACCATACGAGACACAAAGCACTACAATATAGAAATAGGCCTGTAGGCCCATCTAGTCCATGCTGAATCTGCTGTTATTCCCATCAACCTGTACCCGGACCATACCCCTCTATACCTCGCATCGGTGTACCTACCCAAACTTCCCTTAACTAATGAAATCATACCTGCATCCACTGCTTCCAGTGGCAACTCATTCCACTTTCACATCACCCTCTGAGTGAAGTTCCCCCTCAGGTTCCTCTTAAATATTTCACCTTTCACTCTCAACATAGGACCTCTAGTTCCATTCTCACCCAACCTCTGGAAAAAGCCTTCATGCATTTACCCTATCTAAACCCCTCTTGATTTTGTATACCTCTATCAATTCTCCTATGCTCCAGGGAATAAAATCCTAACTCACTCAGCATTTCCCTATAACTCAGTTACTTGCATCTGACGACATCCTTGTAAATTTTCTCTACATTCTTTAAAATTTATTGGTATCTTTCCTGCAGGTAGGTGACCAGAACTGCACATAATACTCCAAATTAGGCCTCAACAACACTTTATACAACTTCAACATAACATCCCAACTCCTGTACTCAATACTTTGACTTATGAAGGCCGATGTGCCAAAAGCTCTCTTTGCCTGTGGCACCACATTCAAGGTATTATAGATCTGTATTCCCAGATCAATAAGGCCATTGGATATAGTAGTAGAATTAGGCCATTTGATCCACCAAGTCTGCTCTGCCATTCTATCATGGCTGATTTATTATCTCTCTCAACTCCATTCGCTTTTTCCATGCCCTGACTAATTAAGAGCCTATCAACCTCCACCTTAAATATACCCGATGGCTTGGCTTCCACAGCTGTCTGTGGTAATGAATTCCATAGATTCACCACATTCTGGCTTAAGATTTTCCTCCTCACTCTGTTCTAAAGGGACTTGTATTCTGAGGCTGTGCATTCTGCTCTTAGACTCTCCCACTTACAGGAAACATCCTCTCCACATCCACTCTATCTAGATCTTTTAATATTCATTAAGTATAATTGAGATCCCCCTCCCCCATTCCTGTAAACTCCTGGAGAACAGGCCCAGAGCCATCAAACCCTTTGTTCTACTTTCCAGATCCCTCTGTAGACCTTGTCCTTTGGAAGTGTAATTGAACACTATAATACCAGGGAGTGGATTTCAGACTTGCCTCTTCTTTGGCTGTCCAAAACCCTGCCTCAGGTTAAAGTTCACAAATACTTCTCTCCTTGTTACAGATTCAAACCCATCATGGAATAACGTGCGATATAAACATTTCCATCTCCACTCTTCCACTGTATCTAGTGTCATTAATGGAAATGCTTCCCTTAATATACGTCTACACAGTCCTAACAGGAATTAAAATTGACCTATTGGCTGAGGCTTTATAGGGCATTGGTCAGACTGCATCTGGAGTATTGTGAGCAGTTTTAGGTCCCTTACCTAAGAAATCATATGCTGGCATTGGAGATGGTCCAGACCAGGGGTGCCCAAACTTTCTTGTGCAATGGACCCCTGCCATTAACCGAGGGGTCCATGGACCCAGGTTGTGAACCCCCAGTCCGGGGAGGTTCACTAGAATAATTCCAAAGGTGAAAGGATTAACATATGAAGAGTATTTGATTACTCTAGGCCTGTACTCGCTAGAGTTTAGAAGCATAGCGGAGGCGGGGGGGGGGGGGTGCGCAGGGATCTCATTGAAACCTATCGAACACGGAAAGGCCTTGATAGAGTGGATATGGAGAGGATGCTTCCTGTAATGGAGGAGCTTAGGAGCAGATGGCACAGCCTCAGAGTAAAAGGACATCTGTTTAGAATAGAGTTGAGGAAGAATTTCTTTAGCAGAATGTGTGAATTTGTGGAATACATGACCACGGATGACTGTGGAGGCCAAGTCATTGGGTATATTTAAAGTGCAGGTTTAAAGCGCAGGTTTAAGGTTCCTGATTAGTTAGGGTGTCAAACGTTATGGGGAGAAGGCAGGGGAATGGGATTTGGAGGAATAATAAATCAGCCATGATGGAATGGTGGAACAGACTCAGTGGGCTGAATGGCCTCACTCTGCTCCTATATCGTACGATCTTATGGTCTTATGAAACAGTTGAGCAGCTGACTGAATTTAACTTCATGTCATTTCCTGGTCCTCAAGCTCAGATCTCTGGCCCCTGTCCAGCTCCCCCCAGCAAACAGCTTCCTTCATCCCCACTGAACCAAAAAAATTCTGGCTGACTTTGTAAACTCTCACTTACAAGCTGATGATGAAATATAAAAGAGTATTAATATGGGCTTGCATTTTCGCTAGAAATAGCTCAGAGACGAATTAATCCCCCATGTAGTCTTCAGAACAAGGATCAGGAATCAATGTTATTAAGTAGCTGTGAATTTTGGACACACTACTTGCAAAACAAAGAGCCCACTGTTATGCATCTTTCGAAGTTTTAATACCAATCTTTATACGGTTACTTGATTTTCCTCCCACTGGACACTTACAATGCCAAATGTAAATTAATAGCACAGGTATTGCTGTATATATTATGTAGAAAGACAGTTGTGGCAATATATTAACTACTTGTTTGCACAATTCCATTGGCACACACTCAGCAATTCAGGAACAGCTTCTTCCCCTCTGCCATACGATTCCTAAGTGGGCATTGAATCCATGAACACTACCTCACTTTTTTAATACATATTATTTCTGTTTTGCACTATTTTATAATCTATTCAATATACATATATAAATTGCTATAACTGAGTTATTTACTTATTTATTTTTCTATGTTATCCCTTATTGCTTTTTACTGCTGCTGCTAAGTTAACAAATTTCACAACACATGCTGGTGACAATAAACCTGATTCTGATTCGGAATCTATTAGTACCCTGTATGCAGTATGCAACCCTGAGGTTTGTCCTCCCCCTGTAAAGCGTTGTGCTGAAGTCTACATTATTGTGCCTATATATAAAATCGTGTAAATATAGTGAGATAGTGTTCATAGGTTCAAGAAGCTGTTCCCAAAATGTTGAGTGTGGGTCCTGAGGCTCCTGTACCTCCTTCTTGATCTTACAATGAGAAGAGGACATGTCATGGCTGATGGAGGTTCTTAATGATAGGTGCTACTTTTTCAAGGCATCGCCTTCTGAAGATGTCCTTGATGGTGGGGAGGCTAATGCCCATGATGAAGCTGGCTGAGTTTACAGTCCTCTGCTACTTTTTCTGATACTGTGTAGTGGCACCACAATACCAGACGGTGCTGCAACCAACTGAAATGCTCTCCACGGTACAGCTGTAAAAATTTTCAGGAGCCTTTGGTGATATACCAAGTCTCTTCAATCTCCCAATGAAATATAGCCACTGTCATGCCTTCTTCATGATTGCATCAGTACGTTGGGCTCAGGGTAGTTCTTCAGGGATGTTGATGCCCAGCAACTTGAAACTTTCCACTGCTGACCCTTCGATGAGAACTGGTGTGTGTTCCCTTGCGTTCCCCTTCCTGAAACCCACAATATTTGTCAAGGTATTAATTAGATACACAATAAATAGGACCATTCATTTCTTCAGTTGATCCCAAGTAATGAAACATTTCTGAAATATAGTCACTACTAGAAGCCGCAGATTCAGACACAGCAAGCTTCTACAAACTCTGCATGCTGCTGACCAAGTATACAAGATGATAAAAGGTGTACATTGAATAAAAAGACAGAGACTTTCCTCCAGAGCAGAAAAAGCTAATGCCAGGGGCCATCAAATCTGCATGAGATATTTACTCAAAGCTCTCCTTATTGTATCAGATTCTGCATTATTGAGTCCCAAAGAGATCATAAGACATGGGAGCAGAATTGGGCGATTTAACCCATCGAATCTGCTCCACCATTCTATCATGGCTGATTTATTATTCCTCTCAATCCCCATCTTCCTTGTAACTTTTGACACCTTCACTAATCAAGAACCCATCAAACTCTGCTTTAAATATACCCAATGCATTCAACAGGTTCACCACCTCTGGCTAAAGAAAGTGGTGAACCTGTGGATGCCCTTCTATCCCAAGGTTGTGCCCTCTGGTCCTCGACGCCCCACTATTGGAAAAATCCTCTCCACGTTCCCACTGGCACAGCATCGTGGGCTGTACACGGCTCGTTTGCTTTATGTTCAAGTCATTTTCTTCAGGGACAATCAAGATACTTTAATATCAAGGAGAACTTTCTCTTTTATGTCCATCTGAGAGGGCAGATCGAGGGTCAGGCTAACATCTGGTTGCTGATCCTATAACTTGACCAGTCTGTCCAGGAGAAGAGGCATGCTCCCCAATCCAGGCAACATCCTTGTAAATCTCCTCTGCACCCTTTCTATAGTTTCCACATCCTTCCTGTAGTGAGGTGACCAGAACTGAGCACAGTACTCCAAGTGGAGTCTGACGAGGGTCCTTTATAGCTGTAGCATTACCTCTCGGCTCCTAAACTCAGTCCCATGGTTGATGAAGACCAATGCACCGTACGCCTTCTCAACCACAGAGTCAACCTGTGCAGCAGCTTTGTGTGTCCTAAGGACTTGGACCCCAAGATCCCTCTGATCTTCCACACTGTCGAGAGTCTTTCCATTAATACTATAATCTGTCATCATATTTGACCTACCAAAATGAACCACCTCACATTTATCTGGGTTGAACTCTATCTGCCCCTTCTCAGCCCAGTTTTGCATTCTATCAATGTCCCACTGTAACTTCTGACAGCTCTCCACACTATCCAAAACACCCCCAACCTTTGTGTCATCAGCAAAATTACTAACCCATCCCTCCACTTCTTCATCCAAGTCATTTATAAAAATCACAAAGAGAAGGGGTCCCAGAACAGATCCCTGAGACACACCACTGGTGACAAAACTCCAAGCAGAATATGACCCATCTACAACCACTCTTTGCCTTCTGTGGGCAAGCCAGTTCTGGATCCGCAAAACAATTTCTCCTTGGATGCCATTCCTCCTTACTTTCTCAATAAGCCTTGCATGGGGTTCCTTGTCAAATGCCTCATCTCTGTTCCAAAGGGATGTCCTTGTATTCTGAGGCTATGCCCTCTGGTCCTGGACTTCATTCCTGACTTGTGAATCTTGCTCGCAGATGCTGTGCAAGTTCACAAACTCAACAGAAGTCTACGGATATAATGTGAGTGACAGAAACACAGTGCAGAATTCAGAAACAGAATCAGGGTTTCTGAGTGCATGGTACATATGAAGCAAGTTTAAACATTAAGATGAAACAATTCCTATTGGAATAGGTGGAAATTTGAGCTGGAAATTTTAAAATTTGAGAAGTGAGTCATAGAATCATAGAGAAGTACAGCACAGGAACAGGCCCTTTGGTCTATCTGTACCACGCTAACGCATTTCAACTCCCTAGTCCCATCAACTTGCACCCAGACAATAAATCTCCATGCCCCTATCATCCATGTACCTATCCAAACTTTCCTTAAATGTTGAAATCGAGCTTGTATACACCACTTGTGTTGGCAGCTCATTCCACACTCTCACGACCCTCTAGTGAAGAAGTTTCCCTCATGTTCCTTTAAACATCTCACCTTTCACAACCCATAACCTTTGGTTTTAGTCCCACACAACCTCAGTGGAAAAAGCCTGCTTGCATTTACCCTATGTATGCCACTCATAATTTTGTATATCTCTATCAAATCTCCCCTGAATCTTCTACATTCCGAGGAATAATTTCCTAACCTATACAATCTTCCTTCTAACTCATGCCCTCCAATCCTGGCAACACCCTTGCATATTTTCTCTGTACTTTTTCCTGTAGGTAGGTGACCAAAACTGCATAAAATTATCCACATTAGGCCGCATCAACATCTTAAACAACTTCAACATAGCACCCCATTTTCTGTACCAATACTTGAGGCCAATGTGCTAAAAGCTTTCTTTATGATCCTGTCTACCTGTGATGTCCTTTTCAATGATCCCTTTGCTCTACTGCTCCCCAGTGCTCTCCCTTTCACTGTGTAAGACCTACCCTGGTTGGTCTTACTGACGTGCAAAAACTTGCACTCGCCTGCATTAAATTCTGTCTGCCATTTTTCAACCCATTTTTCCAGCTGTCCATTGCACCCCTAGGCTTGGTGTCATCTGCAGATTTGCTGATCCATAAAAACACATTATCATCCAGATCATCGATATCGATGACAAATAACAAAGGACCCAGCACTGATCCCTGCAGAACACCACTAGCCACAGGCCTCCAGTCAGAGAGGCAACCATCTCCTACCACTCTCTGGCTTTTCCCGCAAAGCCAATATCTACTTCAATTGCTACCTCATCTTGAATGCCAAGCAACTGAACCTTTTTAATCAACCACTCATGCGGGACCTTGTCCAGTGCCTTTGTCTCACTTCTGTAGTCTCTGTGATCATCTTCCAAGTAATTACAGATGCAAACAATCCATTTAAGATCTCCTCCATCTCTTTAGGCTCCATGCGTAGCTTACCATTCTGATCTTCCTCGGACCAATTTTGACCCTTGAAATCCATTTTCTCTCACTATAGGATTCTCCTTCACCTTATCTGCTAGGGCAATAAGCAGACATTACCTTTATCGGCTGATTATGAATTACTAATTCCATCATTCTTGTAGTTGGAGACAAATTCCATGTTATTGTTTTCCTGGAAGATCCGTAGTTGGAAAATATCGATGCGGTTTAACTTTTATTCTGAAACTTGGCCGTGCCTTTCAAATATGTGAGCAATAAAATGTAATACATTTGCTTTTCAAACCTTCTCAGATCAGTAGGGTGTTGCTGGCTTTGTAGGAACCCTGAAAGTATACTCTTAAGCCAAGCTTAGTCTAGTTACTACATCATTTGAAGCTCACAACTGTGTAGTTTCTTTACACAAAGAGTGATCAACATCTGAGAAAGATTACTAAAAAGTGTCGACACAGCCCAGTCCATCCAAGACAAAGCCCTCCCTCCACTGAGCGCATTTACATGTAGCGCTGTCACAGGAAAGCAGCATCCATCATCACGGATCTCCACAATCCAGGCCAGGCTCTCTCCTCACTACTACCATTGGGCAGGAGGTACAGGAGCCTTAGGACCCACACCACCAGGTTCAGGAATAGCTATTACCCTTCAACCTTCAGGCTCCTGAGCCATCGTGGATAACTCACCTCGATGTACATGTATTGGGCTTGAATGGCAGAGCAGACTTGATGGGCTGAATGGCCTAATTCAACTACAATATTTTGTGGTATTAACAGGGAATCTATCAAGTTGTGTGCAGGAAAGTCTGTTGCATTTAAGTATAAAAGATTTAAGAGCTTGTAATACATGCGTCCAATATTTTCTGTTTTGAATAATGGATTGCCAAGAATTGATTAACAGCACATGGTGCCAACTGAGGGGATTCAGAAAATAATTAGTTACTTTGTATTTTCTGATGGTATCTGCCCCTACTGCATGTTAAATCCATGTGCCAATCGAGGATCGTGGAGAGAACACTTTGAGGGTTATGGGTTTGTCCTTCTCCATGGACCTGATGACAGTTGTGCAGAGAGGAGAGTGCAAAGCCAGACTGACTGTCTTTTGGATGAGACATTAAAGTATCCCTCCTTAGCAAAAGATCCCACAACACTGTCTGAACAAGAACAGGAATGATTTCCAACCGTCTCTGTCAATACGCCTACCTCTTGAGGCCCTCCATTGGTCAGGCCGGCTGGGGGTATTGTGTCCTAGCTGTCTACATGATGTGCAAGCCCGAGCAGTACAATATGGCGTGCAAGCTGTTGCCCATGCAGCAAACTGCCTTCCTCCACATAGCTGATGAACCCAAACGAATGGCAGAGACTGATACAATACGGCTCCAGTGGCGTTGCAGTTGCCAGTCGTCGTTGAACTCAATATAGGAGTGCCTTTGGCACTCCAGCTCCGGATTATTCTTCAGGGTTTATTCCCAAAGCTTCCCCCATAAATAGGTACAGCCGCAAGGCAGTGGAGGTTTGGGATCAGAGTTTTCCTTCTCCTAGATGAGCTGCCAACCACGGCTGATGGGCCCCACCAGCCTGAAATGACTGATTTTAAGGCAGCAGTAACCCACCTTTGCCCCTTCAGAAGAAACAGTTCTGCTGGGCTTAGTGGCTAAACTACATGTGAAGGCCAGGAGCTGGACTTAGTTGTCAGAGGCTATTTCAGACGCACATCATTGGGAGCATCTAATAAGTAGTGGGAGCTTATCTCCACCATCACCCCCAGTTGTAACAACCTTAAGGAGGTACATTGTACCTGTAGAAATATCAAAACAGATGTGATGACCATTAACTCATTGTTATTTGTGAATGCCTGCAGGGAGCAAGTTGCATGGGGAATCAGCCTGGAATGTTCATTGTAAGAACTATTGCAGATTGATGAAGGAGATGTGAATGAAAGTTTGCTCTTTTTTCTCTCTGACTCATTTTCCCTCTATTTCTTCAAAAGCACACTTGAATCACAGACATGATTTGCCACAACAAGTTGAACTTATTCAGATAGTTGTGCGAAACTGAAAAGCAAACTGACGAATTAACGGGACGCCAGAGTAACGTAGCGGTTATGTGATGCTATTACAGCTCGGGGCATCGGAGCTCGGAGTTTAGTTATGCAGCCCTCTGTAAGGAGTTTGTACGTTCCTTCCTGTGAGTGTGTGGGTTTTAACGGGTGCTCCGGTTTCCTCCCACAGTCCAAAGACATACCGGTTAGTATGTTATTTGGTCATTGTAAATCGTCCAGTGATTAGGCTAGGGTTAAATCGGTGGGTAGCTGAACAGTGCGGCTCATTGGGCTGGTAGAACCTGTTCCTCACTCTTTCTCTATATAAATAAATAACACAAATACATTGGGATCCACTTCGTCAAGCACCTTCTCTCCCATCAGCCACAACAGGCAGGATTTCCCAGTGATCACCCATTTTAATTCTGCTTTTCATCCCGATTCTGACGTGTCGATCCACACCCACCTCTACTGCTGCAATGAGTCCACTCTCAGACTGGCACAACACTTCATATTCTGTCTGGATAGTCTCCAACCTGACAGCATGAACATCGATTCCTCCAACTTCAGGCAATTTTTCACCCTCCTCTTCTCTCTTTTCCTTTCCTCATTATGGCCCCCCCCCCTTTACTGCTTCCCTTCTCCTCACCTGCCCGTCACCTCAGTCTGGTGCCCCTCTCCCTCCCCTTTCTCCCATAGTACAGTACACTTTTCTCTCTGATCAGATTCCCTCTTCTTCAACCCTTTTACCTCTTCCACCCATCACGTCCCAGCTTCTCACTTCATCCCCGCCTCCCCCGCCAATCCGCATCCCCCCTCACCTGCTCTCACCTTCCAGCGTGTGCTTCTTCCCATACTACCACCTGCTTATTCAGACTTCTGCCCCCGGTGCGAATGAAGTGCCTTTGCCCAAAATGTCAACTGTTCGTTCCCCTCCGAAGACGCTGCCTGACCTTCTGAGTGACTCTAGCATTCTGTGTGTGCTACCGTGTAACTCCTCGCTTCAACATGAGTTCAGTGAGCCCCTCTCTCACTGCTCCCCCACTGTCATCTCTGCTGCTCTCTGACTCTTTGCCTTCCCCTGCCTCACTACCTTTTTCTGGCTTCTGCCCCACTTTCTTTACAGTCCCGATAAGGGGCCTTGGACTGAAATGTGGACTATTTATTTCCCCCTATAGATGCTGCCTGACCTGCTGAGTTCCTCCAGCATTTTGTGAGTGTTGCTCTTGTAAAAAGTTCCAAGTTCAAAGTACATATTTGCCACCACATGCACCCCTGAGACTCATCTTCTTGTGGGCATTCATAGTAAATACAAAGAAACACAATAGAATCAATAAAAAAAACAACACATAGCAGAGACAAACAAACAACCAATGTACAAAAGACAACAAACTGCAAGTACAATAAATAAACAAACAAAAAATATATATTGAGAACACGAGTTGTAGAGTTCTTAAAAAAAGTGAGTCCATCAGTTGTGGAATGCATAGGTTGTCCATAGTGTTGGGATGAGTGAAGTTATCCTCTCTGGTTCAAAAGCCTGATGGTTGAGGAGTAGTAACAGTTCCTGAAACTGGTGATGAGGGATTTGACACTCCTGTACTTTCTCCTTGATGGCTGCAGTGAGAAGAGAGAATAGCCTGGATGGTGTGGTCTTTGATGATGGAAGGGGTTCAGCAGAAACTCAGGTCAATAAAATTTTGTCAGATCTGGAATCCCTTTAGCAGTGTCTGAAAGCTTTTGTGGGTCTGCCTGTTTAGAATGCTCCTTCTTCAGTAGAACCAGCACAAGCTACGGTTCAAGTTCAGTTCATTGTCATTCAACTGTACATGTGTGTACAGCCAAAGGAAACAACAATCCTAACTGACACACAACACATAAAGTAGTGTTACCACAAATAAATCAGCAATTAATAAAGTGCACATACAATACAAGTTAAAAAGTGAACAGTATAATGCTACTGGTCTTCAAAAGTGACGAGAACTGGGTGCTGGCATTGAGTTCAGTAGTCTTAGTACCTGGGGGAAGAAGCTGTTTCCCATCTTAACAGCCTTGTACTGATGCTTTGGGTACCTCTTGCCTGATGGTAGGGTGGGGGGGGTGGTGGTAAAAGAGATTGTTGTATTGACGGGCTAGATGGCCTACTCCTGCTCCTGTTTCATTATTGACAATACTAATGGCCCTGCTTATGCATTGCTATCCCTAATGGGTGGGAGAGAGACTTCGATGATCCTCTCAGCAGTCCTCCAAACCGTTAAAGGGACTAGATTTCAGATGCAGCTCGTCAGGGCTCTTTCAATGGTGCTTGAGCACAAATGCTTGAGGTTAATAATTTTTATTCTGTACATTATAAACACTCAGTAAATTGCTATTATTTATCTGTCAAGGAAAACAATATTTATGAACCCAAGGCTCCCGGTTTGGTCAAGTGCTATCCAATAATTTTCCAAGAATCAGGAAGGTTACAGAATTCTCAACTTTGTCAGTTACAGTAGCCAGACTTGGAGCTGATGTAACTTCAACTGTCCTATAAACTTATCAGAAAACTATTGAACTTAAGTAATAAAACAAATTAAAACTAAACTAGCTCTCAAGGTCCAAATATGTATAAATGTTTGTCTCAGAGTCACACTCTAAATGCTGGAGGAACTCAGCAGGTCAGGCAGCATCTATGAAAATCAATAAACAGTTGAATTTTCAGGCCGAGACCCTTCATCTGGACAGGAAAGGAAGGGGGAAGATGCCAGAATACAGTGTGGAAAAGGGGAAGGAGGGCAGCTGGAAGGTGATAGGTGAAGCCAGGAGGGCGAGAAAGGTAAAGGGCTGGAGAAGAAGGAATCTGATGGGAGAGGATAGTGGTCCATGAGAGAAAGGGAAGAAGGAGGGGCACCAAAGAAAGGTGACAGGCAGGCGATAAGAAAGGATGAAAGTCTGGAGTGAAGAATAGAAAAGGAGGGAAGGGGGATGGAAAAGTTAAAAAAGGAGAAAAGTTGAAAAATACCAGGAGAAATCAATGTTCGTGCCATTAGGTTGGAGGCTACCTGGACGGAATATGAAGTGTTGTTCCTCCATCCTAAGAGTGGCCTTATTGGGGTAAAAGAGGAGGCCATGGACCTGTCAGAATGGGAATGGGGATTAGAATTAAAATGGTTGGTCACCATGAAATTCCGCTTTTGATGGATGGAGCAAAGGTGCCTGATGAAGCGGTCCCCCAGTTTACGTCAGGTCTCAACCACTGTAGAGGAGGCTGCATTGGGAGCACTGCATACAGTAGACAACCCTAACTGAGTCACAGGTGAAGCTGACTGTCTCAGTACTAGTGTTATTCTGTATTTGTTTCATTAAACCTGCCACAAAGCCCATGGTTACCAGGTAGAAGAAGTGACTCTGTCCTGTGCACCTCAGAGATAAGGATGCCAACAAAAGCATCTTAAAGCTCTACAACATTACTACCAATGCTGTCTCTGTAAAATCCCACAAATCCACTACCAGGATAAACTAGCATCCTTTCCCATGCCAACATTCTCATTCTTGAGAATTTCTCCAGTGGGTTGGCTGCTCATTCTCATGTCCAGCACTAAAATTTGCTCCAAGGTGGTAATGCTTCAAGGATGCTCTCAAAGCCTGCCTGAAAAAGTCCTACCTCCCAAACTGCCCTTACACTCAATATATCCAGCTAAGCTCTGTCCTGGCCCAACCACCTAGATGCCATGGCCAAGAAAGCTGACCAGCACCTCTACTTCACCAGGAGGCTAAAGAAATTCAGCACTCTGTCCTTCACCAAGTTTTATCAATCTGATCCGGGTACATCACAGCTTGATATGGCAACTGATTGCAAAAAAAGCTGCAGAGGGTTGTAGATGTGGAAACAAGTTCATTGTGTCCATATACTACTCTTACCTGCACGTCTCCATGTCTGGATAAAGCAGCCCCCCCAGCCTGCCCAGATATCTGCTCTTCTTCCATCTTCCAGAAGATAAGAAAAACATGAAGCATGTACCAACAGGCTGTAGATCATCTTCTGTTCCACTGTTGTAAGACTATTGAATGGTTCCTTCGATCAATAAGGTGGAATCTTTACTTTGCAATCTACCTCATTATGATCTTGCACCTTACTGGCTACCTGCACTGCCCTTTCTGTGCAGCTCTAACACTTTATCCTGCATTCTGCTATTATTTTACAACATAGAACATGACAGCTCAGGAGCAGGACCTTTGGCCCATAATGTTTTGCCAAACTTTCAGAACATAAAACATAGAACACTGCCCTTTCTCTGCAGCCGTAACACTTTATTCTGCATTCTATTATTATTTTGCATCATAGAACATAACAGCACAGGAACAGGCCCTTTGTCGTGCTGAACGAACTAAATTAATTATCAAATGACCAACTAAACTAATTCCTTCTGCCTACACACTGTCCATATCCTTCCATTTCCCTCACACTTATGTGTCTAACCTTTCACCTCGTCCTAACTCAATTCACTGTTGTGATGGATTGGTGAGTATGAACAGCATGCAAGATAGATTTTCCCCTTAATCTCGGTACATGTGACAATAATAAACCAAATTACTAACTCATTGGATCCAGCCTGGATCCCACAGAGCTGAATTGGATGAAGTCACCCTCATCCCCAAAGATGTTTATAGATTCAGTGTTTATAGGTTCAGTGGCAAACTTTGTGTTTGCTCATCAGGCCACTCGTGATAGACATCATAGGAAATATTTGTTTTAAGAAAAAATGTTATATCCCTGTTGGTTTCATTCCAAACATTATGTCACCAATGCAGTAAGTCTTGGCAGAATGGGTAGAATGGAGGGAAACATTAATTGTTTGTTTGGAGATTGGAGATACCATGGATTTATGCCTGTATGAGTAATGATGTCTTTGGAATCATTTCCAAATGTTCCCGATGGGATTTTATAAGATTGTGTGTCAGAGATGGACAGAAAATTACTGAGGAGCAGCTTGAAAATGTGTTACAGATTTCTACTCTAGAACAAAGCTAATCAGCTGCTTCTGTTTTCATTTTATGGTTCAGTGCGATAACACCTTAAAAGAAGGAGTTGCCTTTGAGCTGTATCAGATCGATCGCAAAACTATGTCACTTGCGCATGTGGGCTGATTGACTGTGCAGCGAAGCAGTTAGGCCACCTACGTGCCGTGGGCCCTCACTTTTTGTGCCAGCTGTTGTGTATGCATGTTTTCCATCTTGGTGGGCCTGGTACAGTGGAAGTTGCCCAGCGTGTACAGTGGCCAACACGACTCACTAAAAATGTCGTCTTACTGCTCAGTTATCATTCTTGCTCTATGGATACCTAACAGTATTTACATAGAGTCCCTCTCAATTTTGGGGGGTCTGGATAGGGTAAATGCAAACAGGCTTTTTCCACTGAGGTTGGGTGAGACTAGAACTGTCGTTGGTTAAGGGTGAAAGGTGAAATATTTAAGGGAACATGAGGGGGAGCTTCACTTAGGGGGTGGTGAGAGTACGGAACAAGCTGCCAGCAGAAGTAGTGGGTGTGGGTTTGAATGCAACATTTAAGTGAAGTTTGGATAAGTACTGTACCTGGATGGGAGGGAGGTCGAGGGCTGTGGTCCAGGTGTGGGCCAATGGGACTAAGCAGAATAACAGTTCAGCATGGATCAGATGGGCTGAATGGCCTGTTACTGTGCTGCAGTGCTCTACGACTCTCTGACAACCTCAGGTTGCCTCAACGAAGTCCTGCAGTGGAAGTGCAGTGACTGTTCTAGCTGTAGGGAGCGAAGCTGCCAAATTGTGCGCTGGCAGTCCTGATATTTGCATTTTAATGAGGGGTTGCTTCAGGGAATCAGGTCGAGAGCTATGAAACTCAGCAACAGTCTGCAAAACAACATCAACGGGAAATCCACTTCAGATAGAAACTACTTTGTCTGAATGTTCTTGTTTATTTTTCATTATTCCTCTTCCTATATCTCACTCATTAACAAAAGATCTCAGCAGAGGATGAACTTCTTGAGGGAGTTGGTAAAGTTCTAAGGCTTCCAGAATATATTGATGTAATTCTGCACTGCACTGTAGAGACAGTCTAGAGATTGTCAAGACCACGATGGCCCATGTCATACGACACAGCACATAATGAATGAGGAATCATAAATAACCTCACATCGGCCATTACTGTCTACTTTGGGCCAGCAGCCTCTCACAGTATCCAAAAGCTACACATTTCCTCAGTCCTTCAGGAAAGGAAGACCTTCAATCCAGGGCCTGCATGTGTCCGGGACAAAAAAGGCTGGCAGGAAATAAATGAATGAGGACAGGAAAAAAAAAGTAATTGCAGACTCTATCCACCCTGCAGAAAGCCTTTTCCAAAAGCTGGCTTCTGGAAATTGCTATAGGGCTATTAAAACAAAAACATCACACCATTCCAACCAGCAGGCTGTTAATCTGATCAACGATTCTCGTTGGACCCCTCCCCACCCCATCTGTCTATTACCTCTATCACCGTGCTGCACTGGTCAGGGTCAACCATAGATGTTGCATCCTATCTGCCTAGGTACACGAGCCACAAGCCTGGGCAGTACGAAATGGAGAGCAAGCTGTTGCCTATGTAGCAGGCTCCCCAACTTCACACATTTGATGAACCCAACGGAACGGCAGAGACCGATCCAGTGCGGCACCAGCGGCATCGTAGGAGTCGCCAGTCAGCGTTGAACTCAACGTAAGACTGCCTTAGGGACTCCAGCTCCAGATTTTTCCTTGGGGTTTACTCCCAAAGCCTTCCCCATGAGTGGGTATACTCTTAAGGCAGTGGAGGTTGGTTTGAGATCAGACTCTTCCTTCTCCTAGATGAGCTGTCAAACACAGCTGACAAGCCCCATCTGACCAAAGTGACTGGTTTTAAGACACCAGTAACTCGCCTTGCCCCATCTCCCATCAGTCGATGTGAGTTTGCCAGGCTTAGTAACTAGGTCACACATGAAGGCCAGGAGCTGGACTTGGTCGTCAGAGGCACACACCACTGGAAGCATTTAATAGGTAGTGGGAACCAGTTCCCATTACTCCCCCCCCCCCCCCCAGCTATGACAACCTTAAGGAACCATGCCTAACTGTATTTTAGTATAATTCTACATTTGTTATAATTGCTGAATGTGCTGCTCTTTGTTGAATGTCACACCCTGACCAACACACCTCAGCAAATTCCTAATACATGTAAATGTATATGGTGAATAATGCTGATCATAGGTCCTGAAGTTTTCAGGAGACAGCAAGTGATAAGAACATAGAACATAGAACACAGAACAATACAGCACAGTACAAGCCCTTTGGCAAGACCTGCTGGCGTTTCAAGGCTCTCAAGCTTAAAAGGACGTTGTGACGGTTGGAAGCCAATCGAATAAGCATCTTGTTGAGGACGAGCTAGATAAAAGCAATGACTTAAAAACCCTCGTTGTCTGAGTGCTGACAGAGCGGATTAAGAAGTCATCAGCTGTGAAACATTTAAAGCATTCACATATTGAAAAACTAGCCAAAGTTAGTTAAAAAAAAATTGAAGTTTAAACAAACAAAAACTGCTGAGGAAAAACAATGAGAACATATTGGGTAAAGAATTGTTTGAAGAAGGCTTAGTTGAAAAGCAGAGAACATAAAAAGACTAATAGTAATGTCGATAAGAGAATGTGAGTGTGGAGTGTTGAAATAGTCAAGCTAGTGGACTGGTTAAACAAATTCAGTGCCTGTGAGGCATTTTGTTTTTTGAGAGTTTTGAAAATTGCAGGCTCCTTCACCCATTGCGGTCTTAAACCAAATCCCAGGATTAACCGTTCATTTATTCCTGGATTTTGACTTTGATTAAGAGGCTTCAAGCCAGAAAAATGATGAGGCCTCCATCAGTTAGAGTCGACCATGGATGTTGCATCCTAACTGTCTAAATATGCAAGCCTGTGCTGTACGATATGAAGAGCAAGGTGGTGCTCCCCCTCTCCCACTCATTTGATGAACCCCACGGAACAGCAGAGACCACAACAGTTTGGCACTAGCAGCAGTGCATGAGTTATCAGTTAGAATTGAACTCAACTAAGGACAGCCTTAGGGGCTCCAGCTGCAGATTTCTCCCCCAGGATTTACTCCTGATGCTTTCGCCATGAATGGGTGTAGTCGGAAGGCAGTGATCGGAGTTTTCCTTCTGGATGTGCTGCCAGCCATGGTTGACAAGCCCCGTTGACCCGAAGCAACTGGTTTTAAGGTGCCAGTAACATGCTTTTGCCCTTCTTCTGTCAGTAGAAACGGTTCCGCCTGGTTTAGTAGCTAAGCCACACGTGAAGGCCAGGAGCTGAGCTTGGTTGTCAGAGGCTACTTAAGATGCACACCACTGGGAGCAGTTAATAAAGCGCTTATCCCCATTACACCACCACCACCACCACCACCCCCCCCCCCCCACCCCACCGGCTTTAACAGCCTTCAGGATTGAAGCCAGAAGAATAAAGTTGGTTAATCATTCCTTTGTAGAATTGGAAAGAATAGGGATGTATTCTGATGGCACTCCTCAGAAAACAAACAATAAACAATGATTAATTTCGCCATCTTTTTCCCTCAATGCCCACGGATAATTTTCCTTCTGCAGCCTCTGTGATTAACACAAACTGGCTGATGTTTCATCAGTGACTGACTTTGATGGGGTCTGAATTCAGGCTCTACTTTTCTTAAACAGAGTTGTTACATGACCTTTGAACAGACCTAATACTTATGGCCTGTGACTAATCCAATTCACCCAATGCCCTGTTGGCTGCTTTCAGAGAACTTCCACAAGGTCTGTTCAATCACATTCAGAATCAGGATCACTGATAATTAATTTATTTTGTGATACAACATGGAGTAGGCTCTTCCAACCCTTTAAGCCACACCACCCCAATTAACCCGAACATAATCACAGGACAATTTACAATGACCAATTCATCTGCCCGGTTAATTTAGCCTATAGGAGGAATCCAGAGCACCCAGACAAAACACATGCATTCCATACAGGGACTACATACGGAAAACACATGCATTCCATACAGGGACTACATACAGAAAATACACGCATTCCATACAGGGACTACATATGGAAAACACATGCATTCCATACAGGGACTACATACGGAAAATACACGCATTCCATACAGGGACTACATACAGAAAATACACGCATTCCATATGGGGACTATATACGGAAAACACATGCATTCCATACAGGGACTACATACAGAAAACACATGCATTCCATACAGGGACTACATATGGAAAACACAGGCATTCCATACAGGGAGTACATACAGAAAACACATGCATTCTATACAGGGACTACATATGGAAAATGCATGCATTCCATACAGGGACTACATACGGAAAATACACGCATTCCATACAGGGACTACATACGGAAAATACACGCATTCCATACAGGGACTACATACAGAAAATACACGCATTCCATACGGGGACTATATACGGAAAACACATGCATTCCATACAGGGACTACATACAGAAAACACATGCATTCCATACAGGGACTACATACGGAAAACACGTGCATTCCATACAGGGACTACATACAGAAAACACATGCATTGCATACAGGGACTACATACAGAATGACACTAGAATTAAGCTCTGAACTCTGGAACACCAGGAGCTGTAGTAGTGTCACACTAATCACTACACTACCATGGCACCCGCATGCACTCTGTAGCAACCTTTTTAGTTACACCTGTACAGCTGCTCGCTAATGTAAATGCCTAATCAGTAACTCATGTGGCAGCAATTAATGCATAAAATCATGCAGACATGGTCAAGTGGTTCAGTTGTTATTCAGACCAAACATCAGAATGGGGAAGAAATATGATCTAAGTGACTTCGAACTCAGTATAATTGTAGGTGCCAGATGGGGTGGTTTGAGTATCAGAAACTGCTGATCTCCTAGGGTTTTCATGCACAACTATCTCAAGAATGTACAGAGAATGGTGTGAAAAATAAAAAAAATGTTCAGTGATTGGCAGCACTGTGCATAAAAATGCCTGGTTAATGAGAGAGGTCAGAGGAGAATGGCCAGCTTGGTTCAGCTGACAGAAAGGTGGCAGTAACTCGAATATCCACAGATTACAACAGTGATGTGCAGAACAGCATCTCTCAAACCTTGAAGTGAATGGGTTACAACAGCAGAAGAGGACCAATATACATTCTGTGCCCACTTTTGATGTACAGGAGATAAAGTGGCCACTGAGTATATGTTGTGAAATTTGTTGTTTTGTGGCAGACATAAAAATTACTTAGAGTTACAAATAATTAAACTGATAGATAGACTGTACAGAAGGAGGAATCATGTTGTAGTGTTCCTGAATTCATGAACCACTCAGATGGAGGGGCAAAACGAGTGTGGGCCTTTATGCTCCTGTTCCCCCTCCCCAATGGTGTTAACAAGAAGATGTTTTGGTCTCTTGGTCCAATTCTTTGCAATTTTTCTCCATCATCTCTTTAGCATTCTGTCTTTGGCGTTGTCTTTTGTGTTGTGCTTTGAGGGCTTCAGAAGGGACATTTTACCTTGTTCAACCTCTCCGTGACACTTGTACTTTATTTCCCCACGTGCTCTGCACTTTCTCTGTAAGCATAAATGCCAGATTCTGCATCCTGTTTACCTTGCTTTTCTTCAGGGGCAAAGAAAATTTATTATCAAAGTCCATATGCAGTATGTCACCATATACAACCATGAGATTCATTTTCCTGTGGGAATACTCAGCAAATCTTTAAAATAGTAACAATGAAAGAGCACCCAACTAGGGTACTCATCCAGAGTGAAGAAGAAAACAAATTGTGCAAATGCAAAAAGAAGCAGCAATAATATCAATAAATAAGCAATAAAATATTGAGAACATGAAATAAAGCCTCCTTGAAAGTGAAAGGGTATGTTTCAGTGTTGAGGGGTAATAACTGTACCTGAACCTGGTGGTGTGAGTTCTGGGGCTCCTGTACCTTCTTCCTGAAGGCAGCAGCAAGAAGAGAGCATGACCTGTGTGTGGTGGGGGTCCTTGATGATGGTTGCTGCTTTTCTGCAACAGTATTTCACATAGATGTGCTCAGTGGTTGGGAGGACTTTACCCACGATGGACTGGGTCATATCTACAACTTTTTGTAGGATTTTCTGTTTAAGGCTGTTGGTGTTTCCATACCAGATTGCTGTGATATGGTTGTTGATCTGTTAATTGTTTCTACTTTTGTCAAAGCTCAGCCAACTTTGTTCACTCTGTGGAATTGGTTTTGGAATTTCTTTGTTCTTTTTGCATGTACCAAGGTAGAGTGAACGGTTTTGTTTGCCTTGCATCCAGACATTATGGATGGATCTGTGGTCAAGCTAACAGATGATACCAAGATAAGCAGTGGGGCTGGTATTTCTGAGGAAGCAGGGAGTCTGCAGAAGCACGTAGACAGATTAGGAGAAAGGGTAAAGAAGTAGCAGGTGGAATACGGTGTCGTATAGTGTCATGCACTTTGATAGAAGAGATGAAAGAGTGGATTATTTTCTAAATGGGGGCAAAATTCAGAAATGGACTTGTGAATCCTAGTGCAGGATTCCCTAAACGTGAACTTGCAGTAAAATGTAACATTTCACTGAAGTGTTGAAGAAACAGAAAGGTTGCAAAGAGACTTGGTCAGTTTAGGAGAATGGGCAAAGAAATGGCAAATGAGATACAATGTTGAGAAATATACGGTTGTACATTTTGGAAGAAGAAATAATCAGGCAGATTATTATTTAGATGGGGAGAAAATTCAAAAATCGGAAGTGCAAAGGGACTTGGGGGTCCTCGAGCAGGATACCCTAAAGGTTAACCACCAGGTTGGATCGGCAGTAAGGAAAGCGAATGCTATGTTAGCTTTCATTTCAAGAGGATTAGTGTATAAGAGTAAGGAGGTGTTGCTGAGGCTCTATGGGGTATTAGTGAAACCTCATTTGGAATACTGTGTGCAGTTTTGGGCCCCCTATCTTAGAAGGGATGTTCTGATGTTGGAGAGAGTTCAGAGAAGATTTACGAGGATGATTCCTGGAATGCAGGGGCTAACTTATGAGGAGCGTTTGTCAGCTCTTGGACTGTATTCATTAGAGTATAGAAGAATGATAGGGGATCTCATAGAAACATTTTGAATGTTGAAAGGGTTGGACAGAGTAGATGTGGAAAGGTTGTTTTCCTTGGTGGGTGAGTCCAGGACAAGAGGCCATAGTCTTAGAATTAAAGGGTACCCATATAAAACAGAGATGAGGAGAATTTTTTTTAGCCAGAGGGTTGTGGATTTATGGAATTCGTTGCCACATAGAGCTGTGGAGGCCCGATCATTGAGGGTGTTTAAGGAGGAGATTGATACGTATCTAATTAGTCAGAGTATCAAGGGATATGGGGAAAAAGCCGGAAATTGGAACTAGATGGGAGAATAGTTTAGCTCATGGTGGAGTGGCGAAGCAGACTTGATGGGCCGAATGGCCGACTTCTGCTCCTTTGTCTTGTGATCTTGTGATTTGGTCTTTAAGGAAAAGAAACCTTTGGGAGCCAGAGATCGCAATATGATTGAAATTTGAAATTCAACTTGAAATTTGATAAGGAGAAAGTAAAGTCTGACATAGCAGTATTTCAGTGGAGTAAAGAAAATTACAGTGGTATGAGAAGGTAGTTGACCAAAGTCATTTGGAAGCAGATGCTGACTGGGATGACAGAAGAGCAGCAATAGCGTGAGCTTCTGGAAAAAATGAGGATGGTGCAGAATAGATGTATTCCAAAAATGAAGAAATACTCAAATGGGAAAATAGTACAACCGTGGCTGACGAAGAAGGTCAAATCTAACGTAAAATCAAAAGAGACATAGAAACATAGAAAATAGGTGCAGGAGTAGGCCATTCGGCCCTTCAAGCCTGCACCGCCATTTATTATGATCATGGCTGATCATCCAACTCAGAACCCCGCACCAGCCTTCCCTCCATACCCCCTGACCCCCGTAGCCACAAGGGCCATATCTAACTCCCTCTTAAATATAGCCAATGAACTGGCCTCAACAGTTTCCTGTGGCAGAGAATTCCACAGATTCACCACTCTCTGTGTGAAGAAGTTTTTCCTAATCTCGGTCCTAAAAGGCTTCCCCTCTATCCTCAAACGGTGGCCCCTCATTCTGGACTTCACCAACATAGGGAACAATCTTCCTGCATCTAGCCTGTCCAATCCCTTTAGGATCTTATACGTTTCAATCAGATCCCCCCTCAATCTTCTAAATTCCAACGAGTACAAGCCCAGTTCATCCAGTCTTTCTTCATATGAAAGTCCTGCCATCCCAGGAATCAATCTGGTGAACCTTCTTTGTACTCCCTCTATGGCAAAGATGTCTTTCCTCAGATTAGGGGACCAAAACTGCACACAATACTCCAGGTGTGGTCTCACCAAGGCCTTGTACAACTGCAGTAGTACCTCCCTGCTCCTGTACTCGAATCCTCTCGCTATAAATGCCAGCATACCATTCGCCTTTTTCACCGCCTGCTGTACCTGCATGCCCACTTTCAATGACTGTATAATGACACCCAGGTCTCGTTGCACCTCCCCTTTTCCTAATCGGCCACCATTCAGATAATAATCTGTTTTCCTATTTTTGCCACCGAAGTGGATAACTTCACATTTATCCACATTAAATTGCATCTGCCATGAATTTGCCCACTCACCCAACCTATCCAAGTCACCCTGCATCCTCTTAGCATCCTCCTCACTGCTAACACTGCCACCCAGCTTTGTGTCATCCGCAAACTTGGAGATGCTGCATTTAATTCCCTCATCCAAGTCATTAATATATATTGTAAACAACTGGGGTCCCAGCACTGAGCCTTGCAGTACCCCACTAGTCACCGCCTGCCATTCTGAAAAGGTCCCGTTTATTCCCACTCTTTGCTTCCTGTCTGCTAACCAATTCTCCACCCACACCAATACCTTACCCCCAATACCGTGTGCTTTAAGTTTGCACACTAATCTCCTGTGTGGGACCTTGTCAAAAGCCTTTTGAAAATCTAAATATACCACATCCACTGGTTCTCCCCTATCCACTCTACTAGTTACATCCTCAAAAAATTCTATGAGATTCGTCAGACATGATTTTCCTTTCACAAATCCATGCTGACTTTGTCCGATCATTTCACCGCTTTCCAAATGTGCTGTTATCACATCCTTGATAACTGACTCCAGCAGTTTCCCCACCTCCGACGTTATAGACAACCGGTCTATAATTCCCCGGTTTCTCTCTCCCTCCTTTTTTAAAAAGTGGGGTTACATTAGCCACCCTCCAATCCTCAGGAACTAGCCCAGAATCTAACGAGTTTTGAAAAATTATCACTAATGCATCCACTATTTCTTGGGCTACTTCCTTAAGCACTCTAGGATGCAGACCATCTGGCCCTGGGGATTTATCTGCCTTCAATCCCTTCAATTTACCTAACACCACTTCCCTACTAACATGTATTTCGCTCAGTTCCTCCATCTCACTGGACCCTCTGTCCCTTACTATTTCTGGAAGATTATTTATGTCCTCCTTAGTGAAGACAGAACCAAAGTAATTATTCAATTGGTCTGCCATGTCCTTGCTCCCCATAATCAATTCACCTGTTTCTGTCTGCAGGGGACCTACATTTGTCTTTACCAGTCTTTTCCTTTTTACATATCTATAAAAGCTTTTACAGTCTGTTTTTATGTTCCCTGCCAGTTTTCTCTCATAATCTTTTCTCCCCTTCCTAATTAAGCCCTTTGTCCTCCTCTGCTGAACTCTGAATTTCTCCCAGTCCTCAGGTGAGCCACTTTTTCTGGCTAATTTGTATGTTTCTTCTTTGGAATTGATACTATCCCTAATTTCTCTTGTCAGCCACGGGTGCACTACCTTCCTTGATTTATTCTTTTGCCAAACTGGGATGAACAATTGTTGTAGTTCATCCATGCAACCTTTAAATGCTTGCCATTGCATATCCACCGTCAATCCTTTAAGTGTCATTTGCCAGTCTATCTTAGCTAATTCATGTCTCATACCTTCAAAGTTACCCCTCTTTAAGTTCAGAACCTTTGTTTCTGAATTAACTATGTCACTCTCCATCTTAATGAAGAATTCCACCATATTATGGTCACTCTTACCCAAGAGGCCTCTCACGACAAGATTGCTAATTAATCCTTCCTCATTGCTCAAAACCCAGTCTAGAATAGCCTGCTCTCTAGTCGGTTCCTCGACATGTTGGTTCAAAAAACCATCCTGTATACATTCCAAGAAATCCTCTTCCTCAGCACCTTTACCAATTTGGTTCACCCAGTCTACATGTAGATTGAAGTCACCCATTGAGGGTGTTTACAGCATACAACAAAGCAAAACTTAGTGGGAACATAAGAGGATTGGGAAGTTTTTAAAACCTACAGAGAGCAATTAAATGAATCATTAGGATGGAAAAGATGAAATATGAAAGCAAGCTAGCAAATATCAAACTGGACAGTAAAAGTTTTTTCCAGAGATGAGAGTGGATATAGTATTGCTAGAAAATGAGGTCAGAGAAATAATAACAGGTGACGAGGAGATAGCAGATGAACTATATTTAGCATCAGACTTCACTGTGGAAGACACCAGCAGTGAGCCAGATATTGAAGGGTGTGAGGGAGGATAAGTGAGTGCAGTTACTATTACAAGGGAGAAGATGTTCAAAAAGCTGATAGACCTGAGGGTACATAAGTCCCTTGGACCAGATGAACTGCATGCTAGGGTTCTGAAAGAGGTAGCAGTGGAGATTGTGGGAGAATTAGTAATGTTCCTTCAAAAATCATTGGACTCTTGCATGGTGCCAGAGGACTGGAAAATTGCAAATGTCAGTCCACTCTGTAGAAAGGACGAAGGCCGCAGAAAGGGAATTATAGACCAGCTAGCCTGACCTCAGTGGTTGGGAAGATGTTGGAGTCAATTGTTAAAGATGAGGTTATGGAGTACTTGGTGACACAGGAAAATATAGGACATCAGCATGTTTTCCTTAAAGAATTATCTTGCCTGATGAGCTTGTTGGAATCCTTTGAGGAGATTACAAGTGGGATAGATAAAGAGGATGTAATGGATGTTGTATATTTGGACTTTCAGAAGGCATTTGACAAGGTGCCACAAATGAGGCTGCTTACCAATATAAGGGACCAGGGTTTACAGGAAAGTTACTAAACATGGTGAGAGCATTGGCTGCTTGGTAGAAGGCAGCGAGTGGGAATAAAAGAACCCTTTTCTGGTTGGCTGCCAGTGACTAGTGGTGTTCCTCGGGGGTTAGTGCTGGGACCACTTCTTTTTATGCTGTATATTACTGATTTAGGTGATGGAATAGATGGCTTTGCTGCCACGTTTGCAGCTGATACAAAGATTGGTGGAGGGGCAGAGAGTACAGTATTGAGGAAACAGATAGGCTGCAGCGGGACTTAGATTAGATGAATGGGCAAGAAAGTGCCAAATACAATGTTGCAAAATGCACGGTCATACACTTTGGTAATAAAAATAAATGTGCAGACTATTTTCTAAATGGGGAGAAAATCCAAAAATCTGAGATGCAAAGAGACTTGGGAGTCCTTGTACAGAACACCCTGAAGGTTAGCTTGCAGGTTGAGTCAGTGGTGAGGAAGGCAACTGCAGTGTTCATGTAGCATTCATTTCAAGAGGTCTAAAATATAAGAGCAGGGCTGTGATGCGAAAGCTTTATAAGGCACTGGTGAAGCCTCACCTTGAGTATCATGAACAGATTTGGGCTCCTGATCTAAGAAAGGATGTGCTTGCATTGGAGAGGATTCAGAGGAAGTCCTCAAGGATGATTCTGGGAATGAAGGGATTATCATTGGTTATGGCTCTGGGTCTGAACTTGCTGGAATTTAGAAGGATGAGGGGGATAGAAGGTCGTCCATCTAAAACAGAGATGTGGAGAAGTTTCTTTAGCCAGAGGGTGGAGAATCTGTGGAATTTGTTACCACAGGCAGCTAGTGGAGGCCAGGTTGTTGAGAGTATTTAAGACAGAGATTGATAGGTTCTTCACTGGACATGGCATCAAAGGTATTTTATAGGCAGAAGCCCAGAGACTGGGGCTGAGGAGGGGAAAAAGGGATCAGCGATGATTGAATGGTGGAGCAGATTTGATGGGCCTGATGGCCAAATTGCCTCATTCTGCTCCTATGTCTTATGGTCTTAAGGGAGAGAGAGAGAGAGAGAGATATTCCACTGGTCAGGGTCGACCATGGATGTTACACCCTAGCTCTCTCTATACAGTTTATACGCAAACTAGTACACAAGCCCAGGCAGTATGATATGGAGAGCAAGCTGTTGCCCACGCAGTAACCTCCTCCTCTCCACACAGCTGATGAATCAAAAGGAACGGCAGAGACCGATACAGTTTGGCACCAATAATGTCGCTTGATGTGCCAGTCAGCTTTGAACTCAACATAGCACTGCCTTCGGGACTTGTCCCCTGGATTTACTCCCAAAGCCTTCTCAACGAGTTGGTATATTCACAAGGCAGTGGAGTTCTGAGATCAGAGGTTTTCTTCTCCCAGCTGAGCTGTGGACCACAGCTGATGAGGCCCATCTGCCTGAACAACTGGTTTTAAGGTGCCAGTAACCCACCATTGCCCCTTCTCCTGTCAGTAGAAATGGTTCCGCTAGGCTCAGTAGCTAAGCCACATTTGAAAGCCAGGAAATGGACTTGGCTGTCAAAGGCTATTTGACCCACATGCCATTGGGAACATTTAATGGGTAGTGTGAAGTTATCTCACACCCCTTGGCTATGAGAACTTTCATGAACCAAGGGCAAAGGGAGATAAACTTGAAAAAGCAAGTAAGGAAAAGTCTGTGGGGAGGAAGGCAAATGTAATGTTAGGATTCATTTCAAAGGGACTAGATGATAAAAGCAAGGATGTAACTTTGAGACTTTGTAAAACACTGGTGAAGCTCACTTGAAGTACTGTGTGCAGTTTTGGGCCCCTTATCTTAGAAAGGATGTAAAGGCTCAGGAAAATGATTCCAGGATTGAATAGCTTGACATATGAAGAACGTTTGATGGCTCTGGGCCTGTGTTCACTGGAATTCAGAAGAATGAGGGATGGCCTAATTGGAACCGATCATATGCTGAGAGGACTTGATAGAGCGGATTTGGAGAGAAAGTTTCCTCTGGTGGGTGAGTCTAAGACCAGAATAGAGGGGCATCCTTTTAGAACAGAGATGAGGAGAGTGGTGAATCTGTGGAATTCGTTGCCACAGGCAGCTGTGGAGGCCAAGTCTTTACAGATATTTAAGGCAGAGATTGACAGATTCTTGATTGGTCACAGCACGAACATGAAAGGATACAGGGAGAAGGCAGGAGATTAGGGCTGAGAGGGAAATGGATCAGCCATGATGACATGGCAGAGCAGACTCGATGGGCCAAATGGCCTAATTCTCCTCCTGTGGTCTTATGGTCTAAAAAAAGTTGTTCAACGACTGTTGGGTTAAGAATAATGATCTTAAACACATTCAGAAACGAGAAGTAAAAGCAGATTTGGGGCAGTATGTTCGTGTAACACTGTAACACTGTTACAACACCAACAACCCAGGTTCAATTCCCGCCATTGTCCGTAAGGAGTTTGTACATTCTCCCCGTGACTGTGTGGGTTTCCTCCAGGTGCTCTGGTTACCTCCCATAGTCTGAAGATCTTTGGGCTTTAAGGAAATAATAAGCAGGATAGGCAATAGATAATTCAAAAGCCCCTTGACAAGGTGCTGCACATGAGGCTGTTTAGTTAGATAACAGCCTGTGGTATTATAAGAAATATACTAGCATGGACAGAGCATTGGCTGATTGGCATGAAGCAAAGAGTGGGAATAAAAGGAGCCCCTCTGGTTTGCTGCTGGTGACAGGTGGCATTCCACAGGGGTCAGTGTTGGAATCGTTTCTTATTACAATGTATGTCAATGATTTAAATGATGGAATTGATGGCTTTGTGGCCAGGTTTGAAGACAATATGAAAATAGGTGGAGGGGCAGGTAGTGTTGAGGAAGCAAGGAGGCTACAGAAGGAATTAGACAGATTAGGGGACTGGGCACAGAAGTGGCAGATGGAATACAGCGTCAGGAAGTGTACGGTCATGCACTTTGGAAGAAGGAATAAAAGCATTAACTATTTTCTGAATGGGGAGAAAATTCAAAACTCCAAGGTACAAAAGGACTGGGAGTTCTTGTGCAGGATTCCCTAAAGGTTAATTTGCAAATTGAGTCTGTGGTGATGAAGGCAAATGCAAAGTTAGCATTCATTTCTAGAGGACTGGAATAGAAAAGCAAGGATGTAATGCTTAAGTTTTTAAAGTCACTGGTGGGGCCTCACTTGGAGTATTGTGAGCGGTTTTGGGTACTTTATCTAACTAAGGATGTGTTGATATTGGAGGGGGTTCAATGGAGGTTCAGGAAAATTATTCTGGGATTGGTAGGCTTATCATGTGAATGATTGATGGCTCTGGGCCTGTACTCATTGGAATTTAGAAGAATGGGGGGACCTCATTGAAACCTATCAGACTTTGAAAGGCCTCTATAGAGCAAATGTGCAGAGGATGTCTCCTATAGTGGAGGAGTCTGGCATCAAAGGGCACAGCCTCTGAATAGAGGGATGTTCATTTAGAATGGAGATGAGGAAGAGTTTTGTTAGCCAGAGGGTGGTAAATAGGTGGAATTCGTTGCCAAGTTATTGACTGTATCGAAGGTAGAGGTTAATAGGTTCTTGATGAGTCAGGGCATGAAAGTTTAGGGAGATAAGGCTGGGGAGTGAGGTTGAGAGGGAAATGGATCAGCCACGATCAAACAGTGGAGCCAACTCGATGGCCTGAATGGCCCAGTTGTGCTCCAGTGCCTGATGTCTTATAGGTTAGAAGGTGAATTGGTCACATGGCTGCAATTGGGCTGTGTGGGATTGTCAGGCCAAAAGGGCTGTTGCCGCTCTGAATCTCTGAATAAAATTTTAAAAATAAAATAAATTTACCAGTGGTGGAGCAAAAGAAATCTGTGGCTACAAAAGCGAAATATGATATTGTAATTGCAGAGCTCAGGGCAAAGAATGATTAGCTGCTGAAAATTAAAAGCCCATGGGATGAAAGGAACTTAGACTTCAATTAATCTGTCATCTTGTAACTGCAAGAAAATTTTCCAATTAACAATGTGGATGATGTACCCAACTAACTTTATTCTTTAATATCTCCTGCACAGGTTCATATTCTGGTAAATCAAAACAGCGTTAAATTGGTTGTGGACTGTCAAGAGATCGAAGAGAAACTGGCAAATCCTCCCGGCAATATATCAATCAGTGGATATGAAAACCTCGGGAAAATGGCTAAAGCCAGAGGTCCAAAGGGCAAGTCTGCTGCTGTAAGTCACAATCACACCAAGCTAGAAATTCAGAAAAATACGCAACAAAATACTGGAGCGTCCCAGCAGTTCAGGCAGGGAAATAAACAGGCAAACCTTTGGGCCGAATCCTGATGAAGGGTCTCGACCTGACACATTGACTGATCATTCCAAACCTCCTGTCTTTAGTTTGTGCTGCTGCTGTAATGTAATGTAAATTTCAGTGTTAAAAGCACTGGGTGGTAGGATGAAGATGCAGTGCACCTCTACTGAAGGATGTGTAAGGTGCTCCTTCCCCCCACTTGCCTGCTTAGCCCCCAAGTCAGGGTCACAGGAAGCCTTGGGAGTCGGATGAGCAGCTGGTGCACATCACAAGACCAGGATATGCGACCACTGACAGAAGTCAGACAATCTCTGAAGATGTTCCGACATGTCAATCCATGGCCTCCTCTTGTGCCAAGATGAGGCCAGCCCCAGGGTGGAGGAGCAACAACTTATCTTCTGTCTGGGTACCCTCCAACCTGATCGATTTCTCCTTCCAGTGAACAATCCCTGCCCCTTCCTCTATTCCCCACTCTGACCTTTCACTTCTTCTCACCTGCCTATTACTTCACCCTGGCTTCCCTCCTCTTTCCAATTCTCCTATTGTTAGCTCTCCTCTCCTATCAGATTCTCTGTTCTCAGCCCTTGGCCTTTCCCACTCAACTGGCTTCACCAATCACCTTCCAGCTAGTCCCTTTCCCCTTTCCCCATCATTTTAATGCGCATCGTCCCCCTTCCTTCTCAGTCCTGAAGAAAGTATCGGCCCAAAACTGTTTTGTCATTTCCATAGATGCTGCTTGACCTGCTGGGTTCCTCCAGCAATTTGCGTGTGAATCTTTGAAGAGTATTGATAATGGCTGGGGTCACCCGTTTTGTGCAGACACTGCCCAGAAAAAGACAACGGCAAAACATTTTTAGAAAAATTTGCCAAGAACAATCATGGTCAAGGACCATGATCACTCATGTCTTCTTCATCACTCTCATTTCTCCCTGTGGCTCACACTGTATTAGCCTAGAATTCCTGGCGGCCAACTATTTTAATTCCTATCCCCATACCAGTTGTGAAATGTCAGTCCATAACCATCTCTTCTCCCACGATGAGGCCACCCTCAGGGTGGAGGAGCAACAGCTCATATTCCTTCGAGGTAGCCTCCAACCTGATGGCATGAATATCAGTTTTACCTTCCTGTAGTTTTCCCCCTTTCTCTCTTCTATTCTCCAACCTGGTTCTTAACTCACTTGCCTGTCACCACTCCCTGTTGCCCCTCCTCTCCCCTTTCTCCCGTGTTCCACTCTCCTCTCCGATCAGATTCCTTCTTTTCCAGCCCTTTACCTTTTCCAATTATCGCTTCCCAGTTTCTTACTTCTTTCTGCTTGACCCCAACCCCCACCCCCCACCCCCAATCTTGTCTCCATCCCCTTCACCAGCTTCTTATTCTGGCACCTTCTCCCTTCCTTTTCATTTCTGATGAAGGTTCTCCGCACAATATGTCGACTGTTTATTCCCCTCCATAGATGCTGCCTGACCTGCTGGGTTCCTCCAGCAGTTTGTGTGTGTTGACCAAGAATTTGAGATGTTACTTTCAGAAAATTGGGACATCTAGAATAAAAATAAAGGCTGGATTGGGGTTTGGAATTGTTATTTTCCCTATAGTTTAAACTTCATTCTCTTGCTTGTACTTTTATTTCATCACCAAGATGCCGGTGAACAATTAAGGTATAGTTGCTTCTGTATTTATTTTACTAGAAGCTTCTTAGTTTCCAATATTCATAGAAACATAGAAAATAGGTGCAGGAGTAGGCCATTTGGCCCTTCGAGCCTGCACCGCCATTCAGTATGATCATGGCTGATCATCCAACTCAGAACCCTGTACCTGCCTTTTCTCCATACCCTCTGATCCCTTTAGCCACAAGGGCCATATCTAACTCCCTCTTAAACATAGCCAATGAACTGGCCTCAACTGTTTCCTGTGGCAGAGAATTCCACAGATTCACCACTCTCTGTGTGAAGAAGTTTTTCCTAATCTCGGTCCTAAAAGGCTTCCCCCTTATCCTCAAACTGTGACCCCTCGTTCTGGACTTCCCCAACATCGGGAACAATCTTCCTGCATCTAGACTGACCAATCCCTTTAGGATTTTATATGTTTCAATAAGATCCCCCCAAGTCATACCACTTGAATCTGACTCTTCTTATAGGTTGGTTGTTATCAGAGGAATTTTTGTTATCTCAAGTTTGCGTATGAGACGACCAGGATAGCTTTTTCTTTCTTTTTCTTTGTTCTCTTGGCTCCCTTTTCTTCTTCATTTGCTGCTCTGTATCACTTCATCTTAAGCAACAAGTTTTCTGCCTCATTCTTCGTATAGGTATCAGGATGCAACACAACTCTACAACTCTCTACTCTTTCTGTCAAAGCTTTCTTGCCTTATCTCTTTGCTGTTAGCTTACTCAATATCCACAGATAAAACCAAGAGGTGATGGAGCAGACTTACAATGTGCCTCTATGCATTAGTGGTAATGGGTGGTCATATTATATGTGTAGAAATTTTTTTAGATTAGATTATCTTCATTTGTCACACCGAAACATATAATGAAATCGTCATTTGCATCAATCACTAACACAGTCTGAGACGCTGGGGCACTGTGCTTCCAGTGCTGACATAGAACATAGAACAGTACAACACAGGCCCTTCAGCCCACAATGTAGTGCCAACCTTTAAACCTACTCTAAGGGGAATCTAACCCTTCCCACCTAGCCCTGTGATTTTCTATTATTCATGTGCCTATTCAAGAGTCTCCTAAATGCTGCTAATGTGCCTGCCTCTGCCACCACCCATGGCAGGGAGTTCCACCGGCCCATCACTCACTTATCTCTGACATCCCCCTTATACTTTCCTCCAATCACCTTCAAACTCTGCCGTTCGTCTTAGCCATTTTTGCCCTGGGGAACTTGATCTATGGCACATATCAACTTGTACACCTGTCCTCACCTTACCAAAGCGTATGTCTTTTCAATATGGGACAAAGCCGAGCACCCGGAAAAAACCCATGGGGAAAACGTACAAACTCCTCACAGAGAGCAACAGGAATTGAACCCTAATCGTCAGCGCTGTGCAGCATTACGCTAGCCGTTATGTTACCATGACGTCCTTTTATTTCACAGCAGAAAATGTTCCTTTCCTGAACTCCCCACCAACGTCCACATTCAACGTTTTATAACGTTGTGATCAGAGCTGCACACAATACTCCAAAGGTGGACTAAGCAAAGCTGCAATTTGGGGCACCACAGCAGTGTAGAGGTTTTTTATATAGGCATCTGTTAGTCTCATGAGACCATGGATTTGTGCCTTGGAAGTTTTCCAGGGCGCAGGCCTGGGCAAGGTTGTCTGGAAGACTGGCAGTTGCCCATGCTGCAAGTCTCCCCTTTCCACACCACCGATGTTGTGCAAGGGAAGAGCATTAGGACCCATTCAGCTTGGCACCGGTGTCGTCGCAGAGCAACGTGTGGTTAAGTGACACAACACGCTGCCTCAGCCAAGGCTCGAACTAGCAACCTTCAGATCACTAGACGAACGCCTTAACCACTTGGCCACGCGCCAACACAGTGTTTTGGCTCTACAACACAGTGTAGAGGTTAGCTGGATGTTATTACAGCTCACGGTGTCAGAGTTTGGAGTTCATTTCCATCATCTGTAAGGAGTCTGTGTGTTCTCCCCCTGACTGCGTGGGTTTTCTCCAGGAGATCGAGTTTCCTTCCACGCAGTCCAAGAACCTATGGTTTAGTAAGTTAATTCACCTACAAGAATTGTAAATTGACCTGTGATTAGGCTAGGTTTAAATAGGTGGGTTGCTGGGCAGCACAGCTCCTTGGCCTGGAAAGGGTTATTCTGCACTGTATCTACTTTGTATAAATAAACACATTTTATAGAGCTATAACAACTGTGTTTGATGTCATTAAAAATAATTTTTATCTCTCTAAATTCTAGTTTGAGATCCAAAGTTTTGACATCATCTGCAGTCTGGGTTGGGCCATGAGAGACAAATGCTGTGACATCCCATCTATGGTAAGTAGCTGCTAACATACAAGCATGGTTGCTTGCTGCCACTTCTGATTTCTACAGACCAACATTATCCTAATCTGATCTCTAACTCGCCCACATCCCTGTCCCTAAACCCCAACCTAATACCTAATTCCCCTCTCTGTCCCTGAAACCATCCCTGAAGCGAGGGCAGTACGATATGGAGAGCCAGCCGTTGCCCATGTAGCGGGCTCCCCCTCTCCACACGGCTGATGAATCCAAGGGAACAGCAGAGGCCAGCACATTCTGGCAGTAGCAGCGTCACAGGAGTTGCCAGTCAGAATTGAACTCAACATAGGAGTGCCTTAGGGACTCCAGCTCTGGGCTTTTCCTCCCGGTTTATTCCCAAAGTTTTCCCCATGGGAGTGTCTGGCCGCAAGCCAGCAGAGATTTGAGATCAGAGTTTTCCATTTCCTAGGTGAGCTGCCAACCACAGCTGATGAGACCCATCTGCCTGAAGCAACTGGTTATAAGGTGCCAGTAACCTGCCTTTGCCCCTTCTCCTGTCAGTAGAAACTGTTCCAACCAGGCTTAGTAGCTAAGCCACTCGCGAAGGCCAGGAGCTGGACTTGGTTGTCAGAGGCTATTTAAGTTACATGCCACTGGGAGCGTTTAATAGGTAGAGAGAGCTTATCCTCACAGCCACCCCCTATCTCAGCTATAACACCCATAAGGAAGCTTCCCTGTGTACTAATTGTGAAGCACAATGTTGATGGAGACCACCGTCTTGGCGCCATCTTGAATAGAATCTAGAGGAGGAATTAGCTGACAATGGCATAATTGTCGTTGGTTCTGTGATAGTGTTGACCTTAGTATTTTCATTGTGGTTAAGGATGACTTGGTTCTGTGGTTTTGTAAGTGATTAAAGCATTATGGAGGATCCACAAGCTTAGCCACAGGCAGGGCGGGGGTGAAGCTAACTGATGTGTCGTCCAGCATTGTGCACGCTTCTTCAAGTGGCTGTTTGATTCACTCATGATCCCATGCCCGGTACCTTCTTAAACTGCTGTTGGCTTATTATTTTCACTGTACTCACTGGGGTTTAGAAGAATTGGGAATATCTTACTGAAACTTAGCGAATATTGAAAGGACTAGATAGAGCAGATGTGGAGAGAATATTTCCTGTAGTGGGTGAATCTAGGATCAGAGGGCACAACCCCAGAATGGAGGGACATCCATTTAGAACAGAGATGAGGAGGAGTTTCTTTAGCCAGAGGGTGGTGAATCTGTGGAATTCATTGCCACAGATGGCTGTGAAGGCCAAGTCATTAGGTATATTTAAAGCAGAGATTTATAGGTTCTTGATTAGTCAGGGTGGCAAAGATTACGTGGAGAATGGAATTGACAGGGGTAATAAATCAGCCATGATGAAATGGTGGAGCAGACTTGATGGACTGAATGGCCTAATCCTGCTTCCAATGTCTTATGGCCTTATGGTCCTATGGCCCTGGAGGAATGCTGTTTCGTTTAGCTGTATTCATGTGTATAAGTGAATGACTTTTAAACTTGATCTTTGTACCAAGGTTCAGTGAAAAATTTGTCTCACCTACAGTGCATACAGGTCAATTCATTACAATGGTGCATTGAGGTCGTACAAGGGAAAACAGTAAGAGAATGCAAATCAATGTGAAGAAATTCCTGCATACTTCTACATCAGTATGAGCAGTCCTGGGCCAGGAATTCCTGTGATGACATAATAGTTTTTCAGTGGGACTTTGTGGTTACCTTTGAGTGGGCTGCGTGTTTTGTGAGTTTGGTGTCAGGCATTCAGATATGTGGTCCGTTCCTCAGAGATGATGGTCTACATCAGAAAGTATTTTGACCTTGGATGTTAATCTTGCTGGTGGATTTAGTCCATTTTATGCTATTATAGGTCTGTTAGCTAGAACTAGAGGTCACAGGTTAAGGGTGAAAGGTGAAATATTTAAGGGAACTCAGAAGGTGGTGCAAGTGCAGGAAGAGCTGCCAGCAGAATTGAAGGATGTGGGTTCAATTACAACATTGAAGAGAAGTTTTGAAAGATATATGAATGGGAGGGTTATGAGGGGCTATGGACCAAGTCTGGGTCAATAGGACTAAGCAGAATAAAAGTTTAGCACAGACTAGATGGGCTGAATGGCCTGCTTCTGCACTTTGTTGCTGTAAGATTTTCTTCTGGTGCTGGTAACATGCGCTACCGGGATGGTGATAGAAACAGATGCATTAGGGACATAGAAGATTGACACATGAATGTCAATCTCATATGTCCTTAATGTATCTGTAAGGAGTTGTCTGTAAAGATCTTGTATGTTCTCCCCGTGACCACAAGGTATTTCGTCCCAAGGTCCAAAGACGTACCAGTTGATAGGTTAATTTGTCATCGTCGATTGTCCCGTGATTAGGCCATGGTTAAATTAGAGGTTTATCATCACTTATTTTGTCAACAAGTGCATGTGCAAATGAAACTACTGATTAAGAACGATCAGAAAATGCTCAGGAATGTATCTGAACGTACCTGAACATCAATACTTTATTTATTTTCAGTCATACTGCACTCCAAATTATTTTCAAAGTTTCACAACCAAATGGTCACCATCAACTTGATTATTTTTGTGAAACTTATTGTTTTGCAATGCTTAATACCATATTTGAATGGTGTCTATTTTATTTTACAGCGAGATGAGGCAAAGTGCCCGCCCCTTCCTCATGCCTGCACGTGTTCTCAAGATAGCATTGGGCCTCCAGGACCGCCCGGACCATCTGTAAGAAAATATTTGTTCATTTCCTGTCCTCCTTACATATCAGAAAATCTCACGTAATCCTGACGATACATGGGAAGACAAAGAGAGGGGGTGGAGGGGGGGGGGAAGAGGGGAGAGAGAGAGAGAGAGAGCACATGGGGCAAAGAGAGTGCGGAGAGATTTCCAACAGAATTATCACGAGAAATATCTTGTAAGAATTTCTAGAGAAAAATAGATACAGCATTGAACTTAACTTAAATTTAAATGGGGAGAGTATTAACCATAATAATTCTATAGTTAAATAAAATGAATATATTGATACAGCAGTTTTAGATATACAGTATGTCTGCAGTTATTAATTGTCCTGCTGTGTAAAGAAATAGACTTTCATCTAACATATCAAACTTACTATTTCAAGTGTTCCCTTTACTGGGAATCTAATAGAGATTCTAAGAGAGAAAAATAAAAGATGAATTATTTTGTTATGTTTTCTCTCATTGACAGGGTCAAGTTGGTAGCAAAGGACCAAGAGGAGAAAGAGGCTTAAATGGATTACCTGTAGGTATTAAAAAAAAACTTCTATCTTTCTTTTCAACTCTCTGCTTCAGATATCAAATGATGCCTGACTTTAGTTCCAGGGCACTCAAGAGTCTTCTGTGTTGTATTAGAATGCGTCATTGTTATTTTCTTTGCAGATTAACAATTTATTCCTGCATGTATTTTATATAACTACCAATATACATATAACTGTTTAGTATGTTCCTTAGTGGTCACAGTATCACAGTATGTATATGTATATATATATATATATATATATATATATATACACACACACACACACACAATTGCTCAGTGTGTCCTCTTGTGGTTACAGTTCTTTGTGTGATTCTGGGAGCTTCTCTGGTGCTGCAAAATTTGAATAGGGGCTAACTAATTGGTTAACTCTTATCTGAAAAGTTGAACAGAATGTCTCTTATCTATGGGGTATAAGAAAAGATGATCCCATTATTCCCCTAATCCAATTCTTTTTGTTCTATTAGCCCTTAATAAAACATTTATAAAGCAACAGGTTTTGTGCCTCTCTCCTGACTTCTGAAACAACCTGGGATTAAAAACATCAGATTCAGGCATCTGGTATCTTGACCCTGGGCATCAACAGACCATTACTTTACCACCTAGCTCCATGTAACTGTGGTTGATTGATATCACTGATAATCTAAGAATTTGGTTTAATAATCTAGATGCAAATCCCAATCCCTTTACGATAGCTGTGAATTTAACTTCAGCCAATAATCTGGATTTTGGGGAAACAGCCACTAATTTGAGTAACCATGACCACATAATGTCACAGATTCTCATTTTTTATTAGATGATTAAAATATGAGGAGCGTTTGATGGCTCTGGGCCTGTATTTGCTAGAGTTTAGAAAAATGATGGAGGATCTCAATGAAACGTGTCAAATATGAAATGCCCAGATGGAGTGGATGTGGAGAGGAGGTTTGCAATACTGAGGAAGTCAAGGACCAGGTGACACAGCCTCCAAATAAAAGTGTAAGAGGAGGAAGTTCTTTAGCAAGAGGGTGATGAATCTGTGGAATTCATTCCCATGGGCAGCTGTGAAGGACATGTCTTTGAGTATATTTAAAGAAGAGAATGATAGGTTCATAATTAGTCAGCAGTTCAAATGTTATGGGGAGAAAGCTGGAAAATGGGGTGAGAGGGATAACAAATCAGCCATGATGGGATGGCAGAACACAATCATTCGGTCAAATGGTCTTATTATTCCTTTAAAGGATGAAGGCTTTACAGCCTGAGCCAGTGTTTAATTGCTCATTCCTAGTTCCCATTGATAAGGTAGTGGTGATCTGCTTTCTTCGGCCACTGCAGTCATTGTGGGGAAGATGGGAGCCCCAACTGCAGATTCCAATCCAGATCCCTGTCTGCTGGACCGGATAGAAACTATGTACATTGCCTAGAAATTTATCCCAGGTAGATGGTACTAATCATAGGATAAGTTATGAAAAAGAAATTATACTAGTAGAAAATAGTGGTAAAATCTGCAAGAAAGATATCGATCAGATTGAAAGAGTACAGATTACATTTGGTTAGGGAGGGAATTCCAGTGTCTTGACCCGGTAACAGTGAAGGAATGATGGTATATTTCTGATGGTATATCTCTATGGCTCGGAAGGCAACTTCTAGGGGGCTTTGGCTATCCTTATCCTTCGAGCTATTAGAGCTGGTTGGGTTGGAAGATGCTGTCTGTGGCGCTTTCGTGAGAACCCATCTGGTTCATTATCCTCCACAAATATTAAAGACCAGCTTTATTTGTCACGTGCAGTTTTGATCAGCTACCCTCAGGAAGGATAGCAATAAGATTGTAAGGGAGCAGAAAAAATTTACAAAGATGTTGCCGGGTTATAGGGAAAGGTTGGGTAGGATTAAGACCTTATTCCCTGGAGCACAGGAGAATGAGGGGAAGGTATACAAAATAACGAGGGGCATTGATCGGGTAAATGCAAACAGTTTTTTTTTCACTGAGGTTGGGTGAGACTGGATCTAGAGGTGATAGGTTAAGGGTAAAAGGAAAAATGCTAAAGGGGAACATGAGGGGGAGCTTCTTCACCCAGAGGGTGGTGAGAGTGTGGAATGAGCAAAAGTATTGGATGCCGGTTTGATTTCAACATTTAGGAGAAGTTGGATAGATGCATGTATGGGAGAGGTGTGGAGGGCCGTGGTTTAAGTGTGGGTCAATGGGACGAGGCAGAGTAACAGTGTGGCACAGACCAAACTGAAGGGCCTGTTTCTGTGCTGTGGTACTCTATGACCATATGTACATCGAAACATCGAAATATACAGTAGAGTGTGCTTTTTGAGTCCACTGAGGATGTCCAAGTGTTGCCGTGTTTTGGCACCGACTAAGCATACCCACAACTTACTAAACCTAACTCCCTGTGTCTTTGGATCTTATGTTATCTGTCCTATATGTGACTCCAGATCCACTGCCATGATTAACTTCGACCTGCCTCCTGAATATAGCTGAGTACACTATTCAGTTGTGGGTGACATACCACCACCTTCTCAACTGCGAATAGATATGACCAGCGACTACCAGCCTTGTCAGCAAAGGCCAAATCCTGCAGAGTGAATACCAAAAATACAAATTCCAACCCAGCCAAGATTCAGATTTTAGTAGGAAGAGCCTAAAACATTTTTGAGGATCTCTACCACCTATCCCGCAATCTCTTTGACCCACTACTGTCAGGAAGGAAGAAGCCGAGCATCAGGACAGGGACTACCAGACTCGGTGACAGCTTCCTCCCTCAGGCTGTGAGTCTAATGAATATCCTGTCACCACTGACGACTCGTCACTAGGACAGCGAGCTGTTCACTGTACCGATGAGTTCACTTTGCTCCATGCATTTTGAATTATATTTTATTAATCTATTTGTGGTATAATATTTTGTTTTATGTACTGTGTGTGGTGTATGTTGTGTGGGTACACCATGGTTTCATTTGGTTGTATATATGAACAATTAGACAACAATAAGCTCGGGCTTGAACTGAACCAGTAGGTCTATTAATGTTATACAGAGGCAGATGTGGTTTCTAGTCTTCCTCCATAATTCAATGGTGTAAAGTTTCAGACATGGTGGAGGTAGGAACAGTAACCACATTTAAGAGGCATCTAGACAGGTACTTGCATGATCAGGGCATAGAGGGATGTGGAATTAAAGATGGAAAGTAGGATTGGAAAAGATAGGTGTGATGGTCAGATTGACATGATGGGCTGAAGGGCCTGCCTCAGTGTTGTCCAAAATTGACTCCATAGAGTCATTGTCATAGGGCATCAAATTCATACCGAACTCCTCTTCTACCTAGTCCCACTGACTCACCCCAACCCCATAGCCCTCCATACCCCCTCCATCCATATACTTATCCAAATTTGTCTCAAATGTTAAAAATCAAACCTGCGTCCACCACTTCTGCTGGCAGTTCATTCCGCACTTCCATCATCCTCTGAGTGAACTTCTCATGTTTCCCTCAAACATTTCACCTTTCACTCTTAACCCCTGGTTCTAGACTCATCCAACTTTTCAGTGGGAAAAGCATGCATTTTCCCTATTTATACCCCTCATATTTTTGTATACCTCTGTCAAACCTCCCCTCATTCTCCTATGCTCCAAGGAATAAGTTCCTAACAGTTTCCTATTACTCATATCCTCAAGTCCTGGCAATATCCTTGTAAATTTTCTCAATACTCTTTCAACCTGATTGATATTTTTCCTGTAGCTAGCCGACCAGAACTGGACACAGTACTGCAAATTAGGCCTCGCCAATGTCTTATACAACTTCAGCATAATATCCCAACTTCTGTACTCAGTACATTGATTTATGAAGGCCAGTGTTCCAAAAGCTCTCTTGATGACCCTATCTACTTGTGATGCCAAGGAATTATATAATTCCATGATTAGCACCAGCAATCAGGAATAAGTTAATAAGCAACATATTTTTTTACATGATCCATGGAGTGTAATCTGCGGTTAAGGCGGCTATCTTCCCCAGTCATTGAACCTAGAACTAAGATCAGGAGAAATGTCTTCACCCAGAATATGGTGAACCCTTTGAACTCTCTACCACAGAAGGCAGTGAAGACCAAATCACAAATTACACTCAGTAGCCACTTTATTAGAATACTCCTAAACCTAATAAAGGGGCCATTGGACATATGTTCATGGACTTCTGCTGTTGTAGCCCATCCACTTCAAGGCTTAACGTGCCGTGTGTTCAGAGATGCTTTTCGGCACACCACTGCTATAATACGTGGTTATCTGAGTTACTGTTGTCTTCCTGTCAGCTTGAACCACTCTGGCCATTTTCCTGACCTCTCTGGTTAACAGGGCATTTTTACCCACAGAACTGCTGCTTACGGGATGATTTTCATTTCTCACACCATTCTCTCTAAACTCTAGAGACTGTTGTGTGTGCAAATCCCAGGAGATCAGCAGTTCCTTAAATACTCAGACCACCCCATCTGGCACCAACAATCATTCCATCCATGATCAAAGTCACTTGGATCACATTTCTTCCCCATTCTGATGTTTTGTCTGAACAATAACTGAACCTCTTGACCATGCCTGCGTGCTTTTATTCATTGAGATGCTGCCACATGATTGGCTGATTAAATATTTGCATTAACGAGCAGGTGTAGAGATATACCTAATAAAGTGGCTCCTGAGTGTAGAACAGTACTGGCCCTTTGGCCCAAGATGTTGTGCCAACATTATAGCCTACTTCACGAGCAATATAACCCTTCCCTCCTACATAGCCCTCCATTTTATATCATGCATATGCCAGTCTAAGAGTTACTTAAATGTCTCTACCTCTACCAGCACCCCCTGCAGGGTGTTCCGCACACCCACCACTCTGTGTAAAAAGTACTTAACTCTGATATCCACCGGACACTTTCCTCCAATCACCCTAAAATTATGCCCCTTGTGTTAACCATTTCTGCCCTGGGAGAAAGTGGAAGTTCATCATCGGTTTCTCTTGACATCATCGGGAGAACAGAAGAACAAATTAATACCACGCTGCTGGAAGTGCCACTAATTAGATCATTGGTTGAGGCATTAGGCCAATCTAAGGCTGCTGTCTTCACTGGAGGCTGGAGGCTGAATACAGCTGTCCTGGGGTTTGGAGCTCTGCGTATGTGCGTGCATATTTAGGTGGTGGGAGGGAGGAATGGGTCTTGTTTTGCTGTTGTTGTGCTCCGTGTTGTTCTGCCGAGCATTTTGGTGTGCTACGTTGGCACCGGATTGCGTACTGACACTTTCGGGCTGCCCCGATCACATCCTTGGTTGTTCACACAGACACATTTCACTGTAAGTTTCAATGTACTGAGGGGGGATCTCATTGAAACCTCTTGAATGTTGAAAGGCTAGTCAGAGGATGTTTCCTTGGGTCAAAGAGTCTTGGACCAGAGGGCACAGCTGTAAAATAGAGAGGCGTCCATTTAAAACAGAGATGAGGAGGAATTTCCTTGGTCGGAAGCTGGCGAATCTGCGGAATTCGTTGCCACAGGCAGCTGTGGAGGGCAAGACATTGGGTATATTTAAAGCAAAGGTAGATAAAAAGCAGAGGGCATGAAATGTTATGGGGAAAAGGTAGGAGAATGAGGTTGAGAGGGAAATGTGTGAGCCATGATGAAATGGCGGAGTAGACTCGATGGGCTGAATGGCCTGATTCTGCTTCAATATCTTATGGTCTTATGTGTAATAAATAAATCTGAATCTCTCTCAGTGAGATGTAAGAGATTTCACAATGCTGTCCAAAGGAAAGCCAGCTATTCCCTTTGGTGGCTTGGCTGATATTTATTCCCTAATTAAGTCATGAAAACAAAACAACTGTTTGCTTGTAGTAGAACAAGTTCAAGTTTATTGTCATTCAACTGTCCACATGAATACCACTGAATGAGATAACATTCTTCTGGGCCATGGTGAACAACACAGTACATATAAACATCGCACACAACATTTAAAATTATATTACCATGAATAAACTAACAAAAAATGATATTGTGGAAGATTGACAAATAGCATAAGGTGCATTTGTGACGCAAGTCAAAATGTATACAGTAGTCTGGTGCTTCATACCTGATGTGGCAGGGAGTTCAGTAGTCTCACAGACTGGGGAAGAAGCTATTTCCCATCTTAATAGTTTTGTTCTAATGCTACGGTACCTCCTACCTGGCGGTAGGGGGTCAAAGAGATTGTTGGATGGGTGGGAAGGGATACTTGACAATGCTAAGGACCCTGTGTATGCTGCACTACTGATAAATATCTCGGAAGGGTGGAAGAGAGACCCTGCAGTCCTTGCAATCCTTAGTAGAGTCTTGCACTTAGATGTCTTGAATTCCCATGCCAAGTGGTGATGCAGCTGCAGCTCTATGGTGCTCCTGTAAAGATTGGTTGGGGAGGGTGTTGGAGCCTCAATCTACTCAGGAAGTGGAGGGAGATGCTGCTGGGCTTTCTTGACTAAAGAAGTGGCATTGAGGGACCAGGTGAAATCATCTGTGACGTGTACCCCCAGAAAATTGATGCTCCTGAGTTTCTTTATGCATTTTCCAACAATATAAGCCAATCAGTGAACTCAACACAGATCATGGATTGATTCTGGTTAGCTGGTTCTGTTCTGCATTGATTGACATATTTTCCTCCTGAGCCATTAGAATTTCTATGCGCCTGATGGATAGCTGGGTGAAATTTATGCCTGTTTGCTTTGGATCAATTTATGCAATTATGTAATGGATACAGATGGCTGCAATAACAACAACAGATTTATTTTTGTTTGCCATTCAGAATTCAAAAATAATAAAATTCTTGTCTATCTTTCCACAGGGTCCATTAGGTCCTCGTGGTGAGCCAGGCCCTCCAGGTCCACAAGGGCTGCCAGGTCCTCAGGGTCCTAATGGACTGTCACTCCCAGGAGAACCAGTAAGTCTTCTTTCCTATTCCCACCTCATTTAGAGATTTTTGGCAGCTTATAATGTTGTAAACTGATTAAATCTGCATTATTGTATCAATGCCATTACTTGTAATAGAGTTTGCTTTCAAAACTCACCAGCCTTGGAAAGATATTACAATCTTTGTTGATGTCGCAAATGTTCAAATTGAAATATTGTCCAGAAATTCAAATGTGTGACTGCACATTTTTCTGTGATAAAATGTTGATAAAATATAAATTTGGAATGAAAATCGTGGACTTATCGTGTGACTTGTGAAGACCACAATTTCAATTTTGGATTAGTTCATTTACATGGTGACTAACGAGTGAAGAATTACAACCATACACAGGGGCATTCAGAATCAGAACTAGCCTATCTACCATCAAAGATCTACAGTATATACAGAACAGTGCCAGAAAAAAGCCAGTAACATCATAAAGGATCCCACCCACCCTGCCCATGGACAGCTTGTTCCATTCCCATCAGAGAAGCAGCTGAGTAGTATCTACACCAGGGCTACCCGATTCAAAAATAGTTACTTCCCCCAAGCAATGAGGCTGATTAACATCCCCATTCACTAACCCACCCCTCCACACCCCAACCACCACTACTTTATCATTTCCTGCCCCTCACCTTATATACACACTCCTGTGCCTGCATTCAGTTTGTGGACATACAATTAGTCTACATATAGAAGCTACCTTATGTATTTATATTTATTCTGTCTTTTTATTATTCTGTTCTTTACCTTATTATGTTTTTTTCTGTTCTGCTTTGGATCCAGAGTAACAGTTATTTCATTCTCCTTTACACTGGTGTACTGGAAATGACATTAAACAGTTTCGAATCTTGAATATTATGTGAAATGTATTGTGTTACTGTAAGCTACAAAGAATACAGTACAGCACAGAATAGACCCTTCAATCCACAATGCTTTGAGAACTTTTAATGAACTCTAACGTCAATCTAACCATTCCCCGCTACATAGTCCTCCATTTTTCTATCAACCATGTGCCGAAATGCCGCTAATATATTTGCCTCTAACACCACCCTGACAAGGTGTTCGACACACCCACCACTCTGTACAATGAACTTGCTGCTGACGTCCCCCTGTGCTTCCCTCCACTCTCCTTAAGATTATGACCCCCTTCTGTTAGCCATTTCCACCCTGGATAAAAGTCTCTGGCTGTCGACTCAATCCATGGATCTTATTCTCTTATTGTCCTGCAAACTCTATCAAGATATCTTTCATCCTCCTCTGCTCCAAAGAGAAAAGCCCTATTCTGTAGAAATCCTTCCTACAATTATATATGTGTGTGTGTGTGGGTATGTATGTGTGTGTGTGTGTGTGTGTGTGTGTGTATAATATATATGTGTATGTGTGTGTGTGTGTGTGTGTGTATATATATATATATATATATGTATGTGTGTGTGTGTGTGTGTGTATGTATGTATAAGGTTGTGCAAAAAGAGAGCAAAATAGTGCAGTGGTGTACATGGACCGTTTGGAAATCTGATGGCCGAGGAGAAGATACTCTGTACTTGCACTGGAGTTGCCAAAGAAGTTTGATTCCTCTGAAGTCCACCTGACTTAAAAGGGGATTTCCCCAACCAGCAGCTGGCATGATGCCACCAGCCAAACTAAGATAGCTCAAAGTTCAAAGTAAATTTATTATCAAATTACATATATGTCACCAGATACAACCCTGAAAGTCATTGTCATGTGGGCTTACGCAATAAATCCACAATGGAATAATAACCATAATAGAATCAATGAAAGACCGCACCAACCTGGGTGTTCAACCAGTGTGCAAAATTCAAAAAATTGTGCAAATACAAAAATAAATAAATAATAAATACATAAATAAATAGATAGATAGATAAGTGATAAATATTGAGGATGTGAGATGAAGAGTCCTTGAAAGTGAGTCCATTGTTTCTGGAAAACTTTCAATGATGGGGCAAGTGAAATTGAGTGACTATATCCCCTTTGGTTTAAGAGCTTGATGGTATAGGAGTAATAACTGTTTCTGGACCTGGTGCTCTGAGTTCTGAGGTTCCTGTACCTTCTTCCTGATGGCAGCAGCGAGAAGAGAGCATGTCCTGGGTGGTGGGGATTTCTGATGATCTGCTTTCCTGCAACAATGCTTCATGTAGATGTGCTCAGTGGTGGGGAGGGATTTACCTGCAATGGATTGGACCATGTCCACAAATTTGTAAGAGTTTTCCATTCAAGGGCATTGGTGTTTCCATCTGTCAAATCTCCCTTCATTCCGTATACCTCCAGGGAATACAGTCCTACCCTCATCTCCCTCTGGTGCTCCTCCCTGTCCCTTTCTTCCATGGTCTTCTACCCTTGCCTATCAGATTCCTCCTTCTCCAGCCCTTTATCTCTTTCACCAATCAACCTCCCACCTCTACGTCACTCCTTCCAGTTTCACCTATTACCTGCCACCTTGTTCTTCTTCCACCCCTCCCCCCCACCTTCCTCCTCATCCTTTCTTTCCAGTCCTGATGAAGGGTCTCAACCCAAAATGTCAACTGTTCACTCTTTTCCATAGATGCTGCCTGGCCTGCTGCGTTCCTTCAGCATTCTGTGTGTGTTCCTCTGGATTTCCAGCATCTACAGAATTTCTTGTGTCACTCTTAACCTAGTCAACCTTTCCCTATGTACCTTGAATGTAGTGAGTTGCAAATAAATTTTAAAAGAAAGATTGACTTCAGGGTGGATTTTACAGTATGTCAAGTCTTCGCTCCATCCCCTGCAGAAGAAAATGTTCTGCTGCCTTTGGCTTTTTAGCAACTTTGTAAGGTAGAGCTTGGCTGAGTCTTGACTAATTTACCCCAGAGCTTCAGTTAATCTTTCAACAATCTGCTACTTCATCCATGGCTCTGCTCCATGGGCTTTGAGGCTTTAGTGAGACAAGATCTGTTGGCAATGAAAGACACAAGTGAGCCAAGCCAACAAGCTAATCTCAAAGATCAGAGCGGCTTATTCTGATTGCTAACTTCTCACAAGTGTAGCAATAATAAGTTAGGTAGAGACTGACTGGCTTGCCTAAAGTGACCATACATGTTAACTAGAATCAGGCTCAATATCACTGGTATATGTCATGAAATCTGTTTTGCAGCAGAAATACATTGCAATGCATAATAATGAGCACTATAAGTTACAGTAATAAATAAATAAATACAAGTAAATATGTGTGTGTAAAAATTAAGTTAAATAAGTGCTGCTAAAACAGAGGAAAAATAGTGAGGTAGTGTACATGGGTTCATTGTCCACTCAGAAGAAGCTGTTCCTAAAGTATTGAGTGTGTACCTTCAGGCTTCTGCACCTCTTCCTTGATGGTAGCAATGAGAAAAGGGCATCTTCCGGCCAGTGGGGTTCCTTAATGATGGATGTTGCCTTTTTGAGACATTGCCTTTTGAAGATGTCCTGGATGTTGGGGAGGCTCGTGCAGTGATGGAGCCGACTGAGTGTACAGCTTTCTGCATCTTTTCCCGACCTGTGCAGTGGCCCCTCCCTCCATACCAGACGGTGATGCAAGCAGTCCTGAAATCAATCTTAAGAAATTTGATATACAACATTATTTTTAAAGGTCGTAATACTTATCTTTACCCCAGCATTATCAACCCTCCTTCTCTTTAAACAGAATCATTTCTAACAATCTGGAACAGATTTGTCTTTATACCAACTTTGGGATGTTACCGTATGAGGCCATTTGAACAGGCAAGAATAGAATAAAGGGAATAGTGCATTCACAAGCAGAGAAGCTTTTTATCTGAGAAATCATAACAAGTATGTTCAAAACGTTATGGCCTCCACCATTTATTTTAAAGTACTCTTCCCACAACCTTCAGTATGGACTCACTTTAAAGGACTCTACAACACATTCTCAATATTTACATATCAGTTATTTATATTATTATTTTGTTTGTATTTTTATTTGTACAGTTTGCCTTTTGCACATTGGTTGCTTGTCTGTCTTTGCTATGTGCAGTTTTTCATTGATTCTATTATGTTTCTTTGTATTTACTATAAATGTGCAACTTGATCTATATTTTGCTCATTGGATGTTTGATGTTTTCTTTGGACGGGCTCCATGGTAGTACTTTGTTTGATGGCTGTCTGCGGGCAGGGGAATCTCAGGGTTGTACACTGCATGCATTTGATAAGAAATGTACTTTGAATCTTTGAGTGACCACCTGAAAGCAAATCTCAGGGAAGTAAATGGTGACATATACAGCAAGTACTTTTCATAATAAATTTACTTTGAACTTTCAACTTTATAGAACGGATTATTTTAGTCTCCTCTACAATTCGAAATATTGAGTACAGGAGTTGGGGTGTTAATGTTGAAGATATTGGTAAGGCCGAATTTGGAGTACTGTGTGGAGTTCTGGTCACCTAGCTCCAGGAAAGATAGTGAATCAATAAGACTGAAACTGTAGAGAGAAAATTTACAAGGATGTTGTTGGATCTTGAGGACTTGATTTTTTGGGAAAAGTTGAGTAGGTTAGGACGTTATTCTCTGGAGCATAGGAGAATGAGGGGAGATTGTATACAAAATTACGTGCGCATAGCTCGGGTAAATGCAAGCAGGCTTTTTCCACTACGAATGGGTGAGACTAGAACTAGAAGCCAGAGGTTAAGCGTGAAAGGTGAAATATTTAAGGGGAACATGAGGAGGAATTTCTTCAATCATTAAGTTCTTCACACAGAAAGTGGTGGCACCTGCTGCTGAGCTGGTGTTCGAGGCAGGTACATTAGGGACATTGGAGAGACTCTTAGGCACATGGATGATAGAAAAATGGAGGGTTATGTAGGAGGGAAGATCTTAGAGTAGGTTAAAATGTTGACATAGCATTTTACAACAAAAGCTGTACTTTTCAATGTCTCTTGTAAAGCAAGGCAGAATCAGGTTTAATATCATTGGCATACTCGATGTCATGAAATTTGTTGCTTTGTAGCAGCAGTACATTGCAATATAGAATAATAAAAAAAATACATTAAGAAGCTTATATCAAAAAAAAAGAAAAGTAAAATACTTAAGCTGTGCAAAAAGGGAGGGAGACAAATACCAAGGTAGCGTTCATGGGTTCATTGTCTGTTCAGAAATTTGATGGCGGGGGAAGCAGCACTCAAACTGTAAATATGATCATAGTTTAAACCATTATGTAAATAGAAGCAGCAAACTCGCATTTGGAAAGTGTCTTTAAGTTTGTAAACCATTGCCAGATGTTTCAAAAGGATATGACAGAATGATAGTAGATAATATATTGACTGACTGCATGATTAGCAACTAAACAAAACTTATTATGTAGCCTTTATTAAATTGAATTATTTTTTTCTGATGATAAAATCCCAAGGCAGGATACAGAATATTAAAATTCGCATAAGGCATTTGGAAGCAATTTTAGAAGCAATTCTGGAAACAATAAGGCAATTCAGAGCTCTTATCTCCAAAAACTAGTGACAATACTGAAACATTTGGGATTGGTATTGGTATTGGAATTGGTTTATTATTGTCATATGTACTGAGATAGAGTGAAAAGTTTGTCTTGCATAGTGTTCATACAGATCAGATCATTACACAGTCCTTCGAGGCAGAACAAGGTTAAACAAAAACAATACAGAATGACGTGTTACAGAGAAAGTGCAGTGCAGCTAGACAATAAGGTGCAAGATTATAATGAGGTAGATTGTGAACCAAAGAGTACATCTTATTGTAGAAGAGGTCTGTTTAAGAGAATGATAACAGTGGGATTGAATCTGCCCTTGAGCCTGATGGTACGTGCTTTCGGGTTTTTGTATCTTCTGCCCGATGGGAGACGGGAGAAGAGAGAGCGTCCTAGGTGGGTGGGGTCTTTGATCATGCTGGCTGCTTCACTGAGGCAGTGACAAGTGTAGGCAGAGTCCGTTGAGGGGAGGCTGATTCCTGAGATGTGCTGAGTTGCTTGAGCAGTGTTGTACTAAACTTTCATGATGAGAATTGTAATCTTAGTAAGAGGTTTAAAGGCAAGTCAAATAAACGGATTGTAGATAGAGACCAGCCATGGTCAAACTGAATGAAGGGACAGATTTGATTGGGTGAATCTCATCCTTGTTAATTCTATCAAACCCCTTCCTATAGTGTTTACTAGTGGGAACACAGTGACTGCAAGGACCAATTCAGGGCGATTTTGTTTTTCTTACTGATGTGATTTTCTATCTGTAACAGGGACGTCCTGGAATGAAAGGAGACGCAGGTGAACCAGGGTTGGCAGGACGACCAGTGAGTATTTTCTATCTCTCCTTCATTTGGTCCTAATTATGCAAAAGCTGGTGAGCCTGTAACACAGGACCACTGACAAAATAGAAGTACTTAGTAATCTTTGCATGAAGTTATTTCAAGTTAAGAACTTCTGTACGGCCTAGCGGGTGCAATAGTTCAGTATTGCTCAACAGCCACAGTCTAAGTTATTGCTGAACTCTTACATCCACACATCCCCTAACATATTACAATCCATTGCAAAGCTGAGTTCATGAAACAGCTTGAAATGCATTGTACACAACATAGAGAGCACTAGAATATTTTAAATAAGTTTATTGACCACTCACTGTACACCTGTGAAGGTTGGAGGTGGAACAATACAAAGGGACCATATCCTCAGGCATTCAGTTTGTGAGAAAAGGTGGTGTCAGTGTTGAAGAAGGAAGGTATAATGCACTGTATTACTTCTATAGTCTTATGCTTTATATCAGATGAATAATAGGGAGTACAGGAACTACTTTTTAAAAAAAATTAGGGTTTACTTTACTGGCAAAGATTGATTGAAGCATTTGTTTGTTAATAGGGATTAACTGGCCGGTCCGGCCCAGCAGGTACACCAGGATCAGACGGCCCACGGGTACGTACCTCTGCAGTTCATTAAAAACACTCCGAATGTTAACTCGCTGTTCCAGATTATTTGTTGAAGTCATTACATAATGGGAGTGCTCAGATTTTCTCCAGGATTTAATCCAATTGATAAGTGTAAGAGGCACTGACCAGGAAAGAAGAGACAGCCATGAGGCAAATAAGGGTCTCAGATTTCTTTATTTGCTCCTGCATCGTTTCTGCATCTGCACATTACTGCCAACATCCTAGGTGCTTCCAACACATCTGAACTTCTGGTCAAAGTAGATCTGAATGGTATTAATGATGGAAAGCTTAATCACTTCAATGCTAGTTTCTAGGCATCAATCAAGGGAGGCTGGGAAGAAGAGGGACTAAAGGAGTTGCTTTTGAATGGGGCCATTTGGCTTCAAGAACAAGCTATGATGGGGTGGAGGGGACAGTGCGGGCCTATAGACCATCAGACCATTAGATACAGGAGCTGAATTAGGCCATTCGGCCCATTGAATCAGCTCTGCCATTTCATCATGGCTGATCCATTATTCCTCTCAGCCCCAGTCTCCTGCCTTCTCCCCGTATCCCTTCATGCCCCGAGTAATCAAGAATCTATCAACCTCTGCCTTAAATGCACCCAAATATCTTGGCCTCCAAAGCTGCCTGCAGCAATGAATTCCACAGATTCATATTGTTAAAGAAATTCCTCCTCATCTCTGTTCTAAAAGGATGCCCCTCTACTCTGAGGCTATATCCTCTGGTCATAGACTCCCCCACAATAGGAAGTATCTGCTCCATGTCCACTCTATCGAGAGGTGGAGTGTGGAGTTTTTGCTAGCTGCTGGCTGTGCAGAACCTACTCTCTCCCTAGTACTACGGAGGCTGCAAAGAAAAGAGTGTCAGGACCATTACAGAGCTGCTGAGTGAGCCTCCAGACGGCCATGGATCAAGAAGTGTTACCCGTGGATCAGTGCTGCTGGGACACATGCCAGGGTCTGATCAACCATGGCTGAGTCGCATGGGCGATGGTTTCTGATGGTGAAAGACCCTAAACCCCCAATGACCCAAGGTTGCATCACTGAAGTTGTATCCCAACACATCCTAGGATGTATCTCAGCATCATGAAGAAGTGTTGTTGCTCTGATTTTGATTGGATCTCTATGTCAGCAATCTACAGGTGGCCTTCGTAGTTCCCACTGAAGTAATAGATTTACTAAACCTATCTAAGTATGTGTCCACCTGCTAACTGACCCTGTCTGCCTAAGTCTATCCCTTTCCTTTGTCTTGGGTAATAAGACAAGTAGCTATAAGATCCAATACAATTCTTCAAAAAAATCGTGGTTCTTTTTAATGTATATCCAATTTCACCAAAAAAATAAATTTTTGTGCCTTTACTAAATACAGGATTATGAGGGTTGTAGATAGAGTAAATATAAGCAGGCTTTTTCTGCTGAGGTTGGGTGAAAGGAGAACTAGAGATCATGGGTTAAGGGTGAAGGGTGTAATTTTTAGGGGCAACTTCTTCACTCAGAGGGTGGTGCGTATGTGGACCGAGCCACCAGCAGAAGTTGTGGATCTGGGTTTCATTGCTAAATTTAAGAGAAACTTGGATAAGTACATGGATGGGAAGTGGATGGAGGGTGATTCTCCAAGAGCGGGTTGATGAGTTAGGCAGAAAAACAGTTTGGCATGGACTAAATGAGCCAAAGGACCTGTTTCTGTGCTGTAATTCCCTGTGACTCTACTTTTAGTGGGTACTTGATGCTAAAATGGTGAAAGATCTTATTTTGGTATTATTCAAATTATATATATTTCTATTCCTTAGGGCTTCCCAGGTAAAGACGGACCAATTGGTCCACGTGGACCACCAGGGCCAATCGTAAGTCATGCCTTAAGAATTAACTACAGTTGTTTAATGTCTTTACATTACACACTGACAATGTGGTTCACATTAAAACATTTCATGTTGTAATGAACAGTTAGCCAAGTGTGTCTGCCTTACCTCAATCCATCCATGTAAATCCACAGCCCATACCTCTACGTACATTGGAGACATATGGTGAATTGTTTTGGTGAAAAGTAAGTTAAAACAAAGTCGCAGATGCTGAAAATAGGAAACAAAAACAGAAAGTGCTGGAAAACCTCAGCAGGTCAGGCAGCATCCATAGAAGGTGAAGCTGTGTTTCTGATCAAAGATTGTTCATGTGATTGGCAGTAGAGATGTTCGTCCGGGCAGTTCAGAATGTGGCAGTGAGCAACGAGTAGAATAAATGGTTGCAGTACTTCACCAAAAGCAGAATTTCCCAGTGGCCAAACATTTTAATTCTGTTTCCTATTCCCATTCTGATATGTGGGTCCTTGGCTGCCTCTTGTGCCAAGATGAGGCCACCCTCAGGGTGGAGGAGTAACACCTTATATTCTGTCTGGATAGCCTCTGTCCTAATGGCATGAATATCAATTTCTCCTTCCAGTTAAAAAAAAATCCCCCCTCCCCTCTTCTTCTATTTCCCATGCTGGCCTCTTACCTCCTCGCTTGCCAGCCACTTCCCCCTGGGTCCTTTTCTCCTTCTCTTTCTCCTATGGTCCACTCTCCTTTGCCTTCAGATTCCTTCTTCTACAACCCTTTACCTTTCCCACCCACCTGGCTTCACCTATCACGTGCTAGCTATCCTCCTTGTCCTCCCCCCTATCGTTTTACTCAGGCAACTTCCCCCTTCCTTTGCAGTCCTGATGAAGGGTCTGGGCCCTAAATGTCGACTGTTTACTCTTTTCCATAGATGCTGCCTGGCCTGCTGAGTTCCTCCAGCATTTTGTGTGTGTTGTTTGATGGTATTTCAAAATTGTTTAATATCATTCCCTGTACATAAGTGTAAAGGAAACACTTGTTTCCTTTGGATCTGATGCAGCAGAAAATATAAACAACAGAATAATAATACCAAAAACACAGTAAGTATAAATCCATGAGATAGCTTATATACATAGATTAATTATATGTCCATAAAATGAGACCAGACACAGGAGTGTTTGTACTTACCGTGACTGACAGGAAATGATAAAGTAGTGGTGGCTGGGGGTATGGAAGAGTGAGTTAGTGGGTGGAGGTGTTGACCAGTCTTACTGCTTGGGGAAAGGAACTTCTTGAGTCTGGTGGTTCTAGCATGGATGCTACACAACCATTTCTTTGATGGAAGTGAGATAAAAAGTCCATGAGCAGGGTGGGTGGGAGCCTTCATGATGTTACTGCCCCTGTCCAGTATCTCTCTGTGTACCTGTCCTTGATGGCAGGTAGGCTGGCACCAGGGATGCGTTGGGCAGTTTTGAATACCCATTGGAGAGCCTTTCTGTCTGCCACATTGTAGCTTCCGTACCAAGCAGCGATGCAGTTTGTTAGGATGCTCTCTACTGCCTATCTATAGAATGATGTGAGTATGGATGTGCAAAGTCGAACTGTCTTCAGCCTCCTCAGGAAATGGAGGTAGTTTGTGAGGACAATGGTCTGGAAACCTTTCCTTGTGCCATACTGTGGGTGAATCCACACCAGTTTTATTTAACACCAAGGGAATAAATGATCCTCTAGCATTCTCAAAATCCAGTGCATGTGTTGATATCAGGAATCCTGAATCTTGTTCGGAAATTTGCATGTGAAATGAGTGGGATTGCTAAAGGCGGCTTGGCTCTCAGATAGTGCAATTTGCTGTTGGAGCTGGAAGAGTCAATGGAAAAACCTGTGTAGTACTGGTGGGAGAGTGAGGAATCTGGGCACGGGAATGCTGGTGCACCATGCACTTCTGTCAGGAAATGGTACCACCCACCACACACACAAAGAGGTAAAGAACATAGGACATATAGAACTGTACGGTACAGGCCTTTTGGCCCACAGTGTGGTGCTGTGCTTTTAACCTACTCCACAATCAATCTAATCTTTCTCTCTGACACAGCCCAAAACCCTCCACTTCTCTTTCATCTATGTACATATCTAAGAGTCTGTTCAACGTCCTTATTGTATCAGATTCTTCCACCACCCCCTGCAGCGTAGAAAATAAACTACATGATCCAATTTCCAGGGAAGTATGTTGATCCACTGTTGACCTCCTATCTTCTACCTTAAAACATTTCAATACAGGCCCTTTGGCCATGATGTTGTGCTGTCCCTTAACCTGCTCCAAGATTAACCTAACCTTTCCCTCCTACAAACCCCTCCACTTTTCTTACATCCATGTGGATATCTAAGAGTCCCTTAAACGTCTGTCATGTATCAGCCTCTACCAAAGAAAACAAGCTAATTTTTCAAAGTGTGAACTTGGACACATCTTCACCGCTGCTCTCCTCAGGAATAGTCCAGGTAGGGCCGACACTTTAATGCAGGAGCAGGCCTTCAACCTCTGATTGCTTCCAGATGGAAGCCAATTTCCTTTTCATTAATATCCATAAAATGCCTCGCTGCTTGGTAGAATCTCGAACACAGTAAGTCTACAGAAAAAAAAGAAGTTTTGAGCATATCGTACCACTGGAAGAACTCAGCAGATAAGGCAGTATCTGTGGAGGCAGAGGGATGGTTAATATTTTGGGTTGAAGCCCTACCATTTCTCTTTGCTCTGGGTTACTCCATCTGCAGTCTTTCTCTGGTATCTATATAGAATATCCTGACTGAACCAATCTGCCAAGCAAAATCCATGATTAACCATTCTGTACCACATTATTCCCACGGCTCTCAATTAAACCTCAAATATCTATTCAATTTTCCATTAAGAAATGCAGCCAGCTATGCCTCACTAGACCCTCTATGATCTGATAATAAATTTTGAAAGTAAAAGTCAAATTATATTTACCATATACTGCCCTGAGATTTATTTTTGTGTCGACATTTACAGGAAAGTAAAGAGATACAATGGAACGTATTAAAAACTGTACATAAACAGAGACTGATGGACAACATATGTGCAAAAGAAGATACGTTGTGGAAATTTAATAATAAATAAATAATACTGAGAGCATGAGTTGTAGAGTCCTCGAAAGTGAGTCTGTAGCTTGTGGGTTCAGTTCAGTGTTGAGGTGAGTGAAGTTATCCATGCCCATTCAGGAGGCTGATGGTTGTAGGCTAGTTACTGCTCCTCTACCTGGTGCTCTGGTGCTGTGGGACTGAGGTTCCAGTATCTCCTGCCTGATCGTAGTAGTGAGAAGAGAGCATGGCCTGGATAGTGAGGTTCTTTGATGATGAATGCTCCTTTCTTGTGGCAGCACCCCTTGTCGATCTGCTCAATGAAGGGGTGGGCTTTGCCTGTGATGGACTGGGCTTTATCTACCACTCTCTGTAGACGTTTCCATTCCTGGGCATTGGAGTGTCCATACCGGACCGTGATGCTATCAGTTAGGATAATCTTTAAATCTGTGATTTTGCTGTTCATAACTTCACATTCTAATTACTTGCACATACTGAACTACCTTGAACAGAGCAACCATCTTCATTCCAGACTGCTAAAGTTCACTGCTTCTTTGTATTTCAGGGAACTCCAGGTAACCAAGGTCCCCCTGGTCAACCTGGTATTCAAGGAAAGCAAGGTGTCACAGGAGTGCCGGTAAGTGGTCCTCTTAAGTAATTCAATATCCTGGCCCAGACTAAGCCTAACTCATTTGCAGCAGGCTTGCTATATAGGAACTGTGAATCTTCTGTCTTCAACAACTTTACTCAAATTCTATGCTTAAAGTGGAGACCTAAGCATAGGTAACATCTTACAAACATCCCAGAGCTCTCTGTACTTGTAGCAGACAGACATGAAAGAATTATTGATTTAGTCTTTTCTTGTGTCAAGTGGCAAGAGATTGAACTTAACACGGAGTTCAAGGTATTTTGTGGACATTCAGATATTTGTTGTGTGTTCAGAAGACAAAGGAACAGAATTGGGTCATTTAGATAATTGAGTCCGCTCTGCCATTCCATCGTGGCTGATTCATTTTCCCTTTCAACCCCATTCTCCTGCCTTCTCCCACTAACCTCTGTGGTATTTTATTTGAAATTCTCAAAGTCCCTGCTGACATTTAAACATTTTCTAATATGCATTTCTCCCAAATTAAATATTTAGCTATAATTCTGTGATTATAATGATTTAAAAGCTTAATATTTAATGTTAAGTACAATAAAGGGGAAATCATTTTGAAATAGAACATTAAACCCGATCTGTTCAAATAGTTAAATATTCTCCATGTATTTTCACTGCCTGGTATTTCAGTCTGGGTGTTAGCTTTAGATTTCTATATATGTGGAAATGTTGGACCAATTCACTAAAGGCTCCACTCCAATACTGAAAATAATTCCAAAGCCTTTATGATTCTCGCCTTTCACAGTTTCAACATATGTGTGTGTGTGTGTGTGTGTGTGTGTTTTCAAACTGTTTCAAGTTATTCTTGGTAGCTTGACATGGTTGGATCATTGCACTCTTTTCCAGGGAAGGTGGGACCTGTACGAAAGTGGCAGTTTGCACCTGAACTGGAAGGGAACTAATATCCTAGTGGGAAGGTTTGCTAATGCTGCACGGTGGGGTTTAAATTAGAGTTGCAGGGGAATGGGAACCAGAGATAGTGGAGAGGTTATGGAAACAGACGTTGGTAATACCTCATTCGAAGTCAGGAATCAAAAGGTTGAGCATGTTGTGACAAGTGCCCTGAGCTGCATATATTTCAGTGCAAGAAGTATCGTAGGAAAGGTGGATGAGCTCAGGGCATGGATCAACACCTGGAATTATGATATTGTAACCACTAGTGAGACTTGGTTGCAGGAGGGCAGGGCTGGCAGCTCAATATTCTGGAATTCCATTGCTTTAGACAAGACAAGCCGGGAGGGATTAAAGGAGGAGGGGTGGCATTATTAGTTGGGGAAAATATCATGGCAGTGCTCAACAGGACAGTCTGGAGAACTTGTCTAGTGAGATGTTGTGGGTGGAAGTGAGGAATCAGAAAGGTATGACCACATTAATGGGGCTATATTATAGACCATCTAATAGTCCACAGGATTTAGATGAACAAGTTTGAAGAGAAATCGCAGACAGTCTAAGAGTCTCTTAAATTTCCCTAATGTATCTGCCTGTACCACTACCCCTAGCAGCGTGTTCCACGGATCCACCACTCTCAGTGTAAAAAATCTACCTCCGACATCCCTGCTATACTTTCTTCCCAATTATGCCCCATCGTATTAGCCATCTCTGCTCTGGCTGTCCTCTCTATGTTTCCTCTGTACCTCATATAATGACCTTCAAATGAGTTTCTCTTTGCCTTTCAGGGAAAAATGGGACCAAAGGGCGATAAAGGCGACCGGGTAAGTGCCAACTGAGTATTGTATCTCAAACATTTAAATTGCAACATCTTGAAAGCTGACTGCTCATTTCTACTGAGTCTGCTGCAGCGTCTGACACAGCTTTATGAGTAGAGTACCTCAGAACGTGGTTATGGGCAATATCTTAATGAAAAGGATAGGCTGGGATGAGCTGTAAGCTTAAACATTGTGTTGCCTCATCACAAGAGCTATTGAAAGCCATATGTTAATAGTTGTTATTAGTCCCAACACTGATCAGAATCAGAATTATTATCTCCGGCATGTGACGTGGAGATAACTTAGCAGCAGCAGTTCAATGCAATTCATAATATATAGAAGAAAAAAAAACAAAATAATAATAATAAATAAATTACAGTATCTGTATATTGAAGAGATTAAAAATTGTGCAAAAAACAGAATATATATTAAAAAAGTGAGGTAGTGTCCAAGGGTTCAATGTCCATTTAGGAATCGGATGGCAGAGGGGAAGAAGCTGTTCCTGAATCACTGAGTGTGTGCCTCCAGGCTTCTGTATCTCCTACCTGATGGCAACAGTGAGAAAAGGGCATACCCTGGATGCTGGAGGTCCTTAATAATGGACGCTGCCTTTCTGAGACGCCGCTCCCTGAGGATGTCCTGGGTACTTTGTAGGCTAGTACCCAAGATGGAGCCGACTAAATTTACAACCCTCTGCAGCTTCTTTCGGTCCTGTGCAGTAGCTCCCCCATACCAGACAGTGATGCAGCCTGTCAGAATGCTCTCCACGGTACATCCATAGAAGTTTTTAAGTGCATTTGTTGACATATCAAATCTCCTCAAACTGCTAATGAAGTATAGCCACTGTCTTGCCTTCTTTATAGCTACGTCAATAGGTTGGGATCCGAACGGAGCGTCCAGGGAGGGGAGCACCTCTGGTGAAGGGGCTTGTCATGTCCATTCTGGGGCAGCTCACCCACCTTTGGTTCTCACTCATGTGCAGCTCTCACCTATGTCTCCAAGTAAGCGGTTTGCATGCAATAGTGCCCACATCCCTGTAAACTGCTTTGACAGGCACGCTAAACCAGGTGAGGGTAGCCGGCAGGCCTCATACCCCAGTGAGATGGGGACATACCTGTCCTAGCACGTGAAGTCAGCCCTAGTAGACTGGGTGGATCACATCTCAAGTGAGACCCAATGGCCAGGAATGTGGTGCTGCAATGCTCCATGCAAAGCAAAGAGCAGGACAAGACACAGAAGACGTCATGGGCATCCACTGCAAGCAAGGAAAACACCAGTTAGTGACTCTTGTTTGTACCACTGGCCTCAGACTCCTGAGACCTGGAGAATGGAACTGCTGCAGTGCATTGGCCTTTCAATGTTAAAAACCCTCCCACACAGGTTCCCTTGACATCCGTGTGGTAACACACTAATCACAGCCTCTCACCTCTTCTCCTCTCCTGCCCTCTGCTTTTCCACATCTCACCTCCCAGCTTCTTACTTCATCCCTCCCTCCACCCACCTGGCTTCACCTATCATCTTCTAGCATCTCCTCCTTCCACTCCCGCCACCTTCTCCTTCTAGATTTTCCCCTTTCCTCTCCAGTCCGGATGAAGGGTCTCAGCCCAAAATGTTGACTGTTCCTCCAGCATTTTGTACATGTTGCTCTGGACTTCCAGCATCTGCAAAATCTCTCGTGTTTATAATGACAGCTGTTTTCTGTTTGTCAGCTGGTCACTCTATTTTCCCTCAGTGAGAGAAAGCCTTTGCTGCCAGGTTAAAAATTTGAAACTTGCTGTCCCAAAGCAGTTCAGAATGCTTTTACTAGAAGAAAACACATAAACTGAATGGCAGCTCAACAACGTCTCAAAATTATGAGGGGCAAGTAAAGAACATTAACTTTGCCGATGTCCCCACACCTCGTTAATAAATTTGAGAAATAGTGTCAGCATTAAGTAATTTCCCAGATCTCCCAAGCAGGCTTTGAAATCTCAACCACTGACTCAGGGACAAAAGCGAAGTAAATCAGGGATAAAACCAAATGTTTATCCACGGCAAAATTCATCTCCCAAGATGAATAATTCCAGAGTAAAAAGATTCAAGGATCAAGATCGTTTAATGTAATTTCCCGTACACAAATGGAGAATGAAATAATTGTTACTCCAGATGGGATGCAGCACAAAAAACAATAAGATAAAAATCATATTAATAATAAAAACACAATAAATACATATACATAAGATAGCAAAGTAGTGGTGGTGGGGGATGAAGTAGCTTAGTGGGTGGAGGTATTGATCAGCCTTACTGCTTGGAGAAAGTAACTGTTTGTGAAGCTTTGCATCTCTTGGTAATTGTGAATGCTTATTTAAAGTCATGGCCTTGTACAACTTAGCCCATTATGTCCTTTGCCCGTCTACTTGGTTTGCTGGCATTAGGACCACATTCAGCTGTGTTGTGTCTGTTTAAACGTTTGCTGAAATGTAGTAGTTCAAATTCAAGTTTAATCATCATTCAACCATACACAAATACAGCCCAATGAAATAGTTTTTCTCCGGGGCCAAGGTGCAAAACACAGTACCAACAGCACACAGCACGAGGCACATATAGCACAGACAAGGCAGCAAGTAAACATAAAGTCAGGCAAAAAAAATGTACTGTATAACCCAAGTCCCTGAGTGACATATCTGAAAATTGATGGCTTCTGGATGTGATCGAACAGCAGAGGGCAGCACTGATGGGACCAGCTCCCAGCTGAGAGTGGATGCATTGCTACACTGCCACTGGCATCTCTTCCCCTGAACTGCTGCAACAAGCAAGCCCACTACAACCGAGGCCATACAGCTTCCCCGCTGTCCCTTGCGCCAGTAAAGAAGGGGAAACAGATTTACAGGATTTTACATTATCAATGTCCAACAGGGTCTTGCGATCACAAGAGAAGCATCAAAGACGTTCACTTACTGTTAGACTACACCAGGCTTTTGCACACCGATTCCAACTCCTGTAGCAGGCAGTAACAAGGACCGCACCCAGCCCCTCCACGATCGAGCAGCTCACTGATGAGGTTGACCTGCAGTACCAGTTCTTAACGTCCAGCATTGTCCTACTATCATAAAGAAGATGTTTAAAGAAGACAAAAACACCTTGGGTTGGCCCCAGAGAAACTACTGCACCCGATTGCACTGCTCGCTCATTGGAAATTGGAAGAAGTGCGCAATCTTATGGGTTGTATCTGATTCCATCATCTCCAGTGACCAATCGCAATCTGTGTAAATGAAGAAGTTGCCCTCAGATTCGATTTAGCTCTCACCTTAAACCTGTGCTCTTGTTTATTGATATCCCTGTCATGGGATAAAGGGTTTTGATTACCCTTGTGCCAGTCATGGCAAAACACTGACAAAGAACATGAAGGCACATTACCGGCCATTTGGCCGACAAAACTCTGTCGAATCTAACCTACTCTAAGGTCAATCTCACCTACGTAGCCCTGCATCACCAACATGCCTATCTAAGATTTCTTAAATACCCCTATGGTATCTGCCTCTACCACCATCCCTGGCAGGACATTCCACCCACCCCAATCTGTAAGCGGAGCAGAATCACCCTTCACCACAAGGCATTCAACCTCTGCCGGTGCTGGGGCACTCTTCAGCACAAAGTCACACCCCAGAGACCCCTGACAGCCGCCCTATAAATTAAAGTTATGCCCCTTTGTATCAGTCATCGCCTCCCTGGCAAATTGAGCCTGTATACTTCGGTCTGGTCATCCCTCAGCCCCCTCACGCTAGGCAAAACAAAGCCAGCCTGTCCAGTCTCTCCTCAGAACTAAAGTCCCCCAATCTCCTCTGCATCTTCTCCAGTGCACTCGTGTCATGAGGGCATAATAATTAGCGTGACACCATTACAGCTCGGCCGGCGAAGGTCAGAGGTTAGTTCCAGCACCCTCTGTGAGGAGTTTGCACCTTCTCCCTGTGACCGAACAAGTTTTCCTCCAGGTGCTCCGGTTTCATCGCACATTCCATGGACAATACTGGTTAGCAAGTTAACTAGTCATTGTAAATTGTCCTGTAGTTAGCCTAGTGTTAAATTGGTGTATTGCTGGCCGATGAATCAATCAATAAACAAATAAACAAACAAACAAACGAAACAATTTGGAAGGGCACACAGTGCTTACAAATATGAAGCAGGATGTTGGTGGTGGAGAACTTGTAAATGATGAACATCATGGATGGGGAGGGAGACATTCCCTTGTTGCAGAGGAGTACTGATTTTCAGTCAGAAAGAAAATACATTCACAGCTTTTCTGTCCATACCTCATTTTCCCTGGAGTGAAGGATGCTGAGGGTGACCAGATAAAGTATAAAAGATCATGACTGGCATAGATAGATAGGGTAGGTAGTCAAAACATTTTTTTCCCATAGCGGAGTTATCAATCAACAAGAGGGGATGATAGGCTGACTCACTACAACACACGGGTAAAGAAGTCAGCAGGTAATGGAACTACCTATGGACAATCAGCAACTCAGGACATCAGTCACACCACACTCAATCTTTTCATTCCTGACTTTATTTGAGGTCTTAACAACATCTGTCTCCACAGTCTCTCCACTTTCTGTTCTGCAACTCTGGTTCCCAACCCCCTGCAACTCCAGTTTAAACACCTCCCCACCCCTGTGCAGCACCAGCAAACCTTCCCGCTAAGATATTAGTCCCCTTCCAGATCAGGTGCAAACTTGTCTCCTTTGTACAAGTCCCACCTTCCTTAGAGGAGAGCACAATGATCCAAAAATCCAAAAATCTCCCTCCTACAACTCCTTAACTACGTGTTAAACTGCATGATTCTTCCAGTTCTAGCCTCGCTTGCACATGGCATCCTGAGATCACAACCCTGCAGTGTCTGCCCTTTAACTTAGCCCCTAATTCCCTTTGCAGAACCTCGATACTCTTCCTCCCTAACGAATACATACATGGACCATGAACTCTGGCTGTTCACCCTCCCACCTAAGAATGCTGAGGACTCCATCTGAGATGTCTCGGACCCCAGCACCTGTGAAACATCATACTATCCAGGAATCTCATTCTTATCCACAGAACCTCCCTTCTACTCCCCTAACTAACGAATCCCCTATCACCTCAGCTCAACATTTCTCCCCTTTCCTTCTCAGTCACAGAGCCAGACTCAGTACCAGGGGCCTGACTGCTGTGACCTTTCAGTGCTGGGTCATCACCCCCAAAAGCATCCAAAGTGGCATACCTGTTGAGGGGGATGGCCACAGGTACTCTACACTGGCCCCTTTCCCCTTCCTGAATGTCACCCAGTTTCCTGTATCCTGCACCTTGGGTGTAACTACCTCTCTATATTTCCTATCTATTACCCCCTCAGCCTCCCAAATGATCCAGAGTTCATCCAACTCCTTACTGTTGATTGTTAGAAGCTGCAGCTGGATGCACTTCTCACAGTTGTAGTCGCTGGGCAAACTGGAGGTCTCCCTGCCTTACCACATCCCGTAAAGAGAGCATTCGTCTGTCCTGCCTGACATGTTAGTTGCTCTAACTGTGCACGTATAAGGAAGAAAACAATAAATAAACTGTAGGGAAAAAATTCTACCTACAGCTTTTTCAACTTCTCTGACTGAAGCCTCAACATCTTCATGATAGATCTGTCCACTTCTTGTAATGCCCACTCCAACAAAGCTTGTTCGGCTTGTCGCTGCCTTGTTTCAATTTGTTCTTGCCAATCAAACCCAATCACTGGTTGGCCGCTGCTCAAAACAGGAAAATGCCGTGAACTGATGCCTTATATACTCAAGTGGTGAACTTCAGCGAGCTTCTCATGCTTCAGGTCACTGGTTTGCTGCGATACAAAACACCAAACTGCTACAAATAGAAGCATTATGTACTCAATTGGTGAACCTGAGTGAACTACATATTATCTTGGAGAGGTTCTCTTGGATAGGTCATGGATCTACCTATCGATGGAGAGAAATGGACTGTCAGGAAGTTATGGAACAATCTATGGAGGGAAATGGAGAGTCAGCAGATCATGGAATCACCTATGGAGAGAAATGGACTTTCTGCAAGTGATGGAACTATCTGTTGTGAGAAATGGAGAGTCAGCAGGTGATGGATCTAACAATGCATGGAAATGGATAAGTCATGGAACTAACTATGGAGGGAAATAGACTATCGATGAGTCATCCAACTACTTATGGAGAGAAATGGATTGTCAACAAGTCATGGAACTATCTGTGGAGGGAAATGGACTGTCAGCAGGTTATGGATCTATCTGTGCATGAAAATAGATAAGTTATGGAACTATCTATGGAGAGAAATAGACTGTCAATAGTTCATGGATCTATCTATGCATGAAAATGGACAGATGATGGAGCTATCTATGGAGGGAAATATACAGGTCATGGAACTATCCATCAAGAAAAGTGTACAGGCCAAGGAACTATCTATGGAGATATAAACTGTCAGCGGGTCATGGGACTATTGGTGAAGAGAAATGGACAGGTCATGGAGAGAAGTGGAGAGTCAAAAGGTTAATGCAGCTATCTATGGAGGGAAATGGACTGTCAGTAGTTCATGGATCTATCTATGCACGGAAATGGACAGGTCTATTTCTAAGGAGAGAAATTGATAGGTCTTGTAAATTTCTATGGCAAGAAATGACAAGGTCATGAAACTTTCTATGGAAGGAAATGGACAGTCAGCATGTCATTGGAACCATCTGTTGAGAGAAATTAAAGATCAGAAGTAATAGATCTAACTGTGGAAGGAATTGGACAGATCATGACTATCTGTGGAGAGAAATGTGCAGTTAGTAGGTCATGGAACTTTATATTGAGAGAAATGGACATGTCTTGGAACTCACTGTGGAGAGAAATGGAAAGTGATATGGTCAAAATCTACTTATGGAAGGAAATGGACAGTTACCAGGACATGGTATGATCGAGACAGAGCGATGGGCAGGTCATGGAACTACGCACGGAGAGAAGTGGAACTTTGTATGGACTGAAATGGATAGGTCATGAAACTATCTGAAGAGCGAAATGGACAATCAGCAGTTCATGGAAATATCTGCAGAGGGAAATGGACAGGTCATGAACTTTCTATGGAGAGAAATGGGCAGTCAGTAGGTCATGGAATTATCTATGAAGAGAAATGGACAGGTCATGAAACTGTCAATGGAAGGAAATGGGCAGCCAGCAAATCATCCACACATCTATGGAGAGAAGTAGAGAATCAGCAGGTCATGGAACTATCTATAGAGAGAAATGGCCAGTCAGAAGATCATGGGCTATCAGTGGAGAAGAATCGACATTCAGCATGTATTGGAACTATCTGTGGAGAGAAATGAAAAATCAACAGGTCATGGATCTATCTGAGGAGGGAAATGGACTGTCAGCAGGTCATGGAACCATCTGGGGAGAGAAATAGACAATCCGTAAGACATGGAATTATCTATGGAGAGAAATAGACAATCAGCAGGCCATGAGGCAATCTACAGAGGGAAATGGACAATCAGCAGGCCATGAGGCAATCTACAGAGGGAAATAGACAATCAGCAGACCAAGAGGCAATCTACAGAGGGAAATGGACAATCAGCAGGCCATGAGGCAATCTACAGAGGGAAATAGACAGTCAGCAGGCCATGAGGCAATCTACAGAGGGAAATGGACAATCAGCAGGCCATGAGGCAATCTACAGAGGGAAATGGACTGTCAATTTTTCCCATTGAGACCTTTCATCAGGACGCTTGCTCCAGATTTCCAGCATCTGCAGTCTCTTGTGTCTTATTGAGCTGATTTACTATGTGAATAGAACATAGAATAGTACAGCACAGTACAGGCCCTTCGGCCCACAATGTTGTGCCGACCTTCAAACCCTGCCTCCCATATGACCCCCCACCTTAAATTCCTCCATATACCTGTCTAGTAGTCTCTTAAATTTCACTAGTGTATCTGCCTCCACCACTGACTCAGGCAGTGCATTCCATGCACCTACCACTCTCTGAGTAAAAAACCTTCCTCTAATATCCCCCTTGAAATTCCCACCCCTTACCTTAAAGCCAGGTCCTCTTGTATTGAGCAGTGGTGCCCTGGGGAAGAGGCGCTGGCTATCCACTCTATCTATTCCTCTTAATATCTTATACACCTCTATCATGTCTCCTCTCATCCTCCTTCTCTCCAAAGAGTAAAGCCCTAGCTCCCTTAATCTCTGATCATAATGCATACTCTCTAAACCAGGCAGCATCCTGGTAAATCCCCTCTGAACCCTTTCCAATGCTTCCACATCCTTCCTATAGTGAGGCGACCAGAGCTGGACACAGTACTCCAAGTGTGGCCTAACCAGAGTTTTATACAGCTGCATCATTACCCCGCGACTCTTAAACTCTATCCCTCAACTTATGAAAGCTAACACCCCATAAGCTTTCTTAACTACCCTATCTACCTGTGAGGCAACTTTCAGGGATCTGTGGACATGTACCCCCAGATACCTCTGCTCCTCCACACTACCAAGTATCCTGCCATTTACTTTGTACTCTGCCTTGGAGTTTGTCCTTCCAAAGTGTACCACCTCACACTTCTCCGGGTTGAACTCCATCTGCCACTCCTCAGCCCACTTCTGCATCCTATCAATGTCTCTCTACAATCTTCGACAATCCTTTACACTATCCACAACACCACCAACCTTTGTGTCATCTGCAAACTTGCCAACCCACCCTTCTACCCCCACATCCAGGTCGTTAATAAAAATCATGAAATGCAGAGGTCCCAGAACCGATCCTTGTGGGACACCACTAGTCACAATCCTCCAATCCGAATGTACTCCCTCCACCATGACCCTCTGCCTTCTGCAGGCAAGCCAATTCTGAATCCACCTTCCTGCTCCTGACTTCCACCCATACTAACTCAAAAGAGGATCCTGTTACATTACCCACCCTTTCTGTAGTTGTAATAGTATCCCTGACCAGTAATGCCACCCCTCATCCCCTTCCACCGCCCCCCCCATCCCTTTTAAAGCACTGAAATCCAGGAATATTGAGAATCCATTCCTGCCCTGGTGCCAGGCAAGTCCCTGTAATGACCACTACATCATAATTCCATTTATGTATCCAAGCTCTCAGTTCATCACCTTTGTTCCTGATGCTTCTTGCATTGAAGTACACACACTTTAGCCCTTCTACCTTGCTGTCTTTACACCCTTTATTCTGCTTCTCTTTCCTCAAAGCCTCTCTATGTGTTAGATCTGGCTTTACTCCATGCACTATACTTGCAGTTCTCACATGACCTTTATTCTCCTCCACCTCACTATCTGCCCTAACGCTCTGGTTCCCCTCCCCCTGCAAATCTAGTTTAACCTCTCCCCCACCCCCACCCCCCCGGAGCAGCACTAGCAAACCTTCCCGCAAGGATGTTAGTCCCCCCACAGTTCAGGTGCAACCTGTCCTGTCAGAACAGGTCCCACCTTCCCTGGAACAAGGCTCAAATGTCCAGAAACATGAAGCCCTCCGTCCTGCACCAACTCCTTAGCCATCTACTTAGCTGTATTATTTTCCTGTTTCTAGCCTCACTAGTACGTGGCACGGGTAGCAATCCTGAGATTGCAACCCTGGAGGTCCTGTCCTTCAACTTTGCACCTAACTCCCTAAACTCTCTTTGCAGGACCTCCTCCTTCTTCCTATCCACATAGGACTAGTGGCAAATGGACATAATAATAATTTACTCATAGAGTTCTTTTTGGACTGATGATGCAGTTCAAAATGCTTCACAATGGGATAAAGGACAAACATGAAAATAAAATTAAAAATAAAAATAAACATGAAAATAAAAGACAAAAGGACATTAATTAAAAGCAAGTTTAAATAAATAGGTTCTGAGCTGGCTTTTAAAAGTGTCGACTGAGTCCGCATCCCTTATAGTTTCAGGTATTGAATTCCATAGTTTAGGAGCGTAGTTTAAAAAAGCTGACCTGCCAATTATCTTTTGGGGGCGATTGTTTAAATTTAAGAGACTGGTAGAGGAAGACCTGAGAGCTCGAGCAGGCTTATAAAACAAAAATGATTTTTGTTTTGAGCCACACTCAAGTTGGAGGAACAACACCTTATATTCTGTCTGGGTAGCCTCCAGCCTGATGGCATGAACATTGACTTCTCAAACTTCCGCTAATGCCCCACCTCCCCCTCGTACCCCATCCGTTACTTATTTATATACACATTCTTTTTCTCTCTCTCCTTTTTCTCACTATACCCCATGCCCATCCTCTGGGTTTTCCCCCCCTTCCCCCTTTTCTTTCTCCCTGGGTCTCCTGTCCCATGATCCTCTCATATCCCTTTTGCCAATCACCTGTCCAGCTCTTGGCTCCATCCCTCCCCCTCCTGTCTTCTCCTATCATTTCGGATCTCCCCCTCCCCCTCCTACTTTCAAATCTCTTACTAGCTCTTCCTTCAGTTAGTCCTGACAAAGGGTCTCAGCCTGAAACGTCAACTGTACCTCGTCCTAGAGATGCTGCCTGGCCTGCTGCGTTCACCAGCAACTTTTATGTGTGTTGCTTGATTCCGTAATGTCTGGTCCCAGGCCATTGGGAGCTTTAAAAATAAGTAAGAGAACTTTAAAATCAATTCTAAAAGTTACAGGAAGCCAATGCACAGTAGGTAGGAGTTATGCAATAACAGTGTGATATCAAGGAAGGAATAACATTGATGAAATAACTGAAGACGGCTGCATCCAGAGCATTCAGTTATTATTTCTTAATTCTCTCAGGAGGATGTAAAACATCTCAGAATATTATTGAACAATAGTACTGGACTTCTTGCTGGAATTTAAATTTATCTTTCAACCAATAAGAAAAAGGAGACCCGGAGCACAAATTCAAGATTGTTTACGATTGTGTAATGTCATTTCCAGTACACAGGTGTAAAGGAGAATGAAATAATTATTACTCTAGAAAATAACAGACGATAAATAACACAATAATGAAAAAAACACAAAATTAAGAAATACATAATATTACTTCTATACATAGATTTATTGTATGTCCATAAAGTGACACTAGACTGGACATAAGGTGACTGACGGGAAATAAAGTAGTGGTGGAGATAGTGGGCGGGGGTGTTGATTGGCCATATTGCTTGGGGAAAGTAACTGCTTTTGATTCTGGTGGTCCTGGCATGGATGCTATATAGACTCCTCCCCGACGGGAGTGGGACAACAGTCCATGAGCAGGGTGAGTGGGATCCTTCATGATGATACTGGCCCTTCTCTGGCACCCTTCTGTATACATGTCCTTTATGGCATGTGGGCTGATGCCAAAGATGCATTGGGCTGTTTTGGCTTCCCATTGTAGAGCCTTCCTATCCACTACCATGTTCTTTATCTTGTGTTTCTTTTTTTGTTCTGCATTGCATCCAGGGTAACATTTACTCTATTCTCCTTTACACTTGTGTACTGGAAATGGCATTAAATAATCTTCAATCTTGTATTACGACCAACCATGACTTTATTGCAGAAGTACATCCTGGCAGCAAAACACTTGTGATTTTCTTTTAGGTTTTGGAAGATTTTATAGATACAGATGCCTTCCTTTGATTTTTGCCTTTATTTAAGTAAATTATTAACATTTTGTTCTATCTTTCCAGGGAGACTTTGCCTCTCAGAACATGATGAGAGCAATTTCAAGACAAGTCTGTGAACAGATGATGAACAGTGAGTAAGCCTGCAAGTTACCATGGGCAAATATAGGACTTTGGTAGTGGGAAGCGAGTGATTTGCAGTGCTCTTAGGTTCCTGCATTTGAGACAGCAATGAGTATTAAGTCTCCTATTTGATGCACTTTCTCATGCTTGACTGATTGGAGTGGGGGAAGCAGTGAAGTATACATCAATCACCAGTTGGGCTCAGACTTTCCACCTTCATTGCCATGTGACAAAGATTTACTGCTGGTCTTCTAAAGGGAACATTGGCAGTAATCTTACTAAACTGACGCCACTCAAACCAGTTATGTCATTCTTGCTAATGGCTGAAGCTTTTCCGACCAGAGTTCAATGGTGGGAACCCTTCCCTGAAAGCAATTACGATAAGACATAGGAGCAGAATTAGGCCATCTGGCCCATCAAGCCTGCTCCACCATTCGATCATGGCTGATCCTTTTTCTTTCTCCTCCTCAACCCCAGTTCCTGGCTTTCTCCCCGTAAGCTTCGATGCCATGTCCAATCAAGAACCAATCAATCTCTGCCTTTAATACACCCAATGACCTGTCCTCCACAGCTGCATGTGGCAACAAATTCTACAAATTCACCACCCTTCAGCTAAAGAAATTTCTCCGCATCTCTGTTTTGAAAGGGAGCCCCTCTATCCTGAGGCTGTGCCCTCTTGTACTAGACTCTCCCACCATGAGAAACATCTTTTCTACATCTGCTCTGTCTAGGCCTTTCAACATTCAAAAGGTTTCAATGAGATCCCCCGCTCATCCTTCTGAATTCCAGCGAGTACAGACCCACAGCCATCAAACATTCCTTGTATGATAATCCTTTCATTTCTTGAATCATCCTTGTGAACCTCCTCTGGACCCTCTCCAATGCCAGCACCTGATAGGTCAGGGGTAATTTTTGTTTTTCCATGTGCAGATTGATATTGTACATTGTCAACAGCTATACTAGGGAAGAGGTGAAAAAATGCATACATTGTACTTTTGAAAAGTACGGTGGATTCTGATTAATTGGTACACATTGGGACCAATACATTTTTGTTCAATTAAGCGGCTCTCCCTATTAGCCAAAGTTGCAAGGAAATAGTAAAAAAGACAAGTTATCATTTAACTGAATAACAAATTATGTATTTGAATGAAATACAGAACAAATTACAACACTACCAATACTACTACAGTACTATAAAACTGTGTATTAGTTCCTAGTGTTGGCACGTAGCCAAGTGGTTAAGGCGTTCGTCTAGTGATTTGAAGGTGGCTAGTTCGAGCCTTGGCTGAGGAAACATGTTGTGTCTTTGAGCAAGGCACTTAACCACATTGCTCTGCGATGACACCAGTGCCAAGCTGTATAGGTCCTAATGGCCTTCCCTTGGACAACATCAGTGGCGTGGAGAGGGGAGACTTGCAGCATGGGCAACTGCTGGTCTTCCATACAACCTTGCCCAGGCCTGCGCCCTGGAAACCTTCCAAGGCACAAATCCATGGTTTCACGAGACTAACGGATGCCTATAATTAGTTCCTAATAGTCATCAAGAGAGCAATTCTTCCAGTTGTACGTTGGCATGTTCATTTGGTTGATTAAATTTACAAAATCAGCATAGACATGGTGTGGATAACAGATTGCCTTCATACAATGCTATCAATGATTGCATCCTCCAAGTCTTTTTCATTGTAACATTCAATAAAATAATAATAGGAAATAAATAAACCATCAATATCAAGAACATGAGATGAAGAATCCTTAAAAGGAAGCTCATAGTGGTTTTGGGAACAGTTCAATGATGGGGCAAATTAAGTTAAGTGAAGTAATCCGCACTGGTTTAAGAGCCTGATAGTTGAGGGATAATAACTATTCCTGAACCTGGGGATGTGGGACCTGAGGCTCCTGTACCTCCTAACCTCAACCTTGCTGTAATGCCAGCGGGTCGGTCACCATCCCTGCATTGTTGACGCTACTAACAACATTCCTAAGCAAAACCAAAGACCTGCTGGAAAGATAGAAACCCAATCTAAACACATTTTATTGTACAACTCTTCAAAGTATTTCTGCAGTCAGTCCATTGTAGAACTTCAAAAGAGAACATTTTAATGTTGAAAAGGGCTATCCATGTACCATATAAAGGGATCTGGGAATACAGGTTCATAATTCATTGAAAGTGGGGTGACAAGTAGATAAGCTCATAAAGAAAGTTTTTGGCACACCCTTCATAAATCAGTCTATTGGGTACAGGAGATGGGATGTCATGCAGAAGTTGTGTAGGACATTGGTGTGGCCTAATTTGGAGTATTGTGTGCAGTTTTGGTCACCTACTTACAGGAAAGATGTAAATAAGGTTGAAAGAGTATAGAGAAAATTTAGAAGAATGTTGCTGGGTCTGGAGGACCTGAGTTACAAGAAAAGATTGAACAGGTTAGGACTTTATTCCTTAGAACGTAGAAGATTGAGGGAAGATTTAATAGAGGTATAGAAAATTATGAAGGTAAATGCAAGCACACTTTTTCCACTGAGGTTGGGTGGAACTACGACCAAAGGTCATGGGTTAACGGTGAAAGGTGAAAGGTTTAAGGGGAACATGAGGAGAAACTTCTTCACTCAGAGGGTGTTGAGTTTGGAATGAGCTGCCAGCACAAGTAGTGCTTCAATGTTTAAGAGAAGTTTAGATAGGTACATTTATGGTAGGGGTATGGAGGGCTATGGTCCCGGTGCAGGTTAATGGGACTAGGCAAATTAAGTGGTTCAGCATGCATTAGATAGGCTAATGGGCCTGTTTTAGTGCTGTACTTTTCTATGTTTCTATGACTCTATATTGATAAAGGTTCATAAATTAATTATGAAGTATATTTGAGGTAAGTGCCAATTTTGGACAATAATAATCTAATGATTATTGTGAGAAAAAAACAGATAGTAATGTTATGTTTAGTTTAATATTGAGTTTTCTCTCTTCTAACACTGGACTGGAGACATGACGGTATGAGAAGTATTTTGCTTTTATAAGCCTTAACTGGATTAACGGCACAACCCATCCTGGTAGTCTGATATCTTGAGACTGATTCTACACAATTGCTGTCTAAGCTATCAGGAATATTGGAGATAATATAAACAATATATATACTACTATGAAAAAAATGTCTTTTTTTTTTTACAGACCAAATGAGAAGAGTGAACTCACTGATAAACCAGATTCCTAATGGTTACCAGAGTAACCGTGCAGAACCTGGACCACCTGGCCCACCCGGACCACCAGGTAACCCTGGAGCAGTAGGAGAAAGAGGACCCCCTGGTCCAGCAGGTTTCCCAGGCTCACCTGGAGTTCAAGGAAGAGTTGGTGAAAGAGGTATGGATTGTTATTTCTGTACTTTTCAATTGCACTCAATGTCTTTCCCATTTCAGCATATTCCAGTTAATATAACAGATGGTCATAATTTAGGGATGAGCGTTAAAAGACTCAACATTTCATTTGTGTAACACTCACAACACGCTGGAGGAACTCAGCAGGTCGGGCAGCATCCGTGGAGAAGATCGGTCGACGTTTCGGGCCGGAACCCTCCGTCAGGACTGTAGGGGGAAGGAGCAGAGGCCCTATAAAGAAGGTGGGGGGAGGGTGGGCAGGAGAAGGCCTTCATTTGTGTGACAGTTGGTTGCTGGGTCTTGAAATGAGTGGAAGCTGGTACGATCACTTGTTTTATTTAGAGATATAGCATGGAACAGGCCCTTCCAGCTCAACGAGCCATGCTGCCCAGCAACCCGTCTATTTAACCTTAGCCCAATTACGGGACGATTTACAATGGCCAGTTAACCTATTGATCGACATGTCTTTGGAATGTGGGAGGAAACCAGCGGACCTAGAGGAAACTCACACGCACACAAAAAGAACGTACCAAGTTTCTTCCAAACTACTGATAGGAATTTGAAAAATATACAATAAGCTTGAACAAAGGGCTCTGCTTTTCTTTGTCCTATTTGACACCTCCTGCAATGTTGCTAACTACCTACAGGAGTTGGGTTGGATCACTCTGAGCCTGAGGCACTCCAGCTCACTTTCTATATTTGTTGACAGCTGTGAGGCTGTCCATCTTCTTTGGAATATTTCCAATAAACCACAATGTCAATACTGTTCAGCATTAAATGTCTTAGGCTGTAGCTGACAAGTGTCTCCAACTGGAACTTCCATCTGTTAATCCTTGACTAGAAACACAAATCCTCTGACATGCATTATCATCTCACGCCAAGAGTTATAGTGCCTGGGTTCATGAGGGTTTCAAGATGTGCATATCCCAGAGCTCAGAGGCAGCAAAATGCACAGACTCCCATGCATACAACAGTACCAGCAAGAGCATGACCCATTAGTGCTGCTGAGATTTTGGGTTACATGATAACAAGGAGAATTTGTGGACCTCTAGCTTTCAAAAGACAATGATTATATAACACATGAACCCTTTGATGGGCCTTTAACTTTAAACTTAAAGTTTCAAAGTACATTCCAAACCACAGTTAAGATCAGAGTATGTATACAGTATACAACCTAAAATTCGTCTTCTTCGGACATCCACAAAACAAATGTAATGCTCAGTTATATTGGCTCATATATGTCTAGGGGAAATCCCACCCAGCACCTGCCTCAACACTTCCCACGGAGTCGGTTGCTGCCCGAATCAATCCCAAACATCAATCATCAGCCAGCACACCCAGTACGTTTTAACAAGTACACTTTGTAGATATTACTAAGTCTATGAAATTAATATAAATTCGATACAGAAAAGGAAGTAATGGAAAAAAAAGAGGCGCCAGACTTATCAAAGTCCAAGTCTTCGTGCACAACCGTTGGAGCTCAGTTGATTCCTGCCGACCACCTGGATCCTGTCGGCTCACGGCTCGGGACCACCCGGAGTGATCGACCGGAGCCTTTCGCATGTCTGCCATCCTCCCCGTCTCTCCACCGTCCTTCCCGTCTCTCCTCCGACTCCCCGCCAAAAACCCCATCCACAGTCCGCCGTCCTCCCTGTCTCTCCTCCGACTCCCCGCCAAAATCCCCGTCCACAGTCCACCGTCCTCCCCGTCTCTCCACCGACTCCCCATCTCTCCTCCGACTCCCTGTCTCTCCACCGTCCTCCCCGTCTCTCCACCGTCCTCCCCGTCTCTCCTCCGTCCTCTCCGTCTCTCCACCGACTCCCCATCTCTCCTCCGACTCCCTGTCTCTCCACCGTCCTCCCCGTCTCTCCTCCGACTCCCCGCCAAAATCCCCGTCCACAGTCCACCGTCCTCCCCGTCTCTCCTCCGTCCTCCCCGTCTCTCCTCCAACTCCCCCCAAAAACCCCCGCACGTCCACCTTCCTCCCCGTCTCTCCTCCGACTCCCCGTCTCTCCACCGTCCTCCCCGTCTCTCCACCGTCCTCAGTCATATGAGACAGCATTTATCCGAAAACAAAACGATACATGACCACCCATTGGTTAACAGCACCCTGCTCTCTGTATTAACCCAAGCAAACGTCTAGCTAGAGACTTTCTCAGCATTCCCCAGTATAACATAACAAAGAAGCCATTTTAAATTTAACATACAAAAAAAGAAAGACCCACTACACAAAGAAACCCCATAGAACAATAGAAACATCAAAACCCCAAAGCAGAAGTAGCAGCATAAGCTTTGACCCTCCCCCCTCACCCACACCAGCCCCAGCCCAAGCACCAACACTTTAAAGCACTCCGTGCAAACAGCCGCACAAGCACTAAAGAATCCATTGATCCAGAGTCAACGATAACATTTTTACGGTAAAATAGGAACTTGTTGAGAACATTTTATTGTATTGAATGATAGAGCATTACACCACAGAAAAAAAGGCCTTTTGACCTATCTCGTCTGTGATGAGCTATTATTCTAGTACCACTGACACACACCTGGAGCACAGCTCTCCACACCCCTCCCATCCATGTACTTATCCAAACTTCTCTTCAGTGTTGCAATCAAACCCACGTATACCACTTCCCCCGCAGCTCGTTCCACACTGTCACCACTCCCTGAGTGAAGACGTTCACCCTCATGTTCCCTTTAAACATTTCACCTTTTGCCATGACACTTTGGTCCAGTTGCTGATCGTATTATCAACACAGAAGATTCTATAGATGCTGGAAATCTAAAGCAACATCCACAAAAATGCTGGAGGAACTCTTCAGGTCAGGGAGCATCGAAGGAGAGGACTAAACAGTCAGAATTTCAGACGGAGCCCTGAAGATGGGTCTCAGCCTGAAACTTTGTTAGACTCATGTTTCGAGGGTGCAAGGGGTATTGCAGAAAGATACTAACATTATCAGTGTAGAATCAATTCAAAGTTTATTGAGTGACAAAAATATGTATAATACTCATCTAGATAGATGAATACAGCTAGAGCTTTCTATACATCAGCATGTCTGTCCTTTTGTTCTGATCCATGGAGCTGGCTGCAGCCCAGCCTAGAGGGGAAACCCAAACAATCCCCCCAACACTGCCCAACCCCCACCACTGCTCATCGCTCGGGGGGGGTTTATACCTCTCAGTGAAGGGGTGTGGTTAGATGGTTACATGTTCAAGGTCATATATACTATATGGTGGTACGTGCTGAAGGTCATGTACCCATGTACTTGGTCACTATGTTGCCCTATGGTCAATCCTAGCTACACACATCAGACGATTCGCAATCTATGTCCTCGTCCTACAAAGATTGACTGTTTATCTCCCTCCATACATACTGCCTGACTTGCTGAGTTCCTCCAGCATTTTCTGGGTGTTGCTGATAGTGTTTTCAGCTTTTTTGGTAGTATAGAGTCATAGAAGAGTACAGCACAAAAGCAGGCCCTTCTGCCCATCTAGTCCATGCCAAAGAACATGTCAAGGAAGGAATCATTGAGTGAAATATACATTTCTACTGTGTAATAATTTAATGTGTGTCTGAATCTTGCAGTGGTGTAAAACCGAGCCTTTTCTCTTTGACAGGACCTCCAGGAGAAAAGGGCGAACGAGGTAGTCCTGGTATTGGGAAGCAAGGATCACCAGGTTTACCTGGACCTCCTGGTATGTGGTTTTATTCTTTTGCAAATATTTTCATTGAGGAAGGAATGCAGTTCACATAATGCAGATTTTACTGCTCCACATTGGTTGGGGAATCGAGAATTAAAATCAGATTGTTCTACCGGACTTGATTCTGGTGCCAATATCATCGAATTGCCTCTACTTTGGGAGTTTGTGTAAAATGGGTAACAGTGATTTGGCTTGCCTTCATGTGCCCTGTATGAATCTGATTCAACATCAATTAAATTTTGGAAAATTTTATTTTCAGTTTAGAGCCATTGCACAAGGAACTTTTGGCATGGTATTCCCATTTTTCCTAACGATAGTGTAGGAGCCATGTATCTATTTTCTATCTGTCTGTATTGTATTTTGTGTTGCGTGTTTTTACTATGGATAATGGAAATTTGTCATGTGGTAGAAACAAATGAGTATAGTTACGTATTCATACTTTGCGCTGCTAGTTTTAGTTTGAGAGAGACTTGGCAGGGATGTGGGCCACTAACTTTGCTTATTTCACTTGTTTCACTGATTTCAGTATTGCTAGTTTTGTTAGTTTATTATCACTACAAGATCATTCGACTTTGCTGGTCTTGTAATAAAGGATCAGGTTGGAACGTACTTTTTTCAACTTGGAACTCAGTTGTTCGGAAGTGTGTCATACAGTGCCCAGTCTCTCATTCAGTCTGTCAGCAGTTTTGTCTTGTTTTTGAAGTAACCGCTGCAGTTAGCCCTAAATTCCTATCTGAATATTTCCCACCTCATAATTAACAAAGATTCATTTTGTCAAGACCGAAACAACTCAGTGCCAGTCTTGACCATCGAGGTAGTTAAAAAAAAACTAAAGAGCTTGTTGTTTCACTGAAAACTAACTTCTCCAAAGGAGTAGAATGTTTACAAAGGAGAATGGTATTTACCTGATTTTTCTCCTTGGATGCTTTCAGCAGCTTCCCAGATAGAAACATAGAAAACCTACAACACAATACTGGCCCTTCGGCCCACAATGCTGTGCCAAACATGTACTTACTTTACAAATTACCTAGGATTACCCATAGCCCTCCATTTTTCTAAGCTCCATGTACCTATCCAGCAGTCTCTTAAAAGACCCTATCGTATCCGCCTCCACCACCATCGCCAGCAGCCCATTCCACTCACTCACCACTTTCTGCATAAAAACCTTACCCCTGACATCTCCTCTGTACCTACATCCAAGCACCTTAAAACTGTGTCCTCTCATGTTAGCCATTTCAGCCCTAGGATAAAGCCTTAGACCATGCACATGATAAATGCCTCTCATCATCTTATACACCTCTATCAGGTCACCTCTGATCCTCCATCACTCCAAGGAGAAAAGGCTAAGTTCACTCAACCTATTTTCACATGCTCCCCAATCCAGACAACATCCTTGTAACTCTCTGCACCCTTCCTATAGTTTCCACATCCTTCCTATAGTGAGGTGACCAGAATTGAGCACAGTACTCCAAGTGGGGTCTGACCAGGGTCCTATATAGCTGTAACATTACCTCTTGGCTCTTGACTCAATCCCACGGTTAATTAATGCCAATACACTGTATGACTTCTTAACCACACAGTCAACCTGCCCAGCAGTTTTGCGTATGCTATGGAATCAGATCCCAAGAGCCCTCTGATCCTCCACACTGCCAAGGGTCTTATCATTAATACTATATTCTGCCATCATATTTCACCTGCCAAAATGAACCACCTCACACTTATCTGGGTTGAAATCCATCTGCCACTTCTCAGCTCAATGTCCCGCTGTAACCTCTGACAGCCCTCCACACTATCCACAACACCCCAACCTTTGTGTCATCAGCAAATTTACTAACACATCCCTCCACTTCCTCATCCAGGTCATTTATAAAAATCACGAAGAGAAGGGGTCCCAGAACAGATCCCTGAGGCACAGCACTGGTCACCGACCTCCATGTAGAATATGACCTGTCTACAACCACTCCTTACCTTCTGTGGGCAAGCCAATTCTGGATCCACAAAGCAAGGTCCCCTTGGATCCCACGCCTTCTTACTTTCTCAATAAGCCTTGCATGGGGTACCTTAGCTAATGCCTTGCTGAAATCCATATACACTGCATCTACAGCACTACCTTCAATGTGTTTATTCACATCCTCAAAAAATTCAATCAGGCTCGTAAGGCATGACCTGCCTTTGACAAAGCCATGCTGACTATTCCTAATCATGATATGCCTCTCCAAATGTTCCTAAACCCTGCCTCTCAGGATCTTCTCCATCAACTTACCAACCACTGAAGTAAGACTCACTGGTCTATACTTTTCAGGGCTATCTCTATTCCTTTTCCTGAATAAGGGAACTACATCTGCAAACCTCCAATCCTCCAGAAACTTTCCTGTCCCCATTGATGATGCAAAGATCATTGCCAGAGGCTCAGCAATCTCCTCCCTCACCTCCCACAGTAGCCTGGGTTACATCTCATCCGGTCCTGGTGACTTATCCAACGTGATGCTTTCCAAAAGCTCCAGCACATCATCTTTCTTAATGTCTATATGCTCAAACTTTTCAGTCCGCTGTAAGTCATCCCTACAATTGCCAAGGTCCTTTTCTGTAGTGAATATTGAAGCAAGAATTCATTGAGTACCTCTGCTATCTCCTCGGGTTCCGTACACATTTCTCCACTGTCACACTCGGTATGTCCTATTCTCTCACATCTTATCCTCTTGCTCTTCACATACTTGTAGAATGCCTTGGGGTTTTCCTTAATCCTGTCCACCAAGGCCTTCTCATGGTCCCTTCTGGCTCTCCTCGTTTCATTCTTAAGTTCCTTCCTGCTAGCCTTATAATTTTCTAGAACTCTATCATTACCTAGTTTTTTGAACCTTTCGCAAGCTTTTCTTTTCTTCTTGACTAGATTTTTAACAGCCTTTGTACACCATAGTTCCTGTACCCTACCATCTCATTGGAACATACCTATGCAGAACACCATACAAATCTCCCCTGAACATTTGCCACATTTCTGCCGTACATTTCCCTGAGAACATCTGCTCTCAATTTGTACCTCCAAGTTCCTGCCTGGTGGCTTCATATCTCCCCTTACTCCAATTAAATGTTTTCCTAACTTGTCTGCTCCCATCCCTCTCGAATGCTATGGTAAAGGAGATAGAATTGTGATCACTATCTCCAAAATGCTCTCCCACTGAGAGACCTGACACCTGACCAGGTTCATTTCCCAATACCAGATCAAGTACAGCCTCTCCTCTTGTAGGCTTATCTACATATTGTGTCAGGAATCCTTCCTGAGCACACCTAACAAACTCCATCCCATCTAAACCCTTTGCTCTAGGGAGATGCTAATCAATATCGGGGAAATTGAAATCTCCCAGCACAACAACCCTGTTATTCTTGCACTATTCCAGAATTTCTCTCCCTATCTGTTCTTCGATGTCCCTGTTACTATTGGGTGGTCTATAAAAAAACACTCAGTAGAATGATTGACCCCTTCCTGTTTCTAACTTCTACCCACAGAGACTCAGTAGACAACCCCTCCATGACTTCCTCCTTTTCTGCAGCTGTGACACTATCTCTGATCAGTGCCACGCCCCCACCTCTTTTGCCTCCCTCCCCGTCCTTTCTGAAACATCTAAGACTGGTACTCTAAGTAGCCATTTCTGCCCCTGAGCCATCCAAGTCTCTGTAATGGCCACAACATCACAGCTCCAAGTACTGATCCACGCTCTAGGCTCATCTGCTGGTTCATGATACTCCTTGCATCAAAATAGACACATCTCAAACCATCAGTCTGAGCGCAACCCTTCTCTATCACCTGCCTATCCTTCCCCTCATACAAATGTTTAATTCCACTGACCCTCCAATCCCCTGTCAATCTGTTCTTCATAAAACTTCACCTGCGCAACGTTCCTTGTGGGAAGGAAGGATTGTGCACTGATGAGCAACAATTCATAAGACCACAAGACATAGGAGCAAAAGTAGGCATTTGGCCCATTAAGTCTGCTCCACTGTTCCATCATGACTGATTTATTATCCTTCTCAACCCCATTCTCCTGCCTTCCCTCATAACCTCTGACACCCTGACTAATCAAGAACCTCGGATTTGGACTATATTTTTTGTGTGACAGTGTTTTACTGATACATTAAGTGTGCTTGCTATCTTACATGTGGTCTGCATGTGACTGTTGTAGTATGATTTACACCTTGGCCCCAGAGTAATGCTATTTCATCTGGCTGTATTCATGGGTATTCATATATGGTTGAATGACAATTAAATTTGAAATATGAAATGTGAACTTATCAACCTCACCTTTAATAAACCCAATGACTTGTTCTCGACAGCTGAGGAGGATTCATATTCCATGAGAGTATTCCTCCTCATTTCTGTTCTGAAGGGACACCCTTCTATTCTTAGGCTGCGTTCTCTGATCCTAGATTCCTCCACTGTAAGAAATATCTTCTCAGTCTCTACTCTATCTAGACCTTTCAATATTTGATAGGTTTCAATGAGATCACCCCTCAATACAGCAATGAAGCACACTGTGAATTCGGAGTTCTAATTCTCTTGGTCAGACCATAAGATACAGGAGCTGAAATAGGCCATTTGGTGCATGGAGTCTGATCCGCCATTTCATCATGGCTGATCCAATTTCCCCCTCAGACCCAATCTCCTGCCTTCCACCCTGTGTCCCTTCATCCCTTAACCAATCAAGAATCTATCAACGTCTGCCTTAAATGTACCCAATGCCTTTGCCCTCCACAGCCACCTGTGGCAACAAATTGCACAGATTCACCACTCTCTGGCTAAAGAAATTCCTCCTCATTTCCATTCTAAAAACACCCCCCTCTCTACCGAGGCTGGTCCCTCTGGTCTTAGACTCTCACACCATAGGAAACATCCTCTCCACATCCACTCTATCAAGGCCTTTCAACACTCAATAGGTTTCAATGAGATCACCCCCTTAATCCTCTGAATTCCATTGAGTAGAGGCTCAGAGCCATCAAACTCTCCTCATATGACAAGCCTTTCAATCCTGGAGTTATTCTTTGTGATGAGAACACAAGATCTATAATCCATATGGCTTGCTCAGTCTTCAGCAGGAAGAAGTTGAGTTATTCATTAAGTTATCCATGAGTCCAACACAAATATTACATCACCCCTTTTGACTCTTGGATGGCAGCAGTAGCAGCTTGGTGTACTTATTTAAATTGGCCCATCAACTAAAGTATCAGAATTGGGTTTAATGTCACTGGCATATGTCAAGAAATTTGTTGTTTTGTGGCAGCCATACATTACAATACATAATAATAAAAACTATACATTAAAACAAGTATATATAAAAAAGAAAATTAAATTAAATAAGTCGTGCAACGAGAGGGAAAATACTGAACTGGTGTTCAAGATTCAAGAATCAAAAATCTTTATTGTCATTCTAACCTACATCAGCTCTGCAGGGCAGAATGAGACAGCGTTCCTCAGGAGCAGTGCAATCATAACATTAACAAACGCAACACTAAATAATAAACATAACAATAAATAGTAAAACACAACAGCCACATGTCAGTTAAAATCAAGTTATAAGTGTCCAGTGCAAGTTAAAAGTGTCCAAAGCAGAGTCAGGTAGAGCAGCTATTTAGCAGTCTGACTGCCTGTGGGAGGAAGCCGTTTAGTAGCCTTGTGGTTTTAGTTTTGATGCTCCTGTAATGTTTGCCTGATGGCAGAAGAGCAAACAGTTCACGGAGAGGGTGTGAGGGGTCTTTAATGATGTACCGTGTCTTCTGGAGGCATCGACTCTGAAAGAGGTCTTGGACAGAAGGTAGGGAGACCCCAATAACCTTCTCTGCTCCCCTAACCACCCTCTGCAAGGCTTTTTTTGTGGACAGCACTGCAGCTGGTTTGTAGGTTCATTGTCCATTCAGAAACGTTCCTGAGATGTTGATGGTGTGCTCTCAGGCCACACTTGCCTACCACCAGAGAGCTGGCTTAAGAGGCAGAAGAGGGCAGGTTTGTTTCTGGCTGAGCAGGAAGGACAGATTTCGGGGTACTGACTAAACCCACTGAAAGCGGCAAGGGGTGACAGGGAGACGTCCCTGCCACCAGGAGATGTAGCGGGGCTAAGGGGGGGAAACATCAATGACTGATGCTCCCTGACTGACGACCCTGCAGCGGACTTAAGGGCACTGTTGGAGGTGCAGCAAGCAGCAATGCCAAGCAGGAAACAACATCTTCCTGTAAGTCTCTCTTGCCGTTCAGCTCAGCGCTAACTACCCTGAATGGTCAAAAAAAAATTGTTACAGAAACAGCAATGAAGACTCCTTCGGGCCATAGTGCACACTTTAATTTGCTTGCACCTTCCAGCTATTAAGAGATTTCGGTTTGGCAGGTATTAATTAGTAGCACCAAGCTTCCATGCCCAGGGAGAACAATTTGATCATTAAGTGGGAGTCATTTGATCTCAAGAAAGGAAGAAAAGCAAACAATGAGTCACCTTAAAACCGGTGTTAACAAAAATCACTTTTCTTTTCAGAAGCAATGCCGTAGGGGGAGTCCCCATGGGGGGTCGGGGGAAGGTTTGCTAATTTTGTGGTTTCATTTGAAACACGTGTGGAAAGTGACAGAAGACAGTTCTTGAATTACATGGAGACAGTCTAGACACTAAAAGTAACAGCTGCCAAACAGTTCTGGGGTTAGATATGAGTTTTTCAAGTTAGTGAACAAAAGAGGAAGAGAAAATATTGCAAACCACTGCAGTTTCAATGCACACGACCATAGATTTCGTTTGCTGTTCTGGATTTGACATTACCCTTTACGGCAAAAGTTTAAGAGAATGATGATTTGCTTTAACAGGTTAAAATAAGATCATTATTGTTAGTGGCTCTTGTATTCTATCCAGTGCTTAATCAGGAATATTACAGGTTACGTGTGAGTTTGCGACCTGTACATAAGTACTCAATTAATAACATTACAGTGCTATATTAAGAAGTGAGTTATTCTGTATAGTACTGCACAAAAGTCCTAGGTGCATATGTATAGCTAGGGTTCCTAAGTCCTTTGCACAGTACTGTATTTGCCAACGTGGAACAGAGAGCAGATTTGTAAATCTGGCGGGAGCAAAGGATGTTAGGAATGGCGAGGGTGTGTGGGACAGGTGGCGGAGAAGGAGTGCAAGGGGTGAGGGATAGATGCACTCAGCCCTGAGACACCAGGCAAAATCATTTGATTTGAAACCATTGATTTATTGATCATTGCCAAATGCCTCTCTGGTGCTCCCCGCTCCCCTCCCCTTTTCCTAACCATGATTTCCCTCTCCCTGTCCCCTTCCCACTCTCAGTCCACAATAGAGACCCAGATCAGAATCAGGTTTATCAACGCTCCCATACATCATGAAATTTGTTTGTTTTGCACAGCAGTACAGTGCAATGCATAAAATTGCTATAGTTCTGTGCAAAGGTCTTAGGCACCCTAGCATTCATATGTTTCTGAGTGTGTGACAGTGGATAGAGTAAGGCGTGTCTGAGGACAGGCATACAACAATCTTTCCTCCTGTGCAGTGTCCAGCAGTCTCTCAAAATCCAGGTTCTTATAGAGGGAAAGGCAACATGGGTGTGGTGTACTTGCAGAGCTATTAAGGGGCGAGTTAAAACAGCGATCAAATGAAATCGGAATTTAAAAAATCACAATCGTAATCAGTTTTACTATCACCGATAAATGTTGTGAAATCTGTTTATCTTTTGCAGCAGTAGTTCAGTGCAAGACTAAAAAGAAATGTCTTTAAGTTACAAATATGAATAGCAGAAAAGATGAATAAATATTGTTCCCAGGTTCATGGCAGTTCAGAAATCTATAGCAGTGGGGAAGAAGCAGTTCTTAAAACATTGAGTGTGGGTCTTCAGGCTCTTGTACCTCTTCCTTGATGGTAGAAGCACAAATAGGGCATGTCTTGGATGCTGATGGACGCCACCTTCTAAGGAACTGCCTCTTGAGGATGTCCTCAGTGGCAGGGAGGATTATGCCTCTGACTGAACCAGTTGAGTCGACAACCCACTGCAGCCTTTTGCGAACCTGTGCACTGGAATTAATATTAATACGTAATTTCTTTATCTTCACTTTACAGGCCCGCCAGGGGAATCAAGGACTGGCCCAGCAGGAGCCCCAGGTCCAAGGGGACCACTAGGGCCACCTGGTCGTCAAGGACATTATGGGAGCCGAGGTCCAGTTGGCCCTCCTGGTTACTGCGATACCTCAATGTGTGCAGGCATACCTTACAACGGATATCCAAGTAGGTTATACTTTCCAGAATCAATTGTGCAGTTTACTGAGTTTTAACATCATATAACTGACATATTTTAAACATCTGCTAAAGTGATAAATCCCTGCTGTTGTGGTACATTTAGACCTTTTTAACTGCTTTTATAATTATATTATAAACAATTTTAAAATATATCTTTTATATTAAAATAATTTTAACATAGTAATTAACATGATTTAAATGAAGGTGCTAAAAACTAATCAGCTGCTTGTGTAGCTTGTAAACTAACCATTCAGTTGACAAATTAACGTTTACCTTCTGTCTTGTACTTTGCAATGTATTTAATGTTAGTTGGTCAGAACGTACAAATATCCATTGCAAAGTGCTATAAGATCAATAACAATTTTTTAAACATAAGAAATGACTGAACTATTTTCTAAATACTCCATTTCTGAGTTTAAACAGATGACTAAACCAATAAGTAAATGAAGCAACACATACCGTAAGTTACTTTTATACCAGGGTTGATTATACGGCCTGAGGGAGAATGCAGACCACAGTGAGGGTTGCCATGGTGACATGGTAGCCTCACGGTTAGCACATCACTTTACAGCACCAGTGACATGGGTTGGATTCCCACCGCTGCCTGTAAGGAGTTTGTATATTCTCCCTGTGACCACGTAGGTTTTAAAATTGATTATGGCTCTCAGATTGCTTGAGGGCGAATAGTGGAGGAATAAAAATCAAAATGCCCAGCTGAATATACTGTTTTCTTTTGATAAGGAAATGTGTGGTTAAGTCAGTATTATTCAGTTGAAAGTATAGACTAGCTACTGGTATGTCTATATCTAGTAATATTAATAAATGTTAGTGCAATGTACTGTAGCTTGGATTATTATTGGGCCCTTTGTTGGTCGGTGCTGACCATGGAGGCTGCGTCCCAATTCTCGACGCGGACTGGCATTGTAAATTGTCCTGTGATTATGCTAGGATTAAATCAGGAGATTGCTGGGTGGCATAGTTTGAAGAGCCTATTCCACGCCTATTCTCAATAAATAAATAAATGTGATACACAAGCCAGGGCACTGTAATATGGAGTGCAAACTGTTGCCCACACAACAGGCTCCCCTCTCCATGCAGATGATCAATCCAATGGAGTAGCAGAGACTGTTACAGTTTGGCACCAGCAGTGTCACGGGAGTTGTCAGTCAGCGTTGAACTCAATGTAGGACTGCCTCAGGGACTCCAGCTCCGGATTTTCCCTTGGAGTTTACCCTCGAAGCCTTCCCCATGAGTGAGTATAGCCGCTAGGCAGTGGAGATTTGAGATCAGAGTTTTCCTTCTTCTGGATGCACTGCCTAACACAGCTGATGTGTCCCACCTGCCTGAGGCGACTGGTTTTAAGGCGCCAGTAATCTGCGTTTGCCCCTTCTGCTGTCAGTAGAAAGGGTTCTGCCAGGCTTAGTAGTTAGACACACATAAAGGCCAAGAGTTGGACTTGGCCGTTAGAGGACATTTGAGATGCACTCCATTGGGAGTTATCCCCACTACCACCGCTGGCTGTAACAACTTTAAGTAGTTATACCTTGGATACATTCACACAACTATAGTAAATGTACTTCAAATTTACATTTATCATAATTCAGTAACCATGGCGATATAAAATGGACGGTTATGTAGCAGGGAAGGGTTAAAAGGTCAGCACAACGTTGTGTGCCAAAGGGTCTAAACTGGTCTGTACTGGTCTGTTTGGTGAAATGATTATCACATGTCCATAATCAAATATGTTGGTATTCTAGGGCAAGTTGATATTAAGACAGAGGAGATGTTGTTGGGTCCGGTGAAGAGCATCAAGGCCCCTGATGGGACCCAGGTTAGAGAGAGAAGAAAGAGATTTCTGAGGCCCTGACTGAGATGTTTGCATCCTCTTTAGTGACAGGCAAGACTCATTGGTCTGCAGAATAGCCAATGTTGTTCCTCTGTTTAAAAGGAGCAGTATATTGTAGATTGATCAGGAAATTATAGGCCAGTGGGACTCAGTTCAGTGGTGGAGGAATTATTGGAGAAACCTCTTAGAGACAGGATTTACTCACATCTGGAGAAGCATTGACTTATTGTGGATAATCAACATGTTTGTTTGCGGGGGAATCACATCGTCAAAACCTGATATTTTTGAGCAGGTAACAAAGATAATGAACTAAGGCAGGTAGTAGATGATGCTTATATAGACTGTAGTAAACATTTTCACAAGGTCGCTCAAACTAGGATGATTCAGAAGATTAAGGTACTTGGAATCCATGGTGACTTGGTAGATTGGATCAAACTGGCTTGGCCAGGGAAGACAGAATATAGTAGTGCAGGGATCTTACTCTGACTGAGGGACTGAGGTGTATCTGTACCATTCAGTAAGGATTGATGCTCTGTTATTTTATATGTATAATTAAGCAGTTGCCCCAATTAGCCAAATTTTCAAAAAGGTAGAAAAAAGACCATTTAGCTGAGTAACAGATTACGTATTTAAATGAAATAGTGAAAGGAAATACAGAACAAATGAGAACACTACCAATACTACTACAGTACTACAAGACTGTGTATTAGTTCCTAATAGTTATCGATGAGGAATTCGTCCAGTGTACACTGGTGCATTCTTATGATTGACTGTAAATGAAGAAAGTCAGCACAGGCACCTAGGGTAGATATTGGATTGCCTTCATACAATGCTATCAACAAATGAGAAAGCCATGGCGAGAAGGATTAAAGGAAACCCCAAGGCATTCTACAAGAATGTGAAGAGCAAGAGGATAAGACATGAAAGAATAGGACCAGTCAAGTGTGACAGTGGAAAAGTGTGTATGGAACCGGAGGAGGTAGCAGAGGTACTTAATGAATACTCTGCTGCAGTATTCACTATACTAAAAGGATCTTGGCGATTGTAGGGGTAACTTACAGCGGATTGAAAAGCTTGAAAATATAGACATTAAGAAAGAGGGTGTGCTGCAGCTTTTGGAAGGCATCAAGTTGGATAAGTCTCTGCGACTGGACGAGATGTACCACAGGCTACTGTGGGAGGCGAGGAAGGAGATTGCTGAGCCTCTGGCAATGATCTTTGCATCATCAATGGGGTCGGGAGAGGTTCCAGAGGATTGGAGGGTTGCAGATGTTGTTCCCTTTTTCTAGAAGGGGAGTAGGGATAGCCCAGGAAATTATAAACCAGTGAGTCTTACTTCAGTGGTTGGTAAGTTGATGGAAAAGATCCTGAAAGGCAGGATTTATGAATGTTTGGAGAGGCATAATATGATTAGGAATAGTCAGCATGGCTTTGTCAAAGGCAGGTCGTGCCTTACAAGCCTGATTGAATTTTTTTTGAGGATGTGACTAAACAACATTGATGAAGGTAGAGCCGTAGATGTAGTGTATATGGATTTCAGCAAGGCATTTGATAAGGTACCCCATGCAAGGCTTATAGAGAAAGTAAGGCATGGGATCCAAGGGGACATTGCTTTGTAGATCCAGAATTGGCTTGCCCACAGAAGTGGTTGTAGACGGGTCATATTCTGCATGGAGGATGGTGACCAGTGGTGTGCCTCAGGTATCTGTGCTGGGACCCCTTCTCTTTGTGATTTTTATAAATGACCTGAATGACGGGTTAGTAAGTTTGCTGATGACACAAAGGTTGGAGGTGTTGTGGATAGTGTGGAGGGCTGTCAGAGGTTACATCGGGACATTGATAGAATGCAAAACTGAGCTGAGAAGTTCAACCCAATTAAGTGTGAAGTGGTACATTTTGGTAGGTCAAATATGATGGCAGAATATAGTATTAATGGTAAAACTCTTGGCGGTGTGGAGGATCAGAGGGATCTTGGGGTCCGAGTCCATAGGACACTCAAAGCTGCTACGCAGGTTGACTCTGTGGTTAAGAAGACAATTGTGGAATTGAGTTTTAGCCAAGAGGTAATGTTGCAGCTATATAGGACCTTGGTCAGACCCCACTCGGAGTACTGTGCTTATTTCTGGTCACCTCACTACAGGAAAGATGTGGAAACTATCGAAAAGGTGCAGAGGAGATTTACAAGGATGGTACCTGGATTGGGGAGCATGCCTTATGAGAATAGGTTTACTGAACTTGGCCTTTTTCTCCTTGAAGCGACAGAGGATGAGAGGTGACCTGGTAGAGGTGTATAAGATGATGAGAGGCATTGATCGTGTGGATAGTCAGAGGCTTTTTCCCAGGGCTGAAATGGCTAACGTGAGAGGGCACAGTTTTAAGGTGCTTGGAAGTAGGTACAGAGGAGATGTCAGGGTTAAGTTTTTTTATGCAGAGAGTGGTGAGTGCGTGGAATGGGTTGCCGGCAATGCTGGTGGAGGCAGATATGATAGGGTCTTTTAAGAGGCTACTGGGTAGGTACATGGAGCTTAGAAAAATGGAGGGCTATGTGTAACCCCAGGTAATTTCTAAAGTAAGTACGTGTTCAGCACAGCATTGTGGGCTGAAGGGCCTGTATTGTGCTGTAGGTTTTCTATATTTCTATGTTTATAATTGCATCCTCCAAATTTTTATTTTCATTTTGAGATTCAAAATGATTATCGATACCTTCAAATTCCTCATAGTGCCTAACTTGTCGAAGGTGTGAAATTGTTTAATTTTCACTTCTGGCTGCTTTGTGCATCTCCAAGCCTGAATGCTTGAAACTGCAGTGAGCAAAACAGTTCTGAATTGTCTTCATGCTTATTTCTTGCCACCTGTCAGTGACAAAAATCACTGATCTTTGAACAGAAATGCACACGAATGGCACTATTTAAAAACTGTTAGGTCTAAGCATGGTGAAGTGTCTAACAGCCACACAAGTGCACATGTCTGAAGCCAGTTAGAAGTTGTTCGGTCGCAGTCCACTCTTCTAATTAAGAGACATAATGTCCCAAATAAACAAAGGAAATCCCAGCTATTTTTTTGATTAATTTTTGTTCTTTAAGAATTATCCCAAATAAGCTGTTGCCATAACGAAGTGATGGCCCAATTAACCGGAATCGATTGTATATTCCTTTGTACCTCTCCAATGACACAAAGGGCTGTGCTACAAGAGTGTCATGGCAAAGAATTCTACACTAGAAATTCAATCACATTATTGTGGGCTTTTACTTTAGAGTATGTGACTGAAAGATGATTAGTATAAAAAGTGACGTCATTCATTTCAGGATCATATCAGGTCAGTCTCGAAACTGAACCAGGCACTTCCTGGAGTGATTCAGTCTGTAGCTCCATTCATGATTTCCAGAGCACTTTTGCAAGCAATGATCTCATTGTGAATGCAGTGCACCTTTTTGGGAACACCATGTACAAAACTGGAGCAAGGTGTTGGTAGAAACTATTGTTGAGTATTTCCAGGTCAATCAGGATGAAGCAATGCACTACCGAATCGAGGGTTGTGTATGAGAAGTCTCATCAGGGCTAAAGTAATTCAGTGCCAACCCTGACTACCAAGGCAGTAAGAACTAAAGAGCTTGTTGTTTCGTTGTAAACTAAATACTCCAGAGGAGTAAAATGTTTACAAAGGAGAATGGTTGATTTTGCTCCTTGGTTGCTTGCAGTGGCATCACAGATTTTTAATTCCACTGACCCACCAATCTCCTCTCGACCTGTTCTGCATAAGAGTTCACCTACAGAACATTCCTTGTGTGAAAAAAGGTGTCAGTCAGCTACTGATGAGCAACAATTCATAAGACCATAAGACATAGAAGCAGAAATTAGGCTATTTGGCCCATTGAGTCTGTTCCCCCATTCCATAATGGCTGATTTATTAACTAAACCCTATTGTCCTGTCTTCTCAAAGTAACCTTTAGTGACCTTACTAATCAAGAACTTATCAACCTCCCTCTGAATATACTTAATGACATGACATCCACAATCGTCTACGACAATGAATTCAGTAGATTCAACACCCTCTGCTAAAGAAATTCCTTCTCTTCTGTGGTCTAAAGGGAAAGCTTTGTATTCTGAGGCTGTGCCCTCTGGTGCTAGACTCTCCCACTGTAGGAGACACGCTCTCCACTTCTACTTTCTCATTAAGGTCTTAGTAATTCCTTTGATTCTTCAGGCTGCACCCACTCCTTCCCTACTTGACTTACCCCCAACCCTTACTATCTTGTCCCAAGGCTCTGGTCCTTAACATACTGAATCCTGATCCAGTGACCACCCAGATACAACAATGCTTTCAATCCTCCAATCCACTGACTGCCCTCCGCACCCCTCGGTAGCCACATAAAACCCATGCCTCACTTAGGCAATGTCCTGACTACTGATCTGATTTTCAAACTGCTGCACAGTGACACACCTTACCGCTGCCCTGTTTAGCCACCTGAAAAGGTCTCCTGGTAACATTCTTTGTGCCAGAAATCCCTCCTGGTCTCTGCGCTGCCACAACTTGCATCAAAGATACTCCCACAAACTTCAGTTACCTATCTTATCTGCTAACTTGTGGTTACTCATTAATCCTCACTCCCTTCCCATTCCTGGATGGGGTCTTATTCTGAGAGGCACTTTTTCAAATCCAGCCTTTTGGCAGCATTCAGGATCTTTACATTTGTAGTTTGCATCAAGAATGAAATAGTTTCAGAAACAATCATCGCGTTTCAGGTAAGCTAGAAGCTTTAGTAATCTAAATCTTATAAATTACTTGCAGAGCTTTATTTAGATTTTTATACCGCCCAGGTAATCTCCATTCCTCATTATGAAGTTCGGGAACTAGAGTATTGGGACATTTGGGACCGGTAATCTCCTTTCACAATATGAAGTTTGGAAACTAGAATATTGGGACATTTATGGTCATTTCAAAAATGAACAGAATCATTATTCCTCTGGTAACCAGCCTGGGAAGTCAAATGATTTAGTGTTGACAATTCTGCCCTAAATAAGCCATGATGGATAGTTTATGGCCAGGTTAATGAACAAGGCTGGGGTATCCCATGAACAACACACTAAATGCTGGAGGGTAACCCTTCTTCTGTAAGGATGAACTGAAAGAGGAATTCCATCTTCATGGATTGGTGTGGGAGGGGCTTGCTGTGGTTTGTCCAGCACAGGGGTTACCAGCCTGGGGTCCACAGACTCCTTGCTTAATGGTATTGGTCCATGGCATAAAAAAAGGTTGTGAACCCCTGTCTAGCACCTTAGTGACTCTCCTATTGGACAAGTTGTGACTTACTCTAACGTGGACCCGGCAGACTATGTTTATCAGTGTATGTGCTTAACTGCTGAAAGGCAGGGCTAACGCAAAGGAGGATACCTACCTCAACTTTGAAAAACCTTTTGACTTTTACCCAAGAGAAAGGCAAACTGGCCCTCATGCGTGACTTCAAAGCCAAGGACAAAAAAAGATGTAATCTCTGGAAAGAGATGACTGGCAAGATGGGAATAGGGGAAGTGAACTCCAACAGGTCTCTTCCTGCTGATAAAATGCTTGGAGCATGTTCTTGTTACAGATATCATCTTTCGTGACCCAAGGAACAGATAGTTGATGAAAATAATATGTAAAATCTAGCAACTTCCTAATAACCTGCAATACATTGCAGACTCGTATGCACGCCATAACAAAAATATCTACTGCCCAAACACACAAGACGCCAACTCTGTTGAAAAACAGGAACAGAAAATGAGTCAATAAGAGTGAAAGGCGCACTTCAAGCTGCTGGACATGAGTGTCCTTGAGTCTGTTCGATAACAAACACTAGCCACATTCCCAAAACAGACCAGCAAAACATGATTGAAGTAAGGTGCCAACAGAAATAGAGGGTCTTGGGAGTAGATGGTATTCCTTGAAGTTCTAAAACATGAGAGATGGGAAGTGGCATTATTTTACAACCTATTCTCCCATGAGGAGGATATATCAGAGGGCCTCATAAATGTCAGAATCATTACTGCCTTCAAGAAAAGGGACCAATCCAAATGAAGTATCTGCAGAGTAGTCTCTTTGCTGTCTGCCACTGGTTCCTCTCAACCATCTCTTCATGCTGGCCAGAGAGATGATCCCCAAAGCATCCTGGTCACTGTAAGGAAGATGTTGAGGCTTTGGAGAAGGTGCAGAAGAGGTTCACCAGGAGGCTGCTTGGATTGCAGGCTACTAAGTACAATGAGAGGTTGCATAAGCTTGGATTGTTTGACGTGAAAGGGAAGACTGGTTGCTCAGGTTGGCTGCTTATTTTTAGAGTTGTTCACAGAGCCTGAAGATTATTGCGAACATTCATCACCAGTTGAGGTGCCATTATCAGTGGAGTGTGGTTTCTGCAGAGAGCTTGTGTTTATATTGGATGAGTCAGACCAACATAAACATGAGCTCTTTGCAGAAACAACACTCAATTTGTGCACTGATGATATCACCTCAGCTGGTGATGAAACACCTGAGATCTAACTTCCAAGCTCAGTGAACAACCATACGAACTTGGACTGTTTTTACTGAAGTGCCAGAGGCTATGGTGACAATGTGATAGAAGTATATAAAATTGCGAGACGGGTTGAAATGTCAAGAATGAGGGCCCATCGTTTTAAGAATACACTGAACCAGACATGAAGGTGCATGCACAGACAGGGAATGGAAGGATACAGGCAGATCTGATTCTGAAGATCTGAGAATTGAGCCTGGGGAGTTGTAATATGCCTAATCAAATGATGTGGCGATGCTCCTCAAGGTCATGGTAGGTTTCATTATAAAAATGAGAGGTCCAAGCCATAAAGTGGGAATGGATGGAAAATTAAAATACCAAGCATCTCGTTCTAGCCATCAGGGATTTCAACATGGGGTCCATGGACCCCTTGCTTAATGGTATTGATCCATGGCATAAAAAAAGGTTGGGAACCCCTTTCGTAGAGAAAGTCTGTCCAGTCTGTAACATAACTGGCCAGTCTTGCTGAAAGGACATTAACCAACTTTAACAGTGTTGTTGTCTGACCTGCTGAGTACATGCAATATTCTCTTTGGTTTCAAATTTCTAACAACTGCAGTGTTTTGCACCTCAAAGATTAAACATTTATTTTCTATTATCTTCCATTCTCATTCATTTTCTATTTTTATTGCTTCCTATACTTGCTCTCAGCTGGCACCATCACCTGCTCTCCTCCCATTACTTTTGTCCTCTGCAGTGTTTTTATTTTCCTGTAACTTAAGACAACTTGATTTCTAACTTTTCCAAATTCTGTTGGTCTTAAGTACCCCATCAAACCAAAGCATCCTCCTCTTCTACACGTGCATCACCTTACTTCTGACAACACCCACAAAATGCTGGAGGAACTCAGAAGGTCAGTCAACATCTATGGCAATGAATAAAGTTGACGTTTTTGGCTGAGATCCTTTATCAGGACTGGTTATTCATCTCCATAGACGCTGCCTGAGCTGCTGAGTTCCTCCAGCATTTTGTGTGTGCTGTTTTGGATTTCCAGCAACTACACAATCTTTTCTGTTCTTATTTCCAACAGTTTGTTTTTATTTCTGATTTTTCACATCCCGTATTTGTTTTTGATTGCTCCCAAATTAGTAAAGATTTAATTGTAATGTTAAAATTCTTTTAACCAAAGCCTCAATTAAATATTTTCAGAAATGCAGATTTCATATTCCTTAACCAGAAATAATTCTAACCTTACTAAATTTAATGAAATATAAATACTGGTTTAAACTGAGCCTAACTTAAATTCATTTAAACAATAATTTATTATTTTTAGCAAATTAGAGGGAGGACCAACAAGAGATCACACCACAGCAACTTAACAAGTTAATCTGTATTGCTTCTTTGAGCTAATAAAATGCTCATTACACCAAATCTGATATGTATTTAACTTTATGATTAGGACAGGAGTGGCTTTCTAAAGTAAATGCTTGGCATCTCCACCCCCACCCGCTTTGGTATACAAGTGCATTATTAAGTAACATAAATTGTGCTTTCGGTGAAATCAATATATTTCATTCTTGACTCCCCTTGCCCCAATGCCCCTATCCAATGAATATAAGGTGTATCTGTACCAGTCTTTTTTTCCCCATTTACAGTAATCCCCATTGCCCACATTACATTCATATCCTTTTAGATCCTAGCCACCTGACATCACCTATCACATTCTGTCTACCCTCTTTCTCTTTTTCCTCCACCCCCCCCACCATCTTTTTATTCTGGCGTCTTCCTCCTGTCCTGTCCTGATGAAGGGGCTTGTCCTGAAACATGAACTGTTTATTCATTTCCATAGATACCGCCTGTCCTGCTGAACTTTTTGTGTGTGTTCCTTCTGTAACTGCCTTTTTAAGTGTCGGTCTAAATCAGGAGTTCCCAACTTCTGCTCTATGGACCCCTTGGTTAATGGTAAAACTCCATGGCATAATAAAAGGTTGGGAATGCCTGATCTAAATGACAAACATGAGAAAGCCTGCAGAGGCTGGAAATCCAGGGCAACACGCACAAAAGCTGGAGAAACTCAGCAGGTCAGGCAGCATCTATGAAAAAGAATAAACATTCGACATTTTGGGCTGAGACCCTTCTTCAGGACCAAGGAGGAAGGGGGAAGAAGCCCGACTAAAAAGGTAGGGGGAGGGGAAGGAGGCTAGCTGGAAGGTGATAGGTGAAGCCAGGTGGGTGAGAAAGGTCAAGGGCCGGAGAAGAAAGAATCTGATAGGACCAAAGAGTGGACGATAGGAGCAAAGGAAGGAGGAGGGAACCCAAGGGGAAGTGATAGGCAGGTAAGAAGAGGTGAAAGGTTAGAGTAGGAATAGAGAAAGGGGGTTGGAACTTGATCTAAATGGTCCTTATTACTTCCTCTGACGTGTTCCAGATCAACCACAAATTGTGTGTGGGGGTGGGGGGGGGAGAAGAAACACCTTTTCTCTCAGAATCTCCTTAAATCTCACAATAAACCAAGGGGCTCTTGTTTTAGATGCACCCATTCTGAGAGAAAAAAGGAATTTTGGCTGTCCACCTTTTATCTGCCGCTCATAAATTTACTTACCACACAATGCCCCACCTGTTGAGGTCTCCTTTTGTCCTTCTGATTTCTTCCTAATGTCCACCATCTTTCCTCATCAAGAGAATCTCATGGTTGTATTTGCCTATCAATGTCATATAGAAACATAGAAAGCCTACAGCACATTACAGGCCCTTCGGCCCACAATGCTGTGCTGAACATGTACTTACTTTAGAAATTACCTAGTGTTACCCACAGCCCTGTTTTTCTAAGCTCCATCTACCTATCCAGGAGTCTCTTAAATGACCCTATCGTATCCACCTCCACCACCGTTGCCGGCAGCCCATTCCACGCACTCACCACTCTCTGTGTAAAAAAACATCTCCTCTGTACCTACTTCCAAGCTCTTTAAAACTTTTTCCCAGGTCAATAACGTTTGCTTACCAAAGTTCCCTAAACTTGCACCCTTACCAGAACATGGTGGCCCTGAATTTTTGCTATCTCTTTTTAATATTAGGAGTCAAAGTTAGCCTTTCCCCATACAGTTTGGAAACTATGCTCCCTAATTCTAGATTCCCTGATGAAGTGAAGCATCAGCGATTGATAGAGTTATAAAGTTAGCCAGCACAGAAACAGGCTTTTCAGCTCAATAGATCCCTACTGACCTTTGTGTACATCTTCGCTAATCCCATTTGCTTGTGCAAGTTACATATCCTTCTATGCCTCTCTCTTATTTACCCAAGTATCTGTATAGATGCGTCTGAAATGCTGTACTACATCAACTTCCAACAGCAGGTTTCAGATTTAGAATCATAGAAAAGTACAGCTCTGAAACAGGCCCTTTGGCCCATCTAGCCTGTGCCTACTCTATTGACCTGCACCCAGACCAGAGACCTCCTTAAACCTACTATCCATGTACCTATCCAAACTTCTTTCAAACATTGAAATTGTGCTCACATGCACCACTTGTGCTGTCAGCTCGTTCCAGCCGCATCCACTTACCAGCAGCCCCACTACGATTCAATAAGGTCACCTCTCTTTTTCCCAAGCTCCAACGATAATGGGTTTCAGCTATCTTGTTCCTTTAAGTCAATGATAGAAAGTGAAAATAGGTGACAACTTAATATCTTCCCATCATCAACTCAGTGCAGTACTTTCTCATTGCTACCTTACTCCTACTGACCATGTGCTCCTCCCCTGCAAGTTCCATGGGTACAAAGTTTCCCTCACCGCAAAATATTTGTATACAGAGCGTCTCCTCCCCTGCTAATTCTATGCATAAAGGACTTCCTTACACTACTATCCAAATAGGTCTTTCTGTTTCTCATCATCCTATCTCCAAATTAAGATTCAATTAATTTCCTGTTAAGGCTTTAGAAGTAAATATGTAAGAGGTAGCAGTCCTCTTTCTATATGAGCATGGCAGATTCTTCAAGCAGTCTTTCCCAAATAACTTGGTTTCCCTTAGGGTCCAAGGGGCTCTTGATGTTGGTTCTGTAAGAGGAATATTCCCTGGAGTAGAAAATTCCAGAACTGACAACCCTCTGAGTGAAAGCAGTTCTCCTCTCCTCAATTCTAAAAGCCTGGACCCACAGACTTAAACATGTTAAGAATTTTCCCTTCCCTGTCCACTCAGTTCAGGACTTTTGTTTCCCCGATGCCTGACCTCCCTCAAGCAGACAAATGGTGATGCTCTAGGTCAAAGAGGGCACCACTGTAGCGTGAAGCTCTTACAGCTCGGGGCGTCAGAGTTCAGTCCCTGTGTCCCCTGTAAGGAGTTTGTAAATTCTCCCCAATGAAGGCATGGGTTTTCTTCTGTGCTCTGGTTTTGGCCCACAGTCCAAAAAACATAAGAGCTGGTAGGCTAATTGGTCATTGAAATCGTCTTGTAGTTATGTTAGGGTTAAATCGGTGGTTGCTGGGTGACATGGCCAGAGGGACCTATTCTGCACTGTATCTGTAAATAGATAGACAGACATGTAGATAGACAGATTGATAGATTGGGCTGAATGTGATCTATTCATCAAAGAAAGCCACATTCATTGTGAAAAAATAAATGGTACTATATTATGAAACTTTGCAGGTAAATCCCCAAACAGACATTAAAATATATTCGCCTTACAACTATAATCACTCCTAAGAATAATAAATTTAACACAGAAGTAGCAAAGTCTGTGTTTTTAAAAGTATAACTAAAATATAACCAGATATTGAAAACAAATTAATTCTATAATTTCACTAAAAATAGATCTAACCAAGTTGGCAACTTTTTCATGTAATATCAATAACAAAAAAAAGATTGCAATTTAGGAAATAAATACAATTAAAACATCAATAAAAGGGATTTTAATTTTCTCAGTGCAGTACTTCTACTGAGTTTTGTGATACAACCCAATCAGTGCAGATAAAGGACTGACTGGAATTATCACCCACAGAGAAAATTAATCCTCCTCCCAAATGTGATAAAGGTCTAAATGTTGTGAAAGTGATGTGTTTCATTTTTTTCTGAATAATAAATTAGAAATAGCTTGTTTATTCACCACTGCAAAATAAAAAGAGAAAACAATATATGGATATATATCTAGTTCTTTTTCCCAAAACTAACTTCATTCTTAACCTGTTTCAGGTTCCGGATAAATTTTACTAGATACTCATGATGCTTACAAAAAACCGAAAAGTCCTGTTTCTGAAATATTTGTTCCCGATCTTAATAAGAAATGAGCCTTTTTGGAAAATTCACCAGGAGTTGATTTAACGAACTCTGTTGACCACCAGTTCTTCATAAGGAGAGAGAGAGAAAAACACACCTACTAAACTAAGCGAGCTCGCAGTCCTATACATGAAACAGACGCCAGAGATGCCTGCCCATTTAAGACTGTTTCATCGTGAAGCAAACAAAAAACAAAGAAATTTCACACACGAACAAGGCTTAAACTTACAACTAACCCAATGGGGGTTGTATTATTTTCCAAGCAACAAACAAAAAAAACACAGTTTCTTAGCTCGGAATGTTCAAACTATTTTGTCGTATTGTTTCTGTAAATAACTAATTGTGGCATTTAAATGGTTCAAACTGAATCACGTCCAACACGAGCTGTGTCGTGTATTAAATGTTTAGGCCTACTACATGCTATCAGCTTTAGAAAGTAACCATCTTTTGTATTAAAGGACATCGCCCAAAAAATGATGCAAAAATGGAAAGAATCATAGAACTATAGAGGGTTTGTGAAATTTGTCTTTGGTAGTCCATGATGCGCAATCGCATATCGGCTGTCGGTTCTGGTGCAAGAGAACTTTGGATGGAATATAAAACAGTCAGCCGATCAGTTAATGTCAGTATTCGTTCCTGGCCTAGACAAATTTCGTATCAAAATCTTTCTGTGAGTGGATGATGGACCTGGGGGCACAAGGGGGTGGGGGTGCAGTGGGAGTGAGGTAAAAATAACTTATTTCAGACTTCATGAACGTCACTATATATATATATGTATTTAAAATGTTATGGTTTAGCTAGATAAAGTTTGCATACTTGTAGGTGCCGCTCACAAGATCAACAGGGAAAAGAAATCAGGTGGCTTTGCTGTTGTGGTTTTTCCAGCTGCACAGTTGGTAATAATCTAGCAACGTACCACAAATCCTCAGTCTGAATTTTCAATTCCTGCTTGCTGGTAGGGAGCCATCCGCAGTCACTCCTTCCTCTCATCTATGTTCCAGTTGAGCCAAGTTCTCACTGGATAGCAGGATTTGTGAATTTATACCCCCAGATTTTAGCAAAGGATCCAACACTGTTCCTACTTTCTGTCCGCTCTTTTTTCACAGCTACCTCGCGTTTCTTTCCACCTCCCTCCCCCCCCCAACCATTTTCCCCATGAGAGTCATTATTTAAAAGTGCTATCATTTTCATGTTGCTGTTATTGGGTCTTCTTCAATAGCTTTGGGCAGTTCAAATCAGACTATTTGTTATTAGCATTGACTATGCTGAGACGTATGTAAAATGGTTAACTTCCAAGATCTAATACTGCATTGCATGATTTAAGCTGCCCTAGCTTAAAAGTGTAGCATTGGTTATGCTTCATGTTCAGTTCCTGTTTCCACAAATTCATTTATCCTGCAAGAAAGAAATGTCTTAACAAATCTTACCGATGATTTTTTAAAAAGCAATTCTATTATTCCCCAGTGTTTTGTGAGAAAATAGTATAATTGTGCAAAAGACTCATTTTCAAGGGATGTAAATCAAAATGTGCAAAAAAATGTAAACATATATATATAAAAAAATGAATGTGTTGTAAGATTTTGTATCCAACATGTTGTGTACACATGTAAGTGTGAGGACTGGTAGGCTGCCAATTATAGTGTTTGATATATGAGACCCATATTTCCAACCAGGACAATACGGACAACCTTACCGTCCAGAAACCCATGTTGTTCCCATAGCAAGGGGAGAGGATGAAGAGATCGACCAAATTGAAAGTGAAATTCAGTCGCCTGGATTTAGTCGAATGCAATCATGAGGACCGTTCATCTTTGTTCCAAAAGAAGGGAGAGGCATGAAGAGGCATTAAATCTGGTTGAATTTACAATCTGTGCCTTATTACCACAACCACATCTGCAGAAGCTTCTGTGTTTTTGATCATTTAATTTTTGAATGATTAGCTAGAGAGTATTCATGGCTTGATTTATGAATGTTCAGTAATAGGTTTATATCTGACATAAAATTATTTCACAAAGAAAGGAAAGAATTCTGCCTTATTGAAAATAGTAGATACATCATAAATCATAAGACCATAAGGTATAGGAGCAGAATTAGTCCCTTCAGCCCATCAAGTCTTCCCTGCCATTCCATCATGGCTGATTTATTATCCCTTTTGACTCCACTTCTCTGCCCTCTCACGGTAACCTTTGACACCCTGACTAACCAAGTACCTATCAATCTCCGCTTTAAATGTACCCAATGATGTGGCCTCCAGAACTACGGACCAACGTGTTGTTATCAGCATCATGTGACATATATATCACCCTATATGTCAAATATGGGACTGTTTTACGTGACATCATGTAACATTATGGCGTTGGAGTAGTTGGAATCCACACAATAATTTCCACTACATAAAATGCATTAAAGCTTACTCTAAAAATCATATTGTTAAAAACAATGGTAAGCTTTCTTATTATGTTGTAACTATGGCAATGATATTAGCCCTCCCTATCCTCCTTGTCATCATTTGTAAAGCGGCATTCCTATACACAAGACTAGCAAACAAACACACTTTTTGCACACTCACCTGTTACTTTCATCTAACTGTGTATATGCTTTTGCCTTCTAACACATCCTTGCTGTTATTCTCAGTCTACATAGATTGATTTTAACTGCATCCCCGTTCATTCTAAATCACCCAAAAACACCCCAAAAAAGTTTTCTCAAAATATTTTTTAAAAATCCAAAGCATTTTCCCTCATCAATCCACGCCATAGTCTCTTTCCCATTTTCAACTGCCCCCATTATGCCCACATCCACAATGGTTACTATGAGCCTTTACCCCACTGTTAGCACTTCTCAAGTGCTGTTCGAACAATAGCGACAATTAGCTAAAGACAAGCTTGTCAATACATTCCAGTAATTATATAGTGCACCTGTATTTTAAGTTATAAGCTTATAGGAATATTTTACTTTATCTTACAAGTGTATCGGCTGGTTACATCAAAAGTTAAGAGCAACACACTCTTAAAGAGGGTACTAATAGATTCATTGTACCTACCAGACACAGTACTTAACACTGCTTACAACTATTTGTTACATTAAGACTTTAATACTTTTAAGTGTAAATGTGCTGGTTCTCAGCAGAATTGTTACAAAAGATGATGGAAAAGCATGTCTGATGTATATTTAGTATGGAACTTCTACCAGAATATAGTGTTTTCGGAAACTAGAATGCAGTTGGAATCTTTGCAAGCCTATGGATATAGATTTGCTGCTTCGTATTTGTAACTGCAGATTGTGAATTTCACAGCCTAAATTTCCTATTTATTTCTGAAACAAAAGAGGCATTTTTCAATAAAACTACTGAAATTAAACTAATTGGTCTCTAGTTTTCTTTTAACGCTTTTTCTTGAAGAGGTAATTAGGAGGATGAGAGGCTAAAGCCATGTCAGGACGGTCCGATCATCCTTGAAGATCAAAGCTCAAGAGGAGATTAAGAGACTTATTCAAAGTTATTACATTATCAGGGGTTTTGCTAGGAATAGGGAGAAACTACTTTTGCTGACCCAAGCAGCACTAATCAGAAATAAGACAAAGGAGCAGAATTAAGTAATTCAGCCACAGAATCTGCTCCACTACTCTATCATGGCTGATTTATTTTCACCCTCAACACCGCTCTCCTGCCTTCTCCCCATAACTTTTGATTACCTTACTAACCTACCAACCTCCCTTCTAAATATACCCAATGTCTTGACCTCCACAACTGTCTGTGGCATTGAGTTCCACAGATTCACCACCCTTTGGCTAAAGGAATTCCTCCTCATCTCCGGTTCTAGACTCCCCCACTACCGGAAACATTCTCTCTACGTCCACTCTGTCTAGGCCGTTCAATATGCAATAGGTTTCAATAACTTTCTCCCTCATTCTTCTAAACTCTAGAGAGTACAGGCCTAGAGCTCCTTGTGTGTTAACCTTTTCCATCCCCAAATCATTCTTGTGAACCTCCTCTGGACCCTCTCCAATGCCAGCACATCCTTTCCTAGATACGGGGCCCAAAACTGCTCACAATGCTCCAAGTGCAGTCTCACCAGTGCCTTACAAGGTCTCAGCATTACATCCTTGCTTTTATATTCTAGTCCTCTCAAAATGCTAATATTGCATTTGCGTTCCTGACCACCAACTCAACCTGCAAGTTAACCTTTAGAAAATCCTGCATTGGGACTCCCAAGTTTCTTTGCACCTCTGATTTAAAATTCACTCCCTGTTTAGAAAATGGTCTAAGCCTTTATTTCTTCTACCAAAATGTATGAGATACACTTTCCTACTACATATCTAAGAAAAGATGTGCTATATTCCATTTGCCATTTCTTTGCCCATTCTCCTAATCTGTTTAAGTCCTTCTGCAGACTCCTGCTTTCTCAACATTACCTGCCCTCTACTTATCTTTGTTTCATCCACAAACGTGACCACAAAGCCAGACCATTAGCAAAAAAATGCACAAGGTAGCAGGCCTAACACTGACCCCTTTATCACCAGTAGGCAACCAGAAATGACCCCCCCACTTTATTCCCACTCTTTGCTTTCTGCCAGTCACCTAATCTTTTATCCATGCTTGTATCTTTCCTATAAAACCATGGGCTCTTAGCTTCTTTCGCAGCCTCAAGTGCAGCATCTTTTGAAAATCCAAGTAAACACATCCACTGACCCCTTTGTCTATCCTGCCTGTTATTTCTTCAGTGAGTTCCAATGACAGGAAAAATTCCTAAAGGAAACCATGCTGAATTTGGCTTATTTTATCATGTGCCTCCAAGTACCCCTGTAACCTCATCCTTAATCTAACCCCATCCCAATCACGGAAGTCAGGCTAACTGGCCTACAATTTCCTGTCTTTTGCCTCCATCCCTTCCTAAAGAGTGGAGTGCCAGTTAGGATTTTGGGAAAACCTGGGAAAATGATCAGAAGAAAGGTGATTTTTTTTTTCCCAAATGGTGAGTTGTAACCTGCGATTTAAAAAAAAAACATTCATTTCTATTCTTCTCTTCATGACTATCATGTCTAATAATTAATGGGGTGCCTTGGCGGCATAACAGTTAGTGCAATGCTATTGCAGCCTGGGGGAGCCACAGTTCAGAGTTCAATTCAGCTTCCTCTGTAAGTAAGTTTGTATGTTCTTCCCTTCTGCTTGTGGGTTTCCTCCAGCTGTTCTGGTTTCAATCCCTTGGTCCAAAGATCATTGAAAATTGTCCTATGATTAGGCTAGGGTTAAATAGGTGGGTTGCTGGGGGGTGCAGAAGGGCCTGTTCCATGCTTTATCTATAAATAGACAAGAATAATGTACAATCTGTGTCAGGAAATTATCTTCAATCCCATATGCTTTAATTTTAGATATTAACTTGCAGATGGGATTTTTATCAAAGACCTGGATCATGTGCACTGGTTCTCTAGTCCAGATGAAGCATCTCGGCCTGAAACATCAACTCTCTATTCCTTACCTTGGGTGCTGTCTGACCTGCTCTGTTCCTCCAGCAGTTTGTGTGGTTTTACCTTATCTATTCTGCCCATCACATCTTCAGAAAGTTCCAAAAAGCTGGTCGAATACACCTTATAAAGACACAAAATCTGCAGATGCTGGAAATCCAGAGCAACGCACAGAAAATGGTGGAGGAGCTCAGCAGGTCAGGCAGTACCTATGGGAACGAACGACCGATGTTTTGGCCAACACCCTTCTTCAGAACTGGGGAAGAAGGGGGAAGATGCCAGAATAAAAAGGTGGGGTGGAGGGGAAGGAGGATAGCTGAAAAGTGATAGATAAAGCCAAGTAGGTGGGAAAGGTAAAAGGCTGGAGAAGAATTAATCAGATAAGAGAGGAGAGTGGACCATAGGAGAAAGGTCTTTATTAATCATTGGCCTTTATTAATGAAAGTATTGAGTATAAGAGCTGGAATGTTATGATGAGGTTGTATAAGGCATTGGTGAGGCCGAATCTGGAGTATTGTGTTCAGTTTTGGTTACCAAATTACAGGAAGGATATAGATAAGGTTGAAAGAGTGCAAAGAAAGTTTACAAGGATGTTGCCGGGAATTGAGAAACTCAGTTACAGAGAAAGGTTGAATAGGTGAGGACTTTATTCCCTGGAGCGTAGAAGAATGAGGGAAGATTTGATAGAGGTATATAAAATTATGATGGGTATAGATAGAGTGAATGCAAGCAGGCTTTTTCCACTGAGGTAAGGGGAGAAAAAAACCAGAGGACATGGGTTAAGGGTGAGGGGGGAAAAGTTTAAAGGGAACATTAGGGGGGATTCTTCCCACAGTGGTGGGAGTATGGAATGAGCTGCCAGACAAGGCGATAAATGCAGGTTCTTTTTTAACATTTAAGAATAAATTGGACAGATACATGGATGGGAGGTGTGTGGAGGGACATGGTCCACGTGCAGGTCAGTGGGACTAGGCAGAAAATGGTTCGGCACAGTCAAGAAGGGCCAAAAGGCCTGTTTCTGTGCTGTAGTTCCTATGGTTTCTATGGAAAGAGGAGGGGCACCAGAGGGAGGTGATAGATGGGTGAGGAGAAGAGGTAAGGGGCCAAAGAGGGGAATAGAAGAAGAGGAAAGAGGTAGGGAAAAATACAGGAAGGAGAAATCAAAGTTCATGCTATCAGGTTTAAGGCTACCTAGACAAAATATGAAGTGTTACTCCTCCACTCTGAGGGTGGCCTCATTGTGGGGACTGGCATTAATATGTTTGCCCACCAGAAAATTCCAGTTTCGGCAGATGGAGTGGAGGTGTTTGACAAAACGCCCCACTATTTACATTGGGTAAATCATCATTCAGTTAACCCTCTTTATAAAACATCTTCTGATTCAAGCCTATGGTCAGATATAATCTCCTCATTTGTCTTCTCTAAATTTCGCCTTCATTCTGCACAACTGGGCAGCAAAGTAGTTAGTGCAACACTATTACAGGTCGGGGTATTGGAGCTTGGAGTTCATTTCCAATGCAGAAGTGGGCTGAGAAGTGGCAGATGGAGTTCAACCTGGAGAAGTGTGAGGTGGTACACTTTGGAAGGACAAACTCCAAGGCAGAGTACAAAGTAAATGGCAGGATATTTGGTAGTGTGAAGGAGCAGAGGGATCTCGGGGTACATGTCCACAGATCCCTGAAAGTTGCCTTACATCAGATAGGGTAGTTAAGAAAGCGTATGGGGTGTTAGGTTTCATAAGTCGAGGGATAGAGTGTAAGAGTCGCGATGTAATGATGCAGCTCTATAAAACTCAGGTTAGGCCACACTTGGAGTACTGTGTCCAGTTCTGGTCACCTCACTATAGGAAGGATGTGGAAGCATTGAAAAGGGTACAGAGGAGATTTACCAGGATGCTGCCTGGTTTAGAGAGTATGCATTATGATCAGAGATTAAGGGAGCTAGGACTTTACTCTTTGGAGAGAAGGAGGATGAGAGGAGACATGATAGAGGTGTACAAGATAATAAGAGGAATAGATAGAGTGGATAGCCAGCGCCTCTTCCCCAGGGCACCACTGCTCAATACAAGAGGACATGGCTTTAAGGTAAGGGGTGGGAAGTTCAAGGGGGATATGAGAGGAAGGTTTTTTTACTCAGAGAGTGGTTGGTGCCTGTACTGTGCTGTACTATTCTATGTTCTATGTCCTCACTAAGGAGTCTGTACATACACCCTGTGGAATGTGTAGGTTTTCTCCAGGTCCTCCAGTTTCCGCCCACAATCCAGAGTACCTGGTGGGTTAATTGGTCGTTGTAAATTGTCCCATGATTAGGTTAGTATTAATCAGGGGTGTGAGGGGTTGCTGGGGTAGTATGACTTGAAGGGCCTTAAGGGCCTACTCTGAGCTGTATCATTAAATAAATAAAAAAACAGGTTTTAGCTTCTAAACTTTAGAACAAATACCAAACATTGAAGTAGCTCCAACAGAAATTATTGCTACAGAAGCTATTTGTTCCAATGGGAAGATCCTTTAAGAGTGTTCAATTTTATTTTGCGTAGCAAACATGGAACAGACTTTTTCAAACAACAATGGCATGAAAGGAAGTCAAGATCTCTTGGTTATTGTGTGTTAATGGGCCATGCCAAGTAATATGGTGGAAGAGAATTATAAACTTTTCATTGAGCGCCCTCCCCCATATAACTATTTTGTTAATAATGAAGAGGCCAGTGTGGCACTTAAATGAACCAATCAGCTAACTGGTTGCCATGGTTGCGTAGCAGTTAGCGTGACACTCTAACAGAGCGAGGCGTTGGAGTTCAGAGTACAATTCTGATGTCATCCGTAAGGAGTCTGTACATTCTCCCTCTGCAACGTGTGAGCTTTTTCTGGGTGCTCTGGTTTCTTCCCACAGTCCAAAGATAGTTAGTAAGTTAATTGGCCATTGTAAATTGTCCTGTGATTAGGCTAGGGTTAAATTGGGGGTTGCCGGGTGGCGTGGCTTCAAGGACCAGAAGGACCTGTTTCACACTGTAGGTAGAGGTAGATAGATAGTCAAATAATTAATCTAGGACAGATACTCTTACTCCGGTTACATTTTTGGAATGTCAATCGTATGGAATGAGGCTTATTTTCACCTGATGGGATTCCAATGAGACCCAAAGGCTTGGCAATAGTCTCTGGGAATCCATGAAGAAGGCCATAACTTTTTAAGAGGGACAGGCCATGATATCATTATTAGGGGACGAGAAGGCTGAAAATTCAAGGTACAGTGCAGATTGACTTCCTACCACGATCTCCCTGGTGCTCGGGACATCCACAATGCCTAAACATATCTGAGCTTGGTCCTGGGAACCCTCTCCATGCCAAATCTGGATCATCGGGCTCTCCTGACAAGGGCCTCAGTGTTCATTCAAAGACAGGCCTCAGACCAAGTACCCAACTGACCCTGGCACAGGGACCCAGGGATGAGATATTGACTAATAACCTCCCGTCTTGTGCAAAGTAACACAGTCTAACCAATTTCTCATAACTGAAATGCTCCAGCCCAGGCAACGTTCTGGCAGATCTTCTCTGCACCCGCTCCTGTACTATCACATCCTCCCTATGCGATGGCCCAAAAAAATAGCGTGCCATAGTCCAAGTGTGAATTAATGAATCAGAGAGCATCTTCACAAGCTGCACCACTGCTTGGTATGGAAGCTGCACTGTGGCAGACAGGACAGCTCTGCAATGGGTAGTCAAAACCACACACGCATCACTGGCACCAGTCCACCTGCCACCAAGGACATCTATATAGAAAAGGGCCGGTATGAAGGATCCCACCCACCCTGCTTACGGACTGTTTGTCCCACTCCCATCAGGGAGGGGGCTACACCACATCGATGCCAGGACCACCAGACTTAAAAACAAGTACTTTCCCCAAGCAGTAAGGCTGATCAACACCTCCAGTACTACTTTATTATTTCCTGTCAGTCACCCTATGTGCAGCCTATGGACAGAAATCAGAATCACTCTATTGCCAATGTGTGAAACATAGCAGAACTGACTGTGGTTCGGTGCCAAGCATAAAACACAGGACAATATCATAACAGACAACACAATAGCACCCGACAATTTACAAGACAATAGTGCAAACAGCCATGAGCAATCAACAATTCACATTGCCAACATCAATAATCAAACTTAAATAAATGAGAACATATGAACAGACTCAGTAACTATCACAGAACAAGGAGAGCAGGAAAGACCACCTAACGGATGTTCTGCAGGGACAGTGAGGGTATCACACCTGAGTGAGTTTTGTTCAGAAGCTGGATAGCGACTGGAGATGACGTGTAGTCCTGGTGGCGATGGACTGTAGGCAACTTGGCGAATAGGTGACTGCTAAGGTGGGTGGAGTCAGCAGTGATGTTCCAATTTTCCTGCCTCTGGCAATGAACAGGTCTTTTAATGTCAGTAGCTGTCAGATAATGATCTTCTCCTCTGAGTGGGCCACTCACTGCTATGTATTTATATATATTGTAGTTTCAAAATTTATTATTATTTGTTCTTTTGGGTAGTGGGGTGGGGATATGTCTCTACCAAGGGAGGTGTAAGGCACTCCTTCCCTCTGCTAGCCTTAGGCCACCCTTGGGCAAGGAGTAGACCTACTTAGCCCCCGATCAGGGTCACGTGAAGCCATGGGAGCAGGAGGTGGATGGTCGTACGAGCAGCAGGTATATAACACAAGTCCTGGTTATGTGATCACCATTTTACAATAGCCCGTTAACCATTGAGGTAGGGTATACAGGTCTACAATCATATGGCTTATCCCTGCTGCCCTCTTGAATAAGTGAACCAGTTTACTCTCTCCAATCATGTGCGGTTAATGTAGATGTAAAAATCTCCAGAGCCCCAACTCTTGCTACCCACAGAAGCTCAGGACATGTCTCATCAGGTCCTTAGTGATTTATCTATCTTTAGGGTTCAAAAGCATCTACCATCTCCTCTTTTTTTGCTAATATGCTGTCAAACAGGGGTTCCCAACACAGACATGGAGCACCTGGTTAATGGTGTAAACCTCAGGTTCCGCCGGCTGTGTGAGTCTAGGGAGGACAATCTCTGGCCCCGCCAAACGGGTGAGATTGAGATGCAAGTCCACCCTGAAACCCCCTGTCTGTGTGGATGCTGTGTGATTTGTTACCCTGTTACAAATCAGTACCACAAAATAACAGATGGTACATCACACACTAAAGGATTTAGCTTTATAATTCTTAATTTGACTACAAGGTTAGTGAAGAAAAAGCAAAAAAAGAAAAGGGCCCATTTTAATGGAACAGTCTAGTGTGCACAAGTTGGAGCTCACGGCTTCCCCTTCGCCGATCTTCCTTTGATCTCCCCGGCCTTCGTCGGGTCTCGGCTCCGCTCCGGCATCTTCTCTCTTCTTCTCCCACCGAACCAAAGACCAGATCACCCTGCTGTCAGGCACGTGGCACGAAAACACCCTCCTCACATTCCAAAGCACCCGTTATCTCTAACCATAACCCAAACACTGCTCCTACAGAAAGTCCATTACATTAGCAATGAAACCTTTCCCAGGGTCTTACAATGGTAAGAATCCATGGATTAAGAAAAGTTGGGAACCCCTGCTCTAGAGCATCACTGTCTCTCACTCTGAACTTTCCATCTATTTAATATTTCCTTACACGCAATAGTTTTGTTTCCCCACTGGATACTCAGTTCTCACCTGCAGCTCCAAGTAGCAGCTATACCCTGGTGCACCGATTTGACAGGCTGGCTAAACCAGGTGAAGTTGGCTGGCAACCCTCATAAAGTTAGAGACATATCTGATGTTTCCCATCCACTACATAATGTACTGAGTGGGCACAGGAGTACATTCAGCCAGAGACTCATTCCACTGAGATGCAGCACAGAGCGTCATAGGAAGTCATTCCTGCCTATGGCCATCGAACTTTACAACTCCTCCCTTGGAGGGTCAGACACCCTGAGCCAATAGGCTGGTCCTGGACTTATTTCACAATTTACTGGCATAATTTATATATTACTATTTAACTATTTATGGTTCTATTACTACTTATTAGTTATGGTGCAACTGTAACGAAAACCAATTTCCCCCGGGATCAATAAAGTATGACTATGACCCAGATTGAGAAGTCAGCTCTAGCCGACTGGGCGGCTGGGATCTACAGTGAGATCCAATGACCAAGAAGATGGTTCTGCAGCACTCCGTGGAGAGCGAAGGGCATGAGAAGGCACAGAATACGTCATGGTCATCCACGGCAACCAAGGAAGACCTCAGTTGTGATGCTTGCTCGTACCACTGTACTTGTACTTCAGTGGTCAACAGAGCAGAACTGCCCCAGTACAACAGCTTTCCCTCTTGAAACACTCCCCCGCACAGCTTTCCTGACATTGTCAGGCCCAGCAGTCAAACACCAACACACAGTCATGCAGCAGTTAGCATGTCATTATTACAGGTCGAGGCGTCAGAGTTCAGAGTTCAATTTTGCTCACCTGTAAGGAGTCTGTACGTCATCCCCGTGGAATGTGTGGGTTTTCTCCAGGTCTTCCAGTTTCCTTCCACAGTCAAAACACATAGCGGTTGGTAAAGTTAATTGATCATTGTAAATTGTCCCGTGATTAGGCGAGGGTTAAATCAGGCGTTGCTGGAATGTGAGGTTCGAAGGGGCAGACTGGCTCGTTCCATGCTATATCTCTAAATAACAAGTAATTGATTAAAGCAAACAAGCCATCAAGACCAGGTCAGTTAAATTCAATACTTAATGCAAGAGTACAATTTGATCTACGCTTGTCACAACCGTTGACACTGCCGCGGAGACAGGGCACCCTCGCAGGCGGGCAGCTGAAAGAAGATGGCAATCCCACACGTGAGAATGACCACATTCCAGCCAAATAGAGTTTCTTTGTAATTGCATTTACTTCCTTCCTTTTATTTCAATCTTGTCAAGTCTTCGTTGAAGCTCACCAAGAACAACACTCACTGCTTACCTTCATCCACGTTCCAGGAACCAAGATTAGTGATTCAGATAGACACTGCTAAAGGAGCGGTATTAATTTAATTCTTGGTTACTGCTTTCAAGCCGCAGTGATGGTGTTAGTTTTCAAAGAATTTAGTTAGCTGCTCTGTAGGCCTAATGTTTATTATTTTCCTTTGTTCTGTACAATTCTAATTAAATCTCAGCAAACTGTTCATTCCATCTCTATTTCTCTCTCTGCACTTGGGGCATCACTGTACTCCTGCCAATGCCGTTCCTAAATTCAACACAAGCAACCAGATGCTCCTTGCTTGTGCATCTGAATTTCAGTTCAGTTTCTTACAAATAATTTTCCATCTAAACTCATACCGAGTTGATCTTTTGAACACAGTCAAAGCATCCATTTTAGTTAAGCAACATTTCAAGGTTCAAATCAGAATTAATATCACTGGCATGTGTTGTGAAATTTGCTGTTATGTGGCCACAGTACATTGCAATACAACAAATTTCCACAAGTATCCAATCAATATGATCTAGATTAAGAGTTTACATCTGTGCTTCAAACATTTCTAATTTTAACATTTATTTGAGGGTAGGAAACAAGGGTCGAGTGATCTATTAAACCTTGGCATAAAGGAAATCCTTTAAAAGTTAAGTAATCATATGAAGACCTTTGCAAAGGTGGTACATACTTGGTTAGAAAACAAAATAGGCACATGGAACTGATAGTAATGAATTTGCATCTACTGATAGCTTGCCAGGCCAAAACAGAATTCAGTGGAAGCCAGCTAATTGGGACATGTTGGGACTAATACATTTTGGCCCAATTAAGTGGCTGCCCCAATTAATGGAAGTTTCATGGAAATAATTAAAAAGGTATAAAAAAGAAAAGCTACCATTTAACTGAGTAACAAATTAAGTATTTAAATGAAATACAGAACTCTATCAATGCCTTATAGTTATTGACGGAGGAATTCATGCAGTGCAAGTGTTCTTTTGTTTAACTGTAAATGAACAAAATTAATGCAGACACCTAGTGTAGATAATGGACTTCCTTCACATAATGCTTTAAACAACTGCACCCTCCAAGTCATCATCTTCACAGTAACATTTAGGATGATTGTCAACCCCTTCAAATTATTAGTTCCCAACTTGTTGAAGCAGTGAAATTGTTTTATTTTCACTCCTGGTCATTTCTGTCATCTCCAAGCCTGAATGTTTGAAAACGCAGTGAAGAATACAGTTCACAATTATCTTACTGGTTATTTCTTGCCTAAAATCAGTGACAAAAATCACTACTCTTTGAATAAGAGCGCATGCAACTGGCACAATTTAAAAACTCTTTACTCTAAGCACGCTGCAGTGGCTAATGGCCACACAACTGCACGTGCCTGACACATGTCAGAAACTGTTCGGCAACAGCTGCCAGTCCCAATTAAGTGGTATAGTGTCCCAAATAAACAAGGAAATCCCAGCTAGTTTCTCTATGGTTCAGTTCACCGGAATCCACTGCGGAGTCATTTTTGGTTTGGGAGGCTCGGATGTTGGGTGTTGCAGGGATCACTGCTGTGAAACTGATTGTTCACAATCTCTATTAATGATTTGAATACAGGGACTAGAAGTAATATATCTGTTGCTGATGACAGAAAGTTGGTTGGCACTGGAAGTTGTGAATATGATCCAAAGAGACATCAGGCGCGTATATACAGGCTGTGAGAATAGGCGAGGACAAGGCAGATGGAATATAATGAGAAAAAATGAGGTCATCTCCTTTTGAAAGCAACAATGCCACGGTTTCACTTCAATACCTTTTATGAGAAAAGAACTGAAAACTGTCTGGATTGATTATTTAAATCCCTTTGAGAAATTTCAAGCCAAATTTTCTAGCACTTTTTCTAAACTTGTTTAAATATAATCCAGTAAACAGACAAAACCTCATTTGAAAATATGGTGAAGGAATAAAGTGAAGATGTATGTATTCCTCCTTCCCTTTCCCCTATGGTCCACTCTCCTCTCCTATCAGATTCCTTCCTCTCTAGCCCTTTATCTTTTCCACCCATCTGGCTTTACCTATCATCTTCTCCCCCCCCACATTTCTATTTTGGGGTCATCCCGCTTCCTTTCTAATCCTAATGAAGGGTCTTGGCCCGAAACATAGCAAACCTACAGCACAATACAGGCCCTTCGGCCCACAAAGCTGTGCCGAACATGTCCTTACCTTAGAAATTACCCATAGTCCTCTATTTTTCTGAGCTCCATGTACCTGTCCAGGAGTCTCTTAAAAGACCCTATCAAGTCTGCCTCCACCACCGTCGCCAGCAGCCCATTCCACACACTCAGCACTCTCCATGTAAAAAACTTACCCCTGACATCTCCTCTGTACCTGCTTCCAAGCACCTTAAAATTGTGCCCTCTTGTGCTAGCCATTTCAGCCCTGGGAAAAAGCCTCTGACTATCCACATGATCAATGCTTCCCATCATAATAAATAATAAACAAACATTGCCTGTTGATTTATTTACATCGGTGCTGCCTGATCTGCTGAGTTCCTCCAGCATTTTGTGTGTGCTGCTTTGAAGATGTACAAAATTAAACTCCATATATTGCTCCAGGTTCCTAAGGTTGTCATAGCCGGGGGTGGTAGTGGGGATAAGCTCCCAGTATCTATAAAGTGCTCCAAATGGCCTGTATCTCTAACAGCCTCTGACGACCATGTCCAACCCTTGGGCTTCACGTGTGGCTTAGCTACTAGACCTGGTGGAACTGTTTCCACTGACAAGAGAAGGGGCAAAGGCAGACCACTGGTGCCTCAAAACCAGTTGCTTTGGGCAGGTGGGGCTCATCAGCCTTAGACAGCAGCCCGCCTAGAAGGAAAACTCTGATTTTAAACCTCTGCTGCCTAGCGGCCATACCCACCCATGGGAAAGACTTCAGGAGTAAACCTCGAAGAAGGAATCTGGAGCCGGGGTCCCTAAGGCAGTTTGATGTTGTTTACAACTTCACTCTGGCAACCTCTGCGATGACACTGGTGCTAAGCTGTACTGGCACTTGCCCTTCCCTTGGGTCAGTGATGTGGAGAGGGGGAACCCGCTGCATGGGCAACAGCTGGTTCTTCAGATCTTCCCACCCAGGCTTGCACCACCAGATCACAAGGTGATCCCCTGGGATCGATGGCTGCCTCCAACTTTGCCTTGAATAAATTCAGTGATTCCACCCGCACAACCCTATGGGATGGAGAATTCTAAGACACAACTCTGAAAGACAAAATTCTCCTTAACTCCACTTTATATTCTGTAAATATGCTCTCAAGCTCTACAAATACTTAGTGGTCACTTTATTAGGTACACCTTAATGCCTGCTCACTAATGAAAATATCTAATTAGCCAATCACGTGGCAGCAACTCAACACATCAAAGCATGCAGACATGGTCAAGAGGTTCAGTTGTTGTTCAGACCAAGCATTAGGATGGGAAAGAAATGTGATTAAGTAACTTTCACCTGGAATGATAGTTGGCACCAGACGGGGTGGTTTGTTTATCTAGGAAACTGTTGAACTCCTGGGATTTTCACCCACAACAATGTTCAGAATTTATAAAGAATGGTGCGATAAACAAAAAAAAATCCAGTGGGCAACAGTTCAGTGGGTAAAAATGCCTTGTTGATGGGGTGGTCCAAGGAGAATGGCCGGACTGATTCAAGCTGATAGGAAGGCAACAGTAACTGAAATAAGCACACATTCCAGAAGAGCATCGATGAATGCACAACACCTCAAACACTGAGGTGGAGGGGCTTTAGCAACAGAAGACCAGACTGGGTTACATTCTTGTACCTAACAAAAACTGGCCATTGAATGTATAGTTAATAGAGGAAACATCCTGTTAGCTTCTAGCCTTTGGATCTTGGGATCCACGATGCCAGGAATGAACAGTGAGGCTATGAACTCCTTGTGGTTACTTTTTTTGCTGTTTTTGTGCAGCTTAATGCAGACTGGGGTGCTTCAGTGAAGAATGGCTCTGCGTGTGGCCTACATTGGTAAGTAGCATGGCACTGAACTGAACTAAATTGAATGCTACTCGGCTCCTGGTTTGATGTTTGAGATTCTATCTGTCTTCAATCACTTTTTGCTGTTTGCGCAATTAGTTCTTTTTCTCGCACATTTGGTTTTTGATGTTTTCTTGAACGGGTTCCATGCTGTTTCTTTGTTTTATGGCTTCCTGCAGGAGGATGAATCGCAGAGTTGTATTCCCTATTCATACTTTGATAATAACTGTACTTTGAATCTTTGAATCTACCTTGGGATCTTCAGAAGATAACTTTCAAGAAGATCACATCATTCTCCTAAACTCCAATGTAAATACCCCCCAACCTTAATACCATAAGACGCAGAAGCAGAATTATGCCATTCGGCCCATCAAGTTTCCACTGCCATTTGATCATCCTTCTCATTCTCTTTTCAGCTTAGGAATCAACTAATTAAACCTTCTTTACTTTCCCTCAATGAAAATTTATTCATCCATGAAGGTAGAAACCAAACCTGTCCACAGTACTCCAGGTGCAGCCATTTTCCATCGGTAAGACAACATCAAAAGATTCCCACCAATACACTAAGGTCAAATTGTATTTATCATCACAGTATGTATACATCACACAAACTTGAGATTCATCTCCTTACAGGCAGCCATAATCAAAGGAACCCAAAAGAACCCATTAAAAACAAAAAAAGATTGCCAAACCCAGAATGTGTAGAGAGAAAGTACAAATCATGCAAATAATAAAAGTAAACAAATAGCATTTAGAACAGAAGTGAATCCACAGACATGAATCCTGGAGCAGCTGGAGCAGGCCTAAAGCCTCAGCTTCAATTCAGCGCAGAGCCAAGTAAACATCGCGGAGCAGCTATTAGAACCAACCAGACCCTCAACATGCCTTTACAAGTATTCTGGCTCCGTGTTTAAATCGACCAAACATTGGGTCATTCCTTTCACTAGGACCTGGGCCCTGTCGCGTCGATAAGCTCTAGGCCTGGATACAGCTTCCACTTGTAGGCCTGTATCTGAACTCTCCAAATCAGCCTGGCACTTAAATAAATCAAACCTCGTGCTCGGTTTAGGTGGACATGCCTTAAATCTGCCTTACCTCCATTCCGTTCGCCACAACTTTTCCTTGATATGCCTTGACCCCGTCTTGACTTTGCCTCGAATAGTCCGTTACCTTGCTTCAACCTCGTCTCGCACCTGCATGCTTCAACCCTTGACTCAGCCACGCATTCGCTCACCTCTCCACCATTTGGTAGTTATTTACCATAAATTTTCCAAGAAAAAGTGTTGATAATAATGTATTTAGTTGTATTTGTTGTTTAGTTTGCTGTCAGTAAGTAGTCACGAGTCTTTGCCAGCCTCGTCTTAAACTGGAGTTTTTTAATATCCAATTACATATCGAAAATCAAAACATCCCCTCCAATACACTACATATATATCATCAAAACATCCACTCGAATACACTACATATTCAACTTCAAAACATTCTCTCCAATATACTACATATTCAACATTTAATTGCCTTCCTAATTTATCACTGCACCTGCAGGACATTGCATCTGATTGGATTCATTTTCATAGACGACATCCATTTCTGTAAAAGCTGTTTTTTTCATTCACCTTTTCAAGTGAATTACCTCAGATTTTTCCTATATTATATTGCATTTGTCACCAGCTCATCAACTCACTTTGATGCCTCAAATTGTCAGGGTCGACTATGGCTGTTGTGTTTAGCTGTCTACCTACACACGCCTGGGCAGGACAAAGTGGAGAACATGGTATTGTCCTTGGAGCAAGCTCCCCTCTGCATGCATCTGATGAACCCAAAGGGACAGCAGTGTTTGATGCAGTTTGGCACCAGCAATGTCACAGGAGTTGCCAGTCAACACTGAACTCAACATAGGACGGCCTTGGGGACCCAGGTCCAAACTTTGTTCCTCAGCGTTTACTCCCAAAACCTTCCCCATCAGTGGGCATAGCCACAATGTCACAGAGGTTGAGATCAGAGTCACCAAGCCCCATCTGCCTGGTGACTGGTTTTAAGGCACCAGAAACACACCTTAGTTACTAAGCCAAGCTGAACTGTTTCTACAGCCAGGAGTTGGGCTTGGTTGGCAGAGGCTATTTGAGACGCATGCTATTGGGAACATTTAATAGATAGTGGGATCTTGTTTTCTGTACGATCCCGGCTCTAACAACCTTAAGGAAACTCTTACCTTTTTATTCGTCAGCAATTTCAAAAAGTGACCATGTGGGGTTTCTGTGGGTGCTCTGGTTTCCTCCCACATTCCAGTTGCATATGGGTTATTAGGTTAATTAGTCACTTGGGTGTGGGCTCGTTGGGCGGGAAGTGCCTGTTAGGGTGCTGAACCTATAAATAAATAAACACAAATAGATCAAGTTTGCTGCAGCTCAAAGAACTATTTTCTAAATGGGGAGAAAATCCAGGAATCTCAGATGCAGAGGGACTTGGGAGTCTTTGTGCAGAACTCCCTGAAGGTTAACTTGCATGTTGAGTCAGTGGTGAGGAAGGCAAATGCCATGTTAGTATTCATTTCAAGAGGTCTAGAATACAAGAGCAAGGATGCGATGCTGAGGCTTTAAAAGGCACTGGTGAGTCCTCACCTTGAGTAACAGTTTTGGGCCCCTCATCTTAGTAAAGATGTGCTGGCATTGGACAGGGTCCAGAGGAGGTTCACAAGGATGATTCCAGGAATGGAAGGGTTATCGTATGAGGAACATTTGATGGCTCTGGATCCGTACTTGCTGGAATTTAGAAGGATGAAGGGGATCTCATTGAAACTTTTTGAATGTTGAAAGGCCTAGACCGAGTAGATGTGGAAAGGATATTTCCCATGGTGGGAGAGTCTAGGACAAGAGGGCACAGCCTCAGGATAGTGGGGCACCCTTGCAAAACAGCGATGTAGAGAAATTTCTTTAGCCAGAGGGTGGTAAATATGTGGAATTTTTTGCCACATGCAGCTGTGGAGGCCAGGTCTTTGGGTGTATTTAAGGCAGAGATTGATAGTTTCTTGATTGGACATGGCATCAAAGGTTACAGGGAGAAGGCCGGGAACTGGGATTGAGGAGGAGAGAAAGAGAAGGATCAGCCATGATTGAATGGCAGAGCAGACTCGATGGGCCAGATGGCCTAATTCTGCTCCTATGTCTTATGGTCTATGGTCTTAAAACAGAAAAACACCTGCATAAGAACAGACCCTTTGGCTCATAAGGTTATTCCAAACTAATTAAACTAGCATAACTAAACTACTCCTTCCTTGTTTCTTTCATAGTGTCAACAGCACAGAAACTAGACCTTCAGTCCATATATACTTGCTGACCTATCTTTTGCCTTGACCGTTCCATCTGCACCAAACCATATCCCAACAAACCTTTCCCATCCACGTACTGATCCACACTTCTCTTAAATTTTACAATTGAACTCAAATTCACCACTTCCCCTGGCAGCTCATTCTGCACTCTCATCACCCTCTGAGTGAAGAAACTCCCCTCATGTTACCTTTAAACACCTTACCTTTCACCTTCACCTGAAACCTGTAGTTCATTTCTCACCCAACCCGAGGGGAAAATACCTGTATGCATTCATTCTGTCTATTCTCCCTCATAATTTTGTATATTTCGATATCTCCTCTCATTCCCCTGTGCTCTAGAAAATAAAGTCCTAACCTAATCAACCCTTCCCCATATTCAGTCCTTGGGTCCCGGCCACATCATAGCAAATGACACCAACAGAATCAACAAACTCATTCGTAAGGCCAGTGATGTTGTTGGGATGGAACTGGACTCTCTGACGGTGGTGTTTGAAAAGAGGATGCTGTCTAAGTTGCATGCCATCTTGGACAATCTCTCCCATCCACTACATAATGTACTGGGTGGGTACAGGAGTACATTCAGCCAGAGATTCATTCCACCGAGATGCAACACAGAGCATCATAGGAAGTCATTCCTGCCTGTGGCCATCAAACTTTACAACTCCTCCCTTGGAGGGTCAGACACCCTGAGCCAATAGGCTGGTCCTGGACTTATTTCATAATTTACTGGTATAATTTACATATTATTATTTAACTATTTATGGTTCTATTACTATTTATTATTTATGGTGCAACTGTAACAAAAACCAATTTCCCCTGGGATCTATAAAGTATGACTATGACTAAATTTTCTCTGCGATCTTTCAAGCTTATTGATACCTTTCCCGTAGGGAAGTGAACGGAACTGCACACAATACTCCAAATTCAGCCTCATCAACGTTTTGTACAATTTCAGCATAACATCTCATCTCCTACACTCAATACTTAGAATTATGAAACCCACAGTGCCAGAACCTCTATTTATGACCCTATTTACCTGTGATGCAACTCTCACTGAATTATGGATCCCTTTGTTCCACCACACACCTTTGGCACATGAATTGACGGTGGATTGCAATGGCAAGCATTTAAAGGTTGCATGGATGAACTACAACAATTGTTCATCCCAGTTTGGCAAAAGAATAAATCAAGGAAGGTAGTGCACCCGTGGCTGACAAGAGAAATTAGGGATAGTATCAATTCCAAAGAAGTAGCATACAAATTAGCCAGAGAAAGTGGCTCACCTGAGGACTGGGAGAAATTCAGAGTTCAGCAGAGGAGGACAAAGGGCTTAATTAGGAAAGGGGAAAAAGATTATGAGAGAAAACTGGCAGAGAACATAAAAACGGACTGTAAAAGCTTTTATAGATATGTAAAAAGGAAAAGACTGGTAAAGACAAATGTAGGTCCCCTGCAGACAGAAACAGGTGAATTGATTATGGGGAGCAAGGACATGGCAGACCAATTGAATAATTACTTTGGTTCTGTCTTCACTAAGGAGGACATAAATAATCTTCCAGAAATAGTAAGGGACAGAGGGTCCAGTGAGATGGAGGAACTGAGTGAAATACATGTTAGTAGGGAAGTGGTGTTAGGTAAATTGAAGGGATTGAAGGCAGATAAATCCCCAAGGCCAGATGGTCTGCATCCAGAGTGCTTAAGGAAGTAGCCCAAGAAATAGTGGATGCATTAGTGATAATTTTTCAAAACTCGTTAGATTCTGGACGAGTTCCTGAGGATTGGAGGGTGGCTAATGTAACCCCACTTTTTAAAAAAGGAGGGAGAGAGAAACCGGGGAATTATAGACCGGTTAGCCTAACGTCGGTGGTGGGGAAACTGCTGGAGTCAGTTATCAAGGATGTGATAACAGCACATTTGGAAAGCGGAGAAATGATCAGACAAAGTCAGCATGGATTTGTGAAAGGAAAATCATGTCTGACGAATCTCATAGAATTTTTTGAGGATGTAACTAGTAGAGTGGATAGGGGAGAACCAGTGGATGTGGTATATTTGGATTTTCAAAAGGCTTTTGACAAGGTCCCACACAGGAGATTAGTGTGCAAACTTAAAGCACACGGTATTGGGGGTAAGGTATTGGTGTGGGTGGAGAATTGGTTAGCAGACAGGAAGCAAAGAGTGGGAATAAACGGGACCTTTTCAGAATGGCAGGCGGTGACTAGTGGGGTACCGCAAGGCTCAGTGCTGGGACCCCAGTTGTTTACAATATATATTAATGACTTGGATGAGGGAATTAAATGCAGCATCTCCAAGTTTGCGGATGACACGAAGCTGGGTGGCAGTGTTAGCAGTGAGGAGGATGCTAAGAGGATGCAGGGTGACTTGGATAGGTTGGGTGAGTGGGCAAACTCATGGCAGATGCAATTTAATGTGGATAAATGTGAAGTTATCCACTTTGGTGGCAAAAATAGGAAAACAGATTATTATCTGAATGGTGGCCGATTAGGAAAAGGGGAGGTGCAACGAGACCTGGGTGTTATTATACACCAGTCATTGAAAGTGGGCATGCAGGTACAGCAGGCGGTGAAAAAGGCGAATGGTATGCTGGCATTTATAGCGAGAGGATTCGAGTACAGGAGCAGGGAGGTACTACTGCAGTTGTACAAGGCCTTGGTGAGACCACAACTGGAGTATTGTGTGCAGTTTTGGTCCCCTAATCTGAGGAAAGACATCTTTGCCATAGAGGGAGTACAAAGAAGGTTCACCAGATTGATTCCTGGGATGGCAGGACTTTCATATGAAGAAAGACTGGATGAACTGGGCTTGTACTCGTTGGAATTTAGAAGATTGAGGGGGGATCTGATTGAAACGTATAAGATCCTAAAGGAATTGGACAGGCTAGATGCAGGAAGATTGTTCCCGATGTTGGGGAAGTCCAGAACGAGGGGTCACAGTTTGAGGATAGAGGGGAAGCCTTTTAGGACCGAGATTAGGAAAAACTTCTTCACACAGAGAGTGGTGAATCTGTGGAATTCTCTGCCACAGCAAACTGTTGAGGCCGGTTCATTGGCTATGTTTAAGAGGGAGTTAGATATGGCCCTTGTGGTTACAGGGGTCAAGGGGTATGGAGGGAAGGCTGGGGCGGGGTTCTGAGTTGGATGATCAGCCATGATCATAATAAATGGCGGTGCAGGCTCGAAGGGCCGAATGGCCTACTCCTGCACCTATTTTCTATGTTTCTATGTTTGTATGATATTATGCCAAACTAATTAAACTAGCATAACTAAACTAGTCCCCTCTCATCTCTTTCACTCACCCCTGTCTGTTTTGCGGAAGTGTAACACCGCACGCTGGCCTGCATTAAATTCCATCCACCATATTTCAGCTCATTATCCCAGTTGGTCAAGTTCATACTGTGAGCTCACCATCAACAAATTTGCTGATCCCGTTTCTCGCATTATCACTTAAATCACTAAATACACAGAACTGTGTTCAACTCTCAGGCACATATAGATCACTAAGGTGCCTAAGACTTCTGCCCTGTATTTGTCAGCTTGCAGCAGTGAGCGAATTTGTAAATGTGGTGGGAGGAAAGAATGTTGGGAACTGCAAGGTTGAGCGCTGTGGGAGGAGTGTGGGACAGGTACAGAGGAGGAACAGTAGTGGGGGAGTGGGAGGGGTGTAGAGGAGGGTCAGTAGTGGGGGTGTGGGAGGGGTGTAGAGGAGGGTCTGTAGTGGGGGTGTGGGGGGGTGTAGGGGAGGATCTGTAGTGGGGGTGTGGGACAGGTGCAGAGGAGGGTCAGAAGTCGGGGTGTGGGAGGGGTGTAGAGGAGGGTCAGTAGTGGGGATGTGGGAGGGGTGTAGAGGAGGGTCAGTAGTGGGGGAGTGGGAGGGGTGTAGAGGAGGGTCAGTAGTGGGGGTGTGGGAGGGGTGTAGAGGAGGGTCTGTAGTGGGGGTGTGGGAGGGGTGTAGGGGAGGGTCTGTAGTGGGGGTGTGGGACAGGTGCAGAGGAGGGTCAGAAGTCGGGGTGTGGGAGGGGTGTAGAGGAGGGTCAGTAGTGGGGATGTGGGAGGGGTGTAGAGGAGGGTCAGTAGTGGGGGTGCAGGAGGGGTGTAGAGGAGGGTCAGTAGTGGGGCTATTGGAGGGGTGTAGAGGAGGGTCAGGGGTGGGGGCGTGGGAGGGGTGTAGAGGAGAGTCAGTATTGGGGGTGTGGGAGGGATGTAGATTAGGATTAGTAATGGGGGTGTGGGAGGGGTGCAGAGGAGGGTTAGTAGTTGGGGTGTGGGAGGGGTGCAGAGAAGGATAAGTAGTGGGGGTGCAGGACGGGTGCAGAGGAGGGTCTGTAGTGGGGGTGTGAGAGGGGTGTAGAGGGGGTCAGTAGTGGAGGTGTGGGAGGGGTGTAGAGGAGGGTCAGTAGTGCGGGTGTGGGAGGGGTGCAGAGGAGGGTCTGTAGTGGGGGTGTGGGAGGGGTGTAGAGGAGGGTCAGTAGTGGGGGTGTGGGAAGGCTGGAGAGGAGGGTCAGTAGTGAGGGTGTGGGAGGGGTGTAGAGGAGGGTAGGTTGTGGGGGTGTGGGAGGGGTGTAGAGGACGGTCTGAGGTGGGGGCGTGTGGGAGGGGTGTAGAGGACGGTCAGTAGTTGGGGTGTGGGAGGGGTGTAGACGAGGGTCAGTATTGGGGGTGTGGGAGGGGTGCAGAGGAGGGTTAGTAGTGGGGGTGTGGGAGGGGTGCAGAGGAGGGTTAGTAGTGGGGATGTGGGAGGGGTGTAGAGGAGGGTCAGTAGTTGGGGTGTGGGAGGGGTGTAGAGAAGGATCAGTAGTGGGGGTGTAGGACGGGTGCAGAGGAGGGTCAGTAATGGGGTGTGGGAGGGGTGTAGAGGAGGGTCAGTAGTGGGGGTGTGGGAGGGGTGTAGAGGAGGGTCAGTAGTTGGGGTGTGGGAGGGGTGTAGAGGAGGGTCAGTTGTGGGGGGTGTGGGAGGGGTGTAGAGGACGGTCTGAGGTGGGGGCGTGTGGGAGGGGTGTAGAGGACGGTCAGTAGTGGGGGTGTGGGAGTGGTGTAGAGGAGGGTCTGTTGTGGGGGTGTGGGAGGGGTGTAGAGGAGGGTCAGTAGTGGGGGTGTGGGAGGAGTGTAGAGGATGGTCAATAGTGGGGGTGTGGGAGGGGTGTAGAGGAGGGTTAGTAGTGGGGGTGTGGGAGGGGTGTAGAGGAGGGTCAGTAGTGGGGGTGTGGGAGGGGTGTAGAGGAGGGTCAGTAGTGGGGGTGTGGGAGGGGTGTAGAGGAGGGTCAGAAGTGGGGGTGTGGGAGGGGTGCAGAGGAGGGTCAGTAGTGGGGGTGTGGGAGGGGTGTAGAGGAGGGTCAGTAGTGGGGGTGTGGGAGGGGTGCACAGGAGGGTCAGTAGTGGGGCTGTGCGAGGAGTGTAGAGGAGGGTCAGTAGTGGGGGTGTGGGAGGGGTGTAGAGGAGGATCAGTAGTGGGGGTGTGGGACGGGTGCAGAGGAGGGTCAGTAGTGGGGGTGTGGGAGGGGTGAAGAGGAGGGTTAGTAGTGGGGGTGTGGGAGGGGTGCAGAGGAGTGTCAGTCGTGGGGGTGTGGGAGGGGTGTAGAGCAGGGTCTGTAGTGGGGGTGTGTGACGGGTGTAGAGCAGGGTTAGTAGTGGGGGTGTGGGAGGAGTGTAGAGGAGGGTCTGTAGTGGGGGTGTGCGAGGGGTGTAGAGGAGGGTCTGTAGTGGGGGTGGGGGAGGTGTGTAGAGGAGGGTCGGTAGTGGGGGTGTGGGAGGTGTGTAGAGGAGAGTCAGTAGTGGGGGTGTGGGAGGGGTGTAGAGGAGGGTCTGTAGTGGGGGCGTGTGGGAGGGGTGTAGAGGACGGTCCGTAGTGGGGGTGTGGGAGGGGTGTAGAGGAGGGTCAGTAGTGGGGGTGTGGGAGGGGTGTAGAGGAGGGTCAGTTGTGGGGGTGTGGGAGGGGTGTAGAGGACGGTCTGAGGTGGGGGTGTGTGGGAGGCGAGTAGAGGACAGTCAGTAGTGGGGGTGTGGGAGGAGTGTAGAGGATGGTCTGTTCTGGGTGTTAGGGAGGGGTGTAGAGGAGGATATGTACTAGGGGTGTTGGAGGGGTGCAGAGGAGGGTCAGTAGTGGGGGTGTGGGAGGGCTGCAGAGGAGGGTTTGTAGTTGGGGTGTGGGAGGGGTGTAGAGGAGGGTCCGTAGTGGGGGTGTGGGAGGGGTGTAGAGGAGGGTCCGTAGTAGGGGTGTGGGAGGTGTGTAGAGGAGGGTCAATAGTGGGGGTGTGGGAGGGGTGTAGAGGAGGGTCAGTAGTGGGGGTATGGGAGGGGTGTAGAGCAGGGTCAGTCGTGGGGGTTTGGGAGGGGTGCAGAGGAGTGTCAGTCGTCGGAGTGTGGGAGGGGTGTAGAGGATGGTCTGTTCTGGGTGTGTGGGAGGGGTGTAGAGGAGGATCTGTACTAGGGGTGTTGGAGGGGTGCAGAGGAGGGTCAGTAGTGGGGGTGTGGGAGGGGTGTAGAGGAGGGTCTATAGAGGGGGTGTGGGAGGGGTGTAGAGGGTGGGTCTGTACTGGGGGTGTGGGAGGTGTGTAGAGGAGGGTTTGTAGTGGGGGTGTGGGAGGGGTGTAGAGGAGGGTCAGTAGTGTGGGTGTGGGAGGGGTGCAGAGGAGGGTTACTAGTGGGGGTGAGGGAGGGGTGTAGAGGAGGGTCAGCAGTGCGGGTTTGGGAGGGGTGCAGAGGAGGGTCAGTAGTGGGAGTGTGGGAGGGGTGTAGAGGATGGTCTGTTCTGGGGGTGTGGGAGGGGTGTAGAGGAGGATTTGTAGTAGGGGTGTGGGAGGGGTGTAGAAGAGGGTCTGTATTGGGGGTGTGGGAGGGGTGTAGATGAGGGTCTGTAGTGGTGGTGTGGGAGGGGTGTAGAGGAGGGTCAGTAGTGGGGGTGTGGGAGGGGTGCAGTGGAGGGTCAGTGGTGGGAGTGTGGGAGGGGTGTAGAGGAGGGTCAGCCGTGGGGGTGTGGGAGGGGTGTAGAGCAGGGTCAGAAGTGGGGGTGTGGGAGGGGTGCAGAGGAGTGTCAGTAGTGCGGGTGTGGGAGGGGTGCAGAGGAGGGTCAGTAGTGGGGGTGTGGAAGGGGTGCAGAGGGGGTCAGTAGTGGGTGTGTGGGAGGGGTGTAGAGGAGCGTCAGTCGTGGGGCTATTGGAGGGGTGTAGAGGAGGGTCAGTAGTGGAGCTGTGGGAGGGGTGTAGAGGAGGGTCAGTAGTAGGGGCGTCGGAGGGGTGTAGAGGAGGGTCAGTATTGGGGGTGTGGGAGGCATGTAGAGTAGGATTAGTAGTGGGGGTGAGGGAGGGGTGCAGAGGAGGGTTAGTAGTGGGGGTGTAGGAGGGGTGCAAAGGAGGGTCAGTAGTGGGGGTGTGGGAGGGGTGCAGAAGGGGGTCAGTAGTGGGTGTGTGGGAGGGGTGTAGAGGAGGGTCAGTCGTGGGGCTATTGGAGGGGTGTAGAGGAGGGTCAGTAGTGGAGCTGTGGGAGGGGTGTAGAGGAGGGTCAGTAGTAGGGGCGTCGGAGGGGTGTAGAGGAGGGTCAGTATTGGGGGTGTGGGAGGGATGTAGAGTAGGATTAGTAGTGGGGGTGTGGGAGGGGTGCAGAGGAGGGTTAGTAGTGGGGGTGTGGGAGGGGTGCACAGGAGGGTCAGTAGTGGGGCAGTGCGAGGAGTGTAGAGGAGGGTCAGTAGTGGGGGTGTGGGAGGGGTGTAGAGGATGATCAGTAGTGGGGGTGTGGGACGGGTGCAGAGGAGGGTCAGTAGTGGGGGTGTGGGAGGGGTGTAGAGGAGGGTTAGTAGTGGGGGTGTGGGAGGGGTGTAGAGGAGTGTCAGTCGTGGGGGTGTGGGAGGGTTGTAGAGGAGGGTCTGTAGTGGGGGTGTGTGACGGGTGTAGACCAGGGTTAGTAGTGGGGGTGTGGTAGGAGTGTAGAGGAGGGTCTGTAGTGGGGGTGTGCGAGGGGTGTAGAGGAGGGTCTGTAGTGGGGGTGTGCGAGGGGTGTAGAGGAGGGTCTGTAGTGGGGGTACGGGAAGGGTGTAGAGGAGGGTCAGTAGTGGGGGTGTGGGAGAGGTGTAGAGGAGGGTCCGTCATGGGGGTGTGGGAGGGGTGTAGAGGAGGGTCTGTAGTGGGGGTGTGCGAGGGGTGTAGAGGGGTGTCTGTAGTGGGGGTGTGCGAGGGGTGTAGAGGGGGGTCTGTAGTGGGTGTGTGGGAGGGGTGTAGAGGAGGGTCAGTAGTGGGGGTGTGGGGGGGTGCAGAGGAATTTCAGTAGTGGGAGTGTGGGAGGGGTGTAGAGGATGGTCTCTAGTTGGGGTGTGGGAGGGGTGTAGAAGAGGGTTAGTAGTGGGGGTGTGGGAGGGGTGTAGAGGGGGTCAGTAGTGGGGGTGTGGGAGGGGTGCAGATGAGGGTCAGCAGTGGGGGTGTGGGAGGGGTGCAGAGGTGGGTTTAGTCGTGGGGATGTGGGAGGGGTGTAGAGGAGGGTCAGTAGTGGGGGTGTGGGGGTGTGTAGAGGAGGGTTAGTAGTGGGGGTGGGGGAGGTGTGTAGAGCAGGGTCAGCAGTGGGGGTGTGGGAGGGGTGCAGAGGTGGGTTCAGTCGTGGGGATGTGGGAGGGGTGTAGAGGAGGGTCAGTAGTGGGGGTGTGGGGGTGTGTAGAGGAGGGTTAGTAGTGGGGGTGGGGGAGGTGTGTAGAGCAAGGTCAGTAGTGGGGGTGTGGGAGGGGTGTAGAGGAGGGTCTGCAGTGGGGGTGTGGGAGGTGTGTAGAGGAGGGTCTGTAGTGGGGGTGTGGGACAGGTGTAGAGGAAGGTTAGTAAGTGTGTGGGAGGGGTGTAGCGGAGGGTCAGTAGTGGGGGTGTGGGTGGGGTGTAGAGGAGGGTCAGTAGTGGGGGTGTGCTAGGGGTGCAGATGAGGGTCAGCAGTGGGGGTGTGGGAGTGGTGCAGAGGTGGGTTCAGTCGTGGGGGTGTGGGAGGGGTGTAGAGGAGGGTCAGTAGTGGGGGTGTGGGAGGGGTGTAGAAGAGGTTCAGTGGGGGGGTGTGGGGGTGTGTAGAGGAGGGTTAGTAGTGGGGGTGGGGGTGGTGTGTAGAGGAGGGTTAGTAGTGGGGGTGGGGGAGGTGTGTAGAGGAGGGTCAGTAGTGGGGGTGTGGGAGGGGTGTAGAAGAGGTTCAGTAGTGGGGGTGTGGGGGTGTGTAGAGGAGGGTCTGTAGTGGGGGTGTGGGAGGTGTGTAGAGGAGGGTCCGTCGTGGGGGTGTGGGAGGGGTGTAGAGGAGGGTCTGTAGTGGGGGTGTGCGAGGGGTGTAGAGGGGTGTCTGTAGTGGGGGTGTGCGAGGGGTGTAGAGGAGGGTCCGTAGTGGGGGTGTGGGAGGGGTGTAGAAGAGGGTCTGTAGTGGGGGCGTGTTGGAGGGGTGTAGAGGACGGTCCGTAGTGGGGGTGTGGGAGGGGTGTAGAGGAGGGTCAGTAGTGGGGGTGTGGGAGGGGTGTAGAGGAGGGTCAGTAGTGGGGGTGTGGGAGGGGTGTAGAGGAGGGTCAGTAGTTGGGGTGTGGGAGGGGTGTAGAGGAGGGTCAGTTGTGGGGGTGTGGGAGGAGTGTAGAGGACGGTCTGAGGTGGGGGCGTGTGGGAGGGGTGTAGAGGACGGTCTGTAGTGGGGGTGTGGGAGTGGTGTAGAGGAGGGTCTGTTGTGGGGGTGTGGGAGGTGTGTAGAGGAGGGTCAGTAGTGGGGGTGTGGGAGGGGTGTAGAGGAGGGTCAGTCGTGGGGGTGTGGGAGGGGTGTAGAGGAGGGTCAGTCGTGGGGGTTTGGGAGGGGTGCAGAGGAGTGTCAGTCGTGGGAGTGTGGGAGGAGTGTAGAGGATGGTCTGTTCTGGGTGTTAGGGAGGGGTGTAGAGGAGGATATGTACTAGGGGTGTTGGAGGGGTGCAGAGGAGGGTCAGTAGTGGGGGTGTGGGAGGGCTGCAGAGGAGGGTTTGTAGTTGGGGTGTGGGAGGGGTGTAGAGGAGGGTCCGTAGTGGGGGTGTGGGAGGGGTGTAGAGGAGGGTCAGTAGTAGGGGTGTGGGGGGGTGCAGAGGAATTTCAGTAGTGGGAGTGTGGGAGGGGTGTAGAGGATGGTCTCTAGTTGGGGTGTGGGAGGGGTGTAGAAGAGGGTTAGTAGTGGGGGTGTGGGAGGGGTGTAGAGGGGGTCAGTAGTGGGGGTGTGGGAGGGGTGCAGATGAGGGTCAGCAGTGGGGGTGTGGGAGGGGTGCAGAGGTGGGTTTAGTCGTGGGGATGTGGGAGGGGTGTAGAGGAGGGTCAGTAGTGGGGGTGTGGGGGTGTGTAGAGGAGGGTTAGTAGTGGGGGTGGGGGAGGTGTGTAGAGCAGGGTCAGCAGTGGGGGTGTGGGAGGGGTGCAGAGGTGGGTTCAGTCGTGGGGATGTGGGAGGGGTGTAGAGGAGGGTCAGTAGTGGGGGTGTGGGGGTGTGTAGAGGAGGGTTAGTAGTGGGGGTGGGGGAAGTGTGTAGAGCAAGGTCATTAGTGGGGGTGTGGGAGGGGTGTAGAGGAGGGTCAGTAGTGGGGGTGTGGGAGGGGTGTAGAGGAGGGTCAGTAGTGGGGGTGTGCTAGGGTGCAGATGAGGGTCAGCAGTGGGGGTGTGGGAGTGGTGCAGAGGTGGGTTCAGTCGTGGGGGTGTGGGAGGGGTGTAGAGGAGGGTCAGTAGTGGGGGTGTGGGAGGGGTGTAGAAGAGGTTCAGTAGGGGGGGTGTGGGGGTGTGTAGAGGAGGGTTAGTAGTGGGGGTGGGGGAGGTGTGTAGAGGAGGGTTAGTAGTGGGGGTGGGGGAGGTGTGTAGAGGAGGGTCAGTAGTGGGGGAGTGGGAGGGGTGTAGAAGAGGTTCAGTAGTGGGGGTGTGGGGGTGTGTAGAGGAGGGTCAGTAGTGGGGGTGGGGGAGGTGTGTAGAGGAGGGTCTGTAGTGGGGGTCTGGGAGAGGTGTAGAGGAAGGTTAGTAGGAGTGTGGGAGGGGTGTAGAGGAGGGTCCGTCGTGGGGGTGTGGGAGGGGTGTAGAGGAGGTTCAGTAGTCGTGGCTTGGCAGGGGTGTAGAGGAGGGTCAGTAGTGGGGGTGTGGGAGGGGTGTAGAGGAGGGTCCGTAGTGGGGGTGTGGGAGGGGTGTAGAAGAGGGTCTGTAGTGGGGGTGTGGGAGAGGTGTAGAGGAGGGTCTGTAGTGGGGGTGTGGGAGGGGTGTAGAGGAGGGTCAGTAGTGGGGGTGTGGGAGGGGTGTAGAGGAGGGTCAGTAGTTGGGGTGTGGGAGAGGTGTAGAAGAGGGTCTGTAGTGGGGGTGTGGGAGAGGTGTAGAGGAGGGTCTGTAGTGGGGGTGTGGGAGGGGTGTAGAGGAGGGTCAGTAGTGGGGGTGTGGGAGGGGTGTAGAGGAGGGTCAGTAGTTGGGGTGTGGGAGGGGTGTAGAGGAGGGTCATTTGTGGGGGTGTGGGAGGAGTGTAGAGGACGGTCTGAGGTGGGGGCGTGTGGGAGGGGTGTAGAGGACGGTCAGTAGTGGGGGTGTGGGAGTGGTGTAGAGGAGGGTCTGTTGTGGGGGTGTGGGAGGTGTGTAGAGGAGGGTCAGTAGTGGGGGTGTGGGAGGGGTGTAGAGGAGGGTCAGTCGTGGGGGTTTAGGAGGGGTGTAGAGGAGGGTCAGTCGTGGGGGTTTGGGAGGGGTGCAGAGGAGTGTCAGTCGTGGGAGTGTGGGAGGAGTGTAGAGGATGGTCTGTTCTGGGTGTGAGGGAGGGGTGTAGAGGAGGATATGTACTAGGGGTGTTGAAGGGTGCAGAGGAGGGTCAGTAGTGGGGGTGTGGGAGGGCTGCAGAGGAGGGTTTGTAGTTGGGGTGTGGGAGGGGTGTAGAGGAGGGTCCGTAGTGGGGGTGTGGGAGGGGTGCAGAGGAGGGTTCAGTAGTGGGGGTGTGGGAGGAGTGTAGAGGAGGGTCAGTAGTGGGTGTGTGGGAGGGGTGTCGAGGAGGGTCAGTAGTGGGGGTGTGGGAGGGGTGTAGAGGAGGGTCAGTAGTGGGGGTGTGGGAGGGGTGTAGAGGAGGGTCAGTAGTGGGGGTGTGGGAGGGGTGTAGAGGAGGGTCAGTAGTGGGGGTGTGGGAGGTGTGTAGAGGAGGGTCAGTAGTGGGGGTGTGGGAATGGTGTAGAGGAAGGTTAGTAGGAGTGTGGGAGGGGTGTAGAGGAGGGTCAGTAGTGGGGGTGTGGGAGGGGTGTAGAGGAGGGTCAGTAGTGGGGGTGTGGGCGTGTGTAGAGGAGGGTTAGTAGTGGGGGTGGGGGAGGTGTGTAGAGGAGGGTCAGTAGTGGGGGTCTGGGAGAGGTGCAGAGGAAGGTTAGTAGGAGTGTGGGAGGGGTGTAGAGGAGGGTCAGTAGTGGTGGCTTGGCAGGGGTGTAGACGAGGGTCAGTCGTGGCGGTGTGGGAGGGGTGCAGAGGAGGGACAGTAGTGGGTATGTGGGAAGGGTGTAGAGGAGGGTCAGTAGTGGGGGTGTGGGAGGGGTGTAGAGGAGGGTCAGTAGTGGGGGTGTGGGAGGGGTGCAGAGGAGGGACAGTAGTGGGTATGTGGGAAGGGTGTAGAGGAGGGTCAGTAGTGGGGGTGTGGGAGGGGTGTAGAGGAGGGTCAGTAGGGGGGGTGTGGGAGGGATGTAGAGGAGGGTCCGTAGTGGGGGTGTGGGAGGGGTGTAGAAGAGGGTCAGTAGTGGGGGTGTGGGAGGTGTGTAGAGGAGGGTAAGTAGTGTGGGTGTGGGAGGGGTGTAGAGGAGGGTTACTAGTGGGGGTGAGGGAGGGGTGTAGAGGAGGGTCAGTAGTGGGGTTTTGGGAGGGGTGTAGAGGAGGGTCAGTAGTGGGGTTTTGGGAGGGGTGTAGAGGATAGTCTGTTCTGGGGGTGTGGGAGGGGTGTAGAGGAGGATTTGTAGTGGGGGTGTGGGAGGGGTGTAGAGGAGGGTCTGTATTCAGGGTGTGGGAGGGGTGTAGATGAGGGTCTGTAGTGGTGGTGTGGGAGGGGTGTAGAGGAGGGTCAGTCGTGGGGCTATTGGAGGGGTGTCGAGGAGGGTTAGTAGTGGAGCTGTGGGAGGGGTGTAGAGGAGGGTCAGTATTGGGGGTGTGGGAGGGATGTAGAGTAGGATTAGTAGTGGGGGTCTGGGAGGGGTACAGAGGAGGGTTAGTAGTGGGGGTGTGGGACGGATGCAGAGGAGGGTCAGTAATGGGGGTGTGGGAGGGGTGTAGAGCAGGCTCAGAAGTGGGGGTGTGGGAGGGGTGCAGAGGAGGGTCAGTAGTGGGGGTGTGGGAGGGGTGCACAGGAGAGTCAGTAGTGGGGCTGTGTGAGGGGTGTAGAGGAGTGTCAGTCGTGGGGGTGTGGGAGAGGTGTAGAGGAGGGTCCGTCATGGGGATTGGGAGGGGTGTAGAGGAGTGTCTGTAGTGGGGGTGTGCGAGGGGTGTAGAGGAGGGTCTGTAGTGGGGGTGTGCGAGGGGTGTAGAGGAGGGTCTGTCGTGGGGGTGTGGGAGGGGTGTAGAGGAGGGTCAGTTGTAGGAGTGTGGGAGGGGTGTAGAGGAGGTTCTGTAGTGGGGGTGTGGGAGTGGTGTAGAGGAGGGTCCGTCGTGGGGGTGTGGGAGGGGGGTAGAGGAGGTTCTGTAGTGGGGGTGTGGGAGGGGTGTAGAGGAGGGTTAGTAGTGGGGGTGTGGGAGGGGTGTAGAGGGGGTCAGTAGTGGGTGTGTGGGAGGGGTGTAGAGGAGTGTCAGTCATGGGGGTGTGGGAGGAGTGTAGAGGAGGGTCAGTAGTGGGGGTGTGGGAGGGGTGTAGAGGAGGGTCAGTAGTGGGGGTGTGGGAGGGGTGTAGAGGAGGGTCAGTAGTGGGGGTGTGGGAGGGGTGTAGAGGAGGGTCAGTCGTGGGGGTTTGGGAGGGGTGTAGAGGAGGGTCAGTCGTGGGGGTTTGGGAGGGGTGCAGAGGAGTGTCAGTCGTGGGAGTGTGGGAGGAGTGTAGAGGATGGTCTGTTCTGGGTGTGAGGGAGGGGTGTAGAGGAGGATATGTACTAGGGGTGTTGGAGGGTGCAGAGGAGGGTCAGTAGTGGGGGTGTGGGAGGGCTGCAGAGGAGGGTTTGTAGTTGGGGTGTGGGAGGGGTGTAGAGGAGGGTCCGTAGTGGGGGTGTGGGAGGGGTGCAGAGGAGGGTTCAGTAGTGGGGGTGTGGGAGGAGTGTAGAGGAGGGTCAGTAGTGGGTGTGTGGGAGGGGTGTCGAGGAGGGTCAGTAGTGGGGGTGTGGGAGGGGTGTAGAGGAGGGTCAGTAGTGGGGCTGTGGGAGGGGTGTAGAGGAGGGTCAGTAGTGGGGGTGTGGGAGGGGTGTAGAGGAGGGTCAGTAGTGGGGGTGTGGGAGGGGTGTAGAGGAGGGTCAGTAGTGGGGGTGTGGGAGGTGTGTAGAGGAGGGTCAGTAGTGGGGGTGTGGGAATGGTGTAGAGGAAGGTTAGTAGGAGTGTGGGAGGGGTGTAGAGGAGGGTCAGTAGTGGGGGTGTGGGAGGGGTGTAGAGGAGGGTCTGTAGTGGGGGTGTGGGCGTGTGTAGAGGAGGGTTAGTAGTGGGGGTGGGGGAGGTGTGTAGAGGAGGGTCAGTAGTGGGGGTCTGGGAGAGGTGCAGAGGAAGGTTAGTAGGAGTGTGGGAGGGGTGTAGAGGAGGGTCAGTAGTGGTGGCTTGGCAGGGGTGTAGACGAGGGTCAGTTGTGGCGGTGTGGGAGGGGTGCAGAGGAGGGACAGTAGTGGGTATGTGGGAAGGGTGTAGAGGAGGGTCAGTAGTGGGGGTGTGGGAGGGGTGTAGAGGAGGGTCTGTAGTGGGGGTGTGGGAGGGGTGCAGAGGAGGGACAGTAGTGGGTATGTGGGAAGGGTGTAGAGGAGGGTCAGTAGTGGGGGTGTGGGAGGGGTGTAGAGGAGGGTCAGTAGGGGGGGTGTGGGAGGGATGTAGAGGAGGGTCCGTAGTGGGGGTGTGGGAGGGGTGTAGAAGAGGGTCAGTAGTGGGGGTGTGGGAGGTGTGTAGAGGAGGGTAAGTAGTGTGGGTGTGGGAGGGGTGTAGAGGAGGGTTACTAGTGGGGGTGAGGGAGGGGTGTAGAGGAGGGTCAGTAGTGGGGTTTTGGGAGGGGTGTAGAGGAGGGTCAGTAGTGGGGTTTTGGGAGGGGTGTAGAGGATAGTCTGTTCTGGGGGTGTGGGAGGGGTGTAGAGGAGGATTTGTAGTAGGGGTGTGGGAGGGGTGTAGAGGAGGGTCTGTATTCAGGGTGTGGGAGGGGTGTAGATGAGGGTCTGTAGTGGTGGTGTGGGAGGGGTGTAGAGGAGGGTCAGTCGTGGGGCTATTGGAGGGGTGTCGAGGAGGGTCAGTAGTGGAGCTGTGGGAGGGGTGTAGAGGAGGGTCAGTATTGGGGGTGTGGGAGGGATGTAGAGTAGGATTAGTAGTGGGGGTCTGGGAGGGGTACAGAGGAGGGTTAGTAGTGGGGGTGTGGGACGGATGCAGAGGAGGGTCAGTAATGGGGGTGTGGGAGGGGTGTAGAGCAGGCTCAGAAGTGGGGGTGTGGGAGGGGTGCAGAGGAGGGTCAGTAGTGGGGGTGTGGGAGGGGTGCACAGGAGAGTCAGTAGTGGGGCTGTGTGAGGGGTGTAGAGGAGTGTCAGTCGTGGGGGTGTGGGAGAGGTGTAGAGGAGGGTCCGTCATGGGGATTGGGAGGGGTGTAGAGGAGTGTCTGTAGTGGGGGTGTGCGAGGGGTGTAGAGGAGGGTCTGTAGTGGGGGTGTGCGAGGGGTGTAGAGGAGGGTCTGTAGTGGGGGTGTGGGAGGGGTGTAGAGGAGGGTCAGTTGTAGGAGTGTGGGAGGGGTGTAGAGGAGGTTCTGTAGTGGGGGTGTGGGAGTGGTGTAGAGGAGGGTCCGTCGTGGGGGTGTGGGAGGGGTGTAGAGGAGGTTCTGCAGTGGGGGTGTGGGAGGGGTGTAGAGGAGGGTTAGTAGTGGGGGTGTGGGAGGGGTGTAGAGGGGGTCAGTAGTGGGTGTGTGGGAGGGGTGTAGAGGAGTGTCAGTCATGGGGGTGTGGGAGGAGTGTAGAGGAGGGTCAGTAGTGGGGGTGTGGGAGGGGTGTAGAGGAGGGTCAGTAGTGGGGGTGTGGGAGGGGTGTAGAGGAGGGTCAGTAGTGGGGGTGTGGGAGGGGTGTAGAGGAGGGTCTGTAGTGGGGGTGTGGGGGTGTGTAGAGGAGGGTTAGTAGTGGGGGTGGGGGAGGTGTGTAGAGGAGGGTCTGTAGTGGGGGTGTGGGAGAGGTGTAGAGGAAGGTTAGTAGGAGTGTGGGAGGGGTGTAGAGGAGGGTCAGTAGTGGTGGCTTGGCAGGGGTGTAGACGAGGGTCAGTCGTGGCGGTGTGGGAGGGGTGCAGAGGAGGGACAGTAGTGGGTATGTGGGAGGGGTGTAGAGGAGGGTCAGTAGTGGGGGTGTGGGAGGGATGTAGAGGAGGGTCCGTAGTGGGGGTGTGGGAGGGGTGTAGAAGAGGGTCTGTAGTGGGGGTGTGGGAGAGGTGTAGGGGAGGGTCTGTAGTGCGGGTGTGAGAGGGGTGTAGAGGAGGGTCTGTAGTGGGGGCGTGTGGGAGGGGTGTAGAGGACGGTCCGTAGTGGGGGTGTGGGAGGGGTGTGGAGGAGTGTCAGTCGTGGGTGTGTGGGAGGGGTGTAGAGGAGGGTCAGTAGTGGGGGTGTGGGAGGGGTGTAGAGGAGGGTCAGTAGTTGGGGTGTGGGAGGGGTGTAGAGGAGGGTCAGTTGTGGGGGTGTGGGAGGGGTGTAGAGGACGGTCTGATGTGGGGGCGTGTGGGAGGGGTGTAGAGGACAGTCAGTAGTGGGTGTGTGGGAGTGGTGTAGAGAAGCGTCTGTTGTGGGGGTGTGGGAGGGGTGTAGAGGATGGTCAGTAGTGGGGGTGTGGGAGGGGTGTAGAGGAGGGTCAGTAGTGGGGGTGTGGGAGGGGTGTCGAGAGGTGTTAGTAGTGGGGGTGTGGGAGGGGTGCAGTGGAGGGTCTGTATTGGGGTGTCGGAGGGTTGTAGAGGAGGGTAAGTAGTGGGGGTGTGGGAGGGGTGTAGAGGAGGGTCAGTAGTGGGGGTGTGGGAGGAGTGTCGAGAGGTGTTAGTAGTGGGGGTGTGGGAGTGGTGTAGAGGAGGGTTATTAGTGGGGGTGTGGGAGGTGTGTAGAGGAGGGTCTGTAGTGGGGATGTGCGAGGGGTGTAGAGGAGGGTCAGTAGTGGGGGTGTGGGAGGGGTACAGAGGAAGGTCAGTAGTGGGAGTGTGGGAGGGGCGTAGAGGATGGTCTCTAGTGGGGGCGTGGGAGGGGTGTAGAGGAGGGTCTGTAGTGGGGGTGTGGGAGGGGTGCAGAGGAGGGTTCGTAGTAGGGGTGTCTGAGAGGTGTAGAGGAGGGTTACTAGTGGGGGTGAGGGAGGGGTGTAGAGGAGGGTCAGTAGTGGGGGTGTGGGAGGGGTGTAGAGGAGGGTCAGTCGTGGGGGTTTGGGAGGGGTGTAGAGGATGGTCTGTTCTGTGGGTGTGGGAGGGGTGTAGAGGAGGATTTGTAGTAGGGGTGTGGGTGGGGTGCAGAGGAGGGTCAGTAGTGGGGGTGTGGGAGGGGTGTAGAGGAGGGTCCGTAGTGGGGGTGTGGGAGGTGTGTAGAGGAGGGTCAGTAGTGGGGGTGTGGGAGGGGTGTAGAGGGTCAGTAGTGGGGGTATGGGAGGGGTGTAGAGGAGGGTCAGTCGTGGGGCTTTGGGAGGGGTGCAGAGGAGTGTTAGTCGTGGGAGTGTGGGAGGGGTGTAGAGGATGGTCTGTTCTGGGTGTGTGGGAGGGGTGTAGAGGAGGATCTGTACTAGGGGTGTTGGAGGGGTGCTGAGGAGGTTCAGTAGTGGGGGTGTGGGAGGGGTGTAGAGGAGGGTCCGTAGTGGAGGTGTGGGAGGTGTGTAGAGGAGGGTCTATAGTGGGGGTGTGGGAGGGGTGTAGAGGAGGGTCTGTAGTGGGGGTGTGGGAGGTGTGTAGAGGAGGGTTTGTAGTGGGGGTGTGGGAGGGGTGTAGAGGAGGGTCAGTAGTGTTGGTGTGGGAGGGGTGTAGAGGAGGGTTACTAGTGGGGGTGAGGGAGGGGTGTAGAGGAGGTTGTGCAGTGGGGGTGTGGGAGGGGTGTAGAGGAGGGTCAGTAGTGGGGGTGTGGGAGGGGTGTAGAGGAGGGTCAGTAGTGGGGGTGTGGGAGGGGTGTAGAGGAGGGTGTGTAGTGGGGGTGTGGGAGGGGTGTGGAGGAGGGTCTGTAGTGGGGGTGTGGGAGCGGTGTAGAGGAGGGTCAGTAGTGGGGGTGTGGGAGGGGTGTAGAGGAGGGTCTGTAGTGGGGGTGTTGGAGGGGTGTAGAGGAGGGTCAGTAGTGGGGGTGTGGGAGGGGTGTAGAGGAGTGTCAGTAGTGGGGGTGTGGGAGGGGTGCAGTGGAGGGTCAGTGGTGGGAGTGTGGGAGGGGTGTAGAGGAGCGTCAGTACTGGGGGTGTGGGAGGGGTGTCGAGGAGGGTGTGCAGTGGGGGTGTGGGAGGGGTGTAGAGGAGGGTCTGTAGTGGGGGTGTGGGAGGGGTGTAGAGGAGGGTCTGTAGTGGGGGTGTGCGAGGGGTGTAGAGGAGGGTCTGTAGTGGGGGTGTTGGAGGGGTGTAGAGGAGGGTCAGTAGTGGGGGTGTGGGAGGGGTGTAGAGGAGGGTCTGTAGTAGGGGTGTGGGAGGGGTGCAGAGGAGGGTTTGTAGTAGGGGTGTGGGAGGGGTGTAGAGGAGGGTTACTAGTGGGGGTGAGGGCGGGGTGTAGAGGAGGGTCAGTCGTGGGGGTGTGGGAGGATTGTAGAGGAGGGTCAGTAGTGGGGGTTTGGGAGGGGTGCAGAGGAGGGTCAGTAGTGGGAGTGTGGGAGGGGTGTAGAGGATGGTCTGTTCTGGGGGTGTGGGAGGGGTATAGAGGAGAATTTGTAGTAGGGGTGTGGGAGGGGTGTAGAGGAGGGTCTGTAGTGCAGGTGTGGGAGGGGTGCAGAGGAGTGTTTGTAGTAGGGGTGTGGGTGGGGTGCAGAGGAAGGTCAGTAGTGGGGGTGTGGGAGTGGTGTAGAGGATGGTCTGTAGTGGGGGTGTGGGAGTGGTGTAGAGGAGGGTCCGTAGTGGGGGTGTGGGAGGGGTGTAGAGGAGGCTCTGTAGTCGGGGTGTGGGAGGGGTGTAGAGGAGGGTCTGTAGTGGGGGTGTGGGTGGGGTGCAGAGGAAGGTCAGTATGGTGTAGAGGATGGTCTGTAGTGGGGGTGAGGAGGATCTGTACTAGGGGTGTTGGAGGGGTGCAGAGGAGGGTCAGTAGTGGGGGTGTGGGAGGGGTGTAGAGGAGGGTTACTAGTGGGGGTGATGGAGGGGTGTAGAGGAGGGTCAGTAGTGGGGGTGTGGGAGGGGTGTAGAGGAGGGTCAGTAGTGGGGGTATGGGAGGGGTGTAGAGGAGTGTCAGTCGTGGGAGTGTGGGAGGGGTGTAGAGGATGGTCTTTTCTGGGTGTGTGGGAGGGGTGTAGAGGAGGATCTGTACTAGGGGTGTTGGAGGGGTGCAGAGGAGGGTCAGTAATGGGGGTGTGGGAGGGGTGTAGAGGAGGGTCAGTAGTGGGGGTGTGGGAGGGGTGTAGAGGTGGGTCCGTAGTGGGGGTGTGGGAGGAGTGTAGAGGAGGGTTTGTAGTGGGGGTGTGGGAGGGGTGTAGAGGAGGGTTTGTAGTGGGGGTGTGGGAGGGGTGTAGAGGAGGGTCAGTAGTGTGGGTGTGGGAGGGGTGTAGAGGAGGGTCACTAGTGGGGGTGAGGGAGGGGTGTAGATGAGGGTCAGTAGTGGGGGCTTGGGAGGGGTGCAGAGGAGGGTCAGTAGTGGGAGTGTGGGAGGGGTGTAGAGGGTGCTCTGTTCTGGGGGTGTGGGAGGGGTGTAGAGGAGGATTTGTAGTAGGGGTGTGGGAGTGGTGTAGAGGAGGGTCTGTATTGGGGTGTGGGAGGGGTGTAGATGAGGGTCTGTAGTGGTGGTGTGGGAGGGGTGTAGAGGAGGTTCAGTGGTGGGTGTGTGGGAGGGGTGTAGAGGAGGGTCAGTAGTGGGGGTGTGGGAGGGGTGTAGAGGAGGGTGTGCAGTGGGTGTGTGGGAGTGGTGTAGAGGATGGTCAGTAGTGGGGGTGTGGGAGGGGTGTAGAGGAGGGTGTGCAGTGGGGGTGTGGGAGGGGTGTCGAGGAGGGTCGGTTTTGGGGGTGTGGGAGGGGTGTAGAGGAGGGTCTGTAGTGGGAGTGTGGGAGGGGTGTAGAGGAGGGTCTGTAGTGGGGGTGTTGGAGCGGTGTAGAGGAGGGTCAGTAGTGGGGGTGTGGGACGGGTGTAGAGGAGGGTCTGTAGTGGGGGTGTGGGAGGCGTGTGGAGGAGGGTCTGTAGTGGGGTTGTGGGAGGGGTGTAGAGGAGGGTCAGTAGTGGGGGTGTGGGAGGGGTGTAGAGGAGGGTGTGTAGTGGGGTGTGTGAGGGGTGTAGAGGAGGGTCAGTAGTGTGGTTGTGGGAGGGGTGTAGAGGAGGGTCTGTAGTGGGGGTGTGGGAGGGTCGTAGAGGAGGGTCAGTAGTGCGGGTGTGGGAGGGGTGTAGAGGAGGGTTAATGTTGGGGGTGTGGGAGGGGTGTAGAGGAGGGTGTGTAGTGGGGGTATGGGAGGGGTGTAGAGGAGGGTCAGTAGTGTTGTTGTGGGAGGGGTGTAGAGGAGGGTTAGTAGTGGGAGTGTGGAAGGGGTGTAGAGGAGGGTCAGTTGTGGGAGTGTGGTGACTCTCCCTTCTCTTGTCGCAGAATAGAGGCTCATCTCAGAATCAGGTTTATCTGCACTCAGATATGACACAAAATTTGATTTTCTAAACGTAGTGGTTGGTCTGGCCATCTTACAGCTACGGACTTTGACCTTAAGATCCCACTGCACACTAATGTCGCTTAAGGTCCTGTTGGTAAATCTATACTCTCTGCTTAGATTTGACTTGCCAAAGAGTAATACCTTTACCCTTGCACAGTTTAAACCATCCAGTCTGTACAGTGATCGTTCCTCTTGTCCTCACCTACCACCCCATGAGGGTCCACATCCAACATGTCATTCTCTGTAACTTCCGCCATCTGGGTAGGAACCCTTCAAACAAACATATATTTACTCCCCACCGTCCACTTTCCAAATGGATTTGCTGCTTCCATGATCCCCTTGTCCATTCATCCCTCCCCACTAATCTCCCTCCTGGAACTTATCCCTGCAAGTAGTTCAAGTGTTACACCACCCTCACCTCCATTCAGGGTCCTAATCATTTCTTCCAGCTGAGGCAATGTTTCACTTGCAAATTTGTTGGGGTCATCTGTTGTCTCTGATGCTCCTGATGGGGCCTCTTCTGCACTGGTGAGACTCATTGTAAATTGGGGGACTGCTTCGTCGAGCACCTCCTCTTCATCTGCCACCAGCAGGACCTCCTGGTAGCCAAACATTTTAATGCCAGTTCCCAGTCCTGCTCCGACATATCGGTCCAGGCTCCTCTTGTGCGAAGATGAGGCCCCCTTCAAGTTAGAGGAGAAACATCTTTTATTCCATTTGGGTAGCCTCCAACCTGATGGCATGAATAACAATTTTTCCTGCTGGGAAAAATGTTTTCCCTCCCCCTCTCCTCTTCTTCTATTCCCACTCTTGTCTCTTAGCTCTTCTCTATCTACCTATCACCGCCCCCTAGGTCTCCTCCTCCTTCCTTTCTCCTGTGGTCCACCCACCTCTGCCATTAGAGTCCTTCATCTCCAGCCCTTGACCCTTCCCACTCTCTTGGCTTCATCTATCACCTTCTAGTACGTCCTCTGTCCCCTCCCCACCTGCACCTTTTTATTCTGGCATCTTCCCTATTCCATACCAGTCATGATGAAGGTCTTGGCCTGCAACATCGACTGTTCATTTCCATGGATGCTGCCTGACTTGCTGAGTTCCTCCAGCAATTTGTAAGTGTTGCTTTGGACTTCCAGCATTTGCGGAATTTCTTGTGTTTAAACTCCATCTGCCATTTCTCTGCCCATATCTGTAACTGATCTATATCCTGCCATATCCTTTAATGACCATGCGTTCTGCCCACAAGTCCATCAGTCTTTGGGTCACCTGCAAAACTGCTGATGCACACGTCTACGTTTTCATCGAAGTCATATTATGGAAAAATCCAGGTGTTTCCACCGGTCCTCCGGGTTCAGGGTTCAGCTCAGGACGAACAACCTGACTGGTAAAAACAAAACTGTTATGGAAACAGCAATGAAGAGTCCTTTGACATCGGAGTGGCCAAGGACAGACAGGTGAAGGACCTTCACTGCTGCCCTAAACGCCAGCAGGCAGTAAGGACATTTCATGGGCAGCACAGAAACGCAGCAGTTAGCGTAACATTAATACGTACCCTGCTGTATGATCAGGGTTCAATTCCTGTTGCTGTCTGTAAGAAGTCGGTGTGTTCTCCCTGTGATCACAAGGGTTTCCTTTTGGGACTCTAGTTTCTTCCCACACTCCAACAACATATGGGTTAGCAAGTTAATTGGTCACAGGGGGGTATGAAAACACCAGTGCCCAAGAACAGAAACATTTACAAAAATGTCATGGATATGGCCCAATTGATCACAGGAGAAGTTCAAGTTCAAATTTAATTGTCTTTCAAACATACACAAACACCCATGAATACAGCCAAACCAAAACGCTTTACCCTGCAGAACACAGTATCAACAGTCACACAGAGCACAAGGCACATATGGCATATACAAGATTGCGGTAAAGAAAGGTTCAGTCACACTCAAAAGTACAGCTCTTGCCCAAGTGTCATGTCCTTTAGATTGCTGTTGCCTCAATGTTGTCGGCAAGAACAAGCCTGCAGCAATCCACAGACTTATGCAATCCAGCTTGTCTTCTGTAGAATGAGCAGCAATTTTGGGAGAAGCCAGACCTCAACCACCATGGATTTCAGTGCTCCTGTCTTATCTCTGGTCTCTCCCACACCGTCTTCAGCATCTCTCCCTTGGGTGGGTGCAGCAGGTGACCCCGGGGGGTTGTAGTCTGTGCTACAACTGAAGCCACGCAGCTCCCTTACTATCGGTCTCGCCAATAAAACACTGAATTGGACTTGCAGTCTTCTACGTTACCAATGTCCAACAGGGTCCAAGGCAAGCACTTGCTCTGTTTGCTGGTGTGCGCACCACCTTTGTGCACCAACTCTCATGCCTTCCTGTAGCACGCAGCAATGGTCCGCATCAAGTCCAGATTCATCGCTGCCAAACAACTCACTGATAGAGTACACCAGTAGAACTTGATGTTCTTGATAATCAGCAGAGTCTTGTGATTGTAAAAAAGACATAATGGACGAACAATTGTACCTTTGATTAGACCTGAAGTGGCTGTTGGGACCATGCACACTGCCAGAAAAAAAAACAGAAAAAGAAACAGCCCTCCTCACCATCAATCACATCTACAAAACACATTGTCAGAAGAAAGCAGCATCCATCATCAAGGGCACTCTCTCCTGTTACGTAAACGGCAACAATGAATATCAATCGAGACAGGTTATATAAAAATAATGAAACATTTATTAAACACCGATAAACGATACGGGAAAAAAGAAAACAAACAAAAACTTTAGCCGGAAGTTAACAGATATGTAGTTGTTCACCAACTCGCCACTCGGCCATCCTGGTTCTTAAAGCGTTAAATGCGAAACAGTTCTTAAAGCGATAACTTGGAAAGTCCAACAGTTTTACACGTTCAATTGGGAGAGACTTCTCTGGAGAAGGACTTCTTCACAGACGCACCCTTACTGCTGGTTCTGTCCACAGGATTCAGGATGCCGAAACTAAACAGTTGTGTGAGTGAGAGTGAGAGAGTGAGAGAGTGAGAGAGTGAGTGAGTGAGGGAGAGAGAGAGAGAGGGAGAGAGGGAGAGAGGGAGAGAGGGAGAGAGGGAGAGAGAGAGAGAGAGAGAACACGAACCTTTTTGCATGAACTCATTGCTCTTTCTGGCAAGAGTTATCTCGATGCAGGTACTCCTCCAATGAAGACTCAATAAGGTCGATTCTTTATTAAACTGCCAAACGATGCCGACTTCTCTCGATCCTTCGATAAATTCTTCACTCTCCCTTCAACTGTTGGAATTGAGTAAATTAGCACATCCAGCCATAAATTCCCAGTCCAAATAATATGGAATCCCTCAAAAGAATGCACACCCCATTTTAAAAATGGAACTGCATCACAAAAACAAACACGCAACAGAAACAGAGATACAGCATGTTCTACCTGGAAATCTACAAACTTAAAAACTAACTGCGTCACCTGGGTCGACCCTTATATAGTCATGGGGCACGTCATCACGTGACCTCACATTGGCAGGAAAATCACATCAGGTGACCTCCAAAAGACCACTACATCATTCTCACAAAAAACCAGATCTCCTTCAGCATGTAACACTCCATGTATATGATAGAACCAAAGGAATAGCAGAGAACCATAGAACACTACAGCACAGAAAACAGGCCATTCGGCCTTTCTAGTCTGTGCAAAACATTATTCTTCTAGTCCCATTGACCTGCATCCAGTCCATAACCCTCCAGACCTCTCCCATCCATGACCTATCCAATTTATTCTTAAAACTTGAGTGAGCTTGCATTTACCATGTCAGATGGCAGCTCGTTCCACACTCCCACCACTCTCTGAGTGAAGAAGTTCCCCCTAAACCTTTCCCCTTTCACCCTAAAGCTATATCCTCTCGTATTTATCTCTCCTAATCTAAGTGGAAAGTTTTGTAAACCTCTATCAAATATCCCCTCATTCTTCTATGCTCCAAGGAATAAAGTCCTAACCTGTTCAATCTTTTCCTGTAACTAAACTCCTGAAGACTCGGCAACATCCTAGTAAATCTTCTCTGCACTCTTTCAATCTTACTGATATCCTATCAGTAAGACCAGAACTGTACACAACACTCCAAATTTGGCCTCACCAATGTCTTATATAACCTCCCCATAACATCTCAACTTCTATACACAATACTTTGATTTATGAATGCAAGGATGCCAAAGGCTTTCTTTACAACCCTGTCTACCTGTGACACCACTTTCAGGGAATTATGCATCTGCACTCCTCAGTGCCCTACCATTTACTGTATATGTTCTACCTTAATCTGTCCTTCCAAAATGCAACACCTCACACTTGCATTAAATTCCAGATCCCTCTGCAAGCTTTGAAAGCCTTCCTCGCTGTCCACAACTCCTCCAATCTTGGTGTCATCAGCAAACTTGCTGATCCAATTTACCACATTATCATCTAGATCATTGATATAGACAACAAACAACAATGGTCCCAGCACAGATCCCTGAGGCACACCACTAGTCACAGGCCTCCAGTCTGATAAGCAATCATCCACTACCACTCTCTGTCTTCTCCCACACAGTCAATTTTGAATCCAATTTACAACCATGGATACCTAGTGTCTGAACCTTCTGAACTAACCTCTCATGTGGGACCTTGACAAAGGCCTTACTAAAGTCCATGTAGACAACATCCACAGCCTTTCCTTCATCTACTTTCTTGGTAACCTCCTTGAAAAACCCTACAAGATTTGTTAAACACAATCTACCACACACAAAGCCATGCTGACTATCCTTAATCAGCCCTTGGCTGTCCAAATACTTGTATATTCGATCTCTCAGAACACCGTCCAATAATTTACCTACTACTGATGTCAAGCTCACCGGCCTGTAATTACCTGGTTTACTTTTGGAGCCTTTTTTAAACAATGGAACAACATGAGCTACCCTCCAATCCTCCGGCACAGCACCCGTGGCTAAGGATATTTTAAATATTTCTGCCAGGGTCCCTGCAATTTCTACACTAGTCTCTCTCAAGGTCTGAGGAAATATCATGCCAGTCCCGGGGGATTTATCTACCTTTATTGGCTGTAAGGCAGCACCTCCTCCTCTTTAATCTCTATATGTTCCATGACATTGCTGCTTGTTGACTGAGACTGATACAATTTGACACCAGCAGCGTCGCAGAAGTTACCAGTCAGTATTGAACTCAGTGTAGGACTGTCTTAGGGACTCACACTCTGGATTTTTCCCTTGGGCTTTACTCCTGAAGCCTTCCCCGTTAAGTAGATATAGCCACAAGGTAGCAGAGGTTTGAGATCAGCATTATCCTTCTTCTAGATGAGCTGCCAAACATGGCTGACGAGTCCCATCTGCCCGAAGAGACTGGTTTTAAGTCACCAGTAAACCCACCTTTGCTCCTTCTCCTGTCATCAGAAACGGTTCTGCTGGGCTTAATAGCAAGCCCACACTTGAAGGCCAGGAGTTGAACTTGGTTGTCAAAGGTTATTTCAGTTGCATGCTATTGAGATTGTTTAATAGGTAGTGGGAGATTACCCCTACTACCCCCCCCCCCCACCCCGGCTATAACAATCTTAAGGAACACTACATTAGTCAGTGATAATAAAGCCAATTCTGGTCCAGATTCATCTTTAGTTCTGGTCATATTATCTGCTAGATAAATCATTACAGGAAGGATGCAATGTGAATAGAAGCACAGATGTACAGAAGAAATTGTCATGACAGTTTTATAGGGTTGGATGCATGAAACAGCTAAATATTACCAGAAGTGTTTCTAACTTGTATCTCAAAGTGTTTCATTCCCAACAATGTACTTTAGTGCAGTCTATAGATAGATAGATAACACAAGCACATGAGATTCTGCAGATGCTGGAAATTCTGAGAACACATACAAAATGCTGGAGGAACTCAGCAGGTCAGGAAACCTATATGGAGGGGAATAAACAGTCAATGTTTTGGGCTAAGATCTTCACCAGGACTGGAAAGAAATGGGGAAGAAACCAGAATTTTGTGGAGGATTGAAGGACGGGAAGGGGTACAAGCAGGCAGGTGAGATGTAGTGGGAGATCATCCCCATTACCAGCCCTGGCTATAACAATCTTAAGGAATTTTTCTTTTTATAAATATTTAAAATACACACAGATTTCAAGCCACATAAATATTTCCTGCTCAGTCCAATGGTTGGTCCATGCAGCTGTAAAAAAATAATGGAAATGTTGCTATTTACTTACTTATTTATTATTATTTGTTTCTCTTTAAATCTGCACAATGTAAGCTTTTGTGTGCCATAGTTTTTTATTGATTCTATTTTACTTCCTTGTCCTACTGTAAGTACCTGTAAGAAAATGAATCTGCGGGTAGATATGGTGACATAGACATAGGCATAAATTTATTTTGAACTTTTGTCCTTCCGCTTTACAGGGAATACAGTTTTTGAGCTCTGATCTGCTGGGTTGGCTTTGAGCAATTCAAGTCCCGGCTTCAGAAACACAGAAAAGAGGAGTATCTTCTCTCAAACTACTCAACCACTTCCCCTGCCAGACATCTCCTGATGTACCTGTGACAGTCCATGTGCCCCATTAGCTTCATTGGCCCCTTACGACCCATAGAACTTGAATGGAATCAGGCCATTCTCCAGTCTGAGGAAGAGCTTAAGAAGAGGGTACTGAGGATACTTAAGAATATGTCACTGCAACTGTATCAAGATTGGGATGGTATAGTAGCGTAGCAATTAGTGTTATGCTATTATGCTCAATTCTGCCACTGACTGCAAAGAATTTACATTCTCCCTATGATTGGGTGGGTTTCCTCCCATATCCCAAACATGTACCAGTCAGTAGGTTAATTGGCCACATGGGTATAATTGGGCGGCATAGGCCTGTTGGGTGTGGAGAGCCTGTTGCCATGCTGTATCTCTAGACCAGCGTTTCCCAACCATTTTTTATGCAATGGACACTTATCATTGACTGGATTTTCCATGGACCCCGGGATGGGAACCTCTGCAAATTAAAACAAATTAGAAAGCAGCATAAAATTATTAGAGGCCTTGATAGATTAAATAGGAAGGATCTATTTCCATAAAAATGTGGCTATAGCCAGGGGTATTATGTTATGTAACTCACAGGACAATTAAAAAATGATGTAGAAAATATGTTTTCATGCAAAGGGTTGTATGGAGTATTGAAGTGGAAAGTTGAAAGGGAGAGACACCACATGTAAACAATACTTGGATGTATACTCGAAGTCTCTTCTGAATATTGGACCTAGTGTTGGGACTATTTTGGATAGTACTTTTTCAACATCTGAGTCATAAATATCTTATAGTTTGACAAAACTGGCTCAGTTCTGAACAGGGGACCAGAACGGAAAAACCTGGATGTGCATTCACACACATCTTCAAAGGCAGCAGGGCCTGTAAAGTGAGTGATTAATAATGCACATGGAACCCTGAACTCATAACAGAAGGAGCAAGTGTAAAAGTAAAGTGGTTAACCCAGACCAAGCAATGATTAACCATCCTATTCTGGTCACCACACTTGAGGAAGTATGTGAGGGGCCTAGAGAGGGTGAAGAAGAGATTTATAGAGAATGATGGAATTCAGCTGCAAGGTTCGTCTGAAAAAAAAATGGTTTGCTCCCTTGGAGAAAAATAGTTTGAGAAGAGATTTAGCAGAGATGTAGAAGATCATAACTAATTTAGATTGAAGCTGTTCCCATTAGTGGATGGCTTAGAACACAGTGGATATATAGAACATACGAAGACACTTGTTTTAACAAAGGGATGAAGAACTCTAGATCTGCTTGCCTGTGAAATCAAAGTTCAAAGTAAATCGTATTATCAATATATACAGTATATATATATATATATATACGTATATGTCTCCGTATGCAACCCTGGGGTTCATTTTCTTGTGGGCATACTCAATAAATCTATAGAAAAATAACCATAACAGAATTAATAAATAGTCATCCAACTAGGGCTTTCAAGCAGAGTGCAGAAGACAGCAAACTGTGCAAATATAAAAAGAAGAAATAAAAAATAATAGATAAGTAAGCATTGAATATCAAGAACATGAGATGAAGAGTCCTTGAAAGTGAGTCCATAGGTTATGGGGACATTTCCATGATGGGGCAAGTGAATTTGAGTGAAGTTATACCCTCTGGTTCAACAGCCTGATGGTTGAAGGACAATAACTGTTCCTGAACCTGGTGGTGTGAAACCAGAGCTCATTAGGGATTATCAAAGAAATTGTATTGGCATTAAGGGAAAATAATGTGAAATGCTATGAGAAAGAGTGAGGGAATAACATAAGGTTTGTTTATCTTGTGAACATCAAAACACACAGTTTAAGAGCCAAGAGGTAATGTTGCAGCTATATAGGACCCTGGTCAGACCCCACCTGGAGTACTGTGCTCAATTCTGGTTGCGTCACTACAGGAAGGATGTGGAAACCATAGAAAGGGTGCAGAGGAGAGGATGTTGCCTGGATTGGGGAGCATGCCTTATGAGAATAGGTTGAGTGAACTCAGCCTTTTCTCCTTGGAGTGACAGAGGTTGAGAGGTGACTTGACAGAGGTGTACAAGATAATGAGAGGTATTGATCATGTGGATAGTCAGAGGCTTTTCCCCAGGGTTGAAATGGCTAGCATAAGAGGGCATAGTTCTAAGGTGCTTGGAAGTAGGTACAGAGGAGATGTCAGGAGTAAGTTTTTTTTACACAGAGAGTGGTGAGCGCATGGAATGGGCTGCCAGCAGTGGTGGTGGAGGCAGATACGATAGGGTCTTATAAGAGACTCTTGGATGGGTACATGGAGCTTAGAAAAATAGAGGGCTATGGGTAAAGCCTTGGTAGTTCTAAGGTAGGGACATGTTCAGCACAGCTTTGTGAGCCGAAAGACCTGTATTGAGCTGTATGTTTTCTATGTTCCTATGTTTCTAAATGTGTTGTTTGCATCAAATCAAATTGCAAGGATTGTGCTGGGGCAGCCTACAAGTTTTGCCCCTCTTCCAGCACCAGCTTAGCAGTACCAACAACTCATTAACTCTAACACGTGTCCTTGGAAAACACGCAGTCATGGGAAGAATGCACAAATTCCTTGCAGGCAACTACGGAATTTTCACTCATAGTTTTGCAATAGATTGCAAAGCATGTTGAATCATGTGGCTTAATGCCCAGCAGAATAACACTGGACTTTGTAGGACAGACAGAAACAGATTTTACCCATGCTAGTAGTGTAAGGTGAGATACCTCTGGAGAAATCGGCAGTGTAGTGGTTGGCATAACACTATTACAGTGCCATTGATCCATTCCTGCCACTGTCCGTAAGGAGGTTTTGTGTTCTCCCCGTGACTGTGTGGGTTTCCTCTGGGAGGTCTGGATTCTTGTTAGATTCCAAAGACATACGGGTTACTAGACTAATTGCTCAATGGATATAACTGGCTGGCACCAGCTTGTTGGGCCAAAAATGATTGTTACAGTGCTGTATAACCATATAAAATATGGTTATCTTTAAATAAAAATAAATTAATTAAAATACGGAAATGTCCTTCCAGGGCCAATATTTAGCTACAGGTTTGTGGGATTAGTGGGTGTCAGATTTTCACCCAAGTCAAGGCATGTTCAGCAAACATTGATGTAATAGTTTAGTCAGGGACCGCCAATTGTAGTGCAGATCATCCAAATGCAACAATTACCAACAGCATTTATCTTCATCTGATTCAGAACCACAGATTGGTTCGTTTTACACTCAGTTTGTTAGTTTGTTATGTGCTGTGTCATATAACGTGTACGATCATGGTCTCTCCATGGCCATGATTGTTCACAGCTAGTTTTTCCAACAGAACCAATTTGCCATTGCCTTCTTCTGGGCAGTAGCTTTACAAGATGAGTGACCCCATTGATTATCAATACTCTTCAGAGGTCATCTGCCTGGTATCAGTGGTCACATAATCAGGACTTGTGATATGCACCAGCTGCTCATACGACCATCCACCACCTGCTCCCATGGCTTCACATAAAGCTGATCAAAGGGCTAAGCTTATCAGGGACATCTGTACCTGATAAAGTGGCCACTGAGTGTACGCTCATGGTCTTCTGCTGCTGTAACCCATCCACTTCAAGGTTTGACATGTTGTGTTTCATAGATGCTTTCTGTACATGATTGTTGTAACACGTGGTTATTTGAGTTACTGTCGTCTTCCTGTCAGCTTGAACCAGTCTGGCCATTGTCCTCTGACCTCTCTCATTAACAAGGAGTTTTGACCCACAAACTGCCACTCACTGCATGTCTTTGTTTTCTCGCACCCCATTCTCTGAGCAGGGGTCATGGACTCGATTAATGATAATACTCCATGTCATAAAAAAAAGATTGGGAACCCCTGCTCTAGAAACGGGTTATGTGTGAAAATCATAGGAGATTAGCAGTTTCTGAGATACTCACACCACCCCGTGTGGCACCAGTCCACGGTCAAAGTCACATGCATCACATTTCTTCCCCATTCCGACCTTTGGGCTGAACAACAGCTGAACTTCTTGACCATGCTTTTATAGACTGATTGCTGCCACATGATTGGCTGATGAAATATTTTTATTAATAAACAGGTATACAGGTGGTACTTAATAAGGCAGCTACTGAATGCAGTTGAGTTTCACACTATAAATTTGATCAACAAATAACAAGTTTCTAGTTATTAAAACTGTTTAACATGATTTCCTGCTTACAAGGCCACTTTATATAGTTAAGCAGAAAAAGTAAATGAATAAACCATTGGTTCACATTAGTTCATAGGGAAACAGGAACTCCTGCTGTCTATGTCATATTAAGTTGCCTAGTAATTCAAAACAGTAAAACGCTCTAATCATAAGATTAAAGTCCAAGTCCATCTTTTACGTCGTGAATAATAGGTCCATCTGAACTTCATTGTAAAATGCCAAGGGCAAGTCCACACATTTGCAATGCAGGGATTCAAATAAATCTTGCTAGCTGGAATCTAGTGATGAATTCAAGGACTTTTTTGAAAAGCGCAGTTCAGTCTTCAGTACAGTATTTCCATTTTTGGAAGCATGGATTACTGAAGTCTGGAAGCAGTTTATTACCAAGCCTCTCTGTTTTCTTGTTTATTGTCACCTAGCGTGCGCATTAAAATATTTTCTGAATCTTGTGAGGGAAGCTTTTATTTAGGCAATTAGGGAAAATGTTTCGTGCATGAGCTTCAAGTCTGGATGACAGAAAGCGTCGACAGTGAGGAAACAGATACAGCCCTAGATGTAAATCAAATGTGTTTTGGAAAGTCAAGATCTATGATCAAGACAGAAATTCAAGGTCATAAGACCATAAGGAAATGGAGCAGGATTAGGCCATTTGGCTCGGAGTCTGTTCCTCCATTCCATCATGGCTGATTTATTTTCCCCTCACAGTCCCATTCTCCTGCCTTCTCCCAGTAACTGTTGACACTCTGACTAATTGAGAACCTATCAACCTCTGCTTTAAATACGCTCAATGAATTGGCCTCCACTGCTGTCTGTGGGAATGAATTCCACAGATTCACCACCCTCTGGCTAAAGAAATTCCTCATCTCTGTTCTATGGGGATGCTGTTCTATTCTGAGGCTGTGCCCTCTGCTCCCAGACTCTCCCAATATTACAAACATCCTCTTAACTTCCATTTTATCGAGGCAAGTAGTTAATGCTGTTCAATTATTCATGATGGGATTTACGAGTAATCCTGGAACCTACAGACCAGTGAGTCAGTGCTAAGGAAGCTATTGGAGACAATTTTTAGGGATAGGATTTATAAGCATTTGGAAAACCATATCCTAATTAGGGAGAGCCAGCATGGCTTTGTGCAGGGAAGTTGTGTCTTACTAACTTGATTGAGTTTTTTGATGAGGTGATGAGGGTGACTGATGAAAGCTGAACTGTAGATGTTGTCTACATGAATTGTAGCAAAGGTGTTTGACAAGGTCCCTTATGGGAAGCTCATCCAGAGGACTGAAATACTTTGGATTCCTAATGAATTGGGCACTTGGATCCAGACCTGGGTTACATATTGAAGACGGAGGTTGGTGGTCAAAGGGACTTATTCTAGCTGTAGGTCTGTGATTAGCAATCACAAGGATCTGTACTGGGACTTCTGCTTTTTGTGATATATGTAGATAACCTGGATGAAAATGTAGATGGGTGAATTAGTAAGTTTGCAGATGATATGAAGATTGATGGTGGTGTGAATAGCGTAAATGACTGGCAATGAATAGAGTGCGATATAAATCTGTTGCAGATATGAGTGAAGAACTGGCAGATGCAACTTAACCCACCCAGATGTGAAGTGTTGCACCTTGGTAGATTAGATGTAAAGAGACAGTACACTGTTAAGGGCAAGATCCTTAGCTGTGTTGATGAACAGAAGGATCATATTCCTACTTCATTATAACTTACATTAACCGCTTGCTTAAATATCAGGCATCATTCATGGTAAAGAATAAACAGCCAAGACCACTTGTATCAGTGGTCTTGGCTGTTTATTCATTACCATGGATGCTGCCTGAAACTCCTGGAAGTACACATAGTGGACAATATCACCTGATCCTTCAACACCACTTCGTTAGTTAAGAAAGCACAGCAGCACTTCCACTTCCTGAGGAGATTGAGGTGATCAAGGCTTTCCCTCCACCTTCTAACCAATTGTTACAAGACCACCATTGAGGATATCGTGACCAGCTGCATCGTCGTCAGTTGTCCTGACAAATTGCATCATTGCCTGGTATGGGAACCGCAAGGCATCGGACCGCAAGACCCTACAAAGGATCGTGAGGACTGTTGAAAAGATCGTCCCATTGGAGATATTTACCAGGAGCGCTGCATATAGGTGGCACAATAGCGCAGTGGTTACCACAGCAATTCCCACTGCTGCTGTAAGGAGTTTGTAAATTCTCCCAGTGACCATGTGGGTTTCGCCTGTGTGCTCTGGTTTCCTCCCACAATCCAAAGCCATACCAGTTAGTAGGTTAATTAGTCATTGTAAATTGTCCTGTGATTAGACAGGGACAATATCAGGGGGTTGCTGGGCAGCACAGCTTGAAGGGCTGGAAGGGCCTATTCCATGTTGTATCTTAATAAAATAAAAGAAAACAATAAATATAAAAAGAACACGCAAAGACCTCAGCATTGTCAGTAATGTCTCCCATCAGTCCAATAACTCTTTGACTCCCTGCCGTTAGGCACTACTTATTTAAATAATTTTTTAAAAATATATAAGTATTGTAATTTATAGTTTCTATGATTATGTATTGCAATGACTGGCGGCCTACCACGGTTGCTGCAGGCTTCGTGCCTATGCACTCAATTTTCTTCTGAATACTATTTACTTTTATCGTTTGCATGATTTTGTGTTTTTCTCTCTCTCTGCACGCTGGGTGTTTGTCGCTCTTTCGTTTTAAATGGGCTCTTTTGGGTGTGGTGATATGATATGTAAGAACGTGATTGGAGAGAGTTCTGAGCCTGCACAGAGATGATACAAAGACTGAAAAACATGGTATTGTAAAACACGTCGTGGTTGTTGTTAAATAAAAGTTCTATTTCTTCAAGAAGATGGTTCTTTATTAGTAACCCACGGTACGTATAAAGAACACAACATGTGTTGGCAAGTGGCCAAGTGGTTAAGGCGTCGGTCTGGTGAGCTGAAGATCGGTAGTTGGAGCCTCAGCTGAGGCAACGTGTTGTGTCCTTGAGCAAGGCACTTAACCACATATTACCCTGTGACGACACTGGTGTCAAGCTGTATCGGCCCTAGTGCCCTTCCCTTGGACAACATCAGTGGCATGGAGAGGGGAGACTTGCAGAACGGGCAACTGCCGGTCTTCCATACAACCTTGCCCAGGCCTGTGCCCTGGAAACCTTCCAAGGCACAAATCCATTGTCTCACAAGACTAATGGATGCCTATAAAAACATGGTGTCTGAAGTCCGTCTGGAAGAATAATACGTTTCCTAACACGGGAGAATCAAAGATAATTTTCTGAAAAAAGAGTTCGAACTGTTTTGGTGTTGCTAACAGTTTTACAAATGGAAGGTTTGCAGCAGCCTCCATTGACACTTCAATTGTCTGGGAACATAGCTGAGAACTGGAGAAAATTTAAGCAACATTTTGAATTGTATTTATCGGTGATCGATGCGGATCGAAAACCGGAGAAAACAAAAGCTGCGCTTCTACTCCACATAATAGGTGACAACACAATTGACGTATATAATCATTTTATTTTTGAAAATGGAAAAAATTTAAAGTTAAAATCGATAATGGACAAATTTGAAGCATTTTGTATACCGAAGTGTAATCTGACGTATGAGCGGCATAGATTTTTTTACATGTACGCAGAGAGCTGGTGAAACTATTGATCAATATGTTACTGAGATGACACACTGGATTAAAACATGCGAGTTTGGAGAACTGACAGACTCTCTCATTAAAGACAGAATTGTTTGTGGCATTCTGGATAATGGTCTGAGAGAAAGACTGTTAAGAGAACAAGATTTAGACTTGGAAAAAGCTTTGATGTCTGCAAAGCTTCGGAAACCGTGACGTCACAGGGTAAAGAACTTTTCATTGAGAACTGCAAGGGAGACGCTGTGAGGAAGCGGGAACATATTAGAAAAAATAATAAAACAATAACAAAACCAACAGAGAACAAAATGTCATCTGGGAGAAAAAAGCTACGTGATCGCTGTGGGCAGCAACATCGGCCAAAACAGTGTCCAGCGTATGGGAAAATGTGCAACAACTGCGGTAAGAGTAATCAGTTTTAACGCTGTTGCAGAAGTAGAAAGAAACTAAAACAAGTAAATGCAGTGCTTGAAGATGAACTTGAGGAGTTTTATGTGCTTTGTGAAAACAAACGAAGTAAGAATGACTGGACTATTCCACTGCAAGTGAACCAAAACAATATTCTGTTTAAACTTGATACTGGAGCACAAGTAAGTTTTCTTGCAGAATCTGAGTGTAATGCATTAAAGCCAAAACCAAAGTTCCATAAGACAAATATAAAAGTGACTGGGTATTCATGTGCAGACATTCCAGTTGAAGGAACATGTGTGGCAAAAGTATCACACAAAGATATTGAGCACACACTTTCATTTGTGGTAGTGCCAAGGAATGTACAGTCAATACTGAGTTTATCTGCCTGTGAGAGACTGAATTTGGTGAAAAGAGTCTTAGTCCTGGACAGTGACACAGAGTCAGAATACAGTGACTTGATGAAAAAGTATGAGGACTTGTTCAAAGGGCTTGGTTGTCTTCTAGGACAGCACACGATTAAAATTGACAACACAGTGCCACCCGTAGTACATCCATGTAGAAAAGTGCATTATGTCATCAGCTGAAAACAAAGCTTGACAGAACGGAAAGGCTACGAGTTGTAAAAAAAATTGATGAACCGACTGAATGGGTCAATTTGCTTGTCGTTGTTGATAAGAAAAATGGAAAACTGAGGATTTGCTTAGATCCAAGAGACTTGAATCGAGCCATTAAAAGAGAGCATTTTAAATTGCCTACTCATGAAGAAATTATGTCACAGTTTGCTAATGCAAAGTACTTTAGTAAATTAGATGCATCCTCTGGATTCTGGCAACTTAAACTAGATGAACCGGGTTCAAAGTTGTGTACCTTTAACACTCCTCTTGCCAGATACCGTTTTCTACAGCTTCCGTTTGGAATTGCGTCAGCTCCTGAAGTGTACCATGAAACCATTCACATGTTATATGAGCACACTGAGGGCGTGGATACATCCATGGATGATATTATTGTTTGGAGATCATCTAAACAAGGACATGATGCCAGACTCGGACAAGTCTTTGAGGCAACACACAAGGCAAACCTGAAGTTGAATAAAGACAAATGTCAGCTAGGAGTGACTGAACTTACCTCTGTGGGTGATATCATCAGCAATGAAGGTGTGCGCCCTGATCCATTGAAGATTTCTGCTATTGAGAACATACCAAGACCGCAATGTAAAAAGGATGTTCAAAGGTTCATGGGAATGGTCAACCACCTGGGAAAATTCATACCCAATCCTTCGGAACAGCTTGCTCCGTTGAGGCAGCTAATAGAAAATGAATTTCTCAGCATTATGTTTGCTTGCAATAGATTTCATCAGTTTGTGTCAGGGCAAACTATTGATATTGAAACTGATCATAAGCCTTTGATTGCATTGTTTCACAAACCTTTAAGTGACTGCCCTTTGCGAAATCAGTGAATAATGATCAAATTGCAAAGATATGTATTGAATGTGTCATACACATCTGGAAAATTCATGTACACGGCTGACACACTTTCCAGAGCTGTGGATCCAGCAACAAAAGACAGCCACATGGACGCTGTTGATATGATCATACAGACTGTACTTGTTGCTCCCGAAAAGTTGGAACTGTTGCATCTTGAGACAGAGAAGGACAAAATCCTCAGCCAGGTAATACACGTGGTGATGGATGAATGGCCAAATAATAAGCATAACTGTACCTCAGAAGTACAAGAATATTGGAACCACAGATCAGAACTTTCTGTTGTGGATGGAGTATTGTACAAAGGTAGCAGAATTGTGATTCCTAAAAGTCTCCGAAAAGAAATGCTTGGGAAAATTCATGAAGGCCACCTAGATATTGAAAAATGTAAGAGAAGGGCACGGGAAGTGATGTTTTGGCCCAGGGTGAATCAAGAAATTGCAGAGCTGGTGTGTTCTTGTCAAATATGTCTTAAATACCAACCTAGCAACCCTAAGGAGCCACTGCATCCACATCCTAGTCCTCAGAGACTTTATCAGAAGGTAGGTGTACGTGGGTGTACCTGATGAAGTTTTCACTGACAGTGGTCCACAATTCAATGGTGAATGCACAAGTCGTTTTGCTCATGAATGGGGCTTTGTTCATACAACATCTAGTCCATTTTTCCCTCAATCCAATGGATGAGTTGAGAAGTCGGTAGGAATTATCAAGAAACTGATGAACAAGGCAAAAGATAGTGGAGGTGATTTTTATAAAGCTTTGTTAGCCTATCACAGTACTCCACTTGAATGTGGACTTTCATCTGCTCAGCTCTTGATGGGATGCTGTTTGAGATCAAATCTGCTAATAGATGAGAGCCTTCTGAGAACAGAGGGAGGTGAACAAGTGAAAAGATGGAAAGATGAACACAAAGCAAAGCAGAAAATACACTTTACAGATGTTCTCGTCCACGACCTGAACTGCACAAGGAGATGAAGTAATGACACAAGACAAAATGAACACATGGACACAGAAAGCTACAGTATTTGAAGAAATACAACCCAGATCATATATGGTCCAAACAGAAGGAACAGTGTTAAGAAGAAATCGCAAAGACCTTAAGAAAGAGCCAATTTCAGAGTTTCAGTTAACTGATGCAGATCAGACAGAACATGGAAATAACAATGAAACACAAGAACTGTGTGAACCACTTGGAAGGTCTACTCATGTTCGTAAAACCCCAGAGAGACTGATAGGGACATGCTAACTTATGCATTTGCTCTGGTCAATGTTGCTAATTGTTTTTTTTATTTTAAGGAAAGGAAGATGTGGTGGTATGAGCTGTAAGAACGTGATTGGAGAGAGTTCTGAGCATGTGCAGAGAGATAGAAAGATCAAGAAACATGGTATTGTAAAGCACGTTGCAATTGTTGTTAAGTAAAAGTTCTATTTCTTCCAGAAGATGGTTCTTTATTAGTAACCCACGGTACGTATGAATATAAAAAACACAACATTGGGTTTCTTTGTTTTGTGCTTGCCTGTAAAGAGACGAATCTCAAGGTTGTATAAAAAGGTTCTAGAGTCATAGAGAGGTGCAACACAGGAAAAGGCCCTTTGGCCCATCTAGTCCGTGCCAAAACCATTTAAACTGACTACTCCCATAGACCTGCACCAGGACCATAGCCCTCCATACTTTTACCATCCATGTACCTATCCAGACTACACCTAATTGTTGGCATCATGCTCACAGTATGCATACTTTGATAATAAATGTACTTTGAACTTCGATATTAAACCTGATTCTGAACTTTGTTATTTTGATAATTGGCAAACTGAGAGCAACTCCTGAATGCTTAACTTTTTCGTTTAAGTGGAACTAGAGAACCGGATATTATAGTCTGGCAGATGGTTGACATTGGTCCTTGTTATTGCAAACATTCCTAAATACATGTCTTTTGAAGGAGATATGCGGAGGATAAGAGCAGGTCACAGTGACATTGCCTTTTAATTTTGTTGAAACTTATTGTTGAATTCCAGCTGCTGTGCTTTGTCCTTCGATAGAATACAAAACAATACCTTCTTTGGCTTAAGATCTTCAAAGTTCCTTTTACTTCTTTGCTTTGGATTTTAAAATAAGAGTCCTAACAAAGTAACTTGAGCTGGCATCCTCCTGAAAACCTTGTAGGTTATGCAAGGAGCATGTCCAATCTATCCTTGGATTCAGATTTATTTATTACATGTACAGTATATCGAAACACACAGTGAACTGTGTCATTTGCGCTAACACCACATACAACCAAGGATGTACTGTGTGTGGCCTGCAAGTGTCACCACACAAAGCAGCACCAGCATAGCATGTCTACAATGCTCAGAAAATGGCACCAAACAGAAGGAAACAGAACATACTGAGCGACAAATCAACATCAGCAAAAGAAACCCTGTTGTTCCCTCCAAACTCCCCCCAACACACGCGCACAATCACACACGGGCATGCACACACACATATATACATGCACACATCCACACACACAGACATGTATATACACACACACAAACACACGGGCATGCACACACATATATATACGTATATACACGCACACACACCCACACATTCACAAATGTGCGCATGCACACACACAAACACCACATATACACCACACACATACACAGAACACTACAGCACAGTGCTGGCCTTTCAACCTGTTATGTTGTGCTGACCTTTAATTACAAACTGTCTTACGGAGGATGCCAGAATTGAACTCTGTACACTGATACCTTGAAGTGTAATATCGTCACGCTAATCTTCTCCAAGATCAATCTAACCCTTCCCTCCTACATCGGCCTGCATTTTTCTATCATCCATGTGCTTATCTAAGAGCTTCATAAATATTCCTAACGTGTCTGCCTCTGTCACCTCCCCTGGCAATGTGTCCCCATACAAGCACCATACTCTGTGTAAAAAAAACACTTACCTCTATACTTTTGTCCAGTCACCTTAAAATGATGACCCCTTGTATTAGGCTTTCCTGCTTGGGAAAGTGTCTTTGCTTCTCAATGCTTCTTATCATCTTGTACATCTCTGTCAAGAGACCTCTTACCCTGCTTCATTCCAAACAGAAGGTAAGAGGGGAGAGAGCTGAAAGACTCCCGAGAGCTTTTTTTCACACAGAGGATAGTGAGAAGCTGGAACAAGTTGCCAAAGGAAGTTGTCAAGCTGAATACACTCGTAACACTTAAATGGCATTTGGAAACTTCTCACTATATTGTACGTCAATGGTTTGGATGTCAACGTTGATGGCTTTGCAGCAAAGTACGCGGACAATACAAAGATACGTAGAGGGACAGGGAGCTTTGAGGAAGTAGGGAGGCTGCAGAAGCACTTAGACAGATTAGGAGAATGGGCAAAGAAGTGGCAGATGGAATACAGTGTCTGGAAGTGTGTGGTCATGCATTTTGGTAGAAGGAATAAAAGCATTGACTATTTTCTAAATGGGGAAGAGAAAATTAAAGAAACCTGAGGTGTCAGGGGACTTAGGAATCCTCGTGTAGAATTCCCTAAAGGTTAACTTGCAGGTTGAGTTGGTGGTGAGGAAGGCAAATTCAATGTTAGCATTCATTTTGAGAGGACTAGGATATAAGAGGAAGGATGTGATGTTCAGGCTTTGTAAGGTTCTAGTGCGGCCTCAGAGTACTGTGAACAATTTTAGGCCCCGTATCTAAGAAAGAATTGGAGAGCACTCAAAGGAGGTTCACAAAAATGACTCTAAGATTTAAAGGCTTTTCATATATGGAGTGTTTGATGGCTCTGGGCCTTTACTTGCTGGAATTTAGAAGAATGAATGGGGATGGTTTTGAAAAAGTCTGAGATAGAGTGCATGTGGAGAGGATATTTCTTATAGAGTAGAGGAACATACATTTAGAACAGAGACGAGGAGGAATTTCTTTAGCCAGAGGGAGGTAAATCTGTGGAATTCATTGCCACAGACGGCCGAGGAGGACAAGTCATTGAGTGTATTTAAAGCAGAGCTTAATAGATTCCTGGTAACTCAGGACATGAAAGGTTATGGGAAGAAAGCAGGAGAATGGGGCAGAGAGGGAATTGGATTTGGCGTAATGAAATTGCGGAGCAGACTCAATGGGCCGAATAGCCTAATTCTGCTCCAGTGTCTTATGGTTTAAGATTCAGTGATTCAAAGCACATTTATTATCAAGGTATGTCTACAGTATACATCCCTGCGAAGTGTCCCCCTGCTGGCAACCATGAAACAAAGGAACACCATGGTACCCATTCAAGAAAACATCAAACACCCAAAGTGTGGGAAAAAAGAAATTGCACAAACAGCTCAAAGCAGATCAAAAACAAAAAGTAAATGAAACATCAAACCAGGAACACACATAAAAGTTGCTGGTGAACGCAGCAGGCCAGGCAGCATCCCTAGGAAGAGGTGCGGTTGACGTTTCAGGCCGAGACCCTTCGTCAGGACTAACTGAAGGAAGAGTGAGTAAGGGATTTGAAAGTTGGAGGGGGAGGGGGAGATGCAAAATGATAGGAGAAGACAGGAGGGGGAGGGATGGAGCCGAGAGCTGGACAAGTGATTGGCAAAAGGGATACGAGAGGATCATGGGACAGGAGGTCCAGGAAGAAAGACAAGGGGGGGAGGAAAACCCAGAGGATGGGCAAGGGGTATATTCAGAGGGACAGAGGGAGAAAAAGGAGAGTGAGAGAAAGAATGTGTGTATAAAAATAAATAACAGATGGAGTACGAGGGGGAGGTGGGGCATTAGCGGAAGTTAGAGAAGTCGATGTTCATGCCATCAGGTTGGAGGCTACCCAGACGGAATATAAGGTGTTGTTCCTCCAACCTGAGTGTGGCTTCATCTTTACAGTAGAGGAGGCTCTAACCATCAAACCAGGAGTTCATTGACATTCAGTATAGTTCAGTTCAGTAATGCAAAAAGAGTAACCAGAATCCAGGAGCTCCCATATAACACAGTGCCATGTTAATGATGTATGCCATGCATGTACTTCTTACAGATAACTCAGAGTGAAACAATGAACCAGAGCATGCTTAATCAAACAATATATTCACAGTATTACTCAAATATTACTAAGTTATTGAATACACCACACTTTCTGCCCACAGCCCCAGTTGTATAACTATGAATCTGTGACATTATGATGGCAGCTGCTTCTCAGAACATGCTCCAGTTTACCCTGCAGTGCGGTTATCCTGTTAGCGATTAGTCAAACCAAAGTTCTTAATTTCAAATGTCTCCAAATTATAAAAATTAATTCAGTAAATTTGAAAATTTTAAAGATAGTGGTAGAGGGATAAAAAAAAAGGCAGATGGGATTAATTAAATTAGGTAGGCTCCAAGCCCATAAGCCATGGGAGCAGAATTAGGCCATTCAGCCCATCGAATCTGCTCAACAGTTCCATCATGGCTGATCTGTTATCCCTTTCAACCCCATTTTCCTGTTTTCTCCCTGTAACCTCTGATGCCTGGACTAATCAAGAACCTATCAACTTCGGCTTTAAATATACCCACTGACTTGGCCGTGATACAGTGTGGAGTAGGCCCTTCTGGCCTTTCAAGCAACCACCAACAACCCCGTTGAGCCCTGGCCTAATCATGGGACAATTTACATTGACCCATTAACCTACGTGGTAAATATTTGGAGTGTGGAAGAAAACTGGGGCATTGGGGAAATCCCATGCATTCCACATGGAGGATGCACGGAGACTCCATACAGAACGTGCCAAAATTGAACTCTGAACTCCGGTGCCCCAAGCTGTAATAGCTTCACACTAATTGTTGTGTTACCATAGTAATAACCATTCTCTCAACCGCTTAGTCTATCTGGACAAATTCAAGCCGAGAACATATGGCTAACTCTCTGCTTTCAGGAGTAGCCTTCAAGCTATATAAATATTTAGCAAAGCAATCCAGCAAAACTGGGATGAAGGGTATCCCTAAAATTAAATGAGATACATCATCAAATTATTCTGATTGCTAGGGTTAGTAACGTTCCTCAGAATTTGAGTGCAGACCGAAATGACAGGGCATCATATTCACTCCAATTCTCTTCACTTGACTCACATCCAAAACCAGCATCTTTATCTAAATGTCATCACTCAAATGAATTCCAGACAGAAATAAGATTCTTTTCAGTTCTTGCCTGCTGCTATGTTTAACTGCTCAGTAGTATAAGTGGCAGAATAGTGATTTTCCCTTCCACAACTAACCATAATAGATTGAGATAATGTCTCTCTCAGCATGATTTATTATGTTATTGATACTGTTGGTAACTTCCATGAGCCTGACGACTTCTGCACACTTGACCAAGGATCAAAGCCGTAAGTGGGGGTTGGATCTGAGATGATAGATACGACGCGACATTCAGTGCAAATGTTGCAGCATAGGATTTCACTCTGGTAAAATCCAGAATGAAAAATTGTAAATGAGATTTAGTGCTTATGATTCAATTAAAATATTTACTTTTCTGGATAATGCAGTTGTTTACTTGTCTTTTTTGTAGTGTCTGAAACACCATTGCCTTGGTTACAACAATATTTGTATACACAGCAGTTTATGGAATCTTAAAAATTAGGAAAGTAGGGTAGCTAATTTCCAGGGTAGGTTACGTCAGCTCACCAGCATTCTTTTGTAAATTATGCACTGTAGTTAAACCTGCAGGAAAAAATTATCTCAATGTAAATCAATATTACAGCTGGCAATTGTTACCTTTACACCTAAAATTGACTAACTTGACTACCCCAGCACACCACGAGTAGCCACATGACTTTTCAAAGGAATTTTAAATTGACTGCAAGCTGAGGCAACAGGAGAAAGTGTTGTTTAAACAAAGGCAGGACCAGCACCAACTCAGGGACAATTTAACCACAAACTTCTATTGTAAAGCTATCTGCAGGACTTAGATAAACACAAATAAAGTTTAATTCAACAAGCTGCTGTTAATCTTGCATCTTTACTCAGAATTGTGTTCAGTTATGATTGCCCCATTGTGGGAAGCATGTGGAAGCTTTAGAGAGGGTGCAGAGGAGAATTACCAGGATGCTGCCTGGATTAGAGAGCTTGTCTTATGAGAGGGTAGGTCGTATGAACTCTTTGGAGTGCAGGAGCATGAGAGGTAACAGTAGAAATGTACAAGATGATAAGAGGCTTACAATTGAAATGGATAACGCAGTTGTTATTACTAAGGAGAAAGTGCTTGGGAAGCTGAAAGATCTAAAGGTAGATAAGTCACCGGGACCAGTGGACTACACCCCAGGGCTCTGAAAAAGGCAACTGAAGAGATTGTGGAAACATCAGTAATGATCTCTTAAGAATCACTAGATTCTGGAATGGTTCCAGAGGAATGGAAAATTGCACATGTCATTTCATTCTTTAAGAAGGGAGGAAGGCAGAAGAAAGGACAGCCAGCCAGATCCAAATACAAACCTCAATGGAAAAAACAAACAAGGATTTATTTATATCAGGGTGGAGCAGGCACTGAGTAGACTGACATAGAATTCAATGGCAAAGGCCATTATTGCTTCTAATTTATAATAATTGCTAGGATTCTCTAATTAATTGCAATGTTGTCAGCCTTGAAGAAAATTCTAAACTTGGACTTAGAGCAGCTCAAAAACTACAAACGTAATTTAGAAGCAAAATGTGGGAAAAACAGAAAAATAAATATTCTCAACACATCATTTGGAGTGAGGAACAAATTTTCAGGTTGATGACCTGTGGTAGATTTTTGATTAGTTGGGGCATGAAGGGCTGCGGAGAGAAGGCGGGAGATTTAAGCTACAAAGGAAAATAGATCAGTCATGATGAAATCGTGGAATAGATTCAATGGGCCAAATGGCATAATTCTTCTCCTCTGTCTTATGGTCTTCATTACAGTTCTGGTCACCCCATAATAGGAAGGATGTTCAGGCTTTGGAGAAGATGCAGAAGAAGATGTTGCCTAGATTAGAGGACTTGTGCTACAGAGGATGGATGTATTTCATTTCTTTTCCTGGAGTGACAGAGGTTGAGGGGAGATCTGATAGAGCTTTATAAGATTATCAGAAGCACAGACAGAGTCAGAAGACAATATATTTTTCCCCAGAGTTAAAATGTCTAATATGAGTGGGCATGGTTTAAGGTGAGAGAGGGTAATTTAAAGAGATACAAGGGGTAAGAATTTTTACACAGAGATTGCTTGGAATGCACTGCCTGGCGGGTTGTGAAGGCACATAAATTATGGACTTTTAAGGGACGTTTAAGTAGGCACATGGATGTGAGGAAAATGGGAGGATATTGTTGGATCCATTTATTTTTTGATTCTTAGGGTTCTTCCTCAGGTCAGGAATGATAACCAGTCTTAATTCCAAGATTTCAGTTTATTTTAGAGTACAAACAAACATACAAATACTAAGCAAACTAAATAAAGAAGTTTGTCGAGTACAAGAAGGATGAGACTGTGCAGGCATGTGATATAGACAGGACCGTGTGGAGAGTTTAAAAAGGAGACCACTTTATATAGCGGGCAGCGGTCGGAGAGGGCAGCAGAGTGTAGGGCTTTGGCTCAACGGGCTTAGGCGGTAACGGGAAGAGGCAAGAGAGAGGCACCAACTCTTTCTTTTTCCCCTTGGCGAATCGGCCCAGACAGACAGAAGAACAGCAGGGCTCACACAGCTAATGGTACGAGCTAACAGTTTAAAAAGTTCGTGTGTTTGGCAAGGTAAGTGGTTGAGTAGATTTATTTTTCCTTGTTTCATTTCTGTAGAATTAGGTAGCATATCTGCAGGGTTAGTGCTTTGTTCAGGGTGTCAGATGTGGGAATCCTGGGAGATCTCCAGCCTCCCTGATGGTCACATCTGCGCCAGGTGCACCGAGATGCAGCTCCTCAGAGACTGTGTTAGGGATCTGGAGCTGCAGCTTGATGACCTACTGCTTATCAGGGAAAGTGAAGAGGTGATCGACAGGAGCTACAGGGAGGTAGTCATCCCTAGGCTACAGGGGTCAGAAAACTGGGTGACTGTCAAGAGAGGGAAGGGAAATGCCAGGATAGTGGAGAGCACACCTGTGGCTGCCCCCCTCAGTAACAAGTATCTCGTTTTGGATGCTGTTGATGGTGATGACCTGACAGGAGATGGCCACGGTGACCGGGTCTCTGGCACTGAGCCTGGCACTGTTGTGCAGGAGGGAAGGAGGAAGAGGAATGCAGTAGTCATAGGGGATTCCATAGTCAGGGGAACAGACAGGAGATTCTGAGAGCCTGATAGAGATACCCACATGGTGTGTTGCCTCCCAGGTGCCAAGGTACGGGATGTCTAGGATCGGGGTCCAGAATATTCTAAAGGGGGAGGGTGAGCAGCCAGTTGTCTTGGTACATGTTGGTATCAATGACATAGATAGGAAAAGGGAAGAGGTCCTGAAGAGAGATTTCCGGGAGTTAGGAAGGAAGCTGAGAAGCAGGACCTCCAGGGTAATAATCTTGGGATTGCTACCTGTGCCACGTGCCAGCGAGGGCAAGTATAGTAGGATCAGGCAGATGAATGCGTGGCTGAGAGACTGGTGTAGTGGGCAGGGCTTCAGATTCTTGGATAATTGGGATCTCTTCTGGGGGAAGTATGACCTGTTCAAAAAGGACGGGAAACAACTGAACCCGAAGGGGACCAATATCCTGGTGGGAAGGTTTAATAGAGCCGTTAGGGAGGGCTTAAACTAATTTGGCAGGGAGATGGGAACTGGAATGACAGAGCGTAGGAGGGGGAAAACAGAAATAAATCTAAGATAGTGGGCAGTAAAGATGTCAGGAAGGACAGGCAAGTGATGGGGCAAATTTGCAGCCGTTGGGATGAATTGCAGTGCAATAAAGTTGCAGTGCAATCAAAGCAAAACGTACCAAATACTGGACTTAAGGTGTTATACTTAAATGCATGCAGCATAAGGAATAAGGTGGATGACCTTGTCATACAGCCACAGATTGGCAGGTATGATATTGTGGCCATCACTGAGACCTGGCTAAAGGATGCATGTCTCTGGGAGCTGAACGTCCAAGGATGCACGGTGTACCAGAAGGATAGGCAGTTAGGCAGAGGGGGAGGTGTGGCTTTATTGGTAAGAAATGATATTAAATCATTAGAAAGGTAATATAGGAACGGAAGGTGTCAAATCTTCATGGGTTGAGCTGAGAAATTGCAGAGGTAAAAGGACCCTGATGGCAGTTATATACAGGCCTCCAAACAGCTGCAGTGATGTGGACTACAAATTACAACAGGAAATAGAAAAGGCTTGTCAGAAGGGTAGTGTTATGATAATTGTGGGGGATTTTAACCTGCGAGTGGATTGGGAAAATCAGGTCGGCACTGGATCTCAAGAGAGAGAATTTGTAGAATGTCTGCGAGATGGCTTTTTAGAACAGCTTGTTGTTGAGCCCACTAGGGGATCGGCTGTACTGGATTGGGTATTGTGTAATGAACCAGAGGTGATTAGAGAGATTGAGGTGAAGGAACCCTTCGGAGACAGTGATCATAACATGATTGAGTTCACTGTGAAATTTGAGGAAGAGAAGCCGAAATCTGATGTGTTGGTATTTCAGTGGAGTAAAGGAAATTACAGTGGCATGAGAGAGGAATTGGTCAAGGTTGACTGGAAAAGCACACTGGCGGGAAGGACAGCAGAGCAGCAATGACTGGAGTTTATGTGAGAAGTGAGGAAGGTGCAAGACAGGTATATTCCAAAAAAGAAGACATTTTCAAATGGAAAAAGGATGCAACCGTGGCTGACGAGAAGTCAAAGCCAAAGTAAAAGCAAAGGAGAGGGCACACAAGGGAACAAAATTAGTGGGAAGGCAGAGAATTGGGAAGTTTTTAAAGAGCTTACAAAAGGAAACTAAGAAGGTCATTAAGAGGGAAAAGATGAATTATGAAAGGAAGCTGGCAAATAATATCAAAGAGGATACTAAAAGCTTTCTCAAGTATATAAAGAGTCAAAGACAGATGAGAGTGGATATAAGACCAATAGAAAATGATGCTGGAGAAATTGTAATGGGAGATAAGGAGATGGCGGAGGAACTGAACGAGCATTTTGCATCAATCTTCACCGAGGAAGACATCAGCAGTATACCGGACACTCAAGGGAGTCAGGGAAGAGAGGTGCATGCAGTTACAATTATGACAGAGAAAGTACTCAGGAAGGCCGAATAGTCTAAGGGTAGATAAGTCTAAGGGTAGATAAGTCTCCCGGTACAGATGGAATGCACCCTCGTGTTCTGAAGGAAGTAGCTGCGGAGATTGCGGGGGCATTAGCGATGAGCTTTCAAAAGTCGATAGATTCTGGCATGGTTCCGGAGGACTGGAAGATTGCAAACGTCACTCCGCTATTTAAGAAGGGAGCAAGGAAGCAAAAAGGAAATTATAGACCTGTTAGCTTGACATCGGTGGTTGGGAAGTTGTTGGAGTCGATTGTCAAGGATGAGGTTATGGAGTACCTGGAGGCATATGACAAGATAGTCAGAACTCAGCATGGTTTCCTTAAAGGAAAATCCAGCCTGACAAACCTATTGCAATTTTTTGAGGAAATTTACCAGTAGGCTAGACAAGGGAGATACAGTGGATATTGTGTATTTGGATTTTCAGAAGGCCTTTGACAAGGTGCCGCACATGAAGCTGTTAAACAAGATAAGAACCCGTGGAATTACGGGAAAATTACATACGTGGATAGAGTGTTGGCTAATTGGCAGGAAACGGAAAGTGGGAATAAAGGGATCCCATTCTGATTGGCTGCTGGTTACCAGTTGTGTTCCACAGGGGTCCATTTTGGTGCGGCTTCTTTTTACATTGTACATCAACGATTTGCATGATGGAATAGATGGCTTTGTGGCTAAGTTTGCTGATGCTACAAAGATAGGTGGAGGGGCCGGTAGTGCTGAGGAAATGGAGAGTCTGCAGAGAGACTTGGATAGATTGGAAGAATGGGCAAAGAAGTGGCAAATGAAATACAATGTCGGAAAGTGTATGGTCATGCACTTTGGTAGAAGAAATAAACGTGCAGACTATTATTTAAATGGGGAGAGAATTCAAAGTTCTGAGATGCAACGGGACTTGGGAGTCCACGTGCAGGATACCCTTAAGGTTAACCCCCAGGTTGAGTCAGTGGTGAAGAAGGCGAATGCAATGTTGGCATTCATTTCTAGAGGAATAGAGTATAGGAGCAGGGATGTGATGTTGAGGCTCTATAAGGCGCTGGTGAGACCTCACTTGGAGTACTGTGGGCAGTTTTGGTCTCCTTAGTTAAGAAAGGATGTGCTGACGTTGGAGAGGGTTCAGAGAAGATTCACTGGAATGATTTCGGAAATGAGAGAGTTAACATATGAGGAACGTTTGACCGCTCTTGGATTGTACTCCTTGGAGTTTAGAAGAATGAGGGGGGACCTCATAGAAACATTTCGAATGTTGAAAGGCATGGACAGAGTGGATGTGGCAAAATTGTTTCCCATGCTGAGGGAGTCTAGTATGAGAGGGCATGACTTAAGGATTGAAGGGCGCCCATTCAGAACAGAAATGGGAAGAAATTTTTTGAGCCAGAGGGTGGTGAATCTGTGGAATTTGTTGCCACGGGCAGCAGTGGAGGCCAAGTCATTGGGTGTATTTAAGGCAGAGATTCATAGGTATCTGAGTAGCCAGGGCATCAAAGGTTATGGTGAGAAGGCACGGAGTGGGACTAAATGGGAGAATGGATCATCTCATGATAAAATGGCGGAGCAGACTCGATGGGCCGAATGGCTGACTTCTGCTCCTTTGTCTTATGGTCATGATGCTATGAGTTGAATAGACATGAAGACAAAAGAATAAAGAAGATGCCAAGAAGACAAGATGCCTCTGAAAAATCCATCACTTTTATAGATAAGGGAAATTCCTTAGATAGGAATACACTATTTAATAGTTAATTAAAACGATTACATCTCATGGTTATTGTGCTAATACTGAGCCATTGAAAAATTAGAAATGTGATAAACTGTTAGCTTAGCTGCCATATTGCTTTCCGCCAGTGAGTGTGAAAAATACATAGCATTTATTAAAAAGAACACATTTTATAAAGTGTATTATTAAAAAAAACAGTGGTTTCCAACAATATGGCACTATGTACACATAAGGGATTAGTTTGATTGCTAATTTATTTGTTTCAGCACAGCATTGTGGGCCAAAGGGCCGGTTCCTGTGCTGCACTGTTCTCTGCCTGAAGATCTATAAAGAACTAAATGGTAGGGTTGAGGCTGTGACATTATGGTTAAGCTATCTTGGTGCCAGAATGTGTGACAACATTTGCCGGCTGCCTCAGTACATCCTTGGGTGTGTTAATTGTTAATGCCAACAATGTATTTCACCAACACACATCAAAGTTGCTGGTGAACGCAGCAGACCAGGCAGCATCTGTAGGAAGAGGTGCAGTCGACGTTTCAGGCCGAGACCCTTCGTCAGGACTAACTGAAGGACGAGTGAGTAAGGGATTTGAAAGCTGGAGGGGGAGGGGGAGATGCAAAATGATAGGAGAAGACAGGAGGGGGAGGGATAGAGCCGAGAGCTGGACAGGTGATAGGCAAAAGGGGATACGAGAGGATCATGGGACAGGAGGTCCGGGAAGAAAGACGGGGGGGGGGGTGACCCAGAGGATGAGCAAGAGGTATATTCAGAGGGACAGAGGGAGAAAAAGGAGAGTGAGAGAAAGAATGTGTGCATAAAAATGAGTAACAGCTGGGGTACGAGGGGGAGGTGGGGCCTAGCGGAAGTTAGAGAAGTCAATGTTCATGCCATCAGGTTGGAGGCTACCCAGACGGAATATAAGGTGTTGTTCCTCCAACCTGAGTGTGGCTTCATCTTTACAGTAGAGGAGGCCGTGGATAGACATGTCAGAATGGGAATGGGATGTGGAATTAAAATGTGTGGCCACTGGGAGATCCTGCTTTCTCTGGCGGACAGAGCGTAGATGTTCAGCAAAGCGGTCTCCCAGTCTGTGTCGGGTCTCACCAATATATAAAAGGCCACATCGGGAGCACCGGACGCAGTATATCACCCCAGTCGACTCACAGGTGAAGTGATGCCTCACCTGGAAGGACTGTTTGGGGCCCTGAATGGTGGTAAGGGAGGAAGTGTAAGGGCATGTGTAGCACTTGTTCCGCTTACATGGATAAGTGCCAGGAGGGAGATCAGTAGGAAGGGATGGGGGGGACGAATGGACAAGGGAGTTGTGTAGGGAGCGATCCCTGCGGAATGCAGGGGGGGGGGAGGGAAAGATGTGCTTAGTGGTGGGATCCCGTTGGAGGTGGCGGAAGTTACGGAGAATAATATGTTGGACCCGGAGGCTGGTGGGGTGGTAGGTGAGGACCAGGGGAACCCTATTCCTAGTGGGGTGGTGGGAGGATGGAGTGAGAGCAGATGTACGTGAAATGGGGGAGATGCGTTTAAGAGCAGAGTTGATAGTGGAGGAAGGGAAGCCCCTTTCTTTAAAAAATGAAGACATCTCCCTCGTCCTAGAATGAAAAGCCTCATCCTGAGAGCAGATGCGGCGGAGACGGAGGAATTGGGAGAAGGGGATGGCGTTTTTGCAAGAGACAGGGTGAGAAGAGGAATAGTCCAGATAGCTGTGAGAGTCAGTAGGCTTATAGTAGACATCAGTGGATAAGCTGTCTCCAGAGACAGAGACAGAAAGATCTAGAAAGGGGAGGGAGGTGTCGGAAATGGACCAGGTAAACTTGAGGGCAGGGTGAAAGTTGGAGGCAAAGTTAATAAAGTCAACGAGTTCTGCATGCGTGCAGGAAGCAGCGCCAATGCAGTCGTCGATGTAGCGAAGGAAAAGTGGGGGACAGATACCAGAATAGGCACGGAACATAGATTGTTCCACAAACCCAACAAAAAGGCAGGCATAGCTAGGACCCATACGGGTGCCCATAGCTACACCTTAGTTTGGAGGAAATGGGAGGAGCAAAAGGAGAAATTATTAAGAGTAAGGACTAATTCCGCTAGACGGAGCAGAGTGGTGGAAGAGGGGAACTGATTAGGTCTGGAATCCAAAAAGAAGCGTAGAGCTTTGAGACCTTCCTGATGGGGGATGGAAGTATATAAGGACTGGACATCCATGGTGAAAATAAAGCGGTGGGGGCCAGGGAACTTAAAATCATCGAAAAGTTTAAGAGCGTGAGAAGTGTCACGAACATAGGTCGGAAGGGATTGAACAAGGGGTGATAAAACAGTGTCGAGGTATGCAGAAACGAGTTCGGTGGGGCAGGAGCAAGCTGAGACAATAGGTATTTCACCGTATGGTTTAATATACATTGATAAGTAATCTGAATTTGAATCTCTACAGCAGGTCAAATATGAAGAACAAGCTGTTGTCCATGCAGCAGGCTCACACTCCCCACACAGCTGATGAACGCAAAGGAACAGCAGAGACGAATACGGTTTGCAATGGCACACTGCAGGAATTGTCTGTCAGCACTGAATTCAACGTAGGACTGCCTTATGGACTTTGGACAAAATGCTGGAGGAACTCAGCAGGCCAGGCAGCATCTACGGATCTCAGCCTGAAACGTCAACTGTTTACTCTTTTCCATAGGTGCTGCCCGATCTGCTGAGCTCCTCCAGCATTTTGTGTAATTACTTTGATTTCTAGCATCTGCAGATTTTCTCTTGTTTATGGACTTCAGCTCTGGATTTTTCCTTGGGGATTATCCCTGAAACCTTCCCCATCAGTGGAGTATATCCGTAGCACAGTGGAGATTGGAGATTAGAGCTTTCCTTCTCCTAGGTGACACCTGATGAGCCCCATCTGCTCTAATAATTGGTTTTAAGGTGCCAGCAACCCACCTTTCCCCCTTCTCCTGGTTTTTCCTGGTTTAGTAGCAAAGCCAAATGTGAAGGGCAGGAGCTGGGCTTGGTTGTCAGAGCTTATGTGAGATAATACCATTGGGAGCAGTTAATAGGTAGTGGAAGCTTATCCCCACTACCACCCCCAGCTTTGGCAACCTTAAGGACCTTTAGTGGATTGAAAATTGAAGTAGAATCTCTTCAGCCCTTTACTTTTTCCACCTATTCCTGCCTCGCTTCCCACTTAATCACCTGTCACGCACCCATCTTCCCCCTCACCTGGTCTTACCTATCACCTGCTAGCTTGTACTTCTTCCACTCTCTCATCTTCTTATTCTGGCTTCGTCCTCCTTCCCTTCCAGTCCTGAAGAAGTCTCATCCTGAAATATCATTATTTCTTATAGATGCAGTCTGAGTTCCTCCAGCTTTTGTCCGTGTTTCTCTGGATTTGCAGCATCTGCATTATCGCTTGCAGTTATTTGGTATTCTGCTTTTCTTAAAGATGTTTAAATTGCTTGTGGATTCAATAATGTATGAACTGGATAAACTGCCAGATTGCTGTTCTGCTTTACTCGACTACAGTGTGTATAAAAGTTTGGTGATTGTTGTTCTTTGTCTAGATCATCGTTTTGTGATTTGGATGAGAATATATAAGTCATGATTAATAATTTTTGCAGTTTATGTCAGAATCATAGACTTGAAGAATGTTGTTAAGAATGACAGGATGACTTTGATTTGTTGGGTATTTGGGACAAGCTGTTGCAAAGTCAAACTAGGATAGGGCATTCACAGCGAATGGTAGGATCCTGAGGAATGCTGTAGATGGATCTAGATGGCTCTAGAGTCATAGATTCATAGAAAAATACAGCATAGAAACAGGCCATTCGGATCATCTAGTCCATGCTGAACCATTTAGACTGCTCCCATTGAGCTGCACTGGACGATAGTCCTCCATACCCCCACCATACATGTACCTCTCCAAATTTCTCTTAACCATTAAAATCAAGCTTGTATGCACCACTTGCACTGGCACCTCATTCCACACTCACAAGATTCCCTGAGTGAAAAAAAGTTTCTCCTCATGTTTCCCTCAAACTTTTTACCTTTCACCCTTAACTCATGGTCTCTAGTTGTAGTCCGACCTAACTTCAGTGGAAAAAGCCTGCTTGCATTTACCCTTACACCCTCTTAATTTTATAGACTCCTTTTTTTAAGACCAACCAACTTCACTTTAGATTTTCTCTGTACTCTTTCAACCGTGCTTACATTTTTCCCGAGGCAGGTGACCAAAACGCCACACAATACTCCAAATTAGGCCTCATCAACATCTTATACAACTTCAACATGACATCTCATCTCCTGTACTCAGTATTTTGATTTATGAAGGCTGATGTGCCAAAAGCTTTCTTATGACCCTATCTACCTATGAGGCTACTTTCAATGAATTACTTTACTCTTTATAGTCGCTAAATAATTGATACTAGAACACAATCATCATATAGATATTTGATTCTGCGCTTCCCGCTCCCTGGATTACAAATCAGTAGTAAATATTAAAAATTTAAATTATAAATCATAAATAGAAAATAGAAAAATGGGAAGTAAGGTAGTGCAAAAAAACCGAGATGCAGGTCTGGATATTTGGAGGGTACGGCCCAGATCCGGGTCAGGATCCGTTCAGCAGTCTTATCACAGTTGGAAAGAAGCTGTTCCCAAATCTGGCCGCACGAGTCTTCAAGCTCCTGAGCCTTCTCCCGGAGGGAAGAGGGACGAAAAGTGTGTTGGCTGGGTGGGTCATGTCCTTGATTATCCTGGCAGCACTGCTCCGACAGCGTGCGGTGTAAAGTGAGTCCCAGATCTGTATTCCGAGATCCCTTTGTCCTACAGCACTCCTCAGTGCCCTAAGATTCACTATGTAAGATGCACCCCGATTGGCCCTACCAAGCTGCAACACCTTGCACTTTCCTGCATTAATTTCCATCTGACATTTATTAGCCTATTTTTCCAGCCAGTCCAGATACTACTGCAAGCCGTGATAGTCTTCCTCGTTGTCCCCCCACTCTCGAAGTCTTGGTGTCATCTTCAAATCCAGTTAACCACATTGTCATCTATATCAATGATCTGAATGATAAAGAATGAAGGACCCAGCACTGATCCCTGTGGCACTCCACTCATCACAGGCCTCCAGTCAGAAAGGCAGCCTTCTACTGCCATCCCCCATAGAGTTGGAGAACTGTCCATGGATGTGCAGGGTGGGAGTGAGGAACGGGGCTTGTTTCACTGATATTGCTTTGTTGTGTTCTGTGTTGTTCTGCTGAGCTTTGTGGGCATGCTACACTATGTTAGCGCCAGAAACTGCGGCGACACTTGCGGGCTGCCCCCAGCACATCCTCAGGGTGTGTTGGTTGTGCTAACACAACCAACACATTTCACTGTGTGTTTCCATGCACACTGGATAAATAAATCTGAATCTCATTCATCTGCTGTGAACGTTAATCCCAGGGCAGGAAATTCTGTCAAATTATTAAATGATCACGCAGCCCTGACATCTGACCCCCATGGGACTCGGAAAAGTCTGCTCCAGCTGCAGCTGAGGAAACTGTGAGTAAAGCATCAGAACATGCTGGTCTCCTACTCTGCATCACTAGTGGTTCCGGAGGCCGTGATTACAGTTGTTTGCTTGTCTTTGATCAAAAATCAAACAGAAAGAACTTGAGGAACATGACCTGATGGAAAGTGAAGTTGGATGCTTCACAATTTGTGATCTCAAGCAGTTCTGTTCACTAAAGAATGTTCCTGATAGTATCACATACTATTTAGTGCATGAACAATTCGAGAGATTCAAGATTGTTTAATGTCAGTTCCAGTGCATAAATGTAAGGAGAACAAAATAATTGTTACTTTGGATCTGATGCAGCACAAAAAACACACACAGAAGATAAAGAACACAATAATAATAATAATTTTATAAGCCCATAATAAATACAACTACATAAGACAGCTTATATACATAGATTGATTGTATGCCCATAAAGAGATGGAAGGCTGTAAATTGAGTGACTGACAGGAAATAATAAAGTAGTGGTGGAGTTCATGGGTGGAGGTGTTGATCAGGCTTACTGCTTGGGGAAAGTACCTGTTTTCTGGTGGTCCTAGTGTGGATGCTATGTAGCCTCCTCCCTGATGGGAGTGGGACAAACAGTCCATGAGTAGGGTGGGTGGCCCATGTTACTGGCCCTTTTCTGACACCTTTTTGTATACGTGTCCTTGATAGCGGGTGATGCGTTGGGCAGTTTTGACTACTTGATGTAGGGACAGACAACAAAATGTTCTCTACAGCAATAAGTATTTTTCAGTACAAACAGAAGAGGTGCTGAAAATGCTGGAAATCCAGAACAACACACACATACTGCTAGAGGAACCCAGCAGATCAGGCAGCGTCTATGGAGGGAAATAAACAGTTGATATTTCATGTTGAAAACCTTCATCAGGACTGGAAAAGAAGGGGAAAGAAGCCAAAATAGGAAGGTGGGGGGTGGGGAGGGGGAGGATTACAAGATAGGCAAGTGATAGGTGAGTTAGAAGGATAAAGTGAGAAGCTGGGAGAAAATCTGTGTAAACAAACATCAAACATCTTCAATAGATGCTGCCTGACTTGCTGAGTTTCTCCAGCACAAAAGGTCAATTGATCCCATTGTCTTCCCTCAACCAGCTCTTCTTTCAAAAGCAAGTGAACAACTACAACCCACAGCAAACCCAGACTTATCTTATCAGAAACATTGCCTTTTCCTATCATTAAGAAAAGCTGGTTTTCTCCATTTGCCACTTCTGATAAGAAGTCGCAGAAATGCTCATGTTTCTAAGGTCCGACCTTTCAGTCCATGATCTCCTCTTGTGCCAAGATGAGGCCACCCTCAGGTTCCAGGAACAATATCTTATATTCCGTTGGGTATCCTCCAAACTGATGGCATGAATTGCTGCCTGGACTGCTGCGTTCACCAGCAACTTTGATGTGTGTTGGTTGATGGCATGAATATCGATTTCTCCTTCCGATGAACAAAAACTCCCCCCCTTCCTCTATTCCCCACTCCGACCTTTTAGTTCTTCTCACCTGCCTATTACTTTCCCCATGTCCCTTCCTCACTGCCTTTCTCCTATTGTTCACTCTCCTCTCCAAGCAGATTCTTTCTTCTGTAGCTCTTGACCTTTCCCATCCACCTGGCTTCACCCATCACCTTCTAGCTATCCCCTTTCCCCTCCCCTCACCTTCTAATTCAAGGGTCTCACCCCTTCCCTCTACGTCCTGAAGAAGAGCCTCAGCCTAAAATGACAACTGCCTATTTATTTCCATAGACGCTGCCTGACCTGCTGAGTTCCTCCAGCATTTTGTGTGTGCCGCTTTGGATTTCCAGTAACTGCAGATATTCTCGTGTTTGTGTTTCCAGGATCTGCCCATTTCTGGAACAACTTCATTGTCCTCACCAATCTTCATTGTCTTATTAACAAGTTAAGCACAATTTGCTTTTTAAAATAGTTATTATCCAGATAATAGCATCCTACTGGCCTTATCCTTGAAAGAAGGCTGTACTAACATCAATTCTTGAATCTACATGTACCTCTCTTAGTATCATGGACATTAAAGGTAACAGTTATTAGACCATAAGATATGGGAGAAGAATTCGGCCATTTATTATCCCATTATCAACTCATTCCACATTCTCCCTCTAAAATTTGATGAATTTACTAATCAAGAACCTATCAAGCTCTACTTTAAACGTGCCCAGTCACTTGGCTTCAACAGCAATCTCTGGCAATGAATTCCACAGATTCATCAACCTCTGGCTTAAGAAATTCCTCCTCATCTCTGTTTTAAAGGGTTGTTCTTCTATTCTGAAGCTGCACCATCTGGTCTTATACTGCCCACTATAGGAAGCATTCTCTCCATATCCGCTCTGTTGAGACCTTTCAATATTCGATAGGGTTCAATGAGATCCCCCCTCTTTCTTCTAAACTTCAGTAAGTACAGGCCAGAGCTATCAAGTGCTCCTCATATGTTAACCATTTCATTCCCAAGATAATTCTCACCAGCACATCCTTTCTTAGATAAGGGGCCTAAAACAGCTCACAGTACTCCAAGTACGGTCTGACCAAAGCCTCACCATTACATCTTTGCTTTTATATTCTAGCCCTCAAAGTGAATGTGAGCATAGCATTCTCCTTCCCCACACCAGGTGTCACCCATCTCTAGCCAGCTTGTACTCCTTCCCGCCCCCTCCTTCCACCTTCTTATCTGGCTTCTACCCCTTCTTTTCCCATCTTGACAAGACCATAAGACATAGGAACAGAATTAGGCCATTCAGCCCTTCGAGTCTGTTCCACCATTCCATCATGGCTGATCCCAGATCCCACTCAACCTCATACACCTGCCTTCTCGCCATATCTTCTGATGTCCTGAGCGATCAACATTCACCTTAAATAGACCCATGGACTTGGCCTCCACCACAGTCTGTGGCAGGGCATTCACAGATTCATTACTCCTTCCCTCAATTCTATCAGAATCAGAATCCGGTTTATTAGCACTGGCATGTGATGTGAAATTTGTTAACTTAGCAGCAGCTGTTCAATGCAATACATAATATAGAAGAAAAATTAATAATAGCAATAAATAAATCTTATTCAGTATACTTTATAGAGAATATGTATATTGAATAGATTAAAAATTGTGCAAAAACAGAAATACTATATATTGGAAAAGTAAGGTAGTGTCTAAGGGTTGCCCCTTAATTTTGAGGCCGTGCCCTCTTGTTCTGGATACCCCCACCATAGGAAACATTCTCTCCACATCCACCCTATCTAGTCCTTTCAACATTCGCTAGGTCTCAACGACAACCCTGCACATTCTTCTAAATTCCAGTGAGCACAGGCCCAAAGCTGCCAAACGCTCTGCATATGTTAACCCTTTCATCCTTGTGACCCTCTGGACTCTGTCCATTGACAACGATAAAGGTTCTCAGTTGGAAACGTCAACTGTTCACCCATTTCCATAGATGCTGCCTGATCTGCTGAGTTCCTCCAGAAATTGATATGTGTTGCTAAAGATGTCCAGCATCTGCAGAATCTCTGGCTGTTTATGATCTGCCAGTCCCGCGCACTTCTCACATCCTTATCAATCATTTCCACCTCCCTATCCATCCCCTCTTCCCCAGAACCGCTAATTATCCGGAAGCAGATGTGACAGCAGAAGAGGGAACCTGGAGTGACCAACAACTTGTGAATCTGGTTATTATTGTCACCCGACATGGACAAACTCCTGTTCATGTGCCATCTAGACAGAACGTTCCAGTGGGGAGCTGGATAATCTGGGGCAAGATTCACTCAGGAATGTTCTGGGATGTCTTGCTCCAAGGATGGTTCTCTTGGACGCTGGATGTAAGAGGGGTGCTGGTGTCAGAGTGCACGAGTTAGGATATTCCGTTCCAACTGGACAGGACATTGGCGGGCAAAGTTGAAATTATGGTCTATACCGGGTCCAGTAGTGTACAAGTGTAATGTAAGTCCTACTTACAGCTGCATCAAAGGCACATAGCATCAGATAAGCAGCATTCACAAGTAAAATAGCAATATAACACAAGTTATTGAACACAGAAACGAATGGTGCAGGAACAGACTCTTCAACCCCAAATGTCTTCAGTAGACCAGTTCCTTCTTCCCACACAACATCCATATAGAATGACTTCTTACTGTTACATGTACTGAGGTCCAGTGAACTTGGTGTGTACTATCCATGGAGATCATTTCATTACAACAGTACCTTGAGGTAGTACAAGGAAAAACAATAACAAAATGCAGAATAAAATATTACTATCACAGACAAGGAGATGAAATGCACCCCAGTCAGACAATGAGTTGTAAGAGTCATGATTGTGAGGTTAAGTCTATCTTACTGTGCTGAGGACAGTTGGATAATGTTATAACAGTAGGATAGAGGCTGTCCTTGAGCTTTGTAGCATGTGTTTTCAGGGTTCTTTATCTTCAGCCCATCGGGGGAGAGAGAAGGGAGAATGATGTGCCCTTGTTCCGAAACAAACCAGAGAAAATCTGCAGATGCTGGAAATCCAAGCAACCCACACAAAATGCTGCAGGAACTCAGCACACCAGGCAGCATCTATGGGGGGAAAAAAAAGGGTCTTTCTCTGAAACTTCAACTGTGCTTTTTTTCTATAGATGCTGCTTGGCCTGCTGAGTTCCTTCAGCATTTTGTGTGTGTGTGTTGCTTTGTTCTGGGATGAGTAAGGCAGAGAACATGGGGAGGGGGTGATGAATGAGGTCGGGGAGCAAAGGGCAGGTCCAGACAATATTTTAAGGGGAGGGAGAGGTGTACAAAGTTCAAAGAAAATTTATTATGAATTTACCATGTACAATTCTGAGATTCATTTTCTTGTGGGCATACGCAATGAATCTATAGAATAATAACCGTATCAGAATCAATGAAAGGCCACACTAACTTCGGTGTTCAACCAGATTCAGAAGACAAAAAACGGTGCAAATAGAAATAGACATAATAGTACTGTAATACATAAATATTAAGAACGTAAGATGAAGTGCCCTTGAAAGTGAGTCCATTGGTTCTGGGAAACTTTCAATGATCGGGCAAGTGAAATTAAGTGAAAATATCCCTTTTTTGGTTTAACAGCCTGAGGGCTGAGGGGTAATAACCGTTCCTGAGCCTGGTGGTGTGAGTCCTGAGGCTCCTGGGCATTCCTGTTGGTATCCTTCCCCCCCCCTTACAAGCTCAGCCAACCCCACCGCTGATGATTTACAAAGGAGTGTCCACCTCTCTGCAATGTCACACAGCTGCCATGCCCTAGCAGTTGGCAGTGAGGTGAAGTTCGGGACAGACATTTTCAGAGACAACCCGGAGAGTGAGGAGAACCTGAGAGCCTCTCTTCATCCAGCTGAGGACCCAGCTTGGATATCACCATATTAGACAGCAAGCAAACTTCTCTCTATTAGACCAAATATGAAACTGTGTAGTCATTCAGGAAGATGACAGATCCCTTCACCTGTCGCCTCGTTCTTCAACAAACAAAGCTCATCTCAGTTAGACTAAAACGACACCACGCACAGAACCAGTGATTCAGGAGGACGGCAGATCCCTTCACCTGTCACCTCATTCTCCAATGCATTAAGGAATATTTCTCTTTTGCTGATCATGCTGTTTGTCAGTGAGTTCTCAACCAAGACTAAACTTTGTGGGGAAATAAGAGCAGGAGGAAGAACTTCATCCCCTTGACATTGCCCATCCCCTCTCCTACACTCTTTGCGATTCTAATCATCCTCCCCCAACCACAACTCATCTAGATAACTAACTCCACCCCACAAAGGAACTGTCAACACATCTGGACTGATTTGCATGCACTCTAAAGCCTGACTTTACTACAGGCTTACCTGAGTTCTGTTCCAAGGCCAAAAAGTTACAGAACAGTGGTAGAAAATTCTGCTTGGACAGATCGTTCATTTCTGCCCATCCCTTTGTAGGAAGGATGCAGAGGCTTTGGAGAGGGTGCGGAAGAGGTTCACCAGGTTGCTGTCTGGACTAGAGGGTATTATCCATCAGGAAATATTGGACAACTTGGGTTTTCTCTCTGGAGCGACGAAGGCTGAGGAGATACCAGAAAGAAATTTATATGATTATGACAGGTGATGAAAACTCATAAATATGAACATGAATGTGCAGAGAATGGAGGGATATGGACACTGTTCAGGCTGAAGGGATTAGTTAGTTAGTTGTTCAGTTACTATAGTTGAATTAGTTCAATATAACATCATGGGCTGAAGGGCCCTGTTGCTGTTTGATGTCCTCTAAAGGGACACTGGGATTAAATTAACACACACAAAATGCTGGAGGAACTCAGCAGGTCAAGTAACATCCATAGAAATAAACATTCGACGTTTCGGGCCGAGACCCTTCATCAGGACTAGAAAAGAAGGGGGAAAATGCCAGAATAAACAGGTGGGCTGAGGGGGAAGGAGGCTAACTAGAAGATGATAGGTAAAGCCAGGTGGGTGAGAAAGGTAAAGGGCTGCAGAGGAAGGAATCTGATGGGTGAGGAGAGTGGACTCCAGGAGAAAGGAACCCCAGGGTGAGGTGATAGGTGGATGAGGAGAAGAGGTAAGAAGCCAGAGTGAGGAATAGAAGAAGGAAGAATGAGTGAAAAATATTTTTATTGGAAGGTGAAATTGATAATCATGCCATCAAATTGGAGGCTACGCAGACGGAATATAAACAACAGGAATTCTGCAGATGCTGGAAATTCAAGCAACATACATCAAAGTCGCTGGTGAACGCAGCAGGCCAAGCAGCATCTATAGGAAGAGGCGCAGTCGACGTTTCAGGCCGAGACCCTTCGTCAGGACTAACTGAAGGAAGAGTGAGTAAGGGATTTGAAAGCTGGAGGGGGAGGGGGAGATGCAAAAGGATAGGAGAAGACAGGAGGGGGAGGGATAGAGCCGAGAGCTGGACAGGTGATAGGCAAAAGGGGATACGAGAGGATCATGGGACAGGAGGCCTAGGGAGAAAGACGGGGGGGGGTGACCCAGAGGATGGGCAAGAGGTATATTCAGAGGGACAGAGGGAGAAAAAGGAGAGTGAGAGAAAGAATGTGTGCATAAAAAGGAGTAACAGCTGGGGTACGAGGGGGAGGTGGGGCCTAGCGGAAGTTAGAGAAGTCAATGTTCATGCCATCATGTTGGAGGCTACCCAGACGGAATATAAGGTGTTGTTCCTCCAACCTGAGTGTGGCTTCATCTTTACAGTAGAGGAGGCCGTGGATAGACATGTCAGAATGGGAATGGGATGTGGAATTAAAATGTGTGGCCACTGGGAGATCCTGCTTTCTCTGGCGGACAGAGCGTAGATGTTCAGCAAAGCGGTCTCCCAGTCTGCGTCGGGTCTCACCAATATATAAAAGGCCACATCGGGAGCACTGGACGCAGTATATCACCCCAGTCGACTCACAGGTGAAGTGATGCCTCACCTGGAAGGACTGTTTGGGGCCCTGAATGGTGGTAAGGGAGGAAGTGTAAGGGCATGTGTAGCACTTGTTCCGCTTACATGGATAAGTGCCAGGAGGGAGATCAGTGGGGAGGGATGGGGGGGACGAATGGACAAGGGAGTTGTGTAGGGAGCGATCCCTGCGGAATGCAGAGAGAGGGGGGGAGGGAAAGATGTGCTTAGTGGTGGGATCCCGTTGGAGGTGGCGGAAGTTACGGGATCCCTCCCTACACAACTCCCTTGTCCATTCGTCCCCCCCATCCCTCCCCACTGATCTCCCTCCTGGCACTTATCCGTGTAAGCGGAACAAGTGCTACACATGCCCTTACACTTCCTCCCTTACCACCATTCAGGGCCCCAAACAGTCCTTCCAGGTGAGGCATCACTTCACCTGTGAGTCGACTGGGGTGATATACTGCATCCGGTGCTCCCGATGTGGCCTTTTATATATTGGTGAGACCCGACGCAGACTGGGAGACCGCTTTGCTGAACATCTACGCTCTGTCCGCCAGAGAAAGCAGGATCTCCCAGTGGCCACACATTTTAATTCCACATCCCATTCCCATTCTGACATGTCTATCCACGGCCTCCTCTACTGTAGAGATGAAGCCACACTCAGGTTGGAGGAACAACACCTTATATTCCGTCTGGGTAGCCTCCAACCTGATGGCATGAACATTGACTTCTCTAACTTCCGCTAGGCCCCACCTCCCCCTCGTACCCCAGCTGTTACTCATTTTTATGCACACATTCTTTCTCTCACTCTCCTTTTTCTCCCTCTGTCCCTCTGAATATACCTCTTGCCCATCCTCTGGGTCACCCCCCCCCGTCTTTCTCCCTAGGCCTCCTGTCCCATGATCCTCTCGTATCCCCTTTTGCCTATCACCTGTCCAGCTCTCGGCTCTATCCCTCCCCCTCCTGTCTTCTCCTATCCTTTTGCATCTCCCCCTCCCCCTCCAGCTTTCAAATCCCTTACTCACTCTTCCTTCAGTTAGTCCTGACGAAGGGTCTCGGCCTGAAACGTCGACTGCGCCTCTTCCTATAGATGCTGCTTGGCCTGCTGCGTTCACCAGCAACTTTGACAGACGGAATATAAGGTGTTTCTCCTATATCCTGAGGGTGGTCTCATCTTGGCACAAGAGGAGGCCATCGACTGACATGTTGGAACAGTAATAGGAATCAGAATTAAAATGTTTGTTCACCATGAAGTTCCGCTTTTGGCGGATGGAGCGGAGGTGCTCGATGAAGCAGTGCCCTAATTTACGATGGGGATTTGGGATTGAATTATAAAACCATAAGACATAGGATCAGAATTAGGCCATTCAGCCCATTGAGTCTGCTTTGCCATTCCATCATGACTGATCCCGGATCCCACTCAACTCCCTACAAAGATTCAACACACTGAGAAATTGTGCCCTGCCCTCTGACATCCAGTGAACAGCACTCAGTAAAACCAGTCTGCTTTACTACATCATTTCTGGCTTCTGCCTATTTTTATATATTTCCCCAATTTTCTCTTTAATCTTCCCTTGTGAGATTTGAGATAATACCAGCTCTCCAACCAATGCCAAACCTGTGCTTCTGAGAACACTGTGCACACTGATCCCCGTATCCCTGGGTCAGACCACGCCAGGAGCACAGTCTCGGTCAGTGTAATGATTCAGAAACTTTCCAACCTCTTCCCACAGGGTTCCCAGTGCTGTTGCCCAGTAAGTTGTCCATCTGCAGTTAACCAGGATGAGCAAGGAACATGTATTATCATGAGGAACAGAGGAACGTGCACGCCCATTGCATATCTGTTCCAGATACTGAGAGCTGGACAGTGGGAGTGTCAAATGTGAGCTAACTCCAGAAAGGTCTGGATTAAACCAATGCCAAGAGTACCACACACAGTTCCCATCTCTGAATCCTTCAGTCACTCCAACACAGTGAGTATCATGCATGGTTCCAGCCTCCAAAAACCTGATTCTGACCCATTAGAGAACCAAACATTTTAATATCTTTATTAAACTTAATTTAAACAAGCCAAACATTTTAATTCTGACTCCCATTCCCATTCTGATGTGTACCAAGACGAGGCCATCTTCAGAGTGGAGAAGCAACAACTTATATTTCATCTGGGTACCCTCCAACCTGATAGCATGAATATTGATTTCTTCTTCTGGTAAAAAATAATCCCTACATCTCTCCTCTTCTTCTGTTCCCCATTCTGGCCTCTTACCTCTTCTCACCTCCCTATCCTTCTCTGCGGGTCTTCTTCTCCTTCCCTTTCTCCTATGGTCCATTCTTCTCTCGATTCAGATTACTTCTTCTCCAGCCTTTGACCTCTCCCCGCCCCCGGCTTCCTTTTCATCTTCTAGCTAGCCTCCTTCCCCTCCTCCCACCTCTTTATTCTGGCATTTCCCCCCTTCCTTTCTGGTCCAGAAGCATCTCAGCCAGAAATGTCAACTGTTTATTCATTTCCATTGATGCTGCCTGACTTGTTGAGTTCCTCCAGTATTTTGTGGGAGACTATTGCATGGTTACCAACTCTGTATCCCTGGTTCAGAACCACACTGTAGTGCTGCACACTGATCCTGTCTCCATGTCCCCTGGGTCAAAACCACACCAGGAGTACCATTCACTTGTGGGAGTTTTGGAATAACTTACTTTTGTTTAGACATTCTAACCTTGCTGTCCTCTCCTCCCCCTCAGGATAGAAATTGCTACTTGGCCCATCCTCAAGACCCACGGTGTGGGATCATCCTCCAACTCAACTTGACACTCCCTTCAGGCTGCTGCTGGGTGGCTATTTTGTCAGTGGGTGCATCCAGATCATGGTTTTGGATCGCACTGTGGTGCTGCTGGGATCCCATCCCATGCCCTGGTGGTGAGGAGGACAGCGTTTCTAATTGGCTCCTAGGTCTTGGTGGTAAGGACAATATTGACAATACGGCAGACCAAGTCTCTGTATGCTTTCGTCTTCATCATGATCCTCAGCAAATTCCCCTACAAAGTGCACTCACATACTGCTGGAGGTCCAATACCTGTCTGCCGTTGTCATGGGAACTGGTCTTTGACTCCTGCCACGTAATGGGAGAGGTCCTACTGAAATGCAAGGGGGAGGGCCAGGAGGCTGAATCCAACTCCTCTCCCTCCCCACTTCTGTACATTCAGCTGGTCTGCGTGCCCGAAAACAATCTTGAATACTGGGCCATCTTCTACCTCGCCAGAGGAATGGAGGCTTCGTGGAGGTCGCTGAGGGAATGCTGGCTGAAGGCCACAGCCCCCCGGCAGGCTGCCAAAACCACAGGTCACCGTGGAGTCCAGTCATTAGGGGGCTGTTGCAGAGAACGAATAGGACTGATGTAGGATGGCGAAATGAAGTGCCAGCGTCAGGCCCCATCTGACACCGGAGTCAGCCAAGTCTATAGGCCCAGCCTAGTACAAGGCTTCTCTCTATTCCTAGTGATCCTGTGTAGATTTTAAGAGCGCGGATGCTGTAGGCGGGAGGGGAGAGAGAAGCAGCATGCTGTGCATGCACAGCCCTCCTGTGAAAAATGATATTGTATCCATTAAATAGGGGCCATGGACAATTCTGATTTGATGGAGATGGACGTGAAAGCACAGAGGAACATCTGGAAAAATTTCTGAAACGCTTGTTTGCTACTGTCGTTACTGCGAGGTCGGGAATCTTCCAGAGGGAAGGCCTCAAAATCCCGGGCTTTGCCTGCTGTTGGTGACCGAGATGGAGGTCAAATCGCTCGGATAGAGATGGCGCTCAGTACTCTGTGCCGGACAGCTGATCAGAGCTCGAAGTTTTCGGATGACTCAGAGTCGGACCGTGGTCGGGTATGGCGGGGAGAGTTTTTCTTCCTTCTCCCGTCTGCATGAGATGTGGGACATTGGAGAGACTTTGAACTTTTACTGTGCTCATGGACTTCTTCATCAAGTTATGGTATTGTTGCACTGTTGTAACTATGTGTTATAATTATGTGGTTTTGTTACTTTTTTTTCCAGTCTTGGTCTGTCCTGTGTTTTGTGATATCACACCGGAGGAAATACTGTATAATTTCTTAATGCATGCATTACTAAGTGACAATAAAAGAGGACTGTGTATCTTCATAATCTAAAGAGTTGAAAGCCAGGTTGGAAGGGGGAGCGAGCAATAGTGGAGATGGAGAAACAGGACATAGCAGGAATGTGGAGGGAGAGGGGAGTTAGAGAGGGAAGATAAAGCAGAGGGGGATGGAGAGGGCAGAGGGGGTGGTAGTGGTGATAAAGAGGGGAGATATAGTGGGAAGGTGATGGAAAGGGGAGAGGCAGCGAGAAGGGAGAGGGAGTGGTAATAGCAATGGGACGGGGAGGTATAGTGGGAAGGGGAGGGAGTAGTAGTAGTGATGAAGACAGAAGATATAGCAGAAAGGGGGAAGGAGCTGCAACGGGGATGAAGAGGGAAGAGGTGCAGTGGTGTTGGAGAGGTAGGGAGAAGGGAGATGGAGGGGAGAGGGAACAGGAGGGCGAGGAGAAGGGAAGAAGTGGCAGAAAGGTGGGTTGGAGATGGGAATGGGAGATCTGTACTAAACAATAAAGTAATTGTTTTGAACAAAAAACCTTGCCTTTTGTCTCAGAGTTGAATGTTTATAACTTTCCCACCCCTTTCTTCATCCAGCTTCTTCCGCGGCACTCCCACCTCCCTCCCTGTCATTCCTGAGGTGCTCCCTCTTTCCTGGCTGCCTCCTCCCTCCTCCTCCTTCCCTCTTGGTCACCAGTCAACCATGGGCAAGCACTAAGTGATCCTCCCTCTCCCCTGTAAATAGTGAGGGAGAAGTGAGGGGTGAGGGTAGGAAGTGGACAATTCTCCCCCCCCCCCTTCCCATGCCCAAGTGGATCAGAGAGAAAGGGGCAGAACTAAACTGAGGTGATGAATATGTCCCAGATAATCAGCATTGCGGTGAAACCAAATATATCTATGAAAAGAATCCAGTCCCCTCCTGCGGTCACTAGGGAGAGGCGTTGTGGTGACAGAAATGTCAGCATTCCAGGGTATTCCCAATGGATGGAGTAGGCACTAATGTTACAATGCAATGAGATGAAGACCCAAAAACTGGGCCCCAGACTGGAACATCTTCACCCAGAGAGTGGTGGATATATGGAATGCTCTGCCCCAGAAGGCTGTGGAGGCCAAGTCTCTGGATGCTTTCAAAAAAGAGATGGATAGAGCTCTTAAAGATAGCGGAATCAAAGGTTATGGGGATAAGGCAGGAACTGGATACTGATAGTGGATGATCAGTCATGATCACAGTGAATGGCGGTGCTGGCTCGAAGGACCGAATCTCCTGCACCTATTGTCTATCTTCACCCCACAGGTCATCCCAGAGATGGAGAGAGAGGGAGGGAGGGAATAGGAATTAGGGAAGGAAGGGAGAGCGAGAGGCAGAGAGAAGGAACAGGAAATGGAGGAGGAAGAGTGAGAGGGAAAGGGATAGTGAATGTCATAGTTATGGGGCAGAGAGCGAGGAGGCAAGAACATACAACATAGATCATTGGGCCTGTTCCAATGCTGGACATCAGCACACAATGAACTATGAAACTCATCATTAAATGAGTAACAAAGCTAACCACTTCTGCCTTCACAACGTCCATATCCTTCCATTCTCTGTATATTCAAGTGTCTACGATTCCGTAACCCTATCACCACAAACATATCGTCACATGCACACCCCGGTCCCAATCTTCACCACCCCTCCCACAGTCCTCAACACTTGCGACTCCTATCCTCTCAATGAAGATAAAGAACAAAGCGTGGATCTCGATGAAGGCGAGTGGGGCTGGAGCAGGGGATGAAGGTAAGGGCCATGTCAAAGTGAGAGGGTCTAATGAGGCTGAATCTCCAGTAAAGAGAACAACAAACACAAGACAGGAAATTATCCCTGTTGCCCCAAAAAACTAACACCCTAACATAGAACAGTACGGAATAGTATGGGCCCTTTGGCCCACAATGCTGTGCCAGCCCTTTAACCTACAACAAGATCCATCTCACCCTTCATTCCCATGGAGCCCTCCATTTTTCTCCCACCCACGTACCTGACAGGTTTCTACATGTCAGTAATGTATCTGCCTCTACCACCATTTTTGATTTTGCATGATTTAATATAACTAAACATAACAAGTATGAACTTTAGATTTATTGCCTGACAAAGATTTGCAAAATTGTATAACTTTTCAAATCTTGTATATTTGGTCCCTGATCTCTTTCCTGTTGGGGAAGTGATTCATGTTAGATGAGTTACTGTGCCATGGTAGTGTAGTGGTTAGCACAACAATTTACAGTTTAGAGGACATGGGTTCAATTCCTACTGCTGCCTGTAAGGAGTTTATACATTCTTTCCATTTCCTCTGGGTGCTCCAGCTTCCTCCCACTGTCCTAAGACGTACCAGTTAGTAGGGTAATTGGTCTTTGTAAATTGTCCTGTGATTAGGCTAGGGTTACATCAGGGCAGTGTGGTTCGAAGGGCTGGAAGGGCCTATTCTGCACTGTATCTCAATAAAATAAGTAAATAAATCTGTCCTGAAGGACAAATCTCTCCTTTGGAGACCCCCTGGAATGGTCAGCCAGAACTGATTAGAAAGAAAGTAGAAGAATGCTGAGGGGCAAGTAATCATAAGTGAAATTTGAGAAAGAGGAACTAAAGACAGATGTATCAGTAATACAGTGGAGTAAAGGGAACTACAGAGGCGTGTGAGAGGAGTTAGCAAGAATTGTTTGGAGAAGAACACTGGCAGGGATGATGGCAGAGCAGAAATAGCTGGAATTTCCAGAAGCAATTTGGAAGGCATGGGATATATACATCCCAAAGTGGAAGAAGTGTTCTGAAGGTAAGATGACACAACCGTGGCTAACATGAAAAGCTGAAGACAACATAAAAGCCAAAGAGAGGGCATATAATAGGGCAAAAATTAATGGGAAGTTAGAGGACTGGGAAGCTTTTAAAAACCAGCAGAAGCCAACTAAAAAAGTCATTAAGGTAAGGATGAAGTACAAAGATAAGGTAGCCAATAATATTAAAATAGATACCAAAAGTTTCTTCAGAGCGGTGAGAATGGATATCAGACTGCTGGAAAATGATGCTGGAGAGGTAGTAATGGGGGAACAACAAAATAGCGGATGAACAGAGCCACTATTTTGCATTAGTCTTCACTATGGAAGTTTCAGGTGTCAGGGGCTATAACTAGAGAGAAAGTTCTTGGGAAACTAAAATATCTGGAAGCAGATAAGTCACCTGTACCAGATGGTGTACACCCTTGAGTTTTGAAAGAGATGGATGAAGAGATCGTGGAGGCATTAGTAATAATCCTTCAAGAATTACTAGATTCTAGAATGGTTCTGGAAGACTGGAAAATTGCAAGTGTCACTCCACTCTTCAAGAAGGGAGAGAGACAGAAGAAAGGGAACTATAGGTCAGTTAGTCTGACCTCATGGTTGGGAAGACGTTGGAGTCAATTATTAAGGATTCAGTCTCAGTTTTCTTGGAAGCATCTGATAAGATAGGCCGTAGTCAGCATGGTTTCCTCAAGGGAAAATTTTGACTGACAAATCTATTGGAATTCTTTGAAGTAACAAACAGGATAGACAAAGGAGAATCAGTTGACACTGTGTGCTTGGATTTTCAGAAGGCCTTTGACAAGGTGCCACACATGAGCCCGCTTAAAAAGCTGTGAGCCCCTGGTATATCAGTGAAGATTCTAGCATGGATAAAGCGGTGGCTGATTGGCAGGAGGCAGAGAGTGGGAATAAAGGGAGCCTTTTCTGACTGGCTGCCGGTGACTGGTGGTGTTCCACAGGGGTCTGTGTTGGGACTGATTCTTTTTACATTACATGTCAAATATTTAGGTGATGGAATTGATGGCTTTGTTGCAAAGTTTGCAGATGACATGAAGAAAGCTGGAGTGGCAGGTAATGTTGAGGAAGTAAAGAGGCCACAGAAGGAGTTAGAGAGATCAGGAGAATGGGCATAGAAGTGGCAGGTGGAATACAGTGTCGGGAAGTGTATGCTCATGCACTTTGGGAGAAGAAATGAAAGATGAGTATTTTCTAAATGGAGAGAAAATACAAAAAATGAGATGTAAAGAGATTTGGGAGTTCTTGTGCACGATTCCCTAAAGTTTAATTTGAAGGTTGAGTCTGTGGTGAGGAAGGCAAATGCAAAATTAGCATTCATTTCAAGAGAACTAGAATATAAAAGCGAGGATGTAATGTGGAGAGAATATTTCCTATTGTGGGAAAGTCTAAGATCAGAGGGCACAGCCTCGAATGGGGGGGGGGTGCCCTTTTTAGAATGGAGATGAGGAGGAATTTCTTTTGCCAGTGGTGAATCTGTGGAATTCTTTGCCACAGGCAGCTCTGGAGGCCAAGTCTTAATTACATTTAAAGCAGTTTGTTGATAGGTTCTTGATTAGTCAGGGCATGAAGGGATATGGGGAGAAGGCAGGAGAAGGGCTGTAAAGAAAATTGGATCGGCCATGATGAAATGGTGGAGCAGAGCCGATGGGCCAAATGCCCTAATTCTGTTCCTATATCTTATGGTCTTAAGGCCTTATATATATACAGACTCATTTCTCATTTGCTAGCAACTTTTGGAGTGTTCTTATGGTGATTAGTATTGTGGCTTTCTGGGGATTTATATAAATACTACTGTGCAGGCCTAGTTGTTTAATGCTGTTGTGTAGTGACTTTGTGATTGTGTTTTTTTTTGTACTGCGTCAGATCCAGAGTAACCATTATTTTGTACTCCTTACACTTGTGCACAGGAATTAGCGTTAAACAATGTTGAATCTATGACATCTCTTCAGACCTATTGATAGTGCATGAGTAAATGAGTAAATGAGTAAGTGAGTGAGGCCTCTGTCAGTCAGGGATGACCATGGATGTTGCATCCTGGCTGTCTGGTTAAGAAAAAGCAAAGATGATGTGCAGTCAGACTACCAGGAAGAATAGGCAAATGATAGGACAAAATTGTAGCCAGCAGGATGAGTATCAGTGCATTAGGGAGACAGAATCAAAAAGGATAGCAAATGCAGCACTCAAAGAGTTGTACCTCAATGCACAGAGTATAAGAAATAAGATGGATGATCTTGTTGCACACTGACAGATTGCCAGGTATGATGTTGTGGCCATCACTGAATCGCGGCTGAAGGATGGTTGAAGTTGGGAGCTGAACGTCCAAGGTTCCATGTTGTTTTGAAAGGATAGGAAGGTAGGCAGAGAGAGTGGCATGGCTCTGCTGGTAAAGAATGGCAGCAAATCAGTATCATGTTTGCTGTTGCGTGCTGGGGCAGCAGGCTGAGGGTAGCAGACACCAACAGCATCAACAAACTCATTCATAAGGCCAGTGATTTTGTGGGGATGGAACTGGACTCTCTCACAGTGGGGTCTGAAGAGAGGATGCTGTCCAAGTTACATGCCATCTTGGACAATGTCTCCCATTCACTACATAATGTACTGGGTGGGCACAGGAGTACATTCAGCCAGAGACTCATTCCACCGAGATGCAGCACAGAGTGTCATAGGAAGTCATTCCTGCCTGTGGCCATCAAACTTTACAACTCCTCCCTTGGAGGGTCAGACATCCTGAGCCAATAGGCTGGTCCTGGACTTATTTCATAATTTACTGGCATAATTTACATATTACTATTTAAATATTTATGGTTTTATATTGCTATATCTATACTCTATTCTTGGTTGGTGCAACTGTAACGAAACACAATTTCCCTCGGGACCAATAAAGTATGACTATGAAAGATGTGACATAGGATCAGAAGATGTTGAATCCTTGTGGGTTGAGTTAAGAAACTGCAAAGGTAAAAGGACCCTGATGGCAGTTATATACAGGCCCCCCAACAGTAGCTGGGATGCGGACCACAGATTACAACAGGAAATACAAAAGGTGTGTCAAAAGAGCAATATTGTGATAGTCATGGGAGATTTCAACATGCAGGTCAATTGGGAAAATCAGTTTGGAAATGGACCTCAAGAGAGTGAGTTTGTTGAATGCCTAAGAGCTAGATTTTTTGAGCAGTTTGTCATTGAGCCTACTAGGGGATCAACTATACTGGATTGGGTATTATGCAATAAACCGGAGGCGAGTAGGGAACTTAAGGGAAAGAACCTTTAGGAACCAGTGATCACAATAATGATTGAGTTCAACTTGAAATTTGATAGGGAGAAAGCAAAGTTGATGTAGCAGTATTTCAATGGAGTAAGGAAAATTACAGTGAAATGAGAGAGGAGTTGGCTAAAGTAAATTGCAAAGAGTTGCTGGCAGGGATGACAGCAGAGCAGCAATGGCTTGAGTTTCTGGGAAAAATGAGGAAGGTGCAGCATAGATGTATTCCAAACACAAAGAAATACTCAAATGACAAAGTAGTACAACTGTGGCTGACAAAGGAAGTCAAAGATAATGTAAAATTAAAAGAGCGTTATACAACAAATCAGAAATTAGTGGGAAGACAAAGGATTGGGAAGCTTTTAAAATCCTGCAGAGAGCAACTAAAAGAATTATTAAAGGGGAAAGATAAAATATGAAAGCAAGCTAGTATTAAAGTGAATAGTAAAAGGTTTTTCAAGTATGTAAAAAATTAAAAGAGATGAGAGTGGATATAGGACAGCTAAAAAATGAGGTCAGAGAAAAAATATCTGGGGTCAAGGAGATGGCAGGTGAACTAAATAAGTATTTTGCCTTAGTCTTCACTGTGGAAGACACTAGCAGTGTGCTAAATGTTGCAGGGTGTGAGGGAAGAGAAGTGAGTGCAGTTACTATTAAAAGGGAGAAGGTGCTAAAAAAGCTGAAAAACCTGAGGGTACATCAGTCACCTGGACCAGATGAACTGCACCCTAGGGTTCTGAAAGAGACAGCAGTAGAGATTGTGAAGGCACAAGTAATAAGTAAAATTATCAGACTCTGGCATGGTGCCAGAGGACTGGAAAATTGCAAAAGTCACTCCACACTTTAAGAAAGGACAAAGGCCGCAGAATGGAAATTATAGACCAGCTAGCCTGACCTCAGTCATTGGGAAGATGTTGGAGTCAAATGGTAAGAATGAGGTAATGGAGTACTTGGTGACGCAGGACAAGATAGGGCAAAATCAGCATGCTTTCCTTCAGGGAAAATCTTGCCAGACAAACCTGTTGGAATTCTTTGAGGAGATTACAAGTTGGATAGACAAAGGGAATGCGTGGATATTGTATATTTGGACTTTCAGAAGGCCTTTAACAAGGTGCCACACGAGGCTGCTTACCAAGTTAAGAACTCATGGTATTACAGGAAATTTACTATCATGGTTAGAGCATTGGCTGATTGATAGGAGGCAGTGAGTGGGAATAAAAGGATCCTTTTCTGATTGGCTGCCAGTGACTAGTGGTGCCCTTCGGGGTCAGTGTTGGGACCACTTCTTTTTATGATGTATATTAATGATTTAGATGATGGAATAGATTATTTTGTTGCCAAGTGTCTGTATTTGCTGGAATTTAGAAGGATGAGTGGGGATCTCACTGAAACATTTCAAATGCTGAAAGGTCTGGACTGTGTAGGTATAGAAAGGATGTTTCCCATGGTAGGGGAAGTCTGGGACAAGACGGCACAGCCTCAGGATAGAGGAGCATCCATTTAAAACAGAGATGTTAAGAAATTTCTTTAGCCAGAGAGTGGTCAATTTGTGAAATTTATTACCATAGGCAGCTGTGGAGGCCAGGTCATTGAGTGTATTTAAGGCTGAGCTTGATAAATTCTTGATTGGATATGGCACTGAATGTTATGGGGAGAAGACCTGGGGAGTGGGGCTGAGGAGGGGAAAAATGGATCAGTCATGTTTGAATGGCAGAGCAAACTCAACGGGCCAAATGGCTTAATTCTGTTCCTATGGTCTTATGATCTGATAATCATTTACAATTACCTTTTTCTCTTATAATTGCTCTAAATGCATCCAGCCACCAACCATCAAGCTCCCGACCCAGCGCAAATAACTTCACTCAGCTCAACACTAAACTGGGCATCATGCCACGGCTGTGTTTCGTGGTAGTGTAAGTGGTTCGTGCAATGCTATTACAGCTTGGGGCATTCTGGAATTCAGAGTTTAATCTTGGAATCCTCTGAAAAGGTCTGTAAGTCCTCCCCGTAGGCTTTCTTCGGGTCCTCCCGTTTCCTCCTGCACTTCAAAGACATGGGCATTGTAAAGTGACCCATGCTTAGTTTAGGGTTAAATTAGGGTCTTCAGGGGTTGCTGGATGGTGCTGCTTGAAGGGTTGGAAGAACCTATTCCAAATAAATAAACAAACTGCTTTCACAACCTATGAACCAACCGTTATCAGTATATTATATAGTACTATTATTTTTAATTTGCACAGTTTCTCTAATTTTGCACATTGGATGTTTGTCAGTCTTTGTGAATAGCTTTTTATGGACTGTTGCAGTTCAACTGTGAATGCCTACAAGAAAATTAATAGCAAGGTGAGATATAGTTCCTTTGATAATAAATTAATTTTATCATGGTGACATATAGGTACTTTGATAATAAATTTATTTTGACCTTTGACTTTGTCAAATAAATACCTGCACCATCATTTTTGTGTCTTTGCTGACATCTGGTGGATTAACGACATCTTTTTTAACCATGCCAGTCACTAGCATTATTTGAGGTTAAGAAATCATGGCCAAGAAATTTCTCCTTTTTTTTTTGGGTGTCAAGTCAACATCGTGGGTCTGCAGAACATCACATTAAAAATGAAACTTAACAGGCAAGGTCCATAAAAGAGTGTTGTTGGGTTTCCCTGAGTAACCATTGAAAACTGATGTTGGCATTTTTAGCATGGCATTCCCTAGTGATTTGGTGTAAACATTCAATGTTGTTACAACAGATTACCAACACGCCCTCATCAACGAGATAATCCAACATCAGCAGCTTTAGATTGCCTGCAGACTATGGAATTATTTTAAAATAGGAGCAAGAGATTCAGAGGTACACACACAAAATGCTGGAGGAACTCAGCAGGGCAGGCAGCATTTTTGGAAAGGAATAAACAGTCAGCATTTCAGGCCGAGACCCTTCATCAGGTGTGTTTGCTCCTATTTGCGTAAAAAAGAGAACATTCTTTCCACAATCCTCTAGGTCCCTCATTTCCACTTATAAACCTTCCATGACTCACAGTATCTATTATAGGGCACAGACCATGAAACAAGCTACAGTAATATTGCAACTGGTAATGAACCTGAGGCCTTCGTAAGCCAGGATCTACCATGGATGTTGTGTCCTAGCTGTCTAGATACACAAACCAGGACAGTACAATATGGAGAGAAAGCTGTGTCCACATAGCAAGCTGCCCCCTCTCCACGCATCTGATGAACCCAAAGGAACCACAGAGTTTGATATAATATGGCATAGCAGCATACTTTATACTTCATTGTCGCCAAACAATTGATACTAGAATGTACAACCATCACAGCGATATTTGATTCTGTGCTTCCCGCTCCCTGGATTACAAATCGCTAGTAAATATTAAAAAATTAAATTATAAATCATAAGTAGAAAATAGAAAAGGGAAAGTAAGTTAGTGCAAAAAAAACGAGCGGCAGGTCTGGATATTTGGAGGGTACGGCCCAGATCCGGGTCAGGATCCGTTCAGCAGTCTTATCACAGTTGGAAAGAAGCTGTTCCCAAATCTGGCCGTATGAGTCTTCAAGCTCCTGAGCCTTTTCCCGGAGGGAAGAGGGATGAAAAGTCTGTTGGCTGGGTGGGTCGTGCCCTTGATTATCTTGGCAGCACTGCTCTGACAGCGTGCGGTGTAAAGTGAGTCCAAGGACAGAAGATTGGTTTGTGTGACAGGAGTTGCCAGTCAGTGGACTCCAGCCTTGGATTTTTCCCCTGGGATTTACTCCCAAAGACTTCCCCATGAGTGGGTACAGCCGCAAGGCAGCAGAGGTTTGAGATCAGAGTTTTCCTTCTCCTAGATGAGCAGCAAACCATAGTTGATGAGCCCCATCTGCCCAAAGCGACTGGTTTTAAGGCGCCAGTAACCTGCTGTTGCCCCTTCTCCTGTCAGTAGCTATGCCACACGTGAAAGCCAAGAGCTGGACTTTGTTGTCAGAGGCTATTTGAGATGCACGTCATTTGGAACATTTAACAGGTAGTGTGAACTTATCCACATAACGGCCCCCATCTATGACAAATGAAGGAACTAGCACTACGGTTATTATAGTGAGCTCAGAGAATGCTCCCAGGTGGCCAGAAGGCCTTGCCCACACTGATGCATGAAGATGGTTCTTTATGAAAGGGAGGTCACATAAACACACTAGAGTTTTAGCTGGATGTAGTAGGCAAAAGACGACCAAGATCTTTTTAAGAACATGATTGGAAGTGTTAAACGCCTCCTATACCAGCCCTATGATCTGAAGGAAAAGTCTTATTCATTGTTGAAGTTCAGATCTTTTTCATTGCTTTTGCTCAAATGAGCAAGATGTACAGTGCCCGTGAACTGCATTCATCCTTCTTGGAAGCTTTCCTGTTTTATTGTTTTACAACATTGAATCACAGTATATTTAATTTGGCCTTTTTTTTTGCACTGATCAACAGAAAAAGGCTCTTTCATGTCAAAGTGCAAACAGATCTCTACAAAGTGATCTGAATTAATTACAAATATAAAACACAAAATAATTAATTGCTTAAGTATTCACCACCTTTAAATCAGTATTTAGTGGATGTAACTTTGGCAGTAATTACAGCCTTTCGTCTGTATGGATAGGTCTCCATCAGCTTTGCACATCTGGACACTGCAATTCTTCCACATTCTTCTTTACAAAACTACTCAAACTCTGTCAGATTGCCTGGAGATTGTGAGTGAACATTCCTTTTCAGATCCAGACATAAACTCATAATTGGGATTGAGGTCTGGATTCTGACTTGGCCACTCCCGGACGTTAACTTTGTTGTACTTAACCATTTCTGTGTAGCTTTGGCTTTATGCTTGGGGTCATTGTCTTGGTGGGGAAAAAAATCTCCCAAGTCACAGTTCTCTAGCAGACTGCATCAAGTTTTCCTCCAGGAATTCCCTGTATTTTGCTGCTTTCATTTTACCCTCTACCTTCACAAGCCTTCCAGGGCCTGCCGCAGTGAAGCGTTCCCACAGCATGATGCAGCCATCACCATGCTTCACAGTAGAGATGGTGTGTTTTTGATGAAGTGCGGTGCTTGGCTTATGCCAAACAGTGTTTAGTCTGATGGCCAAAAATCTCAATTTTTATTTCATCAGAACCTTCTTCCAGCTGACTTCAGTCTCCCACATGCCTTCTGGCAAACTCTAGCTGAGATTTCATGTAAGTTTTTGTTTTCAAACAGTAGCTTTCTCTTTCCCATTTTCCCATAAAGCTGAAACTGATGAAGCACCCAGCAACAGTTGTATGTGCAATCTCTTCCATCTCAGCCACTGAAACTTATAACTCCTCCAGAATTGTCATAGGTCTCTTGGTGGCTTCCCTTGCTAGTCCCCTTCTCGCACGGTCACTCTGTTTTTCAACATTTCCTGCTCGAGGCAGATTTCCAGCTGTGCTGTATTCTTTCCATTTCTTGATGATCGACTGAACTGTACAAGGAATATTCAGTCAACTGGAAATTTTCTTGTATCCATCTCCTGACTTGTCCTTTTCAATAATCTCTTTGTAGAGTTGCTTGGAATGCTCTTTGGTGTAGTTTTTTGTCATGATTCTGACTTGCCAACAGTTGGACTTTCCAGATACAGGTGTACTTTTACTATAATCAATGGACAGCACATAGGTCTCCAAGAACAGATCTCCATTTATGTGACTTCTAAAACCAATTGGCTGCACCAGCGATGATTTGATGTGTCATATTAAAAAAGGGGAGTGAATCAATTATTTTTTGTTTTATATGTGTAATTAATTTAGATCACTTTGTAGAAATCTGCTTTTACTTTGACACAAAAGTGTCTTTTTCCTGTCAGTGTCAAAAAAGCCAAATTAAATCTATGTGATTCAATGTTGTAAATCAATAAAACATGAAAACTTCAAAAGGGCAGGGGGTGAATACTTTTGATAGGCACTGTGTATTGCTTCATCATTGATGGGTCAAGATCTCAGAACATTCTGAGAAAGCCTTTGCAATAGTGTTTAAAAAGATGGCACATCATCACTACTCTCATAATGGTAATGAAGATTGATAACAAATACAATATCCCTTATTTCTAATTAAGTTAGAAGCTCCATGACAACTACCAACTTTCCTGCACCTGTGGCTCTGGTTTTAGGCGCTTTTTGTTTAATATCCGCCACTCAGAAAAATATTTTGTGATTCGTAGGAGCTGAATTTTGGAGGATGTAATAGGTATACATGGTGGCGGGGTGGAGATACCTCTCTAACAAAGGAGATGGAAGGTGCTCCTTCCTTCTGCTAGCCTGCAGATCATCCTTGGGCAAGGTGTGGTACCTGCTTAGTAACCCACCCCCACCCCGAATCAGGGTTATGTGAAGACATGGGAGCAGGTAGTGGGTGGTGGTATGAGCAGCTGGTATGTATCTCAAGTCCTGGTTGTGCGCTGACACTATGTTGACAATCTCTGAAAAGTATTGATAATGGCTGGAGTCACATTTCTTGTAAAGACACTGCCCAGAAGGCAAAGGCAAACCTTTTGCGTAGAAAAATTTGCCAAGAACATTCATGGTCACGGAAAGACTATGTATCAGTATTACAGTGAAGGGATTTATAGAGACATGAGAGAGGAGATGGCCAGAATTAATTGGAAAAGAACACTGGCTGGGATGACGGCAGAGCAGCAATGGCTGGAATTTCTGGAAGCAATTTGGAAGGCACAGGATATATCTAAATCCCAAAGAGGAGGAAGTATACTTAAGGAAAGTTGACACAACCGTGGCTAATGAGAGAAGTCAAAGACAACATAAAAGCCAAAGAGAGGGCATATAATAGAGTAGATTAGTGGGAAGTTGGAGGATTGGGAAACTTTTAAAAACCAACAGAAGGCAAGTAAAAATATCATTAAGAACGTAAAGATGGAATATGAAAGTAAGCTAGCCAGTGGTATTAAAGAGGATATCAAAAGTTTCTTCAGATACATAAAATGTAAAAGAGGGGCAAGAGTGGATTTTGGACCACTGGAAAATGATGCTGGAGAGGTAGTAATGGAGGACAAGGAAATGCAGAAGAAATGAATAAGAAATTTGCATCAGCCTTCACTGTTGGAAACACCATCAGTATGGTGGAAGTTCCTGTTGTCAGATGGCATGAAGTGTGTGAGAAAAGGTCCTTGGGAAACTGAAAGGTCTGAAGGTAGATAAATCACCTTGATCAGATGGTGTACATATCAGTGTTCTGAAAGAGATGGCTGAAGAGATCATGGAGACATTAGTCATGATCTTTCAATAATCACTAGACTCTGGAATGGTTTCGAAAGACAGGAAATTTTCAAATATCACTTCACTCTTCAAGAAGGGAGAGAGGCAGAAGAAAGGAAACTATAAGCCAGTTAGTCTGATCTCATTGGTTGGGAAGACATTGGAGTCGATTATTAAGGATGAGGTCTAAGTGTATTTGGAGGCACATGATGAAATAGGCCACAGAATGCATGGTTTCTTCAAGGGAAAATCTTGCCTGATAAATCGGTTGGAATTCTTTGAAGAAATAACAAGCAGAATAGACAAAGGAGAATCAATTGATGTTGTGCACTTGCATTTTCAGAAGGCCATTGACAATGTGCCACACATGAGGCTACTTAACAAGCTATGAGCCCATGGTATTACAGGAAAGATTCTAGCATTAATACAGCAGTGGCTGATTGGCAGGAGGCAGAAAGTGGGAATAAATGGAGTGTTTTCTGACTGGCTGCCAGTGATTAGCGGTGTTCCACAGGGGTCTATGTTGGGACCGATTTTTTTACGTTGTAAGTCAATGATTTGGATGATAGAATTGATGGCATTGTTGCAAAGTTTGCAGGTGATATGAAGATAACTGGAAGGCCAGGTAGTTTTGAGGAAGTAGAAGGACTTAGACAAATTAGTAGAATGGACAAAGAAATGGCAGATGGAATACCATGTTGGGAAGTGTATGTTCATGTAGTTTGGTCGAAGAAATGAAAAGCTTAACTATTTTCTAAATGGAGAGAAAATACAAAAACTGAAACATAAAGGGACTTGGGAAACCTTGTGCAGGATTCCCTAAAGGTTAATTTTCAGATTGAGTCTGAAGCAAGGAACACAAATGCAAAGTTAGTATGGATTTCAAGAGGACTAGAATTTAAAAGCAAGGACATGTTGAGATTTTATAAAGCACTGGTGAGGCCTCACATGGAGTATTGTGAGCAGTTTTGGGCCCCTTGTCTTAGAATAGGATGTGCTAAAACTGGAGAGGGTCAAAAGGAATTGACGAAAAGGATTCCAGGATTGAATGGCTTGTAGAGAGTTTGATGGCTCTAGGCCAGTATTTGCTGGAATTCAGAAGAATGAGGTGTTACCTCATTGAAACCTATTGAATGGTGAAAGGCCTTGATAGAGTGGATGTGGAGAGGTTGTTTCCTGTGGTGGCAGAGTCCAAGACCAGAGGACACAGTCTGAGAATAGAGGGGTGTCCATTTAGAATGGAGATGAGGAGGAATTTCTTTAACTCGAGACTTGTGAATTCTTTGCCACAGGCAGCTGTGGAGGGCAAGTCTTTATGTATATTTAAGGCAGAGGTTGATCGATTCTTAATTGGTCAGGGCACGAAGTTATTCGAGGAGAAGGCAGGAGACTGGGGTTGAGCGGAAAATTGCATCAGCCATGATGAGATAGCGGTGCACATTCGATGGGCCAAATTGACTAATTATGCTCCTACATCTTATGATCTAATGGTCTTATGATTGCCCAGGCCTTATGACATGGGCACATAACAAATGAATTAATAGGTATATGGCAACGTTACTCTTTGAAAGTTCTGAATTATAGGTAAGCATTGAAGAAACTCAGAACTTATGTTTAAATTCTGATGTAAATAATAATGTTCGTTCAATATTGTGACTAACATCCATTCTGAAATTCAAGTTCAGTATGTTGTTATTCAACTGTGCACATATATACCACCAAACAAGACAATGTTCCTCTGGAGCAAGGTTCACAACACAGTGCATAGAACTCACACACACAACACATTAAGTAATATTAACACATATAAACAAACAATTCATAAAGTGCATGTAAGGTACAAATTAAAAAGTAAACTGTATAACACTACTGGTGTTCCATACATCTAGGCATCCGTTAGTCTTGTGAGACCATGGATTTGCGCCTTGGAAGGTTTCCAGGGTGCAGGCCTGGGCAAGGTTGTACGGAAGACCAGCAGTTGCCCATGCTGCAAGTCTCCCCTCTCCACGACACTGATGTTGTCCAAGGGAAGGGCATTAGGGCCCACACAGATTGGTACTGGTGTCGTCGCAGAACAATGTGTGGTTAAGTGCCTTGCTCAAGGACACACACGCTGCCTCAGCCAAGGCTCGAACTAGCGGCCTTCAGATCACTAGACGAATGCTTTAACCACTTGGCCATACGCCAACACTGTAAGACTGTTCCATACATAATGAGACTGTATAAAGAGATTCTTAAGTGACAGCAGTAGTTCAGTAGCCTTACAGCCTGGGGAAGAAACTGCTTCCCACCTTAACAGTCCTTATCCTAATGCTATGATACCTCCTGCCTGAAGTAAGGGCATCAGAGAGATTGTTGGATGGATGGGAGGGAACATTGATAATGCTAAGGACACTGTGAATGCATCTCTTCTGATAAGTATCTCTAATCGATGGATGAGAGAGACCCCAATAATCCACTCCACAGTCCTCGCAATCCTTTGTGGGGGTTCTAAGGTCATTCAATTCAAAGGTCAGCGTGATGTTCTGTTTTTCCATGGTAGGTTTCCTTTTGAATTTTGCATTATACTTCCTGAGAATTTTTAAACTTTGAACTTATCAGGGAAAAATGGTTGAGTAGGATTGTAACCCCAGTTTATTGAATAGTATGGAATTTATGTACTAGTTGAGAGAGAGTGAAGAACAGGCTCTTACTAATTGCATCACACAGCAAAACTCAATTTAACCCTAGCCTAATCATGAGACAATTTAAATCACCAATTAACTGTGACATCTTTGGACTGTGGGAGGAAGTTGGAGCACCCAGAGGAACCCCCTGGTGCCAGGGGAAGAATGTAAAAATTCCCAGTCAGCAGTGGGATTTGAACCCTAGTCGCTGATACTGTAACTCACTGTGCTAACCACTAGGCTACTGTGGCACTCCATGGTGAATCAAAAAAAAACAAAAGACCTCCAGTATATTACAAATCTCATATCTCAATTGACATGGTTTCCTTCCAATCAAAAATTAACAGAATGTGTTTCATTACTTCACACATTTGGTTATTGTGATCATTTTGCATGTGTGACTTCTTCAGAAGATATTGACCATGGATGCCATATTTACCATAATTTATAACATTCAGATATGAGAACAGGCTGTGTATATGTGCATTATTTATTGAAGTAGATTGTTTCATATCACTCATCTTAATCTACCATTAAAATTACCACCATTTATAAAGAACAAAAAAGAATAGATCTGTCTGGAGATAATATTTGGAATAAGTTTAGAAACAGGTGTATATAACATTAAATAGAGAAGAGGAACAAGCCCCTTTGTCTTCACCAAACATGATGCTAGTTTAAACTGATTCCATCTGCCTGCACATGACAGGTCTGCACAGACAGGCACCTCCCAGTCTCTACCAAACCAACAGGAGTCATCTGTCACTCACTTCCAACTGATCACCCGCAGCCTATTTAAACCCAGTTCTCATTCACAATCCTGGTTCACTCATCCTGTCAGAAAATGTAGAGGAGGCTTGCATTACAAACACAGAACAGCAGAGACAATTTAGCGGTGAGCGACAACTGTAATAATAAAATGCAAAATAACAAGCCCCAAATTGCTATATATAAAAAAAAGAGAAAACAGATACTTAACTCAAGGTAACTGAAGGTTAGGAGCAACTGGGTGAGATTGGCTGGTTCACTCAGACTTGCACCTCTTAAACGTTGCCATCATATCTGCTTTCGCTATGCTCCCAGGCAGCAAATAGTTGTTCGTGGGTCTGGGTGTGTAACTCTTGCCAAGTTGTGGCTGATAGTGTGGTGGTTAGCACAATGCTACTGTAGCACCAGTGAGCTGGATTCAATTTGTACTGCTGTCTGTAAGGAGTTTATATACTTTCCCCATGACCATGTGGGTTTCCACCAGGTACTTCAATCTCCTCCTACAGTCCAAAGAGTAGTTTAATTGGTCACAAGCGTTTAACTGGGTGATGTGGGCTTATTGAGACAGAAGGGTCTGTTACTGTACCGTTGTGTGCCATGTCATATGACATCATCGTGTGCCGTGTCATATGACATCATCATTATGTGCCGTCTAATATGACATGGGCAATCATGGCCCCATTACCATGATTGCTCTTGACAGTTTTTTTCTACAGAAGTGGCTTGCCATGGCACTCTTCTGGGTAGTGTTCTTTACAAGATGGGTGACCCCCGCCACTATCAATATTATTCAGAGATTGTCTGCTCAGTGTCAGTGGTCATATACCCAGGACTTGCAATATGCACCAGCTGCTCGTACGACCATCCACCGCCTGCTCCCATGGCTTCACGTGACCCTGATCGGGGGCTAAGCAGGGACTACACCTTGCCCAATGGTGACCTCTAGGCTAATGGATGGAAGGAGCACCTTACACCTCCTTTGGTAGAGGCATATTTTCCACTCGGCCACCCCTACTATATCTCTAAAAAAAAAGGATAACTTCCAAACACTTCTGAATGGTTGGGCTAAGATAGCTAATAGCTACTCTTATTTGTAATAGTTTGTTGCTTTTGAGGTTTTAGTGAAGTATTTTGATATTTCATAGGCAGAAATGGCTAATATGAGGGGCAAAATTTTAAGGCAATTGGCAGAAAGTGTAGGGGGTATGTCAGAGATAGTACCCCCCCCCCCCCACACACACAGAGTGGTGATTCTGTGAAACACACTGCTGGGCTGGTAGTGGACGTAGATTCATTAGACACATTTAAGAGACTCTTAAATAGTTTCATGGATGATAGAAAAATGAGGGTTATACAGGAGGAAAGGATTAGAGTGACCTTAGAATATGGTAAAATGTCAGCACAACACTATAGGCCAAAGCACCTGCACTATGCAGTAATGTTTAATGTTTTATGTTCTACTGAGAGATTATTGCCTACAGTGGCATGCAAAAGTTTGAGCACCCCTGGTCAAAATTTCTGTTACTGTGAATGGTTAAGTGAGTAGAAGATGAACTGATCTCCAAAAGTCATAAATTTAAAGTGAAACATTCTTTTCAACATTTTAAGCAAAATTAGGGTACTATTTTTGTTTTGTACAATTTTAGAGTGGAAAAAAAAAGGAAAGGAGCACCATGCAAAAGTTTGGGCACCCCAAGAGATTTGAGCTCTCAGATAACTTTTACCAAGGTCTCGGATTTTAATTAGCTTGTTAGGGCTATGGCTTGTTCATAGTCATCGTTAGGAAAGGCCACGTGATATAAAGCTTTGAAATTTGCAAATACCCTGACTCCTCAAACCTTGTCCCAACAATCAGCAGCCATGGGCTCCTCTACGTAGCTGCCTAGCACTCTGAAAATTAAAATAAATGATGCCAACAAAGCAGGAGAAGGCTATAAGAAGGTAGCAAAGTGTTTTCAGGTAGTCATTTCCTCAGTTCATAATGTAATTAAGAAACGGCAGTTAACAGGAGCAGTGGAGGTTAAGTTAAGGTCTGGAAGACCAAGAAAACTTTCCGAGAGAACTGCTCATAGGATTGCTAGAAAGGCAAATCAAAAACCCCTGCAAAAGACCTTCAGGAAGATTTAACAGACTCTGGAGTGGTGGTGCACTGGTCTACTGTGCAGTGACACCTGCACAAATATGACCTTCATGGAAGAGTCATCAGAAGAAAACCTTTCCTGCATCCTCACCACAAAATTCAGCGTCAGAGGTTTGCAAAGGAACATCTAAACAATCCTGATGCATTTTGGAAACAAGTCCATAAGACCATAAGGCAAAGGAGCAGAAGTCGGCCATTTGGTCCATTGAGTCTGCTCCGTCATTTTATCATGAGCTGATCCATTCTCCCATTTAGTCCCACTCCGTGCCTTCTCACCACAACCTTTGATGCCCTAGCTACTCAGATACCCATCAATCTCTGCCTTAAATACACCCAATGACTTGGCCTCCACTGCTGCCTGTGGCAACAAATTCCATAGATTCACCACCCTCTGACTAAACATTTTCTTTGCATTTCTGTTCTGAATGGTCGCCCTTCAATCCTGAAGTCATGCCCTCTCGGACTAGACTCCCCCATCATGGGAAACAACTTTGCCACAACCACTCTGTCCATGCCTTTCATCATTCGAAATGTTTCCATGAGGTCCCCCCTCATTCTTCTAAACTCCAAGGAATACAGTCCAAGAGCGGACAAACTTTCCTCATATGTTAACCCTCATTCCCGGAATCATTCTAGTGAATCTTCTCTGTACTCTCTCCAACGTCAGCACATCCTTTCTCAAATAAGGAGCCCAAAACTGCCCACAGTACTCCAAGTGAGGTCTCACCAGTGCCTTATAGAGCCTCAACATCACGTCCCTGCTCCTATACTCTATTCCTCTAGAAATGAATGCCAACATTGCATTCGCCTTCTTCACCACCGACTCAACCTGGAGGTTAACCTTAAGGGTATCCTGTATGAGGACTCCCAAGTCCCGTTGCATCTTAGAACTTTGAATTCCCTCCCTATTTAAATAATAGTCTGCCCATTTGTTTCTTCTGTCAAAGTGCATAACCATACACTTTGCAACATTTATTTCATTTGCCACTTTTTTGCCCATTCTCCCAATCTATCCAAGTCTCTCTGCAGACTCTGTTTCCTCAGCACTACTGGCCCTTCCACCTATCTTTGTATCATCAGCAAACTTAGCCACAAAGCCATCTATTCCATAATCCAAATCGTTATGTACAATGTAAAAAGAAGCGGTCCCAACACAGACCCCTGTGGAACACCACTGGTAACCAGCAGCCAACCAGAATAGGATCCCTTTATTCCCACTCTGTTTCCTGCCAATCAGCCAATGCTCTATCCATGTGTGTAACTTTCCCGTAAGTCCTGTGGACTGATGAAGTTAAAATAGAACTTTTTGGCCACAATGAGCAGAGGTATGCTTAGAGAAAAAAGGGTGCAGAATTTCATGGAAAGAATACCTCTCCAGCTGTTAAGCACGGGGATGTTGATCATGCTTTGGGCTGGTGTTGGAGCCAGTGGCACAGGGAACATTTCACTGGTAGAGGGAAGAATGAATTCAAATAAATACCAGCAAATTCTAAAAGCAAACATCACACCGTCTGTGAAAAAGCTGAAGATGAAAAGAGGATGGCTTCTACAACAGGATAATGATCCTAAACACACCTCAAAATCCACAATGGACTACCTCAAGAGGCGCAAGCTGAAGGTTTTACCATGGCCCTCACAGTCCCCCGACCTAACCATCATTGTACATCATTGAGCAGGAAGCACAGAATCAAATATTGTTGTGATGATTGTACGCTCTGGTATCAATTGTTTGGCGACAATAAAGTATAAAGCATCGAAAAATCTGTGGATAGACCTCAAAACAGCAGAGCATGCCATACAGCCCAAGAATCTCACAGAACTAGAAGCCTTTTGCAAGGAAGAATGGGTGAAAATCCCCTAAACAAGAATTGAAGGACTCTTAGCTGGCCACAGAAAGTGTTTACAAGCTGTGATACTTGCCAAAGGGGGTATTACTAAGTACTGACCATGCAGGGTGCCCAAACTTTTGCCTTGGGTCCTTTTCCTTTTTTGTTATTTTGAAACTGTAAAAGATGGAAATAAAAAAGTAGTTCTGCTTAAAATATTAAAGAAATGTGTCATCTTTAACTTTATGCCTTTTGGAAATCAGTTCATCTTTTACTCGCTTAGCTATTCACAGTAACAGAAATTTTGACCAGGGGTGCCCAAACTTTTGCATGCCACTGTACATAATTAAACACTTTTCATGTATTCCCTAACTTGTAACTTTGAATAATAATGAATATTTTTCCACTTCTATTTTTAGTTAAAAAACTGATCTAGAAATGTGTATAAAAAATCTTAGCCTTCTGTAGGATTGAACATATCTTTTAAAAGGTTTAAAATGTGCGTTACTGTAGTACAGTTAAATGACCAGAGATCCTCACAAGAAACCACCCGAACTGCATCCAGATCATGCTCTTTTCTCATTGCTACCATCAGGGAGGATGTACAGGAGCCTGAAGACACACTCAATGATTCAGGAACAGCTCCTTTCATTCTACCATTAGATTTCTGAATGGAGTGTGAATCCATGTACCTCAGTATGCTTGCCTCCATTTTGCACTAATATTTTTATATACCTTTTTCATAATTTATAGTAATATTTTAAGTATGCATTGTACTGCTGCTGTGACATTAAACTTGATTCTGACAGTCATCATCACAGAATGAGAATGCAGGTCCTTTAAGGACAAGCTCAATGGAATTTTCTCTGAGCAGATAATCAAACAGGGAAAATAACCATTAATTTGGTTGCTTTGGATTCTTTGAACTACAAGAGCTTGTGAAACGATGGATGGATGAATTCCCATGGGAATAAATTGAGCAGATGTCTCATTTCTTATTATTAGTCAATTATGGAGTATAGAGTTTTGCAACATAGACACAGGCCCTTCAACCCTAGCTTGTCCAGACTAAGATGTCCCTTGCACTTTCAGATAGTGTCATTGCCTTTCCAAATGTACTAAATCCCATCTCCTTGGGTTTTCTCCAACAATTCCTTTACCACAATGTAAGGCTCACGAGCCTCCAGTTACCTAGAGTATCTCTACTGTGGCACTCCGTTGGTTGGGGTTGACCATGGATATTGCAACCTATGTGTCCACGTGGTACACAAGCCAATAAGCTAGCAAAGGCAGTGTGATATGAAGAACAAGCTGTGCCCATGCTGCAGGCTCCCCCTCTCCACACGGTTGATGAATCTAAAGGAATGTCAGAGACTGATACGGTTTGGCACTAGTGACATTACAGGAGTTGCCAGTCAGCCTGGAACTTGGGGGCACTAGCTCGATTTTTCCTCAGGGTGTACTTTTGAAGCCTCCCCAGTGAGTGACTGTAGCCACAAGGCAGTGGAGGTTGAAATCAGAGCTTTACTTCTCCTAGATGAGTTGCCAACCACAGCTGACGAGCCCCATCTACCCAAAGTGACTGGTTTTAAGGCCCCAGTTCTCCTGTCGGTAGAAACCGCTCTGCCAGACTTCGAAGCTAAGCCACATGTGAAGGCCCGGAGCTCTATCTGGTTGTCTCAGTCTGTTTGAGACTAACGCCATTGGAAGCATTTAATAGGCAGTGGGAACTTTTCCTAACCACCTCCCCCGGCTAAGACAATCTTAAGGAACCCACCTCTACTGCCCCTCTTAAATAACAGAACAATTTTAACATAAAAAAGATGATATTGTGGACAGTGTAGAAGGTTATCACAAAATACAGGGAGATCTTGATAAGCTAAGTGGACTGAGGATTGGCAAGTGGAGTTTAGTTCAAATAAGTGTTAGATATTGCATTTTGGGAAGTGAAATCAGGCAAGAACATTCACAGTGGACAGTAGTCCCTGAAGAGTGTTGTAGAACAGAAAGACGCACGAGTATAAGTACATGCTTTCTCGAAAGTGACACCCGAGGTAGACAGGGTTGGGAAGGAGGCTTTTGGCAAACTGGCCTTTCTAAATCAGAGCACTCAGGTTAAATGTTAGGAGCCATGATATGGCTGGCAGGACACTGGTGAGGCCACACTTGGAGCCTACACTAACTTCATATTCATAGATTCTATCAGTACCCAAGAAGAAAAAACCTTTTGAATTTTGGGTTTAATATACTGATCAACAGAACCTCTGGATAAAGAAATTTTATCTCTGCATTGTTATTTTTTTAATCAGCGAGTTGTTATGTGTCCCCTCTCGCTATGAAATGGGGACATCTCTTTTTCCCTTATTAGGGAGAGAGAGAGAGAGAGAGCCTGTGGTGTGTCGAATACAGGGTGAACGAGTAGTTTCTGGGGTACTGCAAGTCTGTGTCTTTACTGATGCCCTGCTGCACACTTGACTTGCTGGAGGGTTCGGATGCTTTTTGCTGGTGGGGTTGGTGGTGGGGGAGATCATTGCTTTGCTGCTGCTTGTGCGGGGAAGGGGGGAGGCAGGGGAGGGCTTTGCGGTTCTAATATTTAACTGTCATTCATTCTTTGGGACACTCCTCTGTTTTCATGGATGTTTGCAAAGAAAAAGAATCTCAGGATTTGTATTGTATACATTTCTCTGACATTAAATGTACCTATTGAAACCTATTGAAATAGAAACATAGAAACCCTACAGCACAATACAGGCCCTTTGGCCCACAGAGTTGTGCCGAACATGTCCCTGCCTTAGAAATTACTAGGCTTACCTAGCCCTCTATTTTACTAAGCTCCATGTACCTATCTAAAAGTTTGCGGCACTTCCGTCTGTGTGAGATGATGGGGCTATCGGGCCTTGAGACTTTTTTTCTAAACCGTGCCCATGGTCTGCTCTTTATCAAATTAAGATTTTGTCAGTTTTAGTCTTGGTTTGTCCTGTGTTTTCTGTGATATCTTTCTGGAGCAACATTGTATCATTTTTTAATACATGCATTTCTAAATGACAATAAATGAGGACTGAGTGTCCTCATAATCTAAGTTTTGTTAAACACAATCTACCATGCACAAAGCTGTCCAAATACTTGTATATCCGATCTCACAGAACACCTTCCAATAATTTACCTACTACTGATGTCAGGCTCACAGGCCTGTAATTACCTGGTTTACTTCTGGAGTTCCTGGAATGAACCAGAGTGGTGCAAGATTTTCATCTCCTTACACGTAGTGAACAGATAAACAGACAGCAATCGGAGATGGGGATACCAGGAAATATGTTGTGTATCCATAGACAATATCAGTCAGTCGATTGAATATTCACACAGCTCTATTTATAAAACAGTTACCATTTTTGTTTAAGCAACACACATAAAAGTTGCTGGTGAACGCAGCAGGCCAGGCAGCATCTCTAGGATGATGTACAGTTGATGTTTCAGGCTGAGACCCTTCGTCAGGACTAACTGAAAGAAGAGCTAGTAAGAGATTTGAAAGTGGGAGGGGGAGGGGGAGATCCAAAATGATAGAAGACAGGAGGGGGAGGGATGGAGCCAAGAGTTGGACAGTTGATTGGCAAAAGGGATATGAGAGGATCATGGGACAGGAGGCCCAGGGAGAAGGAAAAGGGGGAAGGGGGGAAAAACCCAGAGGATGGGCAAGGGGTATAGAGAGGGACAGAGAGAGAAAGAGAGAGAGAAAAAGAAAAAGAATGTGTGTATATAAATAAATAACAGATGGGGTACGAGGGGGAGGTGGGGCATTAAAATCAACTGTCCAGCTCTTGGCTTCATCTCTCCCCCTCCTGTCTTCTATTATTTTGGATCTCCCCCTCCCACTTTCAAATCTCTTACTAGCTCTTTCAGTTAGTCCTGACGAAGGGTCTCGGCCTGAAACGTCGACTGTACCTCTTCCTAGAGATGCTGCCTGGCCTGCTGCGTTCACCAGCAACTTTGATGTGTGTTGCCTGAAATTCCAGTATCTGCAGATTTCCTCATGTTTGCCCCAGCATCTTAAACCCGTGTCCTCTTGTGGCAACCACTTCAGCCCTGGGAAAAAGCCTCTGACTATCCACACGATCAATGCCTCTCATCATCTTATACACCTCTATCAGGTCACCTCTCATCCTCCGATGCTCCGAGGAGAAAAGGCCAAGTTCACTCAACCTATTCTCATAAGGCATGTTCCCCAATCCAGGCAAATTATTGTTTTATATTGTCCTACCCGAGTAAGATTCCAGATCCCTTTGTTCTACTACACTCCTCAGTGCCCTACCATTCACTGTGTAATGATCTGATCTGTATGGACAGTGTGCACAACAGAAGCTTTTCACTGTTTTTGAGTACACTTGAATTCAATTGAATTAACTTCATTTCTTACATCCTTCAGATACAAGGAGTAAAAGTCTTTACATTACGTCTTCATCTAAATGTGCAATCATAGTGATTTATACTGAATAGAACAATCAATGTAATATAGAGTACACTCAAATCAGCGTGAGTTCATCAGTCTGATGGCCTGGTGGAAGAAGCTGTCCCAGAGCCTGTTGGTCCTGGCTTTTATGCTGCGGCACCATTTTCCAGATGGTAGCAGCTGGAGTAGATTGTAGTTGGGATGGCTTTGGTCCCCAGTGATCCTTCAGGCCCTTTTTACACACCTGTCCTTGTAAATGTCCTGAATCACGGGAAGTTCACATCTATAGATGCGCTGGGCTGTCCGCACCACTCTCTGCAGAGTCCTGCGATTGAGGGAGGTACAGTTCCCATACCAGTCAGTGATGCAGCCGGTCAGGATGCTCTCAGTTGTGCCCCTGCAGAAAGTTCTTAGGATTTCAGGGCCGATACCAAACTTCCTCAACCATCTGAGGTGAAAGAGGTGCTGTTGTGCTTTTTTCCACCACACAGCCGGTATGTACAGACCACGTGAGATCCTCAGGGATGTTTATGCTGAGGAACTTAAAGCAGTTCACCCTCTCAACCCCAGATCCATTGATGTCAATAGGGGTTAGCCATTCTCCATTCCTCCTGTAGTCCACGACCAGCTCCATTGTTTTCATGACATTGAGGGAGAGGTTGTTTTCTTGACACCACTGTGCAAAGAGATGACTTCTTCCCTGTAGGCCACCTCATTATTGTTTGAGATTAGGCCAATTAATGTAGTGTTGTCGGCAAATTTAATTAGCAGATTAGAGCTGTGGGTGGTGATACAGTCATGGATATACAGGGAGTAAAGGAGGGGACTCAGTACATAGCCCTGAGGGGCTCCTGCATCAGAGGGTTGGAGGTGAGGGAGTCCACTCTTATAACGGGCTGGCCAGCTGACAAAGTCCAGGATCCAGCTATACAAGGCAGGGTCAAGACTAAGGTCTCTGAGCTTCTTGTAGAGCCTGGATGGAACTATGGTGTTGAATGCTGAACTGTAGTCCAAGAACAGAATTTTCACATAAGCATCCTTCTTCTCCAGATGTGTAAGGACAGTATGTAGAGCTGTGGCTATTGTGTCATCTGCTGATTGGTTGTGTCGGGAGGTGAATTGTAGGGGGTCCAGTGTGGGTGGTAACAAGCTGCAGATGTAATCCTTGACCAGCCTCTCAAAGCATTATTGAGGTGAGTGCGACAGGACGCCAGTCGTTCAGACATATTACCTTGGTCTTTTTTGGTTCAGGGACAATGGTGGATAATTTGAAGCAGGAGGGCACTCTACACTGGGAGAGGGAGAGATTAAAAATGTCTGTAAATACACCTGCCAGTTGTGCTGCACACATCCTGACTACTAGCCCTGGGAAGCCGTCTGGTCCCGCAGCCTTGTGACTGTCCACTGGTTGGAAACATCTGCGTACCTCAGCCTGAGGGATGACCAGGTTGCAGGTTGTAGCGGTGGCTTTCCTCGGAGACTCAGAGTTAGTGACATCGAACCGAGCGTGAAAGTGACTGAGCTCATCTGGGAGAGAGGCCGCGAAGTTGGTGGCACCACAACGTTTGGCTTTGAAGTCTGCGATGGTACGCAGCCCTCGCCACAAATCACGTGCGCTATTCGTTGTGAATCTTGACTCAGTCTTCTCCCTATATTGTTGTTTCGCAGCCTTGATAGCTTTGCACAGATCATAACTGTTTTTCTTGAGCTCAAGTTGATCTCCAGTGATGTAAGCTCAATGTTGCACTGGAAGTGATGCTCGCACTGAACTATTGATCCAGGGTTTCTGGTTCATAGTCATACTTTATTAATCCTAGGAGAAATTGGTTTTCATTACAGTTGCTCCATAAATAATAGTAATAGAATCATAAATAGTAATATGTAAATTATGCCTGTAAATTATGAAATAAGTCCAGGACAGCCTATTAACCCTCCAAGGGAGGAGTGCGGGAAGACCCTGACCGATTTTGGGGGGACAACATTGTTGATGCACTTCCCGATGAAGCACGTTACTCCATCAGTAAACTTGGAGACATCCTCATCATGGAAGACATTCCAGTCAACATCATCAAAGCAGTCCTGCAGCATGGAGAACGATTGGTCAGACCAGCAGTGGACGGCTTTAACTATGGCCGCCTCTTGTTTCAGCTTCGGCCTGTACGTCGGCAAAAGCAGGATTGAAGAGTGATCTGATTTTCCAAAAGCTGAGTGGAGGAGAGCTTTGTATGTGTTGCGGAAGGGAGTGTAACAGCAGTCATGTGTGTTATCTCCACGAGTGCTCACCTGGATGTGCTGACAAAACTTGAGACTTTTATCAGCGACGCTCGATTAAAGTCACCGGAGATGATGAGGGCAGCCTCTGGACACTTGACAATAATAAAACAATTCCAGTTCTAATTCTCAACTCTCTCCTGAATTTTTAAAACAGCTTGTAGTGAGTCTGTTGCTCCTGATTCTGGACATTTATTCATAATTAATTATTAAAAGTCCACTTATTTTTGATCATCGGCCAAATCACAGTCCACCCTCTGCTATGCTATCCCATAAGTTTGATGGAGGAACTCAGCAGATCAGGCAGCAATGAATAAATAGTCAACAGTTCGGGTCAAGACCCTTCACCAAGAGAGAAAGGAAGGGGGAGCATACCAGAATGAAAAGGTGGGGGGCAGAGGGGGAGGAAAAAGAAATAAGAAACTGTACTTAATAGGTGAAAAAAGAAAGAGGCTGGAGAAGAAGGAATCTGATCGGAGAGGATAGTGAACCATGGGAGAAGGGGAGGAGGAGGGGCACTAGGGGAAGGTGATAGGTAGGTGCAGAGAAGAGGTAAGAGGCCTGAGTGTGGAAAAGAAGAGGGAAGGGTGAGGGAAAAAATTACTAGAAGGGGAAGTTGATGTTCATGCTATTGGGTTGGAAGCTACCCAGGTGGAATATGAGGTATTGCTGCTCCACTTTGAGAGTGGCCTCATCATGGCAAAAGAGAACTTGATGATCATCCGTGACAGTCCTTCTATTGAAAATAAATCCTTAGGTTGTGACACCAAAGCTGTGCACAATATTCTAGTAGCAGTCCCATCAGATCCACTTTCATCCCACTGAAAATGGTCTTCCTGTAATTAATTACTTTAAATTTGGATTGCTCTGTTGTTCGGGATTGCAAGAGGACATGTGTACAAGACATTAAAGCATGTTTTGGAGGAGGCAGATCAAAGAAAATTATGGCTGGTTCCTGGGCTCTGATCCAGAGGTTTTAACAATGGATTGAAGAAGCCTGCAGCTGGTTCTGTTTGAAAGAAAGGTTAAATGGGGGGTATACATTTCCATTTAAATTTGTCAGCAAAAATAATGAGGATATTTTGAAGTTTGTTCAATATTGCAAAGAGCAGGGAACCGTGGCCTGCCTGGTAATTTGCTAAGTGAGAGGCCAGGACTAACAATCCAAGTTGTGCAAGTTAACATTCCAACATGGCATCTGTGGAACACCTCAAACACATGCAAGAGGTTGCACTTTGGGAGAACAAATGCAGGAGGAGATGATGGAGCAAAAGGAAGGATCTTTAGATACATTAACAGAGTGGTATTGGGATACAAGCCCATAATTCCCTGAAAGTAGCAACACAACTGTATGTGGTAAAGAAGCCATACATTATTCGTGCCATCAGTAATTGGGGCATGAGAGATGACAAGATAGAGTGCAACAGACGATAAGAGGTATAGATCAGGTGGACAGCCAGAGACATATTCCCAGGGTGGAAATCATAATTTATTTTAATAATTTTAAAGTGATTGGAGGAAAGTATGGGAGGGGTGGAGACTGTAGGTAGATTTTTGACAGTGTGTGCTATGAAGAAGCAGGTTCACAGGTTCGGTAAGTGACACAGAGAACACAGTTTATGAATAAGCACATTAACCATTTATTTTCAAACAGTAAAACATTCAACCAAACGTCTAAGTCTTCCTAAGTTACAAAAAACAACACTAAACATTCAGTAACACTTCAAACTTAACAGGTACCTTATTAAGTTTTCCCTAAGTTCCACAATTACAAAACTAAACTTTCAACAGATAAGTGGTGCGGATGGACTCTCCTATATCTGAACCACATGGTCCCAAAGGCTCTTCAGCACTGGTCACAGCCTCAGTGTGACAAGCAGCCCCTGGAGATACAGGAAAGCAGGCCAGCATCTCACACATGCTATTCATATACCCCTGAGACACTTGCAACCAGACACCGGTGCTGTGGCACACAAGCTAATCAATGGGAAAGAGTTGCTGCATTCTTTGATTGGGCCAATCGATGACTCTCACAGCAGAAACAGCCTTTGAACAACAAGTAAACTAACCCTCCACATTACAGAGTAGAGGGTGCTTGAAGCACACTGCCAGGGATGGTGGTAGAAGCAGATTCATTAGGGGGCACTTGGGAGATTCTTAAGTAGGCACAGGGAGGATAGAAAAGTGGAGGGCTATGTGGGAGGGAAGGGGTAGATTGAAATTAGAGCAGGTTAAAAGGTCAGCACAGCATTGTGGGCCAAAGGGCCTGTGATGATGATGATGTCGACGTCGACTCAGACCTGAGAGGCCAACGTCGGGCATTTTCATGCTTTACAAGGCACAGTTTGAAAGCCTGTCTGGGGCTCCACTCCTCGCAGACATTTCACAGTATTATTTTACGAGGCCGAGTTGTGAGCTCGACACCAACCCGGCACAGACAGAGAGTGCGCACGGGGGTGGTCCGTCACTGGATCGAACTCGGGAACCTCTGTTCTCGAGCCCGGCGCTGATCTCACTGAGCCACCAGCCGACCAAAAGGGCCTGTACTGTAATGTTAGTTGTTCTATATTCTACATTGCACTGATTTGGCCACTTTGGTGCATCTTGTAGCTACACAGCAGTTTGAATCTGGGGGCTTTGGAGAGACTTGAGAGGTTCACCAGCATAATGAGTGTGCTAGCTATAAGAGGGAGAAGAAACTTGGATTGTTTTCTCTCAGTTTTGCAATTGAAGGGAACTGTAGTATATTTAATATTTCATTTTATTATTGTTTATTGACATGCAGCACAGAATAGGCCCTTTGCATTGCAGTGTCAATCACGGGACAAGTTAAATAAGCAATTAACCTGCAACTGGTATGTCTTTGGGCTCTTGAAGGAAATTGGAGCAACTGGAGATCAATGTGGTCACGGGGAGAACATACAAACTCCTTACAGGCAGCTGCAGGTATTGAACCCAGGCCACTGGAACTGTAAACCATTGTGCTAACCAGTACACTACAGTGCTGCTCATTTATTTCAGTAATATTTGAGTAATATTGTAAATATATCATTTGAAGTATTCTTTGTTTAGGTAATGGACCACAGATTGCAACAGAAAATAGAAAAGATGCGTCAGAAGGGCAATGTTATGATAGTCATGGGAGATTTCAACATGCAGGTTAACTGGGAAAACCAGGTTGGTAATGGATCTTAAGGGAGGGAGTGAGTTTGTTGAATGCCTACAAGGTGGCTTTTTACAGCAGCTTGTTGTTGAGCCTGCTGGGGGATCAACAATGCTGCATTGGATGTTATGTAATGAACCAGAGGTGATTTGGTAGCTTAAGGTAAAAGAACCTTTAGGAGACAGTGATCACAAAGTGATCGAGTTCAACTTAATTTGATAGGGAGAAAGTCGACGTAGCAGTATTTCAGTGGAATGAGGAAAGTTAGTGATATGAGAGAGGAGTTGGCCAAATTAAATTGGAAGGAACTGCTTGGCAGGGATGACAGCAGAGCAGCAATGGTGAGAGTTTCTGGGAAAAATGAGGGAGGTGCAGGACAGATGTATTCCAAAAATGAAGAGATACTCAGATGGCAAGATAGCACAACTGAGGCTGACAAGTGAAATCAAAGCTAATGTAAAAACAAAAGAGAGGGCACACAAAGCAAAAATTAGTGGGGAGATAGAGGATTGAGAAGCTTTCAAAAACCTACAAAGAGAATCTAGAAGAATCAATAGAAGGGAAAAGGTGAAATATGAAAGCAAGCTAGCAAGCAAGCTTTATCAACATGGATAGTAAAAGCTTTTAAGTATCTAAAAAGAGATGAGAATGGATATCGGATGCTGGAAAATGAGGCCAGAGAAATAATAAGGGGGGCAAGAAGATGGCAGATGAACTAACTAAGTATTTTACATCAGTCTACACTGTGGAAGACACCAGCAGTGTTCCAGATGTTGTAGTATGTGAAGGAACAGAAGTGAGTGCAGTTACTATTACCAGGTGCTCAAAAAGCTGAAAGACCTAAAGGTACACAAGTCACCCAGACCAGATGAACTGCACCCTAGGGCTCTGAAAGAGGAAGCCTTAGACTGTGGTGGCAGAAGCAATGATCTTTCAAAAATCATTGGACTCTGACATGTTACCAGAGAACTGGAAGAGATGTACAGGAGAGATAGATCAGACGGTTGAGTGGTGTTGTGACAACAACCCTGAAATTAATGTCAGTAAGACCAAGGAATTGTTTGTGGACCTCAGGAAGTTGGGAAAACTCATAGCAGTCCTCATCGAGGGGACAGCAGAGGAAAGGGTGAACTGCTTCAAGTTCAAGGGTGCCAACATCTAGAGTCATAACATTTCATGGTTCACCCTTAACCCATGACCTCTAGTTCTAGTCTCACCTCAGTGGAAAAAGCTGCTTTCATTTACCTTATCTAAACTCCTCAGTTTTGTATACCCTGTCAAAATTCCCCTCATTATTCTATGCTCTATAGAATAAAGTCCTAAATATTCAACCTTTCCCTATAACTTAGGTCCTCAAATCCTGGCAATGTCTTTCAATCTTATTGACATCTTCTTTGTAGGTAGTTGGCCAAAACCACATGCATACTCCAAGTTAGGCCTCATCACTATTATACAATTTCAACATAACATCCCAACTCCTGTATGCAAAACTTCAATAAATGCCAATATGGCAAAAGCCTTATTTACAGCCTTATCTGTTGTGTCCGTGCAACTGCATATCATTCAAAAGTGTGTGTGGACGCATTTGACAAACTCTATCCCATCTAGTCCTTCTAGAGTATGGGTTTCCCAGTCAATATCTGCAAGGTTACAATCATCTATTATCACAACCTTGTTTTATCCTTTTCTTATTTCTCATTTCCACCCACAACACCTCACTAAGCGAGTTCTCCAGTCTGTCCTGACTGAGGACTGCCATGACATTTTCCCTAAATAGCAATGCCAACCCTCCTGCTCTGTCACAACTAAAACAGCAACACCCCGGAACATTGGGCTGAGAGTCCTGCTCCTCCTGAAACCAAGTCTCACTAATGGCTACAATGTCATAAATCCATATGCTGATCCATGCCCTAAACTCATCCACCTTTCCTACCACACTCCTTGCACTGAAAGATACACAACTCAGGACATTAGTTACATCATGTTCAAACTTCCAATTCCTGATTTTGTATGTTGGCTGAACAACATCTTTCTCACAACCACTTCACTATCTGCTCTGGCGCTCTGAGGATCTATCCTGGGTTGAACATATTGATGCAATTACAAGGTATGCCTCTAATGATATAAAAGCCTTGTAAAGTGGACACAGCAGGAAAAAACTTCAAAAAAAAATTGCACTTTAAACCCAGCAATGGATCTTTCTACTTGCTGTGATAAGGCAGGAACTAGAAAATTACTAAAACAATACGTCATGGATATAGATTTGGTTGAAGTATGGAGAGAACAAAACCCTGGCAAAATAGAATACTCTTGTCATTGAAGTACATGTAAATCTCATTCTCATATTGATTATTTTCTGGTCTCGAAAGAGCTCTTATCAAAGATTAAAAGTAGCTTAGTGATAAGCGACCATGCTATTTCATTAAGCATTTATAGAGAAATTTATTCACAGTCCCCGTAACTGGCGATTTCAGGTGAGATGGCTACAAAACCCAGACTTTGTTAAATTTGTGGGAACTAAAATAGATAGTTATTTTGAGTTAAATACAGATCAAACTAGTGCCAGCACGAGATGGGAAAAAGAAGGCATGACAGCAGCTATATTTCATTGGAGTTTGAGGAGATTTGTTATGTCACCAGACACTCCAATGGATTTCTACTATTATAGACAGCATTTTGACTGGTCACATCACCATCTGGTACAGAGGGGCCGCTGCACAGGACTGGAAAAAGCTACGTGGGGGTGCAAGTTCAGCCATCACACACAAAATGCTGGAGGAATTCAGCAAGCCAGGCAGCATCTATGGAGAAGAATAAAATAGTCAACGTTTCAGTCTGAGACCCTTCATCAAAACAGGACAAAAAAGATGTGAGGTCAGGGTAAGAAGGTGGGGGAAAAGGGAGAAATAAACAAATACAAGGTAGTAGGTGATAGGTGAAACTAGAAGAGGGTGAATGGTGAAGTAAAGAGCTGGGAAGTCAATAGGTGAAACTAATGGGCAGGAGAAGAGAGAACCTGATAGGAGAGGACAGAAGGCCATGGAATAAAGGGAAGGGGGAAGAAGGGGGGAGGTGATGGGCAGGTAAGGAGATAAGGTGAAAGAGGGAAATAGGAATGGGGAACGGCAAGGGAAAATTACTGGAATTTTGAGAAATCGATGTTCATATCATCAGGTTGGGGGCTACCCGGATGGAATACAAAGTGTTGCTCTTCCAACCTGAGTGTGGCCTCATCGTGGCAGTAGAGGACGCCATGGACTGCCATATTGGAATGGGAAGGGGAAGTGAAATTAAAATGGCTGGCCACTGGGAGATCCCACAATTTCTGGCGGATGGAATGTAGGTGCTTGGCAAAGCAGTCTCCCAATCTACGTTGGGTCTCTCCAACATACAGGAGGCCACACTGGGAGCACTAGATACAGTGTTTGACCCCAACAGACTCGCAGGTGAAGTGTCACCTCACCTGGAAGGACTGTTTGGGGCCCTGAATGGTAGTGAGGGGTGGTGGTGTAGGGGCAGGTGTAGCACTTGTTCTGCTTGCAAATGCAAGTGCCAGGAGAGAGATCAGTCCGGGGGGGGGGGGGGGGAAAGAAGAGGAATGAATGGACAAGAGAATTGCATAGGGAGCAATCCCCAAAGCAGAAAGTGGGGGAAGAGGGAAAGATGTGCTTGGTGGGTTCTTGTTGGAGATAGAAGTTATGGAGAATTATGCGCTGGACGTGGACGCTAGTGGGGTGACAGGTGAGGACAAGAGGAACCACATCCCTGGTGGGATATTGGGAGGATAGGGTGAGGGCATACATGTACGAAATAGTAGAGATGCAGTGAGGGTGGCGTTGATGGTAGACAAAAGGTAGCCCCTTTCTATGATGAACGAGGACATCTCTTTAGTTCGAATGGAAAAGCCTCATCCTGAGAGCAGATGTGATGGAGATGGAGGAATTGAGAGAAGGGGTTGATGTTTCTACAAGTAACAGTGTAGGAAGAAGTATAGTCCAGGTAGCTGCAAGAGTCTGTGGGTCTATAATAGCTTATTTACTGATGTCTGTCTCCAGAGATAGAGGCAGAGAGACCGAGAGGGAAGGGAGGTGTCAGAAATGGACCAGGTAAATTTGTGCGCAGGGTGGAATTTGAAGGCAAAGTTGATGAAGTCAACAGGATCTGCATGGGTGCAGGAAGCAGCATCAATGCAATCATCAATGCAGCATAGGAAAAGTTAGGAATAGTTAACAGTGTAGGGTTGAAACAAACTGTTCCACATAGCTGACAAACAGGCAGCCATAGTTGGGACCCATGCAAATGGCCATGGCTAAACCCTTTGTTTCACAGAAGTGGGAAGTGCCAAAGGAGAAATTATTGAGAGTGAGGACCAGTTCTGTCAAATAGAGGAGAGTGGTGGTGGAGGAGAACTAGTTGGGTCTGGTGTCCAGAAAGAAATGGAGAGCTTAGAGGCTTTCTTAATGGGGGATGGATGTGCATAGGGACTGAACATTGACAGTGAAAATATGATCAGGGCCAGAGAACTTGAAATCATTGAAAAGGTCAAGAGCATGTGAAGTGTCATGGACATAGGTAGGAAGGGACTGAACCAGGGGGATAAAACTGAGTTGAAGTATGCAGACACAAGTTTGGTGGGGAAGGAACAAGCAGAAACAACAGATCTACCTGGACATGCAGGTTTGTGGATCTGCAGATGGGAGGAGTGGGGTGAGGGAACTATGAGTTTGGTAGCAGTGGAGGGAAGGTCCCCAGAGTTAATTAGGTTGGTGATGGTATGGGAGACAATGGGCTGGTGCTTCTTAGTAGGGTCTTGTTCAAGGAGTAAGTAGGAGGTGGTGTTTGACAGATATCGCCTGGCCTCAGTCAGTCGGCCAGACTACTCCAGCAACACCCCCCCCCCACCCCTATCTGCAGGTTTGATGGTGTTAGGATCAGTGCAGAGAGAGTGGAGAGTAGCGCATTCAGAATGAGTGAGGTCGGAATTGGAAAGAGGAATGGTGAATGGAGGTGGTTGATGTCCTGTTGGCATTTATCAATGAAAAGATCCAGAGCAGCATGTGCAGGAAGATGAAGAGGATGGGAGAAGGGGTCATTAGTGTGGGGTGGAGAGTCCTTGCCAAATTAGGCACAGAGACAGAGCTGGTGGAAGAAGAGCTGAGTGTCTTGGTGGGTGCAGAATTCACTGAGGTATGGGCACTGGAGGACTAAGGTGAGGCCTCTTACTGAGGACAGAATGGTGAGTGCCTGGGATAAGACCATAAGACACAGAAAAAAAAATTAGGCCATTCGGTCCAGTGACTCTGCTCCACCATTCCATAATGGCTGATTTATTAGCCCTCTCAACCCTATTCTCCTGCTATCTTCCTGTAACATTTGATGCCCTGACTAATCAAGAAACTACCAAACTCCACTTTAGATACGTCTAATGACTTGGCCTCCATAACCGTCTCTGGCAACAAATTTCACAGATTCACCATCCTCTAGCTAAAGAAATTCCTCCTCCTCTCTGTTCTAAAGGGATGTCCCTCTATTCTGAGGCTGTACCCTTTGGTCCTAGGCTCCCCCACTATAGGAAACATCCTCTCCACATCCACACTCTCTAGGCCTTTCGATATTCAATAGTATTTAAAGAGACCTGCACTCATTATTATAAATTCCAGTGAGCATAGGTCCCCAGAGCAAACAGACACTAGTCATACATTAACCTTTTCATTTTCGGGATCATTCTCAGTGCAGAGGAGCTATATGTCTCCAATTCCAGCACATCTTTTCTTACAAGAGCCCCAAAACTGCTGGCAATACTCTACATGCAGTCTGACCTATGCCTATAAAGTCTCAGTATTACATCCTTGTTTTTTCATTCTAGTTGTCTTGAAATGAACACTAACATTACATTTGTCTTCCTTACCAACCTTCATCATTTCCAGCAACTACACCAGTCTCATATTTGTGTTTATTTAGAGATGCAATGCAGAACAGGCCCATTGGGCCCAACAAGCCACACTGCCGATTTAACCCCAGCCTATTCACAGGACAATTTACAGTGACCAACTAACCTACTGACTGGTACATGTTTGGACTGTGGAAGGAAACCAGGGCAGTCACAGGAAATACATGCTGTCTATGAGGACGTACAAACTCTTTACAGATGGTGCTACAATTGAACTCTGAACTCCACTCCGATGCCTAGAGCTTTTACAGTGTCACATTAACTACTGTGTTTCTGTGGCAAACACCCACCCCCAACACACACTCTTGTTTACTGCAGGAAGAACTGTGACGCCCTGGTCGTCTTCTCCTTCCCTCCTCTCCACTCAACCCTCCTGTCCTGTGACAACAGTAGGAGGTGCAATAGTTCCTACACATTTTCCTCCAGAATCAGGTTTAGCATCACTGACAATTGTCATGACATTTTTTTTGTTTTTTGGCAGTACAGTGCAACACAAATTAGCATGTTTTAAGAAAAACCATACATAAAATGGATACATAGATAAACGGTGCAAAGAGAGCAAATTGTGATGAAGTGTTCACAGATTCATGGTCTGTTTATAAATTATGGTGGCAGAAGGGAAGGAATTGTTCACAGAATGTTGAGTGCGTCTTCAGGCTTTTGCACCTTCTCCCTGATGTTAGCGATGAGAAGAGGATGTGTCCTGGGTGATGGGTGTCCTTGATGATGGATGCTGCCTTCTTTAGGTACCATCCTTTGAAGATCTCCTGGATGCTCAGGAGGCTAGTACCCATGGCTGAGTTTACAACCCTTTGCTGCTTTTTCTGATCCTGTGCAGTGGCTTCTCCATTTCCAGACAGAGGCAAAACCAGTCATCAGCACTGTCCAGACACAACAGCCATTCACTTCCACCAAAAGTTCTGCAGCAGCTCATCTGATCCTCTTACTGAGAAATGGACAATAAATGCTGTTCTTTTGCAACGTATCTACAACACACATTAGAACATAGAACAGTACGGCAGGAACAGGCCCTTCAGCTCACAATGTTGTGCTGAACCAATTAACTTAGTAATCAAATGGCCAACTAAACTAATCCCTTCTGCCTACACAATGTCCATATCCTTCCATTCTCCTCACATTCACTAGATGTCTCTTAAATATCCCTAATGTATCTGCCACTACCACCACCCCAAGGAGCACATCCAAGGCAGCCACCACTCTAAAAAAAAACTTGCCCTTCACGACTCCTTACAATTACCCCCTCTCACCTTAAATGTATACCCTCTGATATTAGAAATTTCAACCCCGGGAAACAGATACTGTCTGTCTACTCTAACTATGCTTCTCAGTCTTATAACCTCTATCAGATTTTTGTCTTTGCCTCCACCACAGAGAAAACAACCCAATTTTGTTCAATCTCTCATTAAAGTACATACCCTCTAATCCAGGCAGCATCCTGGTAAACCTCTTCTGCACGCTCTCCAAAGGCTCAACATTCTTCCTGTAATGGGGAAAGCAGAACTGCATGTAGCCCAACTAGAGTTTATAAAGCTGCAACATAACTTCCTGACTTTTGAACTCAGTCCCTCAACTAATAATGGCGAGCATATCATAGGCCTTATCAAACACCCTATCAACCTATGTAGCCACTTTCAGGAAGCTATGAACTTGGACCCCAAGATCCAACTGTTTATCAACACTTAAGGATTTTGCCCTTAACAGTGTATTATCTCTTTACATTTGACCTACTCAGGTACAACTCTTCACATTTAGGCTGGGTTAAAATTCTGCAATTTGTCCCCACATATCTCCAAATGATGTATTACACAGTATACAATTTCATTTTTGATAAAGGATCTTAGAATGAAGAATTTAGATGGGGCAGAATTTGTTAAGTATGTCCAGGATGGATTCCTGGCACAGTATGTGGACAGGCCAACCCAGAGGAATGCCATACTAGATCTAGTACTAGGTAATGAACCGGGTCAGGTCACAGATCTCTCAGTGGGTGAGCATCTAGGGGACAGTGACCACCGCTCCCTAGCCTTTATAATTATCATGGAAAAGGATAGAATCAAAGAGGACAGGAAAATTTTTAATTGGGGAAAGGCAAATTATGAGGCTATAAGGCTAGAACTTGCGGGTGTGAATTGGGATGATGTTTTTGCAGGGAAATGTACTATGGACATGTGGTCGATGTTTAGAGATCGCTTGCGGGATGCAAGGGATAAATTTGTCCCAGTGAGGAAGATAAAGAATGGTAGGGTGAAGGAACCATGGGTGACCAGTGAGGTGGAAGAAGGCAGCATACATGAGGTTTAGGAAGCAAGGATCAGATGGGTCTATTGAGGAATATAGGGAAGCAAGAAAGGAGCTTAAGGGGCTGAGAAGAGCAAGAAGGGGGCATGAGAAGGCCTTGGTGAGTAGGGTAAAGGAAAACCCCAAGGCATTCTTCAATTATGTGAAGAAAAAAAGGATGACAGGAGTGAAGGTAGGACTGATTAGAGATAAAGGTGGGAAAATGTGCCTGGAGGCTATGGAAGTGAGCGAGGTCCTCAATGAATACTTCTCTTCGGTATTCACCAATGAGAGGGAACTTGATGATGGTGAGGACAATAAGTGAGGTTGATGTTTTGGAGCATGTTGATATTAAGGGAGAGGAGGTGTTGGAGTTGTTAAAATACATTAAGACAGATAAGTCCCCAGGACCTGACGGAATATTCCCCAGGCTGCTCCACGAGGTGAGAGAAGAGATTGCTGAGCCTCTGGCTAGGATCTTTATGTCCTCGTTGTCCACGGGAATGGTACCGGAGGATTGGAGGGAGGCGAATGTTGTTCCCTCATTCAAAAAAGGTAGTAGGGATAGTCCAGGTAATTATAGAGCAGTGAGCCTTACATCTGTGGTGGGAAAGCTGTTGGAAAAGATTCTTAGAGATAGGATCTATAGGCATTTAGAGAATCATGGTCTGATCAGGGACAGTCAGCATGGCTTTGTGAAGGGCAGATCGTGTCTAACAAGCCTGATAGAATTCTGAGGAGGTGACCAGGCATATAGATGAGGGTAGTGCAGTGGATGTGATCTATATGGATTTTAGTAAGGCTTTTGACAAGGTTCCAAATGGTAGGCTTATTCAGAAAGTTAGAAGGCATGCGATCCGGGGAAGTTTGGCCAAGTGGATTCAGAATTGGCTTGCCTGCAGAAGGCAGAGGGTGGTGGAGGAGGGAGTACATTCAGATTGGAGGATTGTGACTAGTGGTGTCCCACAAGGATCTGTTCTGGGACTTCTACTTTTCATGATTTTTATTAATGACCTGGATGTGGGGGTAGGAGGGTGGGTTGGCAAGTTTGCAGACGACACAAAGGTTGGTGGTGTTGTAGATAGTGTAGAGGATTGTCAAAGATTGCAGAGACACATTGATAGGATGCAGAAGTGGGCTGAGAAGTGGCAGATGGAGTTCAACCCAGAGAAGTGTGAGGTGGTACACTTTGGAAGGACAAACTCCAAGGCAGAGTACAAAGTAAATGGCAGGATACTTGGTAGTGTGGAGGAGCAGAGGGATCTTGGGGTACATGTCCACAGATCCCTGAAAGTTGCCTCACAGGTAGATAGGGTAGTTAAGAAAGCTTATGGAGTGTTAGCTTTCATAAGTCGAAGAATAGAGTTTAAGAGTCACGATGTAATGATGCAGCTCTATAAAACTCTGGTTCGGCCACACTTGTAGTATTGTGTCCAGTTCTGGTCACCTCACTATAGGAAGGATGTGGAAGCATTGGAAAGGGTACAGAGGAGATTTACCAGGACGCTGCCTAGTTTAGAGAGTATGCATTATGATCAGAGATTAAGGGAGCTAGGGCTGTACTCTTTGGAGAGGAGGATGAGAGGAGACATGATAGAGGTGTACAAGATAATAAGAGGAATAGATAGAGTGGATAGCCAGCACCTCTTCCCCAGGGCCCCACTGCTCAATACAAGAGGACATGGCTTTAGGGTAAGGGGTGGGAAGTTCAAGGGGAATATTAGAGGAAGTTTTTTTTATTATATAAACATACTCAGAGCGTGGAATGCACTGCCTGAGTCAGTGGTGGAGGCAGATGCACTAGTGAAGTTTAAGAGACTACTAGACAGGTATATGGAGGAATCTAAGGTGGGGTCTTATATGGGAGGCAGGGTTTGAGGGTTGGCACAACATTGTGGGCCAAAGGGCCTGTACTGTGCTGTACTGTACTGTTCTATGTTCTATGTCTTGGGCTGAAATGTCAACTGGCTATTCCTCTCCAATGTTCCTTCAACATTTTGTGCTTATTGATCTATAGGTGGAAGTATGGCTTAAGGTGGTGTCGAACTGTGAATTCCATTGAGGTTGTGGCTCAGTTTTCCTTTTTTTTAAAAAAAAAAATGCATTGTTGGGTTTGTGTGGATGTCTTGGGGGACCAAGAGGGGAGTTAGGGGGTCACATTAGGGTATTAGGTACAGGGATGGGGGTTGAATTAGCTGACAGGCCAGAGCCTTAAGTCTCCATTTCACGTTTGAAGAACAGTGACAGAGACATCTATGAACAGGGTTGGAAGGGTCAAGCTGGATGTCAGGCTGGCAGACCAGCACAGACAAAGGCTGGTGGCTACTCCAGGGTTAGAGAGTAGTCAGCTGGTCACAGAGTCAGAATTCTATGTGGGCAGGAGGAATGAGTTTTGATTACCCCCTGGGCTCATGAATAAGTGAGAACAGAGTTTGAGGCATAGTGCTCAGGATCCTATCATCAGCAAGTCTGGAGTTTGAGCCCCATTGTTCGGTGATCAGGTGGTCCTGTGGCTGATGCAAATAATTGAGGCTTGCGAGTCAAATCGGAAGTTTGAAGGAGAATCTCTGCAACTTCCCTGGGGCGGTCGAGGGTCCAATATCTGTGTGCTCGCATCTAAATCCGAGGCCAAATCTGAGTCCGCTGTAGGCTGGAGGCTGAACAAGATGGACTATCTTGCGGTTAGAGGACTGTGTGTGTGTGTGGGTGGGTCTGGGCTTATTTTATTATACTTATTATTATACTGTTGTTATATAGTTATTATATTGTTGTGTGTTGCATTCTGTGTTCTACTACCAAGCATTGTGGTCATGCCATGTTGGCTTTGGAATGTGTGGCAGCACCTATGGTCTGTAGTGACAGCACATCCTTGGGTGCGTTGGTTGCAAACACAAATGACGCATTGCACTGTATGTTTTGGTGCACATGTGATAAAAAAAACCATGAAATAAACAGTTGATATTTCAACTCAAGATACTTCAACCAGACTGAAGTTTAGAGGGAAGATTGCCTGTAGAAAGAGGTGAGGGGAAGGGCTGGAGCACCAGCTGACCAAGGGAATCCATGGGAAGAAGGGTGTGAAGCAGATGGAGGATGGAGAATCTGATGATGTCATGGTGGAGGAGAGTGAAAAAGGGATTTTACGGTAACAAATAAATAGGAAGTGCAAGGACTTTGCATAATCAGACTGAGAATCATACTCAAGATGCTGGAGGAACCCAGCAGGTCAGGCCACATCTACAGCTCCCCACTCATCTGTTCTCTTCTCACCTGTCCATCACCGCAGTCTCGATTCCCTCCTCTTGTCCTTTCTGCCATGGTCTACTCTCTGCTCCTCTCAGATTGCTTCTTTGCCAACCCTTTACCTTTCCCATTTATCTTCCAGCCTCTCACTTCATCCCACCTCCCCCCTCACCGGGGTTCACCCATCACCTTCTAACTCGTGCTCCTTCCCCTCCCCAATCCTTTTATTCTGGCTTCTTCCCTGCCCCCCCCCCCCGCCACTTTCCTTCCAGTTCTGATGAAGGGTCTCGGACTGAAACATTGACCTTTTATTGCTCTCCACAGATGTTGTTCCTCCAGCATATTCCATGTGTTGCTCTGGATTTCCAACATCTGCAGAATGTCTTGTTCCTCGTTTCATCCTTCTTTATATGGCACTAATGCACTACAGTACATTGTTGGGCATGAAACACTGAGATACAAGTTAGAAGCACTTCTGGCAATATTTAGCTGTTTCGTGCATCCAACCCTATAAAACTGTCGTGACAATTTCTTCCATACATCTGTGCTTCTTTTAATGTTGCCATCCTTCCTGTATTGATTCATTCAGCAGATAATATGACCAGAACTAAAGCCGAATCAGAACCAGAACTGGCCTTATTATCACTGACTGATGTCATGTTCCTTCAGGTTGTTATAGCCAGAAGTGGTAGGTGAAATATGCTGCCACTACCTACTAAATTCTCCAATAGTGTGGGCTTCAAATAGCCTCTGACAGCCAAGTCCAGCTCCTGGTCTTCACACTTGGCTTAGTTACTAAGCCCAGCAGAACCATTTCTACTGACAGCAGAAGGGGCAAAGATGGGTTACTGGCACCTTAAAACCAGTTGCTTTGGGCAGATGGGGCTCGTCAGCCGTGGTCGGCAGCTCATCTAGGAGCAGCAAAACTCAGCTGCCTTGCTTCAGGAGTAAACCCCGAGGAAAAATCTGGAGCTGGTTTCCTACGCCGAGTTCAACACTGACTGGTAACTCCTGTGATGTTGCTGGTGAAAAACAGTATTGGTCTCTGTCGTTCCTTTGGGTTCAGCAGATGCGTGGAGAGGAGGAGCTTGCTATGTGGGCAACAGCTTGCCCTTCACATCCTACTGCCCTAGTCTGTGTATCTAAATAGTTGGGATGCAACATTATGGTTGACCCTGACAGAGGGCTCATGTTATGAAATTTGTTATTTTACAGCAGTACAGTGCAATACAAATATTACTATGTTACAATAAAAATTAAGTTGTGCAAAAAATGTGAATGTAAAAGCTCAATTTCTACAGTTTAAGACCATAAGGCTTAAGTTTTGTAACTCAAAAACTTAAATCTAATTGCAAGCATGAACAAGGAGCCAGGAGATAAACCTGCATATTGTATTTTCACTTCTGTGAGGTGCACGTATGACAGAAGCATCACGATATATGCAGTTCTACATACAACCTGTAATGAATTATTTACAAATATGAAGGATGCTTACTCAAACAATATTACTGAAACATTAAATACACCAAGACCATAAGGCATACAAGCAGAACTAGGCCATTCAGCCCATCAAGTCTTCTCCACTATTCTCTCATGGCTGATTTATCATCTCAACTTCATTCTCCTGCCTTCTTCTTGTAACTTTCACTGCCCTGACTAATCAAGAACCTATCATCCTCCACTTTAAATAAATGAAATGAGTTGGCCTCCACAGCTGTTTGTGATAATGAATTCCTCAGATTCACTACCCTTTTGCTTGAAAAAACCCTCCTTGTCTCAGCTCTAAATGGACATCCTTCTATTCCGAGGCTGTGCTCTCTGGTCCTAGACTATCCTCTCCATATACACCCTACCTAGGCCTTTTCATATTTGATGGGTTTCAATGATATCCCCCAAAATTGTTTTAAGCTCTAGTGTACAGGACTAGACCTATCAAACGTTCTTTATATTTTCTTCAGCCCATCTCCCCTTCTAGGGTATAGGTCACTGACTGCAGCTCTCTGCAATCCTCGAGGTCTTTGACCTTCTGCTGGTTTCTGAAGCAGTGGATTTTTAACTGGATGTGGTTGCTAGCCCATGCCCAATCCTCCTGACACAGCCAGGCTTGCACAGTCTGTGGTGGAGTTCAATTTGCCAAAGTTCAAATTTATTATCAAAATACATACACGTTATCATATACAGATTATTCTCTTGCAGGCAATCTACAGTAAATGCAAGAAACAATAAAATCAATAAAAGACCACACCCACCAGGACAGGCAAAAAACTAATGTGCAAAAGACACTGTGCAAATGTAAAAAGAGAAAAATAACAATAAATAAATTAGAGAACGTGAGATGAAGTGTCTTTGAAAGTGTGTCCATAGGTTGCGGGAACAGTTCAGCATAGGGGTGAGTGAAGATATGCCCACTGGTTCCAGAGCTTCACAACTGAAGTAATATTTCAACACTATTATTTTAGAAACAAAATTAATTATTTAACAACCATTTCTTCCACATGGAGTAGCTATTTCTTATAATCTTTAACTTCTTTTAAATGGCACATTTTCACTCTGCTTCCCTTTATGTAATCTGAACTATGGAAACAGGAACGTCTTTCAGTCATTTAATTAGATTACACTTTGACTCTTGCGTATCCTTGCTCCCTCTCCCCTGATATTCAAATACCATCTGCAAGTATTGCCTGCTAATCTTTATCTTGACTGTTCAAGTTCAATTGTCATTCAGCCATACTCATGAGTAAAGGCAAGGGACATGGCATTTCTCTGAAGCCAAGCTGCAAAACAGCACCAACTGTCACACACAGCACAAGGTACACTCAGTTACAATAGCAGTAAAATATCTAGCCATAAAAAAGATACAGCCCAAGGTCTCGACTGTCATGGCTTGTGCATTTCTGATCAGAATCAGGTTTACTATCACTGGCATACATCGTGAAATTTGTTGTTTTGCAGCAGAACATGAAATATAAAGAACAGAATTACAGTAATATATATATACACACACAAATAAATATAATCAGAGGTGGTGTTCATGGATTCAATGTCCATTCAGAAATCCAATGGCAGAGGGGAAGAAACTGTTCATGAATCATTGAGTGTGTGCCTTCTGCCTCCTGTACCTCCTCCCTGATGAGAAGAGGGCATGATCTGGGTAATGGGGATCCTTAATGAAGAGGGTGCATGGGACGTCATCCTGGAGCCAAAGCTCCAACAGCAAGCATTGACAATGTTTCTAAGCACATTTAAAATACAAGTCCCCAGATAATATTATAGTTCAAAGTTAACTATCAAAGTATGTATGCAGTATGCAACCCTGAAATTTGCCTCCCCACAGACATTCATGAAACAAAGAAGAAACATTAAGGAAACCTGTTCAAAAGAAAACATCAACCCCTCTCTCCTCTTGCTCAAAAAAAAGGCACAAACAGCAACAAAAAGAAAACGATTAGAAACAATATATGAAACAGTAAAAACATGTTTCAATACAGTTCAGTACTATTATTTTCAGGCATCCATCAAGTCTCATGAGACCATGGATGTGTGCCTTGGAAGGTTTCTGAGGAGTATATATTTCAATGCTAGGAGTATTGCGGGGAAGGCGGATGAGTTGAGGGCGTGGATTGACACGTGGAATTATGACGTTGTAGCAATTAGTGAAACTTGGCTACAGGAGGGGCAGAACTGGCAGCTTAATATTCCAGGGTTCCGATGTTTCAGATGTGATCGAGGCAGAGCAATGAAAGGTGGGGGAGTAGCATTGCTTGTTAGGGAAAATATTACAGCACTGCTCAGGCAGGACAGATTAGAGGGCTTGTCTACTGAGTCCTATGGGTGGAGCTGAGAAACAGGAAAGGTATGGCCACATTAGTGGGATTGTATTACAGACCACCCAATAGTCATCGAGACTTGGAAGAACAAATCTGCAGAGAGATAGCAGGCAACTGCAGGAAACAGTTGTGGTGGTAGAGAATTTTAATTTTTCCCATACATTGATTGGGACTCCCATACTGTTAGGGGTCTAGATGGTTTAGAGTTTGTAAAATGTGTTCAGGAAAGTTTTCTAAATCAGTATATAGAGGGACCAACTAGAGGGGATGCAATATTGGATCACCTGTTAGGAAACAAATTAGGGCAAGTGACAGAAGTCTGTGTAGGGGAGCACTTTCGTTCCAGTGATCATAACACCATTAGTTTCAATTTGATCATGGACAAGGATAGATCTGGTCCCAGGGTTGAGGTTCTGAACTGGAAGGCGGCCAAATTTGAAGAAATGAGAAAGGATCTAAAAAGCGTGGATTGGGACAGGTTGTTCTCTGGCAAAGATGTGATTGGTAGGTGGGAAGCCTTCAAAGGGGAAATTTTGAGAGTGCAGAGTTTGCATGTTCCTGTCAGGATTAAAGGCAAATTGAATAGGAATAAGGAACCTTGGTTCTCAAGGGATATTGCAACTCTGATAAAGAAGAGGGAGTTGTATGAAATGTATAGGAAACAGGGGGTAAATCAGGTGCTTGAGTACAAGTAGTGCAAGAAAACACTTAAGAAAGAAACAGGAGGGCTAAAAGAAGACATGAGGTTGCCTTGGCAGTCAAAGGTGAAGGATAATCCAAAGAGCTTTTACAAGTATATTAAGAGCAAAAGGATTGCAAGGGATAAAATTGGTCCTCTTGAAGATCAGAGAGGTCGGCTTTGTGCGGAACCAAAGGAAATAGAGATCTTAAATAGGTTTTTTGCATCTGTATTTACTAAGGAAGCTGGCATGAAACCTATGGAATTGAGGGAATCAGGTAGTGAGACCATGGAAACTGTACAGATTGAAAAGGAGGAGGTGCTTGCTGTCTTGAGGAAAATTAAAGTGGACAAATCCCTGGGACCTGACAGAGTGTTCCCTCAGACCTTGAAGGAGACTAGTGTTGAAATTGCGGGGGCCCTGGCAGAAATATTTAAAATGTTGCTGTCTACGGGTGAAGTGCCGGAGGATTAGAGTGGCTCATGTTGTTCCGTTGTTTAAAAAAGGATCGAAAAGTAATCCAGGAAATTATAGGCCGGTGAGTTTAACGTCAGTAGTAGGTAACTTATTGGAGGGAGTACTAAGAGACAGAATCTACAAGCATTTGGATAGACAGGGGCTTATTAGGGAGAGTCAACATGGCTTTGTGTGTGGTAGGCCATGTTTGAACAACCTGTTGGAGTTTTTCGAGGAAGTTACCAGGAAAGTGGATGAAGGGAAGGCAGTGGATATTGTCTACATGGACTTCAGTAAGGCCTTTGACAAGGTCCCGCATGGGAGGTTAGTTAGGAAAATTCAGTCGCTAGGTATACATGGAGAGGTGGTAAATTGGATTAGACATTGGCTTGATGGAAGAAGCCAGAGAGTGGTGGTAGAAAATTGCTTCTCTGAGTGGAGGCCTGTGACTAGTGGTGTGGCACAGGGATCAGTGCTGGGTCCATTGTTAGTTGTCATCTATATCAATGATCTGGATGATAATGTGGTAAATTGGATCAGCAAGTTTGCTGATGATACAAAGATCGGAGGTGTAGTAGACAGTGAGGAAGGTTTTCAGAGCCTGCAGAGGGACTTGGACCAGCTGAAAAAATGGGCTGAAAAATGGCAGATGGAGTTTAATACTGACAAGTGTGAGGTATTGCACGTTGGAAGGACAAACCAAGGTAGAACATACAGGGTTAATGGTAAGGCACTGAGGAGTGCAGTGGAACAGAGGGATCTGGGAATACAGATACAAAATTCCCTAAAAGTGTCGTCACAGGTAGATAGGGTCGTAAAGAGAGCTTTTGATTAATAAAGACCACTGTACAAAGTATGGAGTACAAGAGCTGGAATGTTATGATAAGGTTGTATAAGGCATTGGTGAGGCCGAATCTGGAGTATTGTGTTCAGTTTTGGTTACCAAATTACAGGAAGGATATAACTAAGGTTGAAAGAGTGCAGAGAAGGTTTACAAGGATGTTGCCGGGACTTGAGAAACTCAGTTACAGAGAAAGGTTGAATAGGTTAGGACTTTATTCCCTAGAGTGTAGAAGAATGAGGGGAGATTTGATAGAGGTATATAAAATTATGATGGGTATAGATAGAGTGAATGCAAGCAGGCTTTTTCCACTGAGGCAAGGGGAGAAAAAAAACCAGAGGACATGGGTTAAGGGTGAGGGGGGAAAAGTTTAAAGGGAACATTAGGGGGGGCTTCTTCACAGAGAGTGGTGGGAGTATGGAATGAGCTGCCAGACAAGGTGGTAAATGCAGGTTCTTTAACACTTAAGAATAAATTGGACAGATACATGGATGGGAGCTGTATGGAGGTATATGGTCTGTGTGCAGGTCAGTGGGACTAGGCAGAAAATGGTTCAGCACAGCCAAGAAGGGCCAAAGGGCCTGTTTCTGTGCTGTAGTTTCTACGGTTCTATGGCGCAGGCCTGGGCAAGGTTGTATAGAAGACCGGCAGTTGCCCATGCAGCAATGTTGAAAGGGTTGGACAGAGTAGATGTGGAAAAGTTGTTTCCCTTGGTGGGCGAGTCCAGGACAAGAGGCCATAGTCTTAGAATTAGAGGGTACCCAATTAAAACAGATGAGAATTTTTTTAGCCAGAGGGTCATGAATTTGTGGAATTCGTTGCCACATACAGCTGTGGAGGCCTGATCATTCAGGGTGTTTAAGGAGGAGATTGACAGGTATCTAATTAGTCAGGGTATCAAGGGATATGGGGAAAAATCCATAAATTGGAACTAGATGGATGAATAGTTTAGCTCATGGGGGAGCTGCGGAGCAGACTCGATGGGCTGAATGGCCTACTTCTGCTCCTTTGTCTTGTGATCTCTCCACGCCACCAATGTTGTCCAAGGGAAGGGCACTAGGGCTGAGACAGCCTTGCACCAGTGTTGTTACAGAGCAATGTGTGGTTAAGTGCCTTGCTCAAGTACTATTAGGTATTAGTAATATTACGCAAGTGACCAAATAATTGCTCAGAGATGTATTATAACATTTGAAGTGCACCATGTGAGCTTAATTGCCTACACCACGTGCATTGCTTCCACTCTCAGGGCTTATTATAACTGTGCAAGTGAACTAAAAGTGAATTTTTGCAAAGCACTCCAATACCCACTGCAAGATTTATTTGCACTCGGTGACCCATCCCTCACCAAGCAGCCCAGACATGTGGTATAGAAATAATTAGAGAAAGAATGCAAGTGCTGAAAAACAATAAATTGGTCAAAGCTCTTCTGATGCGCGGATTCTACCGACTCCTTTGATCTTTCAACACCAGATTGCACAGACTTCAAAGAAGCTCACATATTGTTAACTGATAGCAGAGCAGAAATGGCACTTTGGAGTCACGACATAAATTAGAAGCAAACTTCAGAATTATAGAACTATTTTAAAGCATCAATCAAAATGAGAGTTATGCAGACCCAGGGAATAGAAGGCCCTTGATTTGATCACAGGTCAAATAGTGCAAGTCCAGGTACATTCCTGATGAGTTAGAGCACAAAACTTCCTCCACGTAGCCTCAACAAATTGTCTTAGTGTGATCTTCCTCAGAACACTCCCTTCTTCATCATTGAGATAGTTTCCATTCTTAGGCCAGCTGCGTGATTGGAAAAGGCGAGCCAATTAGCAGTAAATATAATGGACTACCAAGAAACTTGCATAGGTCTGTGGTTAATACTACAGACTACCCAGGAGTTGGTTTGCATCTGGTCAAAATAATTATGAGAAACCTTAACTCTTGCAATCAGCGGAAGGAAAATGACATCACTTCATTGGTTTGGAGCAGATTCAAACAACAGGGGCAGAGTTTGAATCAACTGCACCACCTAGTGCTGAAAGAACATGCTTCCCTACTGCAAGGAATCTTGTAGAGCACCACTTTTAGTAGGACGCATGAAACAAAACCCGTGAAAAATAACTTGTTAGTAAAAAAAAAATAATAATAATTGGGATTCACTACGAGGTTCACAGGTTTGATTTTCTTACCAGCTGTCCATCTGCAACTGCTGGGCAATAGAGAGGAATGTCCAAATATAGGGTCATAGAAAGCTGCAGCACAGAAACAGGACCTTTGGCCCATCTAGTTCAAGCTGAACTATTAAAACTGCCTCATCCTCTACGAATAGGAATACCTGGGAATGAGAAAGCACAGCAGCTTCCGAATTTTCATTTTTGTTCATGACCCTATTTTCTACCGTGGCTCTAACTGTATTTGGATTTTCAGAAGGCCTGTAACAGGGTGTGACATACGATGCTGCTTAACAAATTAAGAGCCCATAGTATTACAGAAAAGATAGTATTATGGATGAAGCAGTGGCTGATTGGCAGGAGGCAAAGAGTGTGAATTTAAGTCTTTTCTGGTTGGCTGCACATGACTAGTGATGTTCCAGAGGCATCTGTGTTGGGACCAATTCTTCGCAAGTTATATGTTGATGATTTGGATGATGGAATTGACAGTTTTCTTGCAAGTTTATGGATGATACAAAGATAGGTGGAGGGGCAGGTAGTTTTAAGTACAGAGGATACAGAAGAACTTAGATTAGGAGAATGGGCAAAGAAGCAGCAGATGGAATACACTGTTGGGAAGTGTATGGTTATGCACTTTGGCAGAAGAAATGGAAGGGTTGACTAATTTCAAAATGGAGAAAATACAAAAAACAGATGCAAAAGGGTTTGAGAGTCATTGTGCAGGATTCCCTAAAGGTTAATTTGAAGGTTGAGTTAGAGATGAAGGCGGCAAGTGGGATGTTAGCATTCGATTCAAGAGGACTAGATTATACCTTACTGTCGCCAGACAATTGGTCCTACAATGTACAATCATCACAGCGATATTTGATTCTACACTTCACACTCCCTGGATTACAAATATTAAAGCTATTAAAAAGTTAAAATTAGTAGATATTAAAAAATTATAAATCATAAATAGAAAATAGAAAAATGGGAAGTAAGGTAGTGCAAAAAAACCGAGAGGCAGGTCCGGATATTTGAAGGGTACGGCCCAGATCCGGGTCAGGATCCGTTCAGCAGTCTTATCACAGTTGGAAAGAAGCTGTTCCCAAATCTGGCCGTACAAGTCTTCAAGCTCCTGAACCTTCTCCCGGAGGGAAGGAGAGCAAAAAGTCCATTGACTGGGTGGGTCGTGTCCTTGATTACCCTGGCAGCACTGCTCCAACAGCGTGCGGTGTAAAGTGAGTCCACGAATGGAAGATTGGTTTGTGAGATGTGCTGTGTCATGTTCACGATCTTCTGCAGCTTCTTTCAGTCTTGGACAGGACAACTTCCATACAAGGATGTAATGTTGAGGTTTTATAAAACACTGGTGAGGCCTCACTTGTAGTATTGTGAGCAGTTTTGGGCTCCTTATCTTAGAAAGGATGTGCTGACATTGGAGAGGGTTAAAAGGAGGCTCACGAAAATTATTCCAGGATTGAACAGCTTATCGTATAAAGAATGTTTGATGGCTCTGAACGTAAAAGATCCTAAAGGGATTGGACAGGCTAGATGCAGGAAGATTGTTCCTGATGTTGGGGAAGTCCAGAACGAGGGGTCACAGTTTGAGGATAGAGGGGAAGCCTTTTAGGACCGAGATTAGGAAAAACTTCTTCACACAGAGAGTGGTGAATCTGTGGAATTCTCTGCCACAGCAAACTGTTGAGGCCTGTTCATTGGCTATGTTTAAGAGGGAGTTAGATATGGCCCTTGTGGCTACAGGGGTCAGGGGGTCTGGAGGGAAGGCTGGGGCGGGGTTTGAGTTGGATGATCAGCCATGATCATAATAAATGGCGGTGCAGGCTCGAAGGGCCGAATGGCCTACTCCTGCACCTATTGTCTATGTTTCTATGAATTCAGAAGAATGAGGGGGTGACCTCATTGAAACCTATTGAATGGTGAAAGGGCCTAGATAGAGTGGATGTGGAGAGGATGTTTCCTGTGGTGGGAGAGTCTAGAACCAGAGAACACAGCCTCAGAATTGAGGGGCATCTTTTTAAGATTAGAGATGAGAAGGAATTTCTTTAGCTATAAAGTGGTGAATCTGTTAATTTGTTGCCACAGGTGGCTGTGGAGGCCATGTCTTAACATATTTAAGGCAGAGATTGGTAATAGATTCTTAATTGGTCAGGGCATGAAGTAATACCGGGGGGTGGGGGGGGGTGTGGAGAGGAGGCATGAGATTGGGGCCAAAAGCCTGCAACTAATATTGCAGCATTTTGTGTGATATTACTCCCTAGAATTTGTAAAGTAGATATGAAGCAATTTATGCAAAGAACACAGGAAGTAGAACAGCAAGTTCAGCACACAAATGTTATGCCAACCTTTTAACCTACTGCAAGATCAATCTAGCCCTTCCCTCACACATAGGCTCATGGATGACAGAAAAATGGAGAGCCATCTCAGAGATTCTTGAATGCCCATAATGTATCTGCCACCACCACCCTGGCAGAGTGTTCCACACAACCATCGTTCTGTGTAAAATAAACTTACCTCTGACATCCCACTATTCTTCCCTCTAACCTCCCTTCTTGTATGCCCCCTCGTATTACCGATTTCGACTCAGAAAAATATCTTTAGCAGTCCACTTGATCGACACAATGAGAACTTTATTAGATACCTCCTGTACCCAATAAAGTGGCCACTGAGTGCATGTCTGATCTGCAGCTGTAGCCCATCCTCTTCAAGGTTTAATGTGTTGTACATTCAGAGATGCCCTTCTGCACACCATTGTCATAATGTGTGGTTATTTGAGTTAGTCACCTTCCTACCAGATTGAAACAGTCTAGCCTCTCTCATTAACAAGTCATTTTCACTCCCAGAACTGATGCTCACTGAATGTTTATTCACTTTTCACACCATTCTCTGTAAACTATACAGGCTGTTGTGTGTCAAAATCCCAGGGGATCAGCAGTTTTATGCGATACTCAAACCATACCATTTGGAACCAACAATCATCACACAGGCAAAGTCACTTGGATCAAATTTCTTCCCTATTCTGATGCATGCTCTGACCAACATGTGACCTCCTTCTTCTATTTCTGGCAGTTTAGAAACATCTAGGCGTATTACTGCCCTCCACAGGATGTATAATTAATTATAGAACTTCAAGGAACTCAAATTCTGGAATACGACCTAGTCTCATGTATAAACTGAATAATAAACTCTTCAATCTGATGTTGGTTCTCTTGATGGCCAAAGACTTCATAGAAAACCAAAATACATTTGAGCCAGATGGCCTCTTGAACAACATGCTTCTTTCAATTTTGTATCGATTACAGCTCAGCAAAACATGCTGGACTGTCTCTGGACTACCACGGTCACATAATCCAGTAGGATATTTTCCTATCATCTTTAAATAATAGTTTATCCCATAATGCCTCAACCCAAGTCTTGTTAATTTCACCACATCTCTACAATTTAAAAGGTAACAGTCTGAGACCTTTTTAATTGGTGGATGACTAGAAAAATAATGCCTGTCCTTTAATTCATTTTTCCAATCCTCCTGCCACTTCTTCTCTACTTTTTTAAATCTTGCTTCTTAATACTGCTCTGCCTAGGGGAACTCCAATTTCTACTTGCCTGCTCTGCAAGGAAGACTGTGATGCCATCCACAATTTCACTCCCCTCCACCCCAGCAGCCCAGGTATCCATGAAGATCTAACCGCACAACCCATCTTCCCTAATCTAAACAACACTAAGCGAATCTCAATAACTATGTCAGGACGAGCTTTTGATTTAATCCCTTTTATAGCCTCTAAGGCAGCAGCAGAATCCAAACAGACGATAACCCAACATGGTCGAGCGCTTTTATCCACAAGGCCCAGAGGATTGCTAATAATTGTTTCAAAGACAGAAGCACCATCTGAAACCCGGTGACCAATCTTAACTCCAAGACAAGACACATTCATCCCAAATCCTGCCCTACTGCTCTCTGGGTCCACTGAGCCATCAGTAAAAATCCTCAGATAAAAATCCCCATTTATTATTTAAATATTCATTTGTGATCAACACTGATGAAATTGCTCTGCTTCCTCGAAGCTGAAAAAACAGAGGAATAGGTCTACTTCTGGTTGCGGCAAGAGCCAAAAAGGGATGAGTGGCAAGCAAATTTGGTCAACTATGTCTTCCTCAGTCAGTTTCAATTTCACAGCCCAGTTATTAACCAAATCTAAAAATGGATATCTTTTAATTTTACTTTGCACTTTGGCACTCTGACTTCCCCTACAAAAGACACTGGCAGGCAGCTGTGATTGAATCCATTTAGTTTTGCCCAATATAGCAGGCCCAACTGAATTCATCTTATATGTAGAGGCACTTCTCCCATCTCCACACATAATGCCAGAACTGATGTTGTTCTAAAAGCTCCACAACAGAGTCTAAGTGTGTTGGACTGCAGTGTCTAGTTTTCCAAGCACTGCTGTAGCAGCAGAACCATAAGCAATACAACCATGATCTATAATGACCCAATCATAGCTAGATATACAAGTACATAGTTTCCCACCCTACTCCCCAGTCACATCCAGCAATACTTCTCAAAACATTTAAAACTTTCTCAGACTTTCCAATTGTTTTATCTATATGAAACCTCCAAGTAAGTCTTTCATCAAACCAGACACCTAAAAACTGGAATACCTTGACTTTTTGTAGTAGAGAATCATATAGACACAATTCACAATCAGGAATCTTTCTTCTAAAACGAAAAATCATATTTAGACTTAGAAGCAGAAATCCTGAAACCCCATTTATTAGCCCAGTTTTCAACTAATCTTGAAGCTTTTTGTACCTACCTTAATATATACTTAACATTTCTTCCTCTTTTCCAGATTGCACCATCATCTGCAAACAATGATTTGCCAAATCCTGTCCCTACCTGATCAAAGATATCATTTATCATGACATTAAAAAGAACTGGACTAATGACACTTCCTTGAGGGGTACCATTAGGTATTTTAACTGACTTGGAGCTTTTTCCACCTACTCTTACTTGTATTGTCCTTTCCTTAAGGAAATCTTTGATCCAATTAAATATTCTACCTCTAATTCCCACATCAGAGTTTAATTAATAAGTCATCCTTTCATATTGAAAGAGCATATGATTCACTATCTGGAAACACACTTACCATTACTTCCCTATTTTGAAATGTTTTTTTAATATCTAAAAGGTCAATAGATTCCATTGTTAATCTTCCAGTTCTAAAACCATTTTGATAGGCAGCAAAATGTCTTTTATTTTCCAAACAATAAACAAGTCTGTTAGCAACCATTCATTCCATCATTTTATAAAGCACTAACATTAAAGCTATAGGCCAATACAAATAATAATAAAATATAAACATTACTTAAGTTTACCTTAAATATGCTTACAAAGCACTGATATTAAAGCTATAGGCCATCCTTACCTGGCTTCAAAACTGGAACTACCACCATATGCTTCCATTCTACTGGTAATTTCCCTTCTTTCCACACTGAATGAAACAATACTAGTATTTCTATTAATAGAGTTATCCAAATGCTTAAGCAATTCATAACACAGTCCATCCCTACCAGGAGAAGTGTTTGAACCTGATTAGACAGCTTCCTGCAATTCCCAAAGGGAGAAAAACAAACTTATGGAGCTATTATCATCCAAACTCCTATCCATATGACCCTCTTAATCAGCATTGCATGCATTGAGTTGCTGCCACATGATTGGCTGATTAGCTTTATATATTAACAAGCAATCACACAGGTGTACTTAATGAAATGACCAGTGGGCAGAGGTTTTAATTAAGACTCATGGTTTCTCTGTTTGGAAGGGGCTATGGGACATACAATTGAAAAGGAGACATTTATATGAAATTCAGTAAAAGTTTACTGCACTTTGGAGGAGAGGAGGGCCTGGAAGGGAGAAAGTTAGAATTACTAGCCTTAGACTTGGCCATAATACTGGTTTAAATGCCATATTGTTTAGACTTGGTAAGCATATTTAAGGTAAACTTAAGCAATGTTTATATTTTATTTTTATTAGCATTATTTTGTCTTGGGAGTCATGGAAGTGCATGTTAGGACCAACCTCCTGAATTCTCCTACCCTCCACTTCAGAAGCTGGTCCTAATGTATCTTTTTTGTTAGTCTGGCAACCGCCAATAAAAAACCATAGAAGAAGGAGAAGGAGTGCTCGCTGAGTGTGTAGAGTCAAAGGAGCTTGGGTCCCAATTTGTCCATGATGGTTGTGATATCTACGTCTGCTAATTCCACTTTCTTGGATTAGGGCTACATCCCTCACTTCTCACCTGCCACACGCTTTGAACCTCTACTCTGTTTCTAACCACCTCATATAACCTCCGTGTGAAAACCTGTCCCTGAGATCTCCTTTAAATTTCTTCCCTGCTTGTCAAAGCCAATTGGCATCCCTTCTTTGCTCTCCTAATTTCTTTCTTTAATGCCCTCCTAAATCCTTACACACTTCAAAGGACCCATTTGATTCCAATATGTTTCCTCCTTTTTCCTGACCAAACCTCCATTTTCCTTTTATTAACCAAGGTTCCCTTTCCTTATCATCATTGGTTCTTGCCTGATGACTCAGCCTTTTTTGTTTCATCGAAGGGGGTGGCAAGGTAGTGTAATGGCTACCATGAAGCTCTACAGCAGCAGTGATCCCAGTTCAACTCCCACCCCTGTCTGTAAGGAGTTTGCATGTTCTCCCTGTGACTGTGTGGGTTTCCTTATCAAAGTTCAAAGGGCTCTGCTGTACTTTCCTATGATGTTAAATTTATTAGTGAAGTACTGAATTGTGAAAAAGTCTTATAACAGCTAGGTTGTTTAAGTCTTTTGCATAGTACTGCATTAATTTTATGTATTGCACTGTACTGCTGCCACAAAAAAACAAATTTTATAACACGTAAGCAATGATAAGCATGATTCTGATATGGGTCTCTATTGCGGACTGAGAGTGGGAAGGGGGCAGGGAGAGGGGGATCATAGTTGGGAAAAGGGGAAGGGAGAGGGGAGGGAATGCGAAACATCAGAGCGATGTTCTGTAATGATCAATAAACCAGTTGTTTGGAATCAAATGACCTTGCCTGGTGTCTCAAGGCTGGGTGTGTTTGTAGCCCCACCATCCACCTCTCCCTGCACTCCTTCTCTGCCACCTGTCCCATACACCTCCTATGGCATCTACCCTACCCTCAGCATTCCCAACATCCTTTGCTCCCACCAGATTTACAAACGTGCTCTCTGCTCCATCTTGACAAATGCAGTACTGTGCAGAAGCCTTAGGCACCCTAGATATCTAAATATCTAAGACATTTGCACAGTACCGTGTGTGTGTGTGTGTGTGTGTGTGTGTGTATTTTTTATATATATATTCATTTTCTTGTGGGCATTCACAGTAAATACAAGAAACACAATAGAATCAATATAAGACTGCACCAACAGGATGGACAAACAACCAATGTACATAAGATAAAAATGGTGCAAATGAAAAAAGATAATAACAGTAATAATAATCATCATAATCAGAAACAATCCAATATACTATAGGATTCCGTAGCAGTTTATCTCAATCTGATTCTGTAGCAGTTTAACTCACAGGCATAATCAAGTGGCAAACATCATTCACCAAAATCTTGCTTTAAAATACGAACTCATAAAAAACACCATACTTCACTGTAAATACAAGCCTGATCCAAGTTTAGAGTCTGAGTCCCACAAATTATATTATGACCAATCCATTAGTACAGATAGGATAATTCATAATAAATGTCTGGATGTAATATTAGAGACTAAACAAGCAAGAACAACTTACATCATAGATATAGGCATTCCAAACACGCATAACATCCAGAAATCAATGTGAAAAACACCAGAAAAATGTTGAATTAAAAGAGGAAGTTGAAAGATTTTGGGACATGAACAAGGTATATATACATTGCCCCAACAGTAATATCTACAGCTGGTGTCATCCCAAAGTCACTGCACAATAGCATTAATCAATTAGGGCTACACAGCAATATTTACAATATCTAAATCTTCAGAAAACCACAATAATAAATATCACTAGAATAGACCAAAAGTTGCAACCAATTGAGAAAAATGTGAGCTTTGCTACGCCTGGAACTCAGAATTTACCAGATTGAGCTGAGAAAATAAATAAACAAACAAACAAACAAACAATAAATATCAAGAATATGAGTTGAAGACTCCATGAAAGTGATTCCATAGTTTTTAAGAACATTTTAGTGTTGTGATGAGTGGCGTTTTCCCCTCTGGCTGATGGGAACCTGATGGATGAGGGGCAATAATTGTTCCTGGACTGGGTGGTGTGAGTCCGAAGGCTTCCTGTACCTGCTTCCTAATGACAGCAGCGAGAAGAGAGCATGATGTGGGTAGTGATACCCTCCCTGACTACTGCCATATGCATTCCCCGATTGGTAGCGTAACACCTCTTACTTTTGTACCTGTCTCTGTCATGTGGGAAAATTCTATCCTCCAGAACATTGACCTGATAGTTCTGCCTATCTCTCAGACACATTTCTATGAATGCAGTTATGTCATAAACCTTTGTTCTGATCCATGCCACAGGGCAAATGTCTTGACTGCAAGGCTCTTTGCATTAAGGTAAGTGCATGTAAGCTGTAGAAATTGGCTGAAAATTGGCAGATGGAATTTACTGCAGACAAGTGTGAGGTGTTGCAGTTTGGATGGACCAACCAGAGTAGATCTTACATAGTGAATGGGAGAGCAGTGGAGCAGAGGGATCTAGGAATACAAATCCATAATTCCTTTAAACTGGCATTACAGGTTGATAGGGCCATAAACAGAGCTTTTGGCTCATTGGCCTTCATAAATCGAAGTATTGAGTACAGGAGTAGGGACATTATGTTGAAATTATATACTCCAAATTTAGTGACGCTATATTTGGAATATTGAGTGCAGCTCTGGTGACATTACTGGCCTCATACTGGCAGGAAAGATAGCAAGAAGATTGAAAGAACACAGAAAAAAATAATTACAAGGAAGTTGCCAGGACTGAGGACCTGAGTTATAGGGAAAGGTACAGTGGAATTAGTCAGGATTTTATTCCCTGGTGTGTAGAAGAATGAGGGAAGATCATTCTTAGAGGTATAGAAAATTATGAGGTATAGAAATAGGGATAATGCAATCAGGCTTTTTAAACTGAGGTTGGGTGAGGCTGAAACTAGAGGTTGTGGGTTAAGGGTGAAAGGTGAAATGTTTAAGGGGAACATGAGTGGGAACTTTTTCACTGAGAGGGTGCTACCAGTAGAAGAAGTGGATGCGGGTTTGATGGTAACCTTTAAGAGGAGTTTGGATAGGTACATGGATGGGAGGGGTATGGAGTGTTACCATCCTGGTGCAGGTTGATGGCACTAGGGCCATAAGATACAGGAGCAGAATTGGGCCATTTGGCCCATCTAGTCTGCTCCGCCATTTCATCATGGCTGATCCATTTTCCCTCTCAGTCCCAACCACCCGCTTTCTCCCTGTATCCCTTCATGCCATGACCAATCAAGAATCTATCAGCCTCTGCTTTGGCCTCCACATCCGCGTATGGCAACAAATTCCACAAATTCAACACCTTCTGGCTAAAGAAATTCCGCCTCACCAACATTATAAAAGGATGCCCCTCTATCCTGAGGATGTGTCCTCTGGTCTTAAACTTCCTCACCATCGGAAGCATCCTCTCCACCTCAACTCTATCAAGGTCTTTCAACATTCAATAAGTTCCAATGAGTTAACCCCTTATTTTTCTGAATTCCAGTGAGTAGAGGCCCAGAGCCATCAAACACTCTTGACATGACAAGCCTTTCAATCCTGGAATAATTTTTGTGAGTCTTCTTTGAACCTTCTTTAATGTCAGCACATATCTTCTCAGATAAAGAGCCCAAAACTGCTCACAATACTCCAAGAGAGGCCTCACCAGTGCTTCATAAAGCCTTAACATTACATCCTTGCTTTTATATTCCAGTCCTCTTGAAATGAACGGTGGTGGTCTTTCTCGCTTCCGACTCAACCTGCAAATTAACCTTTAGGAAATCCTACAGAAGGGCTCCCAAGTCCCATTGCACCTCAGATTTCTGAAATTTCTGTCCATTTAGAGAAAGCATAACCATTCGGCACAAACTAGATGGATCGAAGGGCCTATTTCTGTGCTGTAGTGTACTGTGACTCTATGACTGCACCATCTCTCTCGGGCTTCCTGATCTGTGCTTGTATCTTCTGCCCATTTGGCCTTCCTGCTCTATTTTCTCCATGAATTTCCATCTTTCCACCTGCTGCTCTCTCACTATGGGCCTTAATCTCCTGGTTTAATGGTTCAAGCTCTAATCCCTTAGACATTTCTCAAATGGTAGAAAAAGTCAATAACTATCCAATTACTTATCTTTCATATGATCCAAACTTATTTTGTCCAGCTGAAAAGTGGAAGAGTATTAACAATTTGATCGAGGTAATAAGGCTAAGATATAACAGATGGAGTTAAATGTGAAGTAATGGACTCACAAAGAGGAAACATCTGTTCACACTGGGTCTTTGAAATGAAAAGCTCATACTGATAAGCCTAATCAAATACAGGAAAGCATCTTGAAGACCTTTGATCATACATTTGAAACAGATTGAAGGGAACATTGCACATGCTATGTGTAGGAGTCAAATCTGGAGTCTTCAAAGTGACATATGCTCAATATACATTAGATGATAAGATATAGGAGTGGAATCAGGCCATTTGGCCCATCGATTACTATTATTTCATCATGGCTAATTCGTTATCTCTCTCAGCCCCAATCTCCTGCCTTCTCCTCATATCCCTTCATGTCTTGACTAATCAAGTATCTATCGATCTCTGCCTTAAATATCCCCAGTGACTTGACCTCCATAGCCTACTGTGGCAATAAATTCCATAGATTCACCACCCTCTGGCTAAATAAATTCCTCCTCATCTCTGTTCTAAAAGGACTCCCCTCTATTCTGAGGCTGTGCCCTCTGGTCTTAGACTCCCCACCAGAGGAACCGTCCTCTCCACATCCACTCTGTTGAGGCCTTTCAATGTTCAATAGGTTTCAATAAGGTCGCACTTCACTCTTCGGAATTCAAACAAGTACATGCCCAGAGCCAGAGCCATCAATCACCTTCATATGACAAGATACACCTCCTGTACCTAATAAAGTTTCTACTGAGAGTACGTTTGTGGTCTTATACTGCTGTAGCCCATCTACTTCAAAGTACAACGTGTTTTGTGTTCATAGTTTTCTTCTGCACACCACTGTTGTAACATGTGTTTATTTGAATTACTGTCACTTTCCTGTCAGTTTGAAGTATTCTAGCCATTCTTCTCTGATCTCTCTCATTACAAGGTGTCTTAACACATAGAACTGCCACTCACAGGTTGTGTTTATTTAATGCACGATTCTCTGTAAACTCTAGAGACTGTTGTTTGTGAAAGTCCCAGGAGGTCTGCGGTGTCTGAGATACTCAAACCACCCCATCTGGCACCAGCAGTCATTCTGCAGTCAAAGTAAATTAGATCACATTTTTCCCTCATTCTGTTGTTTGGTTTCAACTACAAGTGAACCTCTTGCCCATGTCTGCATGCTTTGATGCATTGAGCTGCTACAACATGATTGGCTGATTAGATAATCGCATTAATGAGCAGCTGTACCTAATAAAGTGGCCACTGAGTGATTGTCTCTGGAAAGGGTAAAAGGGATTCAAAGGTATTTAATTATGAGGAATCAATCATTGAATTGACAGGTAAGTTTACAAAAGTAATAAAGGCTAATTGGACCATATATAACAGGCACAAAACGCTGGAGAAACTGCAGGTCCAGATAGATAGGAATACAAAGTTGATGTTTCAGGCCAATACCCTTCATCAGGACTGGAAAGAAGATCTGATAGGAGCTTATCCATATGGTGGGACTCATACAGATCTCAGCTGCTAGTGATTTTTATACAATGAAAATCCAAATTAAAAAATTATTACTTCATTATTTCTATTTTCCATTTACTTACACTGGACTGTAACATATCAAAAGTCATTTGCCTCAGTCAGTCCAGTTGTGTTTGCTTAATAAGTGAGTGATTAAATTAATAACAGGTTTTCTGACAGTTTTACCCCAAGCACGAGGCCTCTAACTCTAGCCTCACTGGTGACAGGACCCCCAAGGCACAAGGCCTCTAATTCTGGACTCACCGATGACAGGACCCCAGGCACGAGGCCTTGAACTCTGGATTCAGCGATGACAGGACCCCAAGACACGAGGCCTCTAACTCTGGCAACCGATGACAGGACCCCCAAGGCACAAGGTCTCTACCTCTGGACTCACCGATGACAGGACCCTAAGCATGAGGCCTCTAACTCTGGATTCACCGATGGCAGGACCTCAGGCATGAGGCCTTCAACTCTGGACTCACCGATGACAGGACACTAGGCATGAGGCTTCTACCTCTGGACTCACTGACTCACGTATCTAGGGTTGACTTCAACTGCGCCCCCCCCCCCACACTCTTCCCCCAAATGAACTGCTGGCCTGACAATTGGCCACATCCACTTCACTGGCCTTTGAATACGGAGCAGAGGTTTAGACTCTGGCCTGTCACTCTTACCCACCCACATCCCTGCCCCTGTCACTCTCTGTCTGCAAAACCATCCCTATGAACCTAATAAACAAAAAAAAAATACAACAATGACATTCAGGCAAATGCGTCACTTGCTTCAAAGCAAATCATCAAAGATTGTGTGGTGGGTAGCCCACCTGCACCATCACTCTTCTGATGCCAGCATAGCCTGCCCATGACTTACTAACCTAAAGCGGTACGTCTTTGGACTGTGGGAGGAAGCTGGAGCACCCAGAGGAAAGCCACACCGTCACAGGGACAATATACGAGCTCCTTACAGACAGCGGAGGGAAGGAAGCCCTGATCATCGGTTGCTGGTGCTAAACTGAGAAATGCTCAGCAGGTCAGACAGCACGTTTGTAAAGTGAAGCAGGTTTAAGGTTTCACATCTGTTTCTCTTTTTTCAACATTCCCTGGTCTGCTGAGTGTTTTTAGTATTTTCTGCTTTAATTGCTTCAGAGATCGAACAGCTATTACAAGAAACAGTCTCATGAGATATAACCATATAACAATTACAGCACGGAAACAGGCCATCTCGGCCCTTCTAGTCCGTGCCGAACGCTTACTCTCACCTAATCCCACTGACCTGCACTCAGCCCATAATCCTCCATTCCTTTCCTCTCCTCTCCATATACTTATTCAATTTAACTTTAAACGACAACATCGAACCTGTCTCAACCACTTCTGCTGGAAGCTCATTCCACACAGCTACCACTCTCTGAGTAAAGAAGTTCCCCCTCATGTTACCCCTAAACTTTTGCCCCCTAACTCTCAACTCATGACCTCTTATTTGAATCTCCCTTACTCTCAATGGAAAAAGCCTATCCACGTCAACTCTTATCTATCCCCCTCATAATTTTAAATACCTCTATCAAGTCCCCCCTCAACCTTCTACGCTCCAAGGAGTAAAGACCTAACTTGTTTAACCTTTCTCTGTAACTCAGGTGCTGAAACCCAGGTGACATTCTGGTAAATCTTCTCTGACACACAGTGAAATGGTAAGTTGGACTTAAAATCAGCTTGCTCATAGAAGACAGAGGGGGTTGATGGAAGAGTGTTTCCATGACTGAAGATGGAGTTCCAAATTTCAAAACTTGTTTCAAATTTTCTCAAGGATTTTTATCAAGTCTAGAATTCATCGTCAGCTCTTTGATATGTACAGATGTCCATAAGGATTCAAAGATTCAAAATACATTTATTATCAAAGTATGGCTGAAAGATTACAACTGGGAGCTTAATGTCCAAGGATCCACATTGTATCAAAAGGGCACGTAGGAAGATAGAGGGGGCAATGTAGCTCTGATGGTAAAAAATGAAATCAAGTCATTAGAAAGAGGAGACATAAGGTTGGAAGGTGTTGAATTGTTGTGGACAGAGTTTAGGAAACGCAAGGGTAAAAAGACCCTGATGGGAGTTGTATACAGACCAAACAATAGTAAGAATGTGGTCTACAAATTACAATGGGAGATGGAAAATGCATGCTAAAAGGGCAATGTTACATTAGTCAATGTAACAATAGTCAATATGCAAATAGATTGGAAACATTAGTTTAGGTTCCAGGAGGAGGAATTTCTAGACTACCTACAAGATGGCTTTTCAGAGCAGCTCGTGGTTGAGCCCATTGGAGGATCAGCTATTCTGGATGGGGTGTTGTGCAATGAATCAGAATTGATTAGAGAGCTTAGGTTCTTGGGGCAATTGACCATTACATGATCCAATTCACCCTGAAATTTGAGAAGAGGCTAAAGACAGATGTATCAGTATTACAGTGGCGTAAAGGGAATCACAGAGGCATGAGAGAGGAGTTGGCCAGAATTGATTGGAAAAGTACACTGATGGGGATGATGGCAGAGCAGCAATGGCTGGACTATCAGGAGCAATTCAGAAGGCACAGGATGTATACATTCCAAAGTGGAAAAAGTATTCTAAAGGAAACATGACACAGCAACAGAAGTCAAAGCCAACAGTAAAGCCAGAGAGGTCATATAATAGAGCAAAAATTAGTGGGAACTTAGAGGACTAAAAACCAACAAAAAGCAACTAAAAAGTCATTAAATAGGTAAAGATATAATACAAAAGTAAGCTAGCTACTAATATTAAAGAGGATACCAAAAGTTTCTTCAGATACATAAAGTGTAAAAGAGAGGTAAGAGTGAATATCGGACCTTTGGAAATCGAGGCCAGAGAGGTAGTAATGGGTGCCCGGAAAATGGCAGATGAACTGAATAAGTATTTTGCATCAGTCTACATTGTGGAAGACACTAGCAGTGTGGTGGAAGTTCCAGGTGCCAGGGGGCATGAAATGTGTGAAGTTACCTTTATTAGAGAGAAGGTTCTTGGGAAACTGGAAAGTCTGAAGGTAGATAAATCACCTGGACCAAATGGTGTACATCCCAGTGTTCTGAAAGAGGTGGCTGAAGAGATTGTGGAGGCATTAATAACGATCTTTCAAGAGAATCACTAGATTCTGGAATAGTTCTGGAAGACTGGAAAATTACAAATGTCACTCCACTCTTCAAGAAGGGAGATAGGTAGAAACTATAGGCCAGTTCGTCTGACCTCAGTGGCTGGGAAGATGTTGGAGTTAATTGTTAAGGATCAGGTCTCAGGGCACTTGGAGGCTCATGATAACATAGGTCATGTTTCCTTAAGAGTAAATCTTAACTGATAAATCTGTTGGAATTCTTTGAAGAAATAACAAGCAGGATAAATAAAGGACGTCTGGTTGATATTGTGTACTTGGATTTTCAGAAGGCCTTTGACAGCCCCTCACTTGAGGTTGCTCAGCAAGCTGTAGCCTATGGTACCTCAGGAAAGATTCTAACTTGGATAAAGCAGTGGCTGATTGGAAGAAGGGAATAATTCGAAGAATGGGAATAAAGAGAACCTTTTCTGGTTGCCTGCCAGTAACTAATGTTGTTCCACCGATTATTTTTACATTTTCTGTCAATGATTTAGGTGATAAAACTGATGGTTTTGTTGCAAAGTTTGCAGGCGATATGAAAATAAGTGGAGGGGCTGGTAGTTCTGAGGAAGTAGAAGGACTTAAATAGATTAGGAAAATGGGCAAAGAAGTGGCAGATGGAATACAGTGTCGGCAAGTGTATGGTCATGCACTTTGGTAGAAAAAATGAAAGGGTTGACTATTTTCTAAATGGAGCAAAAGTACTAAAAAGAACAGGTGCAAAGAGATTTGGGAGTCCTTGTGCAGGATTCCCTGAAGGTTAAGTTGCAAGTTGAGTCTATGGAGAGGAATACAAATGCAATGTTAGCATTCATTTCAAGAGCAGTAGAATATAAAAACAAGGATGTAATCCTGAAACTTTTTAAAGCACTAGTGAGGCCTCACTTGGAAGTTTGGGACCCTTATCTTAGAAATGATGTGCTGAAGGGTTTAAAGGAGGTTCACACAAATGGTTCCAGTGTTAAATGGCTCATCATATGAAAAGCGTATGATGACTCTGGGTCTGTATTCACTGGAATTCAGAAGAATGAGGGATGACCTCATTGAAACCTATCAAATGCTGAAAAGACTTGATAGCGTGGATGTGGAGAGGATATTTCCTATTGCAGGAGAGTCTAAGGCTAGAGGACATATGCTCAGAATAGAGGGGCGTCCTTTCAGAATGGAGATGAGGAGGAATTTCTTTATCCAGGGAATGGTGAATCTGTGGAATTCGTTGCCACAGGCAGCTGTGGAGGGCAAGTCTTTATGTTTCTTTAAGACAGATGTTGATAGATTCTTGATATGTCAGGGCATGAAGGGATATGGGGAGAATGCAAGAGATTGGGGCTGAGAGGAATATTGGATCAGCCATGATGAAATGGCAGAGCAGACTCGATGGGCCAAATAGCCTAATTCTGCCCCTATATCTTATGGTCTTATAGTATGCAGAATACAACCATGTGGTTCATCTTCCTGCAGACAACCACAAAACAGAAAACACCATGGAACCTGCCCAAAGAGTACATGAAACACCCAACATACAAATAAAATCTCTCAGATGGCAAAAATGAGTCAATAGCTCTCAAAAAATTATGTGCATGTTGTTTTTACAGCCTTTCTAAAACCTGTCCTGCCGTGTAACAAATAGAGGTAATTTCAAAAAAATGTTGCATGATAGGGAAATTTCATGGCAAATTACATGCTCAGCTGCCCAAATCCATAAGATACACCCGAAAGTATTCAGGAAGCAAATCGTTTGGACCTAGATTTCACCACTCAGTCCAAAGCTGCTCTCAACTTCTCCAAAATGGCTCGGTGCCCAGAGCGATCTAACCTTGTGCCTCGGCCAGTTGTACAGGCATTGGAACCTCTCCTCTCCAAATGGCTCACTTCTTCTGTGTCGATTCTGCAACGTCCCAGCACAGTTCATCACTCGAATTCGCTTCACCTTCGCTCGCCTCTTCATTGTCTGCAGTGATAATTTACCACAATTTACTTTGGAAAGGTGTTACTAGTAATGTTTTTAGTCAAATTTCTTGCCTTTTGAACTGTCAGTAAGTTGTCACACGTGTTCGGTAGTGCCATTTTAAACCGGGAGTTTCTGACAGATCTTGAGATGTAAGTACATAGTCCTGAAAATGAGAACACACATGGACAGATGGAGTGGTAAAGAAGTTGTACAACAAGTTGATTAGATTAGAGTTATTTGTCATATGTACATCAAAACATCGAAACATACAGTGAAATGCATCGTTTGCATCAACCACCAACACGGTCCGAGTATGTGCTGGGGGCAGCCCACAAGCGTCACTAGGCTTCTGGCAACAACATAACGTGCCCACAACTTACTAACCCTTATTAACCGGAATGTCTTTGGGATGTGGGAGGAAACAGGAGCACCTGGAAGAAACCCATGTGGACACAGGGAGAATGTACAAATTCCTTACAGACCATGGTGGGAGTTGAATAGTTGCTTCCTTATAGGAAGGCAATGGAAACTTTATTGAATATGCAGAGGAGATTTACCAGGATATCACCTGGGTGGGAGATCATGTCTTCTCAGGAAAGGTTGAGTGGACTAGGGCGTTTCTCTTTAGACTGAAGGAGTATGAGAGGTGGCTTGATAGAGGTGTGAAAGATAATAGGAGGCATAGATAGAGTGGATAGGCAGTGATTTTTTTTCCCAGGGTGGAAACGGCTAATACGAGGGGAAATCATTTTAATGTGATTGAAGGAAAGTATAGGGGAATGTCAGAGGGCATTTTCTTACACAGTGTTGAAATGCATTGCTGGGATGTTGGTAGAGGTAGATACATTAGGAACATTTAAGAGACTTTTTAATAGGCACATGAATGATAGAAAAAATGGTTTGTTACGTGTGAGGGAAGGGTTAGAATAGATTAATCTTGCAGTAGATTAAAAGGTCAGCACAACTTTGTGGGCTGTAGAGCCCGTACTGTTCTATGTTCTAGTAATGGAAGCAAAAGTATGGGGAACAGCACCATGTGGAAGATGCCATCCAAGCCACACAACATAGAAACCTAACATAGAAATATAGAAACCTAAAGCACATTACAGGCGCTTTGGCCTACAATGTTGTGCTGACCACGTAACCTACTCTAGAAACTGCCTAGATTTTCCCTACTGGATAGATTTCTATTTTTCTAAGCTCCGTGTATCTGTCTAAGAGTCTCTTAAAAGACCCTATTGTATCTGCCTCCACCACTTTCACTGGCAATGGATTCAGAATCAGAATCAGGTTTATTATCACCCACATGTGTCGTGAAATTTGTTATCTTGGCAGCAGCAGTACAATGCAATACATAATATAGAAGAATAAATAAATAAATAAATAAATTACAGTATATGTATGTTGAATAGATTAAAAATCATGCAAAAACAGAAATAATATATATTAATAAGTGAGGTAGGATTCGCAGGTTCAATGTCCATTTAGGAATCAGGTTGCAGAGGGGAAGAAGCTGTTCCTGAATCACTGAGTGTGTGCCTTCAGGCTTCTGCACCTCCTCCCTGATGAGAAAAGTGTACTCCCTGTGTGCTGGGGTTCCTTAATAATGGATGCTATCTTTCTGAGACACCGCTCCTTTACAATGTCCTAGGTACTTTGTAGGCTAGTACCCAAGATGGAGACGACTAAATTTTTGATCCTCTGCAGCTTTTTTCGGTCCCGTGCAGTAGCCGCCCCCGCCCCCCCATACCAGACAGCGATGCAGACTGTCAGAATGCTCTCCACAGTACATCTATAGAAGTTTTTGAGTGTATTTGTTGACATACCAAATCTCTTCAAACTCCTAATGAAGTACAGCCGCTGTCTTGCCTTCTTTATGGCTGCATCGATACGTTGGGACCAGGTCAGATCCTCAGAGATCTTGACACCCAGGAACTTGAAACTGCTCACTCTCTCCACTTCTGACACCTCCATGAGGATTGGTATGTGTTCCTTCATCTTACCCTTCCTGAAGTCCACAATCAGCTCTTTTGTCTTACTGATGTTGAGTGAAAGGGCACTACTCCACTAGCTGGTATATCTTGTTCCTGAATGCCCTCTCATCTCCATCTGAGATTCTACCAACGATGGTTGTATCATCATCAAATTTATAGATGGTATTTAAGCTATGCCACACACCCACCACTCTCTGTGTGAAAAACTTACCTCTCATATCCCCCTTGTACCTACTTCCAAGCACCTTAAAACTATGCCCCCTCATGCTAGCCATTTCACCCTGGGGATAAAAACCTTTGACTACTCACACGATCAATGCCTCTCATCAGCTTATACACCTCTATCAGGTCACCTCTCATCCTCCATCGCTCCAAGGAGAATAAGCCAAGTTCACGCAACCTATTCTCATATGGCATGCCCTCCAATCTAGGTAACATCCTTGTAGATCTCCTCTGCACCCTTTCTATAGTATCCACATCAACTTCCTGACTCAGCAAATACATCGCCACTCCTTCGCCGTCACAGGGTCAACAAAGTTCAAAAATGTTCAAATGTTCATTTAATATCAGAGTATGTATACTGAATACAACGTGAAGTTTGTACTCTGCACAGATAGCTATGAAACAGAAAAATCCATAGAATGAAGGATAGAAACATCACAGAGCTGAAGCCTATCCCTCGCCCTCGCTTCACACAAGCAACAGCCAAAGCATCGGCTCCTAGAACCTCCTGGAAAATCCTGGAACTCCCTTCCTCAAGGACTCGAGGACTGCAGCCAACTCACCACCACTTTCTTATGGCTACCTAGCGATTGGCAATTAAATGCTGGCTCTGCCTGTGAAGCCTATACCCTCGAGTGAATATTCACTCAGTGGCCACTTTATTAGGTACACCTATACACCTGCTTGTTAATGCGAATATCTAATCAGCCAATCACATCACATTAACTGAATGCATAAAAGCATGCAGACATGGTCCAGGGGTTCAGTTGGTGTTCAGGCCAAACATCCAAAATGAGGAAGAAATGTCATCTAAATGACTTTGACCGTGGAATGATTGTTGGTGCCAGACAGGGTGGTTTGAGCATCTCAGGAACTGCAGATTTCCTGGGACGTCCTTGCACGACAGTCTCTACAGTTTACAGAGAATAGAGAGGTAAACAAAAAAAGAACATCCAGTGAGCAGCAGTTATATGGATGAGAACACGTTGTTAATGAGAGTGGTCAGAGGAAAATATTCTGACAGGAAGGTGACAGTAACTCAAATAACCACACGTTACAACAGCGGTGTGCAAAAGAGCATTTCTAAATGCACAACATGTCAAACCTTGAGGTGGGTGGGGTACAGCAGCAGAAGACCACAGACATACACTTCATGGCCACTTCATACGGTACAGGAGGTATCAAATAAACTGGCCGCTGAATGTACATATATAATTCCAAATTTGGCTTTCCCAAAGCTCTGTACAGTCTCAGCAAGCTGTCTTGCAATGGAGGCAAATAAACCATCTCACATCATGGCATTATTGTCATCTTCATGATTAATGATACCTTTATATTTACTTTGTGCTTCTTCTGAATCATCGCATCACTAAACAGTAACATATATCAGCTTTTTCTTGTTTAAGAGAATCTTCCGTTCTTGCCAAAGTATTCTATTCCTTCTTTTCAGTCCTGAAGAACATGAACATCGATTTCTCCTCCTGGTAATTTTTCCCATCCCCTTCCTTTTTCTTCTATTCCTTACTATGGCTTCTTAGCTTTTTGTCTCATTACCTGTCACCACCCCCTGGTGTCACTCCTTCTTCCTTTTCTCATATAGTCCACTCTCCTCTCCTGTCAGAGTCCTCCTTCTCCAGCCCTTTGCCTTTCCCACCCACTTGGCCTCATGTATTACCTAGTAGCTTGCCCTTCTTCCCCTCCCCCCACCTTTTTACCCTATCAGATTCCTTCTTCTCTAGCCCTTTACTTTTCCACCTATCAACTCCCAGCTTCTCACCTCATGCCCTTCCCCACTCATTTACCTTTCTCCTCACCTGGCTTCATCTATCACTCCCTCCTCTCCTCCAATCTTCTTCCTTCTTCCCTTCCAGTCCTGATGAGGGATTCTGGTCAAAAATATCGACTGTTAATTCATTTCCATAGATGCTGCCTGACCTGCTGAGTTCCTCCAGCACATTATGTGTTTTGTTCTGTTTCTTGGATGCCAGCATGAGTAAGCTTATATTTTCACATATTATACTTCATCTCTAACCTTCTTGCCCTCTCCCTTCATGTGCCCATATCTATTATAAAATATTTTGCATCACCCTTGAAGCACTTAGCTCTGAATCACTGGCCAAATTGCATATTCAACAGAGCAACACAGACAAGATGCTGGGGGAGCTCCTGATGAAGGGTCTCACCCTGAAACGCTGAACCGTTTATTCTTTTCCAGAGATGCTGCCTAACCTGCTGAGTTCCTCCAGCATTTTGCGTGTGTTGCTCTGGATTGCCAGCATCTGCGGACTATCTCAAACAAGAGAAAATCTGCAGATGCTGGAAATCCAAGCAACACACAAAAATTGCAGTAGGAACTCAGCAGGTCAGGCAGTGGCTCTGGAAAAGAGTAAACAGTTGACGTTTCGGGCCGAGACCCTTCATGAGCACTCCTGAAGTCAGAAGAAGATGGTGAGGGGAGGGAAGGAAGAAATGCAAGGTAGTAGGTGAATATCATGTGTTTTTGTACATTTAACCCTCTGTCTTTTAATTGAGAATTGCTGGAGTCTGTTCTGAGGTTGTTTCACGACCAGAATCACAATCAGGTTTATCATCACTGACAAATGTGACATTTGTTGATTTGCAATGCGATGCATATAAAAATTACTCAAAGTTAAAATATGACATAAAAATAGGTAGTGGAAAAAGAGAACTGAACAGTGAGGTAGTGCTCACGGGTTCATGGACCATTCAGAGATCTGATGTTGGTGGGGATTTTGTGTCTGTCCTGCTGAAGGGTCTAGGCCCAAATCACCGACTGTACTTTTTTCTATAGATGTTGCTTGGCCTGCTGAGTTCCACCAGCATTTTTTGTGTGCTGCTTGGATTTCCAGCATCTTCAGATTTTCTCTTTTTTGTGATGGGGAAGAAGTTGTTTCCAAAAAGTTGAGTGTGTGCCTTCAGACTCCTGTACCTCCTCCATGATGGTAGCAATAAAAAGACGGCATGTACTGGAAGGTGTGGTTCCTTCATGATGGACGATGCCTTCCTGAGGCATCATCTTTTGAATGGTGAGGAGGATTGTGCCCATGGTGGAACTGGCTGAGTTTACGACTTCCCTGCATCCCCTTGCAATCCTGCGCATCAGAGCCACCACGCCAGGCATCAGTAATCTCCTTAATGCTGTGATGAGCAGTAAACCATAATATGTGAAATTACCCAGCAGGAGGGGCCAGAATTGACTATCAGACTGGGAAACCGGGAGCGACAATGACCTTGATCTTAATCAGCAAAGAAATCCAAACATATGTGACTGGAGAGCCACTGACAAATTTGATAAATGCTGATTTAGTAGAACTCGTCAGCAAGGTTGAAATAAAAAAACAGTAAAGTCAGACATTTTTAAGAAGCTTACTCCACAATAGTTTGACAAGCTCGGCCTTAAGCTTTTCAAAACTAGTCCTAATAGATAATAGGTAAGTATCAGTAAAAATGATGTTTTACTGATCGCTTAGTAATCGGTAAAGTATCATTGATACTTTATCAATGATTTCTTGATAAAGGGTCTTCAACCACGTGGACTTTTTTGCCTCTTCCCTTGCTTTGTCAAGCACCTTTTCCCTGTCTGCAGCGGAAGACAGGATCCCCCGTTGACCACTCATTTCACTTTGATGTCCCAGTCCTAGTCTAACATTTCTGTCCATAACCCCTTCTACTGCCACGATGAGTCTAAGCTCAGGTTGGAGGAGTAACAGCTTATTGTCCATCTTGGTAGCCTCCGACTTGATGCCATTTTTTTTATTATTAAATGCAATCATGAACAATAGCCAGATCAGAAACGCTGATCAAGTCAACTAGTTCCCAAAGAGAACTCTGATAGGCCAATCAGATGGTTCACTGCTGCTCAATGATAGAACACAAATAGTAGAGATACTGGAGTCGTGATGATCATGATGAATTCTGCTGGAGAGAGACATTTATGCACATGCTGTCCTCCATAATTCAAAGAGATTGAAGGATAAGTTTGCAGGGTGACAAAACGTAGCAGGAGCACTTGGAACTAAAAACTAATCCCTACCCGGAGAAAACAGTACCAGTTCTTTCCGTACTGTTCTCCAGCAGTTTAAGGACTAAGTCCAGCCGGAACATAACTCACAAGTGCTCTTGAAAGTCAGATATTAACCCTACCTACCAACAACCGAGCATTGCCGTCCTAGTCCCCTTCATGATAGCTTATGAAGAAGCAAGTGACTTCCCTCCCAGAGATGATAGGTGTTTGTGCACTCGACTGTTGAAGGCTTGGACCCCATCGGCGCAGATGTTTCCAACCACAGCATCTGGAAGGCTGTTCCAAATTCTGATAGCACAGTGAAGGAAGCTTCTATCCAGTGTGTAGGTTCTCGCATCAGGCATAGAAACAGCATGAGCAGGCACAGATAAACTTGATCGTGTGGTGCGCCGTCTCTCATAAGAGATGTTAATTTAATAGTGACATCAATTTCTCTAATTTCTGATAACTGCTCCCCCCTCTTTTTTTTTTCTATTCTCCATTACAGTTATCCTCTCACCACTGCTCTTCTCCTTGCCTCCTGCTAGTTCACTTCCTCTTTCCCTTTCTCGGAATGGTTCACCATCCTCCCCTATTAAATTCCTTCTTATTCAGCCCTTTACCTCCTCCACCTATCCTCTCCCAGCTTCCCCCATCCCCAACCCCACCCCCCCATATCTGGTCTCGCCTGCTAGCTTGTGCTCCTCCCCCTCCCTCCACCGTCTTCGTCTTGCTTCACCCACTTCCTCTGCAGTACTGATGAAGAGTCTCAGCCCGAAACATCGACCGTTTATTCCCCTCCATGGATGCTGACTGACTTGGTAAGTTCCTTCAGGATTCTGCATGTGCTGTTCAAGATTTTCCAGCATCTGCGCCATCTCCTGTGTTTAGGTGCATGTGGTTTCCAACCACAGCATCTGGAAGGCTGTTCCAAATTCCTGAAGTTCCGATTCATAAACATGCTGACAGTGAAATCCACAGAGCACCCATGGTCAGCAGATGGCAATTTTTTAAGATAATAAAGGCATCTGTAGTGGCTTTGGGAACTCTAAGTGGCTCTGGGGAGGTCTCAGTGTTGTCATTGTAACATATGTGGCCTTACTTGTTACGTTTTGTAACTTCAAAACATTAAACTAATTCAAAGGAAGACACAGGAGTCTGGAATATGAGGCTAACTTTGTGCTTACTTTACGCCAGGCACGTATGTAGCATCGTGTGGTAGTGCCATGCTGTGCACGATGCAGTTCAAGTATTTATACATATAGCTCACAATGAATTATCTAAACAAGCAAGGATGCTTATTCAACTAATACACAGTTACAAGATTACTCAAATATTACTGAAATATTGAATACACAACACTTCCAAATAACCATGCAGCGTTATTGAAAGGCTTAAACAGAGTGGATGTGGAAAGGATGCTTCCTGGTGTGGGTGAGTCTAGGACCAAAGGGCACAGACTCACACTAGGAGGAGTCCCATTAGAGCAGGGGTCCCTAACCTGGGGTCCGTGGACTCCTTGTTTAATGGTGTTGGTCCATGGCGCAAAAAATTTTGGAACCCCCCCCCCCACATTAGAGGGAGCAACTTCTTTAGCCAGCGGGTGGTAAATCTGTGGACCTCATTGCCACGGGCAGCTGTGGAGACCTAGTCACTGATGTAGAGGTTGATAAGTTCTTGATTAGTCAGGGTGTCGAAGGTTACGGGGAGAAAGCAGGAGAATGGGATTGAGAGGGAAAATGAATAGTAGGGCAGACATGATGGGTCGAATGGCCTAATTCTGCTCCTATGTCTTGTGGAATGCATTGAGCATGTAACATAGGAAGGAACATACAAGCCTGTTTACAAAGGACAACAGGATTGAACTCCAAACTCCAACGCCCCCAAGCAGTAATAGTTAGCGCTAACCACGGCACTACCATCCTATAATACAAACGTAAAATAATGCATCAGTGGGCCCAGAAAGGGAGCTAATAGCTTAGGTTCAAGGTTACTATTTTGAGGCTTGAGTATTGAACCTGAAATCTGGAAGGTGAGAACCTTCGACCTGAGACCTGAATCTGAATCTCTGTGAGTCCACTGGGCTGGTGAATCTGTGGAATTCATTGCCACAGATGGCCCTGGAGGCCAAGTCATTGAGTGTATTTAAAGAAAAACTTGATAAGTTCTTGATTAGTCAGGGCATCAGATGTTAAAGGGAGAAGGCAGGTGAATGGTGTTGAAGAGGATAATAAATCATCCATGATAGAATGGCAGAGCAGACTTGATAGGCTGAGTGGCCTAATTTTGTTCCTATGTCTAATTGGTTTATGGTCTTATGATTGCGATTGTTATTAGTGCCTCTGAACTGACAGTTGATACTTGTACCTGGTAAATTCAGTTTATACTGGGAGCACTTTGCACATCCACTGATATAATTTGGTGCACTGAAGACTGTAGTGCCTGGGTCAGATTTCTGGAATTATATGACAATGGCCATCCAATCTATGGAAAACTCATTTTCTATTACATGCAATGAAATTCCTGGACAAATGTATTTTCCATGTGGGAAAATCGATTAAACTCTCTTCCCTCTGCTACCATCAGGAAGGAGGTACAGCAGCCTTAGGTCCTACACCATCAGGTTCAGGAACAGTTATTATCCTTTCACCATCAGGCTCTTGAACCAGCATGGACAACTTCACCCACCTAAACTCTGAACTGATTCCACAACCAATGAGCTCCATTTTCAAGAGCGCAAGAGATTCTGCAGATTCTGGAAATACAGAGCAACATTCACAAAATGCTGGAAGAACTCAGCAGGTCGGGCAGCATGTTATGGAGGGGAATAAACGTTCAATATTTCGGGCTGGGACCATTCACCAGGTCTCATGTTGTCCTGATGGATGGTCTTGGCCTGAAACGTCGGCTGTTTACTTCTCTCTGCAGATTTAGCATGGCCTGCTGAGATTTTCCAGCATTTTGTGTGTATAACTCGCTTTCAAGGACTGTTTATAGCTCATTGTCCCAGTACTATTTTTTATTTGCAAATTTATCTCCTTTTGCACATTGGGTGAAGTCAATCTTTATTTATGTTCAGTTATTTCTTAAATTCCGTTGTGTTTCTTTATTTCCCTGCAAAATTACGCCATGGTAGTGCAGCAAGTTAGTTCAATGCCATCACAGCTCAGGGTGCTGGAGATCAGAATTCAATCCCAGTGCTATCTGTAAGTAGTTTGTATGTCCTTCCCTTGACCATGTAGGTTCCTCCAGGTGCTCCGGGTTCCTCCCACAGTCCAAAGACATACTGGTAAGTAGGTTAGTTGGTAAATTTATAATCGTCTATGATTGAGGCCTCTCTTGGTCAGGATTGACCATGGATGTTGTGTCCTAGCTGTCTAGATACACAAGCCTGGGCAGTACAATATGGAGAGCAAGCTGTTGCTCATGTAGCAAGCTCCCCCTCTCCATGCATCTGATGAACCCAAAGGAACAGCAGAGACCAATACAATTAGCACCAGCAGCATCGGAAGAGTTGCGAGTCAGCGTTGATCTCAATGTAAGACTGCCTTAGAGACTCCAGCTCCATACGTTTCCCTCTCCATGAGTGGGCATAGCGGCAAAGCAGCAGAGATTTGAGATCAACATTTTTCTTTTCCTCGACGAGCTGCCAGCCACGGCCGACAAGCCGCGTATGCCTGAAGCGACTGGCTGTGAAGTGCCAGCAAACCTACCTTTGCTCCCTCTTCTGTCCGTAGAAGCAGCTTTGCAAGGTTTAGGAGTAAAGTCACCTGTGAGGCCCAGTAGCTGGGCTTGCTTGTCAGAGGCTATTTGAGATGTATGCCATTGGGAGCATTTAATAGGTAGTTAATTGGGAGCTTGTTCCCATTACCACCACCAGTCATAACAACCTTAAGGAACCAGTCCTGTGATTATGCTAGGGTTAAATACATGGACTGCTTCACAGTGCAGCTCATTGGATCGGAAGGGTCTGTTCTGCACTGTATCTTAATAAAAAGAAAATATTAAAAATAAAACATGAATCTCAATTTGCCTGTGGTAAATATATGTACTTTGACAATAAATTTTATTTTGAACTTTGAGAGATGGGTAATCATTGATTCAGAGATGTTCTTGTCCATGTGTTAATGGGGACTTAGCCTCTTGATAGGCAGTTACTTTGAAGATTACTGCCAGAAGTGAGTTCACCAAAATGCAGAGTCAAAGTTCAGCGAAACATAGCAGATGGCAAATATATCACATGTAACAACTATTCGTATCCTTTCAAAAAACACATGACTCTCTAACCACTTGCAAGTCCTAAGCTAAACGCCAGATTCATTCCTTGCTTCTGGGAGTTCCTATTACTGTTAATCCAGCCATTACTCATTGTAAGACAGAGAGACATTTGGGGCATTTTAAAAAGGAATCTGTCCAACGAAGGAACAATAAAAAAGATCAGAAAAATGGAGCAGACTCCCTTGTTTCCTTTCATATTTTCCAGTCCACTGAACCTCGCGTAGTTTCTTTTCTATCCTGTTACCTTGCACGTTCCTTTCTCAAGTGAACGGGGAGATGGAGTCATAGAGAACTGCAGCACCGGAGCAGGCCTTTTGGTCCATCTAATCCATGGCAGCCTAGTCACATTTACCTGCAGCTTGACCTCCGGCCTCCATACCTCCCTCATCCATGTACCGCTCCAAACTTCTCTGGGCGCCTTGGTAACGTGGTGGTTAGCGCGGCGCTATTACAGCTCGCCACATTCTGGAGATCGGTGTTCAATTTTTGTGCCATTCTGTATGGAGTCTCTGGGTTTTCTCCGGATCCTCTGGTTTCCTCCCACAGTCCAAAGACATACTGGGTGGGTTAATTGCTCATTGTAAATTGTCCCACGATTAGGTTAGAGTTATTTCTGTTTGTCAGAGTTTGCTCGGGTGACATGATCTGAAGGACCAGAAGGGCCCTCTCTGCATTTTATCGTTAAATAAATAAGCAATAAATAACTGCTTATTTAATAGATTCTAGTGATTACCTCACTGTCTAACTGATCTGTATGATGAGGGGAAGGGGGTGTTGAAAAGACTGTAAGACCATAAGAAATCGAAGCAGAATTAGGCCATTTATCCCATCGAATCTGCTCCACCATTTCATCATGTCTGATTTATTATCCCTCTCAATCCCATTCTCCCCGTAACCTTTTATGCCTGAATAAAATGTTTCATGTTCCAGCGGAGGTGAAGGGCATTTTAGAACATCTAGAATATTCTAGATTGCCTACTGTGACACTGGATGTCCTAGAACCATTCTAGATCATCCAGTGTCACAATGGACAACAGGAGTCTCTTTTAGGATGCAGATCGGTATTGTGTGAGGGCTAGTTGTCTTTCAATTCCATCAGTTTCTCCTTATTACCCAATATAATTTCTCCTGTCACAATCTGTATTCACAAGAACGTTTGCTAAGATTTTTCTCTTTACACTGTATGGTTCCCACTAAGTGCCTCTGAAACTCCACTGCTCTTCTCTTGTCAGTGTTCTGTGTCTCTTTTGCTGAACTTTGATAGTGTCCACATCCTCAGGAATCAACTTTTTGGCAACATTATTCAGCCCCTTCTTTGATCTTATAAGCTCTCTTGTTGGCCACGGTTTGACCACATTCCCTATAGCATTTCTCGTGTCCAAATGAGAAAATAGATTTTTGCTATGAGCTATTGATTAAATGATAGCTAACATTTATACAGTACATCTTGATGTGGTTTTTCAAATACTATTGTGAATTCACAGCTCATGCCTTCTTAGTTTCTTTTGTTAAGATTTAAGACGCCAACAAAAGTGAAGTACATTCATCATCATCGTCATTATTTGCCATGTCAATGGACGTGGGCAATCATTGTCTTGTGACCATGATTGTTCTTGGCAATTTTTTTTACAGAAGTGATTTGCCGTTGACTTCTTCTGGGAAGCGTCCTTACAAAGACGGGTGACGCCACTAATTATCGATACTTTGCGGAGATTGACTCCCTGGTGTCAGTGGTCACATAGCTGACTTGTGATGTGCACCAGCTGCTCATACGACCATCCACCACCTGCTCCCATGGCTTCACGTGACCCTGCTGGGGGTGGAGGGGGTAAGCAGGTGCTACACCTTGCTCAGTGGTTACCTGCAGACTAGTGGAGGGAAGGAGTACAGTACCTTACACCTCCTTTGCTAGGGACATATCTTCACCCTGCCACCCAAACAATCTACATGGATTCTGTAAAATAGTAGAATATATTCTATATATAGACTCTGTATACATATCGAAAAGACAAATTTAGCAAACCTATATTTTCTATATTGTGTGGGCACACGGTCAAGTGGTTAAGGCATTGGACTAGCGACCTGAAGGTCGTGAGTTCAAGCCCCAGCCGAGGCAACGTGTTGTGTGCTTGAGCAAGGCAGTTAATCACGCATTGCTCTGCGACGACACTGGTGCCAAGCTGTATGGGTCCTAATGCCCTTCCCTTGGACAATATTGGTGTCGTGGAGAGGGGAGACTTGCAGCATGGGCAATCTTGCCAGGCCTGCGCCCTGGAGAGTGAAGACTTTCCAAGTGCAGATCCATGGTCTCACAAGACTAACGGATGCCTTTACTTTTTATATTTTTATTCCTGTTTGTCTGTCTTTATCATCCAATGTGGCTAAAATGTGGTAAAAGAGAAACATTTCAATATCTTTCAAAAGGACCAGTAATGTGACAAATCACTGAGGTTTTTCCCATTTTTTTAAAGAAAATATCAGCAGGTCATGGTATTGTACTTAATGCTTGAAGCCCCCTCACCAGGCTCATAGGGAAACTTGGCTCATTGCCAGCCCCGCTAACAGCCACAGGACTGAGTGGTGAGAAGGCCACCTTTCCTAACCCATAGGCATCTAGGATCGGTATGGTCTGGGGTTCAACTAAACAGGAATGTCATGATTCTCCAATTAAAGAAACCTTGATTTGGTCGAAGGCTGCACAAATACTGCCCATACACAATTGTCGACTGGCAAAAAATAACAGATGATATACCACATAAAATTATAAAGAAAGTACATTTACAAATTTCAGCTTTATCGAACAATTAGTAGGAAAAAGTAAGGGAAAAAAAGGGCCCACTTACATGGGTGCACATCGGTGGGGCTCTCCTAAAGTTGTCTTTTAGTCATGCTCTGGACCTACAATCTGTGTGAAGGCACACACCACATTCCAAACTTCACTCGAAATCCAGCTCAAACCAACGGGCTCTTTCTTGTAAGTATGGGCCCGTCCTCCTTGGAGCCATTCATCTGCACAAAGCACCTTGTGAGTGGGGACGCTCCTTCCCACACCATTATCAGCCATCTTCCCTCCTGTCCTCTCCGCGGCTCCCACCAAAAAAAAACGCAAACCCCACTATCCATCACAAATCTCTTTTGAACTTTCCAGCTTCCTCCCAATTCCGCCATCCTGATTGGCTGACGTAACGTTCCTAAACTGAACATCATAGCCCCTTATCTTCAGCTAGAAACCCAAACATGCCATCAGCAGGACACACTGCTTTTACAGAAAGCTACTAAATGAAATGAAACACACAGTAACTGTGATGTGTGTTGCTTGAATTTCCAGCATCTGCAGAATTCCTCGTGTTTGTGAAGTGAAATACCCTAAAACATTAGCAGTAAAAATCCCAAACAGAGCATTACATGCTATTGTAATTTCTCACATGTCATAACAATAGAGTCTTCAAAACTGGTAAATTATAATTCTCCCATGAATTATCTTGAGTCACGATAAATTGCAAACATCATTGAATAAATGTTTTTCATCGTTTGATGGGGGTATGTTTTTATTCACTGATATGATTCATTGCTCATCTATAGTTGATCTTGAATTACTATTACTACGAATGCCTTCCTGAAGAGCTGCAATGTCTGCAGCAAAGGTTGTTTCAAAATGATCACACTTAGAGCCAAAAAGTCATAGAGCACGGAAACAGGCCCCTCGACCTATGTGCCAAACTGTTAATTGGCCTAGTCCCATCAACCCATACCTGGACCATTTCCCTCTGTCCCCTTTCATCCATGCAGTTATCCAAATCTTACATAAATGTTTCATGTACCGCTGTGTGCTGTATCCAAAACATTTGCAACCCTGTCAACCTCCTGAGAAGGCAGTAGTCTGTCCTTCCGTTAAATTTTGCAGTGACATATATGTGGTCTCATGACCATCTCTCACCAGTTTACACTCCATTTTGCTTCAGTACCATCTGGCACAGTGATGACATTTTCAGCTAAACACTCAATCATTTTTTGGTGGGAGATGATTTCAGGTTTCTACTCTCTTCATGAACATGTGCTTCCAGATCACCCTGAATGGTCTATATTAATATGATTTGCTTTCTTGCTCTGGTCTGGTTTTGCCAGAAGAAAATACTTCTCTCAATGCAGCCTAGTCCATCACAGGAAAAACCCTTCCCACCAACACACACATCTGCTGTATAAAGAGCACTGCAACAAGATAGCAGCATCCATCATCACGGACCCCCACCATTCATGCCATGCCCTCTTCTCTCTGTTGCCATCGCGAAGGAGGTACAGGAGCCTTAGGTCCCACACATCCAGGTTTAGGAACAATTATTACCCTTCAACTGTCGGGCTCCTGACCCAGTGTGGATAAGTTCACTCACACAATGCTGAACTGATCACTGAACACAACCTCTGGACTCACTTTCAAGGACCCGACAACTCATGTTGTCAGTGTTATTTATTTACATACTGTATTTATTTTTATTATTACTTGTTTTGATATTTGCACATTTTGTCTTCTTCTGCACATTGGATGTCTGTCAGACTTTGTGTGTAGTTTTCCATTGACTCCATTGTAATTTCATCATTTTGCTGTGAATGCATGCAAGAAAATGAATCTCAGGAGAGTGCAAACACAGGAAATTCTGCAGATGCTGGAAATCCAGAGCAGTACGCACAAAATGTTGGAGGAACTCAGCCTGCCAGACAGCATCTATGGAAAAGAGTAAACAGTCAATGTTTTGGGCCAAGACCCTTCATTAGGACTCAGGAAAGTATTGGTGACATTTAAGTACTTTGATAATAAATTTACTTTGAATTCTTTGAACTCACTAAATGGATTGTATATATTACAAAATCAGATTTATTATTGCTGACTTATAAGAAATGAAATTTTAAACACAAGACATTCTACAGATGTCGGAAATCCCGAGCAGACATGAAATGTCACAGGCAAAATGCTGGAGGAACTTAGCAGGTCAGGCAGCACCTATGGAAAGGAATAAAGAGTGAATGTTTTGGGCTGAGCATCTGCAGAATCTGCAGGATCTCTTGTGTTCTGACATGAAATTTACTCTTATGCGGTGAAAGCACAGTGCAAAGACATAAAATTACTATAAGCTACAAAATATATAAACAGTACAAATGAAAAGGAAGCAAAATAATGGAGGTTATCCTAACACTTCCACAGCACCAGCTGTGAGATGGGGTTCAATCCCTACTACTGTCTGTAAGGAGTCTGTGCTTTCTTCCTGTGTTCAGTTGGAATTCGTCCAGGTGTGCTGCTTTCTTCCCACATTCTAGAAAGACATACAAGTAGACATATAGTAGCCTGGGGGGAGGAGAAGATGGCGGCGCGACACAGCGCGCGCAGCCGTTCCGAATGATATCGTATGTGTTAACTAGGGGCCGTGCACAATCCTGATTTGATGGAGACAGCCGTGAGAAGCACGGAGGAACACCTGGAGAAACTTCTGAAATGCCCGCTTCGCTGCTGCTGCCACTGTGCGATCGAGAATCTCCGGAGGGGAAGGCCCCAAAATCCTCGGCTTTGCCTATTGCCTGCTGCCGGGGGCGGGGTCGAAGCACTCGGCAGAGATGATGCTCGGTGCTCGGTGTCGGAGAGCTGGTCGGAGGCTCAGTGTTTTCAGACGGACTCGGAGTCGGACTGTGGTCGGATGCTTCCAGGATGCTGCATCGGCAAGTTTGCAGTGCTGGAGGTTCACCGTCTGTGTGAGATGACGGGACTTTCGAGAGACTTTGAGACTTCTTACTGTGCCCATGGTCTGTTCTTTATCAAATTACAGTATTACTTTGCACTGTTGTAACTATATGTTATAATTATGTGGTTTTTGTCAGTTTTTCAGTCGGTTTGTCATGCCTTTCTGTGATATCGTTCTGGAGAAACATTGTATTATTTCTTAATGCATGCATTATTAAATGACAATAAAAGAGGACTGCGCGTCCTCATAATCTAATCTAAGTAGTCTTAGTTAGTTGGGGACATGTTATATTGGCACCGGACTCTTGTGGGCTGCCCGCCACTCTGTGTTAATTGGAAATAATTTGGATAATGTGTGGCTCGGGTGGTTGATGGTTGGGTTGAGTTGTTCTCCAACCTTGGCAATTTACTTGCATTTCACTGTATGTTTCAATGTTTCGATGTACAAAGTTAATCTTTAAGATGAGATTCTGCAGCTGCTGGAAATCCAGAGCAACACACATAAAATATTGGGGCAGCTCAGCAGGCTGGGCAGCACTATGGAAAAGAATGAACAGTCGAAGTTTTGGGCCCAGGCCCTTTATTGAAACTAGCTCATCTTACAAAACTTGAAATCTTTATGGACCATTCTGAAATCTGATTGCTGAGTTGAAGAATCTGTTTTTTAATTGTTGACTGAGAATTCAGGGTTCTGTACATATAGACTGAAATATCATAAATAATCATAGTTGAATACAATTTAGTCTGCTCGGTAAATGGGCAGACATGCATTTAATTCATTGGCATTTTTTTCTATTAAACATCTGGAAACAGCAAAATACTTGAGTAGTACAGTAGTTCCCACACAGCTGATTCTTGGTGCCTCATGAAATTAGATGCTTTGCTTCCTCAGTAAGCCCACACATTGAAAATTGTTGGCTTTAAACAGGCTTGGCTATAATCCCATGGAGGATTGATATATTGTACCTACTGTTTCACGCCTTGCACATTTAAACGTCATTTTGATCAGCTAAGGGGGCTTCAAATGTGAAAACGGATTGTACTCACTGATCTGACTTCTCAAAGGCGGAGAGGTCTCAAAAAGGTGCTACATTTCGGTAGGACTAATCAAAATAGGGCATACATGGTAAATGGTAGGGCATTGAAGAATGCAGTAGAACAGAGGGATCTAGGAATAATGGTGCATAGTTCCCTGAAGGTGGAATCTAATGTGAATAGGGTGGTGAAGAAAGCTTTTGGTATGCTGACCTTTATGAATCAGAGTATTGAGTATAGGAGTTGGGATGTAATGTTGAAATTGTATATGGCATTGGTGAGGCCAAATTTGGAGTATTGAGTACAGTTCTGGTCACCGAATTATAGGAAAGATGTCAATAAAATTGAGAGAGTACAGAGGAGATTTACTAAAATGTTGCCTGGGTTTCATCTCCTAAGTTACAGAGAAAGGTTGAACAAGTTAGGTCTTTATTCTTTGGAGCGTGGAAGGTTGAGGGGGGACTTGATAGAGGTATTTAAGATTATGAGGGGGATAGATAGAGTTGACGTGGATAGGCTTTTTCCATTGAGAGTGGGAGAGATTCAAACAAGAGGACGTGAGTTGAGAGTTAAAGGACAAAAGTTTAGGGGTAACATGAGGGGGAACTTCTTTGCTCAGAGAGTGGTAGCTGTGTGGAACGAGCTTCCAGCAGAAGTGGTTGAGGCAGGTTCGATGTTGTCATTTAAAGTAAATTGGATAGCTATATGGACAGGAAAGGAATGGAGGGTTATGGGCTGAGCGCAGGTCGGTGGGACTAGGTGAGAGTAAGAGCTCGGCATGGACTAGAAGGGCTGAGATGGCCTGTTTTCGTGCTGTAATTGTTATATGGTTATATGGAGAGTGAATCCTTCAATTCCTCCTGTTTTGTCCTCCGGTATTCTCTGGTGGGCTTTACCCATAAAGGACTGGATAATTAGTACTATATTGAAAATATTGGAAGGAAGGAAGAGTTAAACTAATCCCAGAGATGAGAATCTCTGATTCCAAGGAGAGGTGAGTAAAATTAGCAATGAATAACAGACTAGAGAGTTGTGCTGCAAGGAGCAGTGAAAATTTTTTTGTGAGGCCTACCTGTAGTGATACGCACAATATTTTTCACCACCAGGATTCAGTTCCCACTGTAAGGAGTGTGTATGTTCTCCCCATTCCCATGTGGGTCTCCTCTGAGTGCTCTGGTGCCCTTTTCCCCTCCCAAAGATGTACAACTGGGATAAGGGTTAGTCAGTTGTGGGCGTGCTACGTTGGTGGTAACACTTGTGGGCTGCCCCCAGTGCAATCACCAGACTCCGTTGGTTGATCAAAAACGACGCATTTCATTGTTTGTTCTGATGTTTTGATACACATGTGACAAATAAAGCTATTTTTTTATCTCTGCAGTCTCGAAGTAACTCATTGATATTGTGCTCTAATACATGAGAGTTTGATTACCATATACACTTAATTATTTGCACATGATGCACACATAGAAACCTTAAGACCACAAAATGTAGGAGCAGAACTAGACTTTCCGTCTCCTTGAGTATGCTCAGTCAGTTGATCATGGCTGATTTATTACCCTTCTCAACTCCATTTTCCTGACTTCACCCGTAATCTTTGATGCCCTGACTAATCAAAAACCTATGAACCTCTACTTGCAGTAGTGGATTCCACAGATTCACAACCCTCTGGCTAAATAAACTCCTCCCCATCTCTGTTCTAAATAGACATCCTTAAATTTTGAAGCTGTGGCCGCTGGCCCTAGTCTCCCCAGTACTCTCTCCACATACACTTTATCTAGGCTTTTCAATATTCGATAAGTTTCAATGAGTTATCCCCACATTCTTCTAAACTCCAGTGAGCATAGGCCCAGAGATATGTTCCATGGTAAGGAATAAAGAGCTGATGTTTCGGACCGAGACCCTTTATGAGGACCAAAAGATAAAGAAGTCTGTTTACCTTTTTTATTCTGCTTGGGAGTGATGGAGTCATTAAAAGACACAGCAAGAAAAGAGTCCACAGTGTCTGCACTAACCATCAAGCACCTTTCTTAGAAAGGATGTGCTGAAACTGGAGAGGGTTCAAAGGAGGTTCACAAAAATTACTCCAGGATAGAATGGCTTGTCACATGAAGAGTGTTTGATGGCTCTGGGACTGTATTCACTAGATCGCAGAAAATTGAGGGTGACCTTGTTGAAACCTATTGATAGGCTTTGTTGGAGTGGTTGTGGAGAGGATGTTTCCTTTGGTGGGAGAGTTGAAGATAGAGGACACAGCCTCAGAATATAGGGTCGTCCTTTTGGAGTGGCACGGGTAGTTGTGTAGGCTAAGTCTTTATGTATATTTAGTCCAGAGTTCTTTAGATTCTTGATTGGTCAGGGCATGAAGGGGTTTGGGGAGATAGGAGGAGATTAGGGCTGAGAGGAAAAATGGATCAGCCATGGTGAAATGGCAGAGAAGACTCGATAGTCCAAATGACCTAATTCTGCTCCGATCTAATAGCCTAATGATCTTATTCTACTCAAATATATTTCATTCTCTCTATATTCTCATTAGCAACTCCACCACTCAGCTACACAAAGGGTAACTTAGTATCACATCCCTCCTCATTGTGTCTTCTCACTGCTGACATTCAGAAATAAGGTACAGGAGCCTTACGACTCACACCACCAGGTTCATAGCTAATTACTACGCCTCAATCATCAGGCTCTTGAATCAGAGAGGATAACTTCACTGAAGTTCACTTACCCCAACATTGAACTTTCCCACAAACTGTGCACTCACTTTCGAGGATTCTTCATCACGTCTTCTTGACATTATTGCACATATATTTTTTTATGTATATATGTATGTATGTAGAAATATAGAAAACCTACAGCACAATACAGGCCCTTCAGCCCACAATGCTGTACCGAACATGTACTTACTTTAGAAATTACATAGGGTTACCCATAGCCCTCTTTTTTTCTAATCTCCATGTACCTATCCAGGAGTCTCTTAAAAGACCTTATCATTTCCGCCTCCACTACCGTTGCCGGCAGCCCATTCCACGCACTCACCACTCTCTGTGTAAAAAACTTACCCCTGATATCTCCTCTGTACCTTCTTCCAAGCACCTTAAAACTAAAACCTCTCGAATTAGCCATTTCAGCCCTGGGGAAAAGCGTCTGGCTATCCACACAATCAATGCTCCTAATCATCTTACACACCTCTATCAGGCCAGCTCTCATCCTGCATCACTCCAAGGGGAAAAGGCCGAGTTCACTCAACCTATTCTCAAAAGACATGCTCCCCAATTCAGGCAACATCCTTGTAAATCTCCTCTGCACCCTTTCTATGGTTTCCACGTCCTTCCTGTAGTGAGGTGACCAGAACTGAGCACAGTACTCCAAGTGGGGTCTGACCAGGGTCCTATATAGCTGCAACATTACCTCTCGGCTCTTGAGCTCAATCCCACGGTTGATAAAATCCAAAATGTGTTGATATATTTTTACTCCCTTTTATATTTGTGCAGTTTGTTGACTTTGCACAGTTGTTGTCTTCCGCCCTGTTGAGTGTGGTCTTTCATTGGTTCTTGGATTTACTGAGTATGTCCACAAGAAAATGAATCTCAGGGTAGTATATGGTGACATATGTGCAATTTGATTATAAATTTAATCTGAACTTTGAACATGCCTCTCCATTTTCAGTACACTTGCAGGAGACACTGTCTCAAAAGGCAACATGCATCATCAAACATTTCTGCCAACCAGGCCAAGCCATCTTCTCACGGTTACCGTTATGCCCGAAGCCTGAAGTCCCCACACCACCAGGCTCAGGATCAGCCCCCTGTTGGTTCTTGGTATTATCCTAATCACTAGAGTCAGGCTACGCTACACTCACAACACGCTGGAGGAACACAGCAGATCGGGCAGCATCCGTGGAAAAGATCGGTCGACGTTTCGGGCCAGAACCCTTCGTCAGGACTGTAGGGGGAAGGGGCAGAGGCCCTATAAAGAAGGTGGGGGGAGGGTGGGAAGGAGAAGGCTGGTAGGTTCCAGGTGAAAAACCAGTAAGGGGAAAGATAAAGGGGTGGGGGAAGGAAGGCAGGGAGGGGAAAGGCAGGAAAGGTGAAGAAAGGATAGGGGAAAACACAATGGGTAGTAGAAGGAGGCGGAACCATGAGGGAGGTGGTAGGCAGCTGGGGAAGGGGGCAGGGTGAAATAGGGATAGGGGAAGGGAGGGGGAGAGAATTACCGGAAGTTGGAGAATTCTATGTCCATACCTAGGGGCTGGAGACTACCTAGACGGTATATGAGGTGTTGCTCCTCCAATCTGAGTTTAGCCTCATCATGGCAGTAGAGGAGGCCATGTATGGACATATCTGAATGAGAATGGGAAGCAGAGTTGAAGTGGGTGGCTACTGGGAGATCCTGTCTGTTTTGGCAGACGGAGCGGAGGTGCTCGACGAAAAACCCTTACTGGTTTTTCACCTGGAACCTACCAGCCTTCTCCTTCCCACCCTCCCCCCACCTTCTTTATAGGGCCTCTGCCCCTTCCCCCTACAGTCCTGACGAAGGGTTCTGGCCCGAAACGTCGACCGATCTTTTCCACGGATGCTGCCCGATCTGCTGTGTTCCTCCAGCGTGTTGTGAGTGTAGCGTAGCCTGACTCTAGTGATTAGGATAATACCAAGAACCAACAATCTGCGTCGGGTTTCACCGATGTAGAGGAGGCCGCACCGGGAACACCGGATGCAATAGATGACCCCAACAGACTCACGAGTGAAGTGTTGCCTCACTTGGAAGTACTGTTTGGGGCCCTGAATGGTGGCAAGAGAGGAGGTGTAGGGACAGGTGTAGCATTGCGCTTACAGAGATAAGTGCCAGGTGGGAGATCCACGGGGAGGGACATATGGACCAGGGAGTCGCGGAGGGACTGATCCCTGCGGAAGGCGGAGAGGGGCGGAGAGGGAAAGATGTGCTTAGTGGTGGGGTCCTGTTGAAGGTGGCGGAAGTTGCGGAGGATAATGTGTTGGATCCAGTGGCTAGGGGAGTGGTAGGTGAGGACAAGGGGAACTCTGTCCCTGTTGTGGTGGCGGGAGGATGGGGTGAGAGCGGAAGTGCGGGAAATGGAGGAGATGTGGGTGAGGGCATCATTGATGACAGCAGAAGGGAAACCACGATCCTTAAAGAAAGAGGACATTTGAGATGTCCTGGAATGGAAAACCTCATCCTTGGAGCAGATACGGTGGAGACGGAGGAACTGGGAATAGGGAATGGCATTTTTGCATGTGGCAGGGTGGGAAGATGTATAGTCGAGGTAGTTATGAGAGTCAGTGGGCTTGTAGATGATGTCAGTGGACAGTCTGTCTCCAGAGATGGAGACCGAGAGATCGAGAAAGGGGAAAGAAGTGTCCGAGATAGACCAAGTGAACTTGAGGGCTGGGTGGAAGTTAGAAGTAAAGTCGATGAAATTGACGAGCTCAGCATGGGTGCAGGAAGCAGCACCAATGTAGTCGTCAATGTACTGAAGGAAAAGTTGGGGAGCATACCAGAATAGGTTTGGAGCACAGACTGTTCCACATAACCAACGAAGAGGCAGGCATAGCTAAGGCCCATGTGACTTCCCACAGCTACACCCTTGGTCTGAAGAAAGTGGGAAGAGCCAAAAGAGAAGTTATTAAGTGTGAGAACCAGTTCTGCCAGCCGGAGGAGGGTAGTGGTGGTGGGGAACTGGTGAGGTCTATTATCCAGAAAGTAGCGGAGGGCTTTGAGGCCTTCTTCATGGGGAATGGAGGTGTATAGGGATTCGATACCCATAGTGAAAATGAAGCATTTGGGACCGGGGAACTGGAAGTTATTGAAGAGGTGGAGGGCATAGGATGTATCCTGGATGTAGGTGGGAAGAGACTGAACTATGGGTGACAAAATGGAGTCCAGGTAGACAGATACAAGTTCGGTGGGACAGGAGCAGGCAGAAACGATGGGTCTGCCGGGACAGTCAGGCTTGTGGATCTTGGGGAGGAGGTAAAACCGAGCGGTGCGGGGTGTGGGAATGATGAGTTTAGTGGCTGAGGATGGAAGGTCTCCGGAGTTGATAAGGTCGGTGATGGTACGGGAGACAATGGTTTGATGTTATTTGTTGGGGTCCTGTTCCAGGGGTAAATAAGAGGCGGTGTCAGAGAGCTGCTGTTTGGCCTCAGTGAGGTAGAGGTCCGTTGGCCAGACTACTACAGCACCACCTTTGTTAGCGGGTTTGATGGTGAGGTTGGGATTAGTGTGGAGAGAGTGGAGGGCAGTGCGTTCAGAGGGAGTGAGGTTGGAACAGGAGAGAAGAATGGTGAAGTTGAGATGGTTGATGTCTCGGCGACAGTTGGAGATAAAAAGATCGCATCTCCTCCATTTCCCGCACTTCGGCTCTCACCCCATCCTTCCGCCACCACAACAGAGACAGAGTTCCCCTTGTCCTCACCTACCACCCCACTAGCCTCCGGATCCAACACATTATCCTCCGCAACTTCCGCCACCTTCAGCAGGTCCCCACCACTAAGCACATCTTTCCCTCTCCACCCCTTTCTGCCTTCCGCAGGGATCTATCCCTCCGTGATTCCCTGGTCCACACGTCCCTCCCCATGGATCTCCCACCTGGCACTTATCTCTGTAAGTGCAGTGCTACACCTGTCCCTACACCTCCTCTCTTGCCACCATTCAGGGCCCCAAACAGTACTTCCAAGTGAGGCAACACTTCAATTGTGAGTCTGTTGGGGTCATCTATTGCATCCGGTGTTCCTTCTGCAGCCTCCTCTACATCGGTGAAACCCGACGCAGATTGGGGGACCGCTTCATCGAGCACCTCCGCTCCGTCTGCCAAAACAGACAGGATCTCCCAGTAGCCACCCACTTCAACTCTGCTTCCCATTCCCATTCAGATATGTCCATACATGGCCTCCTCTACCGCCATGATGAGGCTAAACTCAGGTTGGAGGAGCAACACCTCATATACTGTCTAGGAAGTCTCCAGCCCCTTAGTATGAACATAGAATTCTCCAACTTCTGGTAATTCCCTCCCCCTCCCTTCCCCTATCCCTATGTCACTCTGCCCCCTCCCCCAGCTGCCAGTCACCTCCCTCTTGGTTCCACCTCCCTCTACTACCCAATGTGCTTTTCCCCTATTCCTTCTTCACCTTTCCTGCCTATCCCCTCCCTGCATCTCCACCCCCACTCCTTTATCTTTCCCCTTACTGGTTCTTCACTTGGAACCTACCAGCCTTCTCCTTCCCACCCTCTCCCCACCTTCTTTATAGGGCCTCTGCCCCCTCCCCCTTCAGTCCTGACGAAGGGTTCCAGCCCGAAACGTCGACCGATCTTTTCCACAGATGCTGCCCGACCTGCTGGGTTCCTCCAGAGTGTTGTGAGTGTTGTTTTGACCCCAGCATCTGCAGAGTATTTTGTGTTTATGTTAGGCTACGCTACGACCAGTTTGAACACTTCGATGTGAAGTGTTCATTTTTTAATTCTAATTGTGTTCTTTCTTGTAAAAATTGCATTGATGTTTAATTTATGTTTTGGTGAATGATGTTTATCTGGTGCTGTGCGCTTGTGTTGCTGCTGCACTGAAGTTTTTCATCGCATTTAGTTGATATTCTCAACTAATCTTGACTTTTGCAATATTAGCTTTATTCATCACATGTACATTGAAACATGGAGACTCACAGTGAAATGCATTGGCTGCATCAATGACCAACACAGTCCAAGGCTGTGCCGGGTTCAGCCCCCAAGTGTTGCCATGCTTCTGGCAAAATTCACTAACTTTAACCCATACATCTTTGGACTGGGGGAGGAAACCAGAGCACCCGGAGGAAACCCACGCCGTCACGGGAAGAATGTACAAACTGCTTACAGGCAGTGGCAGGAATCGAACCCCAGTCACTGAACTCTGACGCTAAATAGCATCACACTAACTGTTGCTTCGACAGTTAAGTTACCAATCCACACACGTTTGGGATGCAGAAGCAAACTGAAGCTCCTGAAAGAAGCCCACGCACCACAAAGGTTATCATGCCTACTCAGAACGTCCTGGAGTGTGGAGTTCATCTTCAGCACCCTCTGTGAGGAGTCTATATGTCCTTCTATGGGACATGGGAGGATTTTCTCCTGCTGTTCTGGTGTCCCTCCACAGTCCAAAGGTGTACTAGTTAGGTTCAATGGTCATTGTGGATTGTCCCGTGAGTAGATTAGGGTTAATTGAGCTTGTCAGGGGTTTTCAGGGGCAGCACAGTTCGAAGGATTGAAAGGACCTACTCTGTGCTGCATCACTAAATAAATAAACAAACAAACAAACAAACAGGTAAATAAACAAATATGGAGCAGCACACACTAAATGCTGGAGTTACTGAGCTGGCCAGGCAGGATCCATGGAAAAGAGTAAACAGTCGATGCCTTGGTCTGAGACCCTTCTTCGGGATTGAGGAGTAAGGGAGGAGATGCCTGAATAAAAAGGTGGAGGTTGGGGAAAGAGACTAGCTGGAAGGTGACAGGTAAAGTGGACGGGAAAGGTCAAGGGCTGGAAAAGAAAGGACCTGACCGGAGAGGAGAGTGGACAACTTACGACAGGTTTCACCAATGTAGTGGAGCACCGGACACAACAGACGACCCCAGCAGATTTGCAGGTGAAATGTTGCCTCACCCGGAAGGACCGTCTGGGCCCTGAATGGAGGTGAGGGAGGAGGTGTATGGGCAGGTGTAGCACTTTAGTTGCTTGCAGGAAGTACAAGGAGGGAGATTAGTGAGGGGGGACAAATGCATAAGGAATCATAGCAGGAGTGATCCCTGCAGAAAGTCGTGTTGTTGGGGAGATAAATACATGTTTAGTGGTAGGATCCCTTTGGAAGTGACGGAGGTTGCGGAGAATATTGTGTTGGAAATCAGGAGAATGTGCAAACTCCACGTGCTCAAGATCGAACCTACGTCACTGGAGAAGTGATTCATAGAGACATAGAGAAGAACAGCACAGAAACAGGCCCTTTAGCCCATCTAGTCCATTCCAAAACTACTTAAATTGCCCACGCGCATCGATCCACACTGGGACCATAGCCTTCCATACCCCTATCGTCCATCCAAAGTTCAAAGTGAGGCGGGAGCCCGACCAGCTGGATCGCTGTGCTCACAACGAAACTGTTTATGCAGAAACATATTTATCCCACGGACAAATACTACATTCTCTTCAGCTTTAAATCTTGCATTGTGTGCCCTTTGGCTTTTCTGGTTGCAGGAGAAATCACAAACAGAGATGAGGGAATGAGTTTAAACGAATAAATCATTAAAAAAATATGGAAGCTTTCATGAATTTCTCTTCCAACTCTATTTTCCAGCCATAACACTGAAAGTAATTATTCATTCCTAAAATGTTTCCAACTTCATGGTCTTTTGCTGTTGGGACATTGAAAGATACTATTCTTCTGCAATGAGTGTATTAGGGACAAGAGAGGAAGAGGCATATGCAAGGAACTCAGCATGTCAAGCAGAATCGATGGAGGGGAATAAACCGTTGATGTTTCAGGAAAAGGCCCTTCCTTGGGTCTGCGAAGGAATGGGGAAGAAGCCAGAGTAAAAAGATAAGGGGAGGGGGAAAGGGGGTCAAGGTGAGTCGAATTCCATCGTTCCCTGAAAACGACAGCAAAGGTAGAGCAACACACATAAAATGCTCGAGGAACTGGGCAGGTCAGGCAATTAATAAACAGTCAATGTTTCAGGCCGAGACCCTTCTTCAGGACTGGAAAGGAAGGGGGAAGATGCCAGCGTAAAGAGGTGGGGGGAAGGGATGGAGGATAGATGGAAGCTGATGGGTGAAGCCAGCTGGGTGGGAAAGGTAAATGGCTGGAGAGGAAGGAATCTGATAGGAAAGGAGAGTGAACCACAGGAGAAAAAGGAGGAAAATTCCTAGGGGAAGGTGAAAGACGGGTGAGAAGAGGTAAGAGGCCAGAGTAGTGAATAAAAGAAGAGGGGAGGGAAAATGTTCTTACTAGAAGGAGGAATTGATATTCACGCCACCAGGTTGGAGGCTACCCAGATGGAATATTTGGTGTTGCTCCTCTACCTTAAGGGTAGCCTCATCTTGGTAGAGAATGTGATGAGGACTTGCCTTGATAGGTTTGGGGCACAGAGTATAAGAGCCGAGACATTATGTGGAAAGTTATGAAACACTTGTTAAATTGCATTTAGAGTACTAGACAGAAGACCAGAGACACAGGAGCAGAATTAGTCCGTTCTGCTGATTGAATCTGCTCTTCCATTCCATCATGGCTGATTCGTTTTCCTTCTCAACCCCAGTATTGTATGTGGATGCGACTGTTCTGGAGAGAGTGCAGGGCAGATTCATAGTCAAGGAGGACTATAGCACTAACAGGTACTTTGGCCCATCTAGTCCATGCTGACCAGCTACTCTGCTAGCCCCATCGACCTGTTCATCTGTATAGCGTCTGGACTGGAGGATTTTAGTTGTGGGTAGAAATTGTATAGTCCACATTTGTCTACATGGAGTGCTGTCACAGGAAAGCAGCAACCATCATCAGGGACCCCCACCACCCAGGTCAGGCTCTCTTCTCGCTGCTACCATCAGGAAGGACGTACAGGAGCCTCAGGACTCACACCACCAGGTTCAGGAACAGTTATTACCCCTCAAACATCACGTTTTTGAACCAGTGGGGATAATTTCATTCAACTTCACTTAACCCATCACTGAACTGTTCCCACGATGAAGGCTTTACACCTCATATTCTTGATATTTATTGCTTATTTTACAATTTGTTGTCTATTGAACAATTATGTGCTTGTCCATCCTGTGGTGTGTGGTCTTTTATTTATTCTATTATGGTTCTTGGACTTCCTGAGTATGCCCACAAGGAAATGAACCTCAGGGTTTTATATGGTGACTTGTATGTACTTTGATAATAAATTTACTTTGAACTTTCAACTTTGACTTGACAGAGACATATGAAATGGTGAAAAATATAGATAGGTAGATAGAAGTGTTTTTTTTCCCCATAGGAAGCCTATCAAAGAAAGGCTTCAGGGTGAGAAGGAGTTTTGAGGAGATATGAAAAGGGAAGTATTATTTTTACACATGCCCCCCGAGGGTGCATCCATTGTCTACCTAGACAGACGGAGCCATTAATTAAGAGCTATCCAGAACTTGCTGCCAGAGGAAGAGGATATTTTATAGGTTCTTTGGCCCATTAATTCTGCTGTGCTATTCCATCATGGCTGATTTATTAACCCTCTCAAACCCATTCTCTTGCCTTCTCTCCATAACCTTTCATCCCCTGGCTAATCAAGAACTGATCAACCTCCACCTTAAATATACCCAATGACTTGACCTTCACAACCACCTGTGGAAACAGATTCCACAGATTCACTACCCTCCGGCTAAAGAAATTCCTCCTCATCTCCGTTCTGAATGGACGTCCCTCTATTCTGAGGCTGCACCCTCTGGTCTTAGACTCCTCCACTACAGGAAATACCCTCTCCATGTCCACTCTATCGTGTCCTTTCAACATCCAATAGGTTTCACTGAGATCCCCCTTGTCATTCTTCTAAACTCCAGTGAGTATAGGCCCAGAGCCATCAAACGCTCCTTATATGATAACACCGATACGATAATATTTACACAGGAACTTGAATAAGCAATACATAAAAGGAAAAAAGGAGAGATTCAGCAGATGCAGGAAATCTTGAGCAATGCCCTCAGGATGCTGGAAGAATTCAGCTGGTCAGGCAGTATCGAATAAACAGTTACTGCTTCTGGCTGAGATGATGAAGGATAAAGGCTTTATGTAGATAAAGAGGATGAGAGTACATTGGCAAATTAATTAGCATGGGTGTGGCAAGCCAAAGGGCCTATTTTAAAGCTGATCACTCTTTGTATCTGTGGCTATAGGACTTCTAATTACGTACTTGGAAATCTAACCCCAAATTATCAGCATCGGGTTTAATATTACTGGCATATGTTTGCAGCAGCAGTACATCGCAAAATATAATAGAGAAAAAAAACGTGAATTGCAGTAAGCATATGTGCAAGTGTGTGAGTGTGTGTGTGTGTGTGTGTGTGTGTGTGTGTGTGTATTACATGCAAAATAGTTAAATTAAGTAAGTTTTTGAGGCACTGCTCCTTGACGATGTCCTGGATACTACGGAGGCCAGTGCCCATGATGGAGCTGATTATGTTTACAACTCTCTGCAGCTTTCTTCAATCCTGTGCAGTAGCCACCCACCCCATAGCAGAGTATTTTCCTCATCACCAAGCATATCTCCAGAACCGTTGTTCCTCATTATCCCTTACTTAGTGATCCCCTCCCTTGGTATTCTTACACAATCTTCTATTCCAAATGACCCTTGTTTGTCACAAAATATCAGCCTGTACAACCTTGCCCCAAAGTTAACTAGGCAGGTCCCAAAGTAATGAACTTCAACATATGTTTTCACACATTGAAGAATTTCCAGCTCTCTATTTCTTTCCTAGCTTGGCACTTCTTTTAAAGGCACTTCTCAGTATTCTCCTGAGGAATTCCAGATAATTAAAGGCATTTGTAAGACTCAAATTCTAATTGTATCTGAAGTCAGCTAAGGGTCAGAAAACTACTTTGAACTTTCAGATTCCAAAGTCATTGACAACAACGTAAATGCAAAAGAATCTCTGTGTCGGTAATTGAGTGTGATACCTGGCAAATAACTTCTAGAGTGGAAACTTTGAGTCAGGCCAGATAAAACTCAACAGGAAGTCTTCCATGCAGTTGTACAAAGTAAAAGCGAATTTATAACAACAAACATTTCAATCTATTTAGTGCCTTTATTTATTTAATTAGAGATACAGCACAGAGCAGGCACTTCCAGACTTTCGAGCTGCAACATCCCAACAATGCCTGATTCAACCCTAACCTAATCACAGGGCAATTTACAATGACCAATTCGCTTACTAACTGGTACATCTTTAGACAATGGGAGGAAACTGGAGTACCTGGAGGAAACCTGCACGGTTTGCAGGGAGGATGTGGAGACTCCTTACAGAGGACGTTGGAATTGAACTCTGCACTCTGACGACCAATCTGTAATAATGTCATGATAGCTGCTATGCTACGGCGGCTTTAGGTCAATTAAACATTGCAAGGTCAGAATCAGGTTTAACATCACTGGCAGATGTTGTGTAATTTGTTGTTTTGCGGCAGTGGTACAGTGCAATGCATAAAAAAGCTATAAATTATAAAAAGAAATTAACTTGAATAAGTAATGCAAGAAGAGTGCCAGAACTAGTGAGTAGTGTTCATGTGTTCATTGTCCATACAGAAATCTGATGGTGGAGGGGAAGAAGCTGCTCCTAAAACGTTGAGCGTGTGCCTTCAGACTCCTGTACCTCTTCCATGATTGAAGTACTGACACGAGGACATGTCCTGGGTGATGGGGGTTCTTAATGATGGATGCCACCTTTCTGAGGCATCAGCTTTTGAAGATGTCCTTGAAGCTGAGGAGGCTGGTGCCCATGATGGAGCTGGCTGAGTTAGCAACTTTCTGCAGCTTTTTCTGATCCTGTGCCGTGGCCCCTCCAAACCAGATGGTGATGCAACCAGTTAGAATGCTCACCCTTTCACAAAAAGCATGAAAAACCCTCCAAATGCTGGAAATCCAAATTAGAAACCGAAAAAGTCTGTCGGGCAGCAGCTATGAAGAGAGAATCTTAGGGAAAACTTAAAGGTAAAGATTAGTGTTTTTTTTTGTCAATGCACATCAAGATGTAAAGTAAAATGTATACTATAGGTCAAATCAGTGGTGGGAATCAAACCATGATCTTGTTAGTTCTTAAGCATTACGCCCACCACTGCACTACTGCACTGCCCTATTCAGGTCCAAGACCCGTCAACAGATCTTTACTAAGCCAAGATGACATTAAGACATGTGAGTAAAAACTTGTCCAGTGAGGTACTTTGTAAAAAGAGACAGATGGAGTCAAATGAAAGGGTTAAAGATGAAATTCCAGATTTTAGACTGAAGCGTGGCCAAAAAGATTCAAGATTCAAGATTGTTGAATATCTTTTCCAGTACACAAATGTAAAGTAGAACAAAATAATTGTTACTCTGGATCCAATGCAGCATAAAAAACACAATAAGATAAAGAGCACAGTAATAATAAAAGCCAGAATAAATATTGTTGTATTGTGATCAAAGAGACATTGGAGCTAGTGGATATAGTAGTGTTTTATTCAGCACTCGAGCATACAGGCATCATATTCGAGACACTCTTGGAAGAAGAGGCCTGTCTGACCCAATATTACATGACACTTTTATATGCTAAAGATCAAAGGTAACCGCAGGATAATTCTATAGTTACAATGTATCTATAATGCTTCCTTTGAATTACATATAGTTTATACACACCTCTTTCTTCGCACCCATTCTCCAGCCACCTCCACTGAGTCTAGGCCGCATTCATGCATATACAGGCAACTGAGGTCTCAGTGGAGTGTTTCTTTGTCTGTGATTGACCCTAACTCACAGCTCCAGGAAGTCCATAGTTCTGAGCTTCATTTTAAGTTCAATCTGCAATCACATTCAAATCTGGAGAATCACTGGTGCTGAAATTATTACACCAACTTACCGGAAACTGACGGTTCGGCACCTCTTTTAATTCGGATGAAATTATGAGGCCAAGTGATCGCTCACTTTTCATGAAACGCCTGTTAGGTGAGGTGAATGCTGGCAATTCTATACAGACATTTATTAAAGAATTTAACCGGAAGGCCGTTCTTTGGTTCATTGCTTGAGGGTGGGAGAAGGTAGGACCTTCAACACCAAAGATTGGCTGGCATAAGTTGTGGCCTGCCTTGATGTTTGATAATGCGCCTGAAGAAAAGTTTGACGATGATTTTACGGAATTACCAAATGATGATGATTTTACAGTGTACCAAAGGAGAAAGTAGTTGCTTGTGTGTGCAAAAAGTGTTACAGGACCTGCTTTCAAAGATAGAATAAGTAGTCTTAGTAAAGGAAATCTACGGGAGTGGATGATTGACAACGATGAAACACCTGCTGTGCATCACCTTACAGACCCGGAAATGACAGATTGTGTTCTGAATATTGATAAAAAATCTCTGTAAGTGATGAAGGTGGCAGCGATAATGGTGGAACAGATGAAACTGAAAGATTTACTACTGACAACCTGATCGAGTTGCTGGATGACTTAATCAAAGGGGGTTAGAGAAATGTATCTTCATGACAGAACAAGAACAAATGAACTTTTATTTGATGCAAGAAAAATTACACAGGGAGAGATCAAAACACAATCAACAATTTTGCCTGGGTGGAATGTTTAAAAAGATAACTGAGAAGCAACATTCTTTGTAAGCACAGTAATTAATAAATTTACATTTATTTTTGTTTAATTATTAATCCTTTTTAAGTTTCTAAAGTCCATTTTTGCCATTATTATTGTGTGACCGTTTTTAATCTGGCAAAAACATTAATTCGAGGGTGCTGGAAAACTGGTGGTCAACCTGTATTTGTAATTTACTCTAACTCCAGAATACGAGGGATGATTGATAAGGTTGTGGCCTAAGGTAGAAGGAGATGAGTTATACGGCTCTTGTTACATGCATGTGCAGTTCAACTCTTTGAGTGAAAATACGGAAAGTTAATAATTCATTTCCTTCTACCTTAGGCCACGAACTTATCAATCACTCCTGCTTCTGGAGGTCCAAGATACCAACTTCTACAAAGAAGGGATCCGTATGCTCCACGACCGCTGGACTAAATGTGTAAATGTAAGAAAAATAAATGTGCTAGGTTTTCTAAAATTGACTCCTTCTACCTTAGGCCACGAACTTATCGATCACCCCTCGTATGTCCTAACAAGTATAGATACATAGATTGTATGTCCATAAAGTGACACTGGGCACAGAAGTGTCCCTCCATAAGATCTCTAACAGGAAGTCATAAAGTAGTGGTGGTTGGGAGTGTGGAGGGATAGGTTAGTGGGTAGAGGTGTTGATCAGACTTACTGCTTTGGGAAAATAATTGCTTTTGAGTCTGGTGGTCCTGGCATGGATGTTACATAGTCTCCTCCCTGATGTGCATGTGCAGAATGGTGAGATGCTTCATGATGTTACTGGTCCCTTTTCCAGAACCTTTCTGTATATATGCCCTCGCTGGCTGGTCGGCTGCTGCTGGTGATGTGTTGGGCAGAGGATAGTGTTACCAGATTTAGATATAATGGTTATATTGTAAGGCTGGAATACATTGAAAATGCAGAGAGAGGGCCAAAATCATGGAATGATATATAGAGATGAGAGAATCCAGGAACTTGTGATGCCAGGAGTCAGAGCGGACAGAAAGATAACTGGTTTTGGATAAGCATAAGGTGGGAAAGTGGCCAAGAGGGGACTGAGAAAGAAGGCCAGCATTTCTTGTAGACTGCCTTTTGTTCCTGATGTTGTTAGTTTCTTTCTTGAATTGCCACAGTCCTGATAATGAACAATGAGGGCTATAATAGAAAATGGGCTCTGGAGAGATCGCTGTGAGAAAATCGAGCCAAGTCACAACAAAACAGTGGTAGTTAGGCTACAAGCCTCTGGATAGGAGATACAGCTCTTGAAAGAACCAGGTTTATTATCACTGGCCTATGCTCTGAAATTTGTTGTTTTTTGTACAGAAAATTGACTCTAAATTACCATACCATCATCATGTTGAATGATGTGGGTCCTCAAGGTCCTCTTTCCATGGTCATCATTGATCTTGGCAGATTTTTCTACTGAAGTGATCTACCATTGCCTTCTTCTGGGAAGTGCCTTTGCAAGGCGGGTGACCCCATCCATTATCAATAAAGAGTCAACGCTTTTCAGACAGAAAGCTTTCATCAGGTCTCCTTCAGCTCTCCTGGAGTCCAGATGAAGCGTCTCAGCCCAAACCAGCGACTCTGTATTCCTCTCCATAGAGGTGCTGTCTGACTTGTTGAGTTGCTCCAGCATTTCTATTTACCAAAGAAATTTACTGCTGTTATGACTGTGGCTGCATACATCCCATCCCACCCCTGCCACTCCTGACCCCCACCTCCAATGCTAATGTTGGAAAGGGGACTGTGTGAGCTGTATAGGATCCTCAATAGCCTGCAAACCACACACTCCAATGGTTTCTTTATTATTCCTGGCTGCTTCAATCATGCTAACATAAAAGCAGTCCTGCCTAAATTCTATCAGCATGCTGACTCTGCCGCCAGAGGTGTGAAAACAATAGACCTGGTTGAGACCAGCAACCCTGGTGCATACAAAGCTGCTCCCTACACCCAACACACACAAAAATGCTGGTGAACGCAGCAGGCCAGGCAGCATCTATAGGAAGAGGTAGAGTCGATGTTTTGGGCCGTGACCCTTCATCAGGACTAACTGAAAGCAGAGATAGTAAGAGATTTGAAAGTGGGAGGGGGAGGGGGAGATCCAAAATGATAGGAGAAGACAGGAGGGGGAGGGATGGAGCCAAGAGCTGGAGAGGTGATTGGCAAAAGGGATACGAGGCTGAAGAAGGAAGAGGATCATGGGACGGGAGGCCTAGGGAGAAAGAAAGGGGGAGGGGGAAGACCAGAGGATGGGCAAAGGGTATAGTGAGAGGGACAGAGGGATAAAAAAGAGAGAGAATAAATAAACAAACAAATAAATAAATAAATAACTGATTGGGTACGAGGGGAGGTGGGACATTAACGGAAGTTAGAGAAGTCAATGTTCATGCCATCAGGTTGGAGGCTACCCAGAATATACGGCCATTCTGTGACACCAGAGACAAGAGGTGCATGTTGCAGGGCATTCAGACCATAACAGGCTAAAAGTCTACAGACTTTTAACATCTTAGCTCAGCAAGTTGTTTGTTATGTCTCCCCTCTCGCTGTGAAATGGAGACATCTCTTTTCCCCTTATTAGGGAGAGAGAGAGCCTGTGGTGTGTCAAATTTTCAGGTGAACGAGTAGTCTTTGGGGTACTGCAAGTCTGTGTCTTTACTGATGCTTTGCTGCACGCTTGAGTGTTTGGTGGAGGGTGCAGATGCTTTTTGCTAGGGGTGGGGGTGGTCATTGCTTTGCTGCTGCTTGTGTGTGGGAGGGGGTGTTTTGGGGATCTAACCGTTAACTGACATTTATTCTTTGGGGCACTCCTCTGTGTTTGTGGATGCCTGCAAAGAAAAAAGCATCTCAGTATGTATATTGCATACATTTCTCTGCCATTAAATGCACCTATTGAAACAAGTCCACCCTACGCATCAATGACTGCGACACCTCCCTTTCTGATAAGCTGAATGTCTTTGATGCTCACGGAACGATGTGCCGGAGAGGAAGGTCCCCCTTCTCCCCAAGGAGCAGGCACTCCATCTGTCCACAGATGATGTGAAGAAGACCCTAGTTTGGGTCAACTCATGCAAAGAGGTGGGGTCTGATAACATGCAGTACCTGGTCAGGTGCAGCTCAGTTAACTGAGGTCCTAACAAACTTCTTCAATAGCTCTCTGAAAGAGTATACTGTCTCCTCAGTATACTCTTTCAGTGGCCACAATATCCCTGTGCCCAAGAGGGCAAGGGTAACCTGGCTCAATGATGACTGTCCAGTGGCACTGACTTCAACAATGAAGTGTTTTGAGCAGCTGGTTGTAGATCACATTAAACCCCTTCTTTCTGCTTCATTAGACCCCTTTCCAGTTTGCTTACCAGTCAAAACAATCCACTGATGATGCCACAGACTCTGCCCTCCATTCCTTCCTTGCCAATCTGAAAAATAGTGCCTCACAAGCCAGGATGTTGTTTCATGACCATCTCAGTGTTTAATACAATCATCCTTCAGAAGCTGGTCAGTAAACTGTCCTCATTGGGTCTCAGCACCTCTCGCTGTAAGTGGGTCCTGGACTTCTTGACAGAAAGGTTAGTCAGTCTGTATTTGCAGAAACATCTCTAGCTCCATCACAGTCAGCACCAGGATCTCCCCAGCGATGCGTGCTCAGCCCACTGCTGTTCATACTGCAGACACATGACTGGACTGCGACACGGAGTTAGGAATGAAGTTGAGAAGCAGGACCTCAAAGGTAGTGATCTCGGGATTACTGCCTGTGCCACGTGACAGTGAGTATAGGAATAGAATGAGGTGGAGGATAAATGTGTGGCTGAGGGATTGGAGCAGGGGGCAGGGATTCAGATTTCTGGATCATTGGGACCTCTTCTGGGGCACGTGTGACCTGTACAAAAAGGATGGGTTACACTTGAATCCGAGGGGGACCAATATCCTGGCAGGGAGGTTTGCCAAGGCTATTGGGGAGAGTTTAAAATAGAATTGCTGGGGGGGTGGGAACCGAACTGAGGTGACGGAGGAAAGGGAGGTTGGCTCACAAATAGAGAAAGCTTGGAGACAGTGCTAGAGGGAGGATAGACAGGTGATAGAGAAGGGACGCGCTCAGACCAATGGTTTGAGATATGTCTATTTTAATGTGAGGAGTATTATGAATAAAGCGGATGAGCTTAAAAAGTGGATCAGTACTTGGAGCTATGATGTTGTGGCCATTACAGAGACTTAGATGGTGCAGGGGCAGGAATGGCTACTTCAAGTGCCAGGCTTTAGATTTTCAGAAAGGACAGGGAGGGAGGCAAAAGAGGTGGGGGCATGGGACTGTTGATCAGAAATAGTGTCAGGGCTGCAGAGAAGGAGGAAGTCATGGAGTCTCTGTGGGTGGAAGTTAGGAATAGGAAGGGGTCAATAACTCTACTGGGTGTTTTTTATAGACCATCCAATATTAACAGGGGCATAGAGGAGCAGATAAGGAGACAGATTCTGGAAAGGAGTAATAATAACAGGGTTGTTGTGGTGGGAGATTTTAATTTCCCAAATATTGATTGGCATCTCCCTAGAGTGAGGGGTTTAGATGGGGTAGAGTTTGAGAGGTGTGTTCAGGAAGGTTTTTTGACACAATATGTAGATACTGTAAGCCTACAAGAGGAGAGACTGTACTTGATCTGGTATTGGGAAATGAACCTGGTCAGGTGTCAAGTCTCTCAGTGGGAGAGCATTTTGGAGATAGTGATCACAATTCTCTCTCCTTTACCATAGCATTGGAGAGGGATAGGAACAGACAAGTTAGAGAAATGTTTAATTGGAGTAAGGGGAAATATGAGGCTATCAGGCAGGAACTTGGAAGCATAAATTGGAAACAGATGTTCTCAGTGAAATGTAAGAAAGAAATGTGGCAAATGCTCAGGGGATATTTGTGTGGAGTTCTGAGTAGATATGTTCCAATGAGACATGAAAAGAATGGTGGGGTACAAGACCTGTGGTGTACAAAGGCTGTTGTAAATCTAGTCAAGAACAAAAGAAAAGTTTACGAAAGGTTCAAGAATCTAGATAATGATAGGAATCTAGAAGATTATAAGGATAACAGGAAGGAGTTTAAGAATGAAATTAGGAGAGCCAGAAGGGGCCATGAGAAGGCCTTGGCAGACAGGATTAAGGAAAACCCCAAGGCATTCTACAAGTATGTGTAGAGCACAAGGATAAGATATGAGAGAATAGCACCAATTAAGTGTGACAGTGGAAAAGTGTGCATGGAACCGAAGGAAATAGTGGAGGTACTTAATGAATACTTTGCTTCAGTATGCACTACAGAAAAAGATCTTGGCAATTGTAGGGATGACTTTGAGTGGACTGAAAAGCTTGAGCATGTAGGTATTAAAGAAGAGGATGTGCTGGAGCATTTGGAAAGCATCAAGTTGGATAAGTCACCGGGACCAGACGGGATGTACCCCAGGCTACTGTGGGAAGCGAGGGAGGAGATTGCTGAGCCTCTGGCAATGATCTTTGTATCATCAATGAGGACAGGTGAAGTTCTAAAGGATTGGTAGGTTGCGGATGTTGTTCCCTTATTCAAGAAAGGGAGTAGGGATAGCCAAAGAAATTATAGGTCAGTGAATCTTACTTCAGTGGTTGGTAAGTCGATGGAGAAGATCCTGAGAGGCAAGATTTATGAACATTTGGAGAGGCAGAATATGATTAGGAATAGTCAGTGTGACTTTGTCAAAGGCAGGTCGTGCCTTACAAGTCTTCCTAAATTTTTTGAGGATGTGACTAAACATATTGATGAAGGTAGAGCAGTAGATGTAGTGTATATGGATTTCAGTAAGGCATTTGATAAGGTACCCCATGCAAGGCTTATTGGGAAAATAAGGAGGCATGGGATCCAAGGGGACATTGCTTTGTGGATCCAGAACTGGCTTGCCCACAGAAGGTAAGGAGTGGTTGTAGATGGGTCATATTCTGCATGGAGGCCGGTGACCAGTGGTTTGCCTCAGGGATCTGTTCTGGGACCCTTACTCTTTGTGATTTTTATAAGTGACCTAGATGAGGAAGTGGAGGGATGGGTTAGTAAATTTGCTGATGACACAAAGGTTGATGGTGTTGTCAATAGTGTCGAGGGCTGTCAGAGGTTACAGAGGGACATTGACAGGATGCAAAACTGGGCTGAGAAGTGGCAGATGGAGTTTAACACAAATAAGCATGAGGTGGTTCATTTTGGTAGGTCAAATATGATAGCAGAATATAACATTAATGGTAAGACTCTTGGCAGTGTGGAGGATCAGAGGGATCTTGGTGTCCGAGTCCATAGGAAACTCAAAGCTGCTATGCAGGTTGACTCTGTGGTTAAGAAGGCGTACGGTGTATTGGTCTTCATCAATCGTGGGATTGAGTTTAGGAGCCAGGAGATAATGTGGCAGCTATATAGGACCCTGGTCAGACCCCACTTGGAGTACTGTGCTCAGTTCTGGTCACTTCACTACAGGAAGGACGTGGAAACCGTAGAAAGGGTGCAGAGGAGATTTACAAGGATGTTGCCTGGATTGGGGAGCATGCCTTATGAGAATAGGTCAAGTGAACTCGGTCTTTTCTCCTTGGAGCGACGGAGGATGAGAGGCGATCTGATAGAGGTGTTCAAGATAATGAGAAGCATTGATCGTGTGGATGGTCAGAGGCTTTTCCCCAGGGCTGAAGTGGCTAGCACGAGAGGGCACAGTTTTAAGGTGCTTGGAAGAAGGTACAGAGGAGAAGTCAGGGGTAAGTTTTTTACGCAGAGAGTGGTGAGTGTGTGGAATGGGCTGCCGGCGGTGGTGGTGGAGGTGGAAATGATAGGATCTTTTAGGAGAGTCCTGGATGGCTACGTGGAGCTTAGAAAAATAGAGAGCTATGGGTGAAACCTCGGTAGTTCTAAGTTAGGAACATGTTTGGCACAGTTTTGTGGGCTGAAGGGCCTGTATTGTGCTGTAGGTTTTCTGTGTTTCTATGTTTCTATCCAGCTCAAACCGAATCATCAAGTTTGCCGATGACACAACAGTAGTTGGTCTTATCAGCAAAGATGATGACGGGGATAGAGCGGCTGGTAAAATGGTGCGAGCACAACAACCTGAGTCTCAATGTGGACAAGACTGAAGGGATGATTGTGGACTTTAGGAAGGTGCTGGCTGACCACTCCTCACTGCACGTCTATGCCTCCTCTATGAAGAGAGTTAGTAGCACCACGTTTCTGGGTGGGGGGGGGCACATCACATGCAATCTGATCTGATCCATCCCTCAGCACCTGTTTGGTCAAGAACGCACAGCAGCATCTCCACCTCTTGACGAGAGTGAACTGAGCGAGGATCCCCCTCCCCCACCCCACCCCACCCCACCCCACCATTCTAATCGATCTATACAGTACCACTATCGAAAGTATCCTAGCCAACTACATCACCGTCTGGTACGAGAATTTCAAGGCATCTGACTGCAAGTCTGTACAAAGGATTATGAGGACAGTTGAGAGGACCTTCAGTGTCTCTCCTCCACCCGTTAGAGATATTTATCCGGAGCATTGCATTCAGCAGGGCCCTTAGCGTTATCAATGATCCTGCCTACCTGTCCAACAATCTGTTTGACCTCCTATCATCCGCCAGGAAGCGATGCAGCATTTGGCCAAGAACAGTTATGATGGGAAACAGCTTCTTCCCCCCAGGCCATAAGATGACTGAACTCAGTTCCACTACCCAGGTCACATCACGTATGAAGAGCTAGTTGTGTTACACTGCTTACCTTTTAACATGTGTCATAATCAGCCATGATCATAATAAATGGCGGTGCAGGCTCGAAGGGCCGAATGGCCTACTCCTGCACCTATTTTCTATGTTTCTATGTTTCTATAAATGCACCTCATTATTTGATATGTTATTTATGATAATATTACTTTAAGTGTTGCATGTGAGTTATTTGTACTGTGACGTGCACCTTGGTCCAGAAGAGCATTATTTTGTTTGCAAGTATCCATGTATACGGTTGAAAACAATAAACTTGAACTTGAACTTCTGTGGATATCTTCTTTAACTGCTCAGGAGCTGAATAATGTTATGCAGACGTTAACTAATGGTGATAAACTGATGCGTTCACCCCCTTTATCAAAGAGAGAGAAAGAGCTGCATTCATTTTTTAAAGGAGTCATGAACAAGTATCATGAAAGTGGAACTGAGGTCAAAAACAAACTGGCCATGAGCTTATTGAACGGTGCAACAGTCTGTAGGGCCAAATGGACTATTCCTGAAGAAGGGTGTTGGTACAAAACATTGACTGTTTATTCATTTCCATTGATGCTGCCTGACTTGCTGAGTTCCAACAGCATTTTGTGTGTGTTGCTGTGGATTTCCAGCATCTGCAAAATCTCTTCTGTTCTGATTCTTTCTCCTTATGTTATTTCTTATAGTTAATATAAATGCTGAAGCAGACATCTATATCATGGCCACTTTATTAGGTACACCTGTACATCTGCTCATTAATGCAAATATCTAATTAGCCAAACAAGTGGCAACAACTTAATGCATTAAAAAAAAACATGCAGACATAGTCAGGAGGATCAGATGATGTTTAGACCAGAAGAAATGTGATTTTGGTGACTTTGACTGTGGAATGATTGTTGGTGCCAGATGAGGAGGTTTGAGTATCTCAGAAACTGCTGATCTCCTGGGATTTTCAAGCACAGCAGTCCCTAAAGCAAGAGTTCCCAACCTTTTTTATGCCATAGACTGTTATCATTAACTGAGGGGTTTGTGATGTTCAGGTTGGGAACCCCCAGTCTCGAGTTTACAGAGAATGGTGTGATAAACAAAAAGAAACATCCAGAGAGAGGCAGTTCTGTGGGTGAAAACAAATGTTAATGGGAGAGATCAGAGAAGAATGGTTGGACTGGTTCAAGCGGACAGGAAGGTGACAGTAACTCAAATAGCCACGCTTTGCAACAATAGTGTGCAGAAGAGCATCTCTGAACGCATAGCACATCGGACCTTGAAGTGGATGGGCTACAACAGCAGAAGAACATGAACTTACTCTTAAACAACAGGAATTCTGCAGATGCTGGAAATTCAAGCAACATACATCAAAGTTGCTGGTGAACGCAGCAGGCCAAGCAGCATCTATAGGAAGAGGCGCAGTCGACGTTTCAGGCCGAGACCCTTCGTCAGGACGAAGGGTCTCGGCCTGAAACGTCGACTGCGCCTCTTCCTATAGATGCTGCTTGGCCTGCTGCGTTCACCAGCAACTTTGATGAACTTACTCTTAGTGGCCACTTTATTAGGTAAAGAAGGTACCCAATAAAGTGGCCACTGAGTGTATTAAAATCGGTTTTTCTATTGTCATTTTGCCCAGATTACTTTCTTATGTGTATGTTGACCAGAGTCCAGGGGAAACATTGGTGAATAGTGTGCTCCAGTTGTTAGTAATTAATATCTTCTTGCCGTTCAGATAATGCCAGGCCACAGCACAGATGATTTTATCATTAGGGCTCCTGGAGTTAGCCTCAGGGTTGTAGCAGGATTTCCTTTCTGTAACCATGGGAGTCCAACAACAGGCTTTCATTCTTATTCAGCCAAGATAATCAAGGGAAATACAAATACAGAAATACAGATTACAGACCTATGCACAGGGATATAGATAGAGTGATAGACAGACTGCTTGCCTCCAAGCCATTCATTTCAATTTTACAAACTAAATGGGATAAAATTTCAATATCATGCTTTACACTGCATTGAATTAATCTTACACATTTCCTATTGAAATAAAAGATACTGCAAATGTTTACATTGTAAAAAATCAATCTTAATATTAGAATGACAAAGTCTACTGCCAAGATGAGGCCACTTCAAGTTGGAAGAGCAACACCTCATTTTCTGTCTGGGTAGCCTCCAACCTGACAGCATGAACATCGATTTCTTGAACTTCAAATTCAAGTTCAAAGTACATTTATTGTCGAAGTACATATGCAGTATACAACCCCGGAATTCGCCTTCCCCATTGACAGCCACGAAACAAAGAAAACTGTGGAGCCCATTCAAAGAAATACATCAAACCCCCACCACCCAACACACTAGAAAGCCACAAGTCGTGCAAACGGCAAAAAAAAGACTGAAGATCGTAAAATATAAACCACAAAATTGAACGAGTCCAGGCATAATCGCATAATCAGTTCAGCTCAGTTCTCATTCTACATGGAGCTGTGTCATTCGTTATCTGCAGGCTGCCCTGATCAAAATCATCCAAAATACCAATTAAAAAAAGATGACCAGAAGCCAGAAATACATCATAACATGTACCACAGAGTCAAATCCACAGACCTCATCAATTAAACCTTGTCCAAGACACAGGACTCTGGCACCATTCTCCGACAGCGTTATGGGAGAGAGAGAGCATGCAGATGTACAGACCCTCCTTCAACAGCAGTGAGACCATAGCATGCAGACACCTTCCTCTGGCAGCACAGTGAGTGACGCTGAACACCCGCTCATCTTCTGCTCTCACCTTGATGATCTTCCTCCCTGTCTCAGTCGGCGACGTTGGCGAGAGGTGGAGTCAGTCATGGGCTCCTGGCTTCTCAGTTTCACTGAACACTTTTGGAGTCAGCAGATTCCCAGATCACTCAATCAGCCCAAAAACACACTGCCAAAATGTTGCCCACAGGTATCAACATTAGCATTTGAAAGAAAAAGAAGATGGTATTCTCTACACCCTCCCCCTTCTCTCTTTTTCTATTCCCCATTCTGACTCCCCTATTCCTTCTCTTCTCCTCAACTGCCCATCACCTTCCTCTGTTGCCACCTTCCTTCCCTTTCTCTCATGATCCAGTCTCTCCTCTTCTTCTGCCTTTTAAATTTTTCATCTATCACCTCCCAGCCTCTCATCTCATCCTCCTTCCCCCACCTATGTACCTATCTCCTCACCTGGCCTCACCTATCACGTTCCAGCTTCTCACTTCACTGCCTCCTCTTCTCGACCTACCTACCCTCCCCACTTCCCCCTCACCTGGCTTCACCTATCACCTTCCAGTGTACTTCTTCCCTTCTTCCCATCTTTTCATTCTGGCTTCTTCCTCCTCTCTTTTTAGTCCTAATGAAGGGTCTCGGTTTTGGGATATCAACTCTTTATTTTTGTCCACAGATACTGCCTGACCTGCTGAGTTCCTCCAGTATTTTCTATGTGTTGCTATGACAGTTAAAGTGTTACTTTTACAACTTCAATGAAGTTTCAAGACCATAAAGTTCCTATCGGAAGCTGTAGTGAACAAATCTGTTACATGGTCCACTTGTATCCAGGCCCAACTATCAAAATAACAGGTTGGGAAAAGAACATTATTTTCTGTGCAATTGTGTACTGAACCCTAATATAGCCAGGGTTTGATAGACTGTACATCAAATCTATATGCTGAAAACACTCACTGGTCACTTTAATAAGACCAGAAGATATAAGAGCAGAATTAGACCATTTGGCCCATTGAGTCTGCTCTGCCATTTTACCATGGCTGATCCCTTTTCCTCTCAGCCCCAATCTCCAGCCTTCTTTCCATAACCCTTCATGCTCAGACCAATCAAGAATTTATGAACTTCTGCTTTAAATGTACCCAATAACTTTAACATGAAAGTAGTTTGGGAAAACCAGGCCAGTACTGGACCTCAAGAGAGAGAATTTGTAGAATGTCTAAAGGGTGGCTTTTTAGAACAGCTTGTTGTTGAGCCCACTAGGGGATCAGCTGTGCTGGATTGGGTGCTGTGCAAAGATCCGGAGGTGATAAGAGAGCTTAAGGTTAAGGAACCCTTGAGGAACAGTGATCACAATATGATCGAGTTCACTTTGAAATTTGAGGAGAAACTCAATTCCAATGTGTCGGAATTTCAGTGGAATAAAGGAAATTACAGGGGTAAATTACAGGGGAAGCCAGAGCTAGTGGAAAGATAGAAGATTGGGAAGTTTTTAAAAACTTGCAGAAGGAAACTAAGAAGGTCATTGGAACGGAAAAGATGAATTATGAAAGGAAGGTGATGACTAATATCAAAGAAGATACTAAAAGCTTTCTTAAGTATATAAAGGGTAAAAGAGAGTTGAGGGTAGATATAGGACCAATAAAAAATGTTGCTGGAGATATTGTAATGAGAGACGTAGAGATGGCAGAGGAACTGAATGCGTATCTTGCATCAGTTTTCATTGTGGAAGACATTTGCAGTATACTGGACATTCAAAAGTGTGAGGGAAGTGAAGTATGTGCAGTGAAAATTACGACTGAGAAGGTGCTCAGGAAGCTTAATGGTCTGAGGGTAGGTAAATCTCCTGGACCTGATGGAATGCACCCTCGGGTTCTGAAGGAAGTAGCTGGAGAGATTGCAGAGGCATTCACAAAGATCTTTCAAGAATCAATAGATTCTGGCATTGTACTGGATGACTGGAAAATTGTAAATGTTACTCCGCTATTTAAGAAGAGTGGGAGGCAGCAGAAAGGAAAATATAGACCTGTTAGCCTGACATCAGTGGTTGGGAAGTTGTTGGAATCGATTGTTAAGGATGAGATTATGGTGCACCTGGAGACACATGACAAGATGGGACAAAGCCAGCATGGTTTCCTGAAAGGAAAATCCTAGTTGGCTAACCTACTGCTAATTTTTGAGGAAATTACAAGTAGGGTAGGCAAAGGAGATGCAGTAGATGCGGTGTACTTGGATTTTCAGAAGGCTTTTGACAAGGTGCCGCATATGAGGCTTCTTAGCAAGATAAGAGCCCATGGAATATGGATGGAGCTTTGGCTGATCGGCAGAAAACAGAGAATGGAAATAAAGGGATCCTATTCTGGCTGGCTGCCAGTTACCAGTGGTGTTCCACAGGGGTCGGTGTTGGGACCACTGCTTTTTATGAGGAATGTCAATGATTTGGACTATGGGACTAATGGATTTGTGGATATATTTGCCAATGATACAAAGATAGGTGGAGGAGTGGGTAGTGTTGAGGAAACAGAGAGCCTGCAGAAATACTTACATAGTTTAGGGGAATGGGCAAAGAAGTGGCAAATGAAATATAATGTTGGAAAGTGTATGGTCATGCACTTTGGTGGAAGAAATAAACAGGCAGACTATTATTTAGATGTGGAGAGAATTCAGAATGTAGAGATGCAAAGGGACTTGGGAGTCCTTGTGTAGCATACCCTAAAGGTTAACCTCCAGGTTGAGTCGGTGGTGAAGAAGGCGAATGCAATGTTGGCATTCATTTCTAGAGGAATAGAGTATAGGAGCAGGGATGTGATGTTGAGGCTCTATAAGGCACTTGTGAGACCACACTTGGAGTATTGTGTGCAGTTTTGTGCTCCTTATTTCAGAAAGGATATACTGACATTGGAGAGGGTTCAGAGAAAATTCACAAGAATGATTCCAGGAATGAAAGGGTTACCATATGAAGAACATCTGGCAGCACTTGGGCTGTATTCCCTGAAGTTCAGGAGAATAAGAGGGATCTCATAGGAACATTCCAAATGTTAGAAGGGCTGAACAGATTAGATATGGCAAAGTTATTTCCTATGGTAGGGGAGTCTAGGACAAGAGGGTATGACTTCAGGATTGAAGGATGTCCATTTAGAACAGAGATATGGAGAAATTACTTTAGTCAGAGGGTGGTAAATCTGTGGAATTTGTTGCCACGAGCGACTGTGGAGGCCAAGTCATTCGGTGTATTTAAGGCAGAGATAGGTTCTTGATTAGCTAGGGCATCAAAGGGTATGGGGAGAAGGCAGCGGATTGGCGATGACTGGAAGAATTGGATCAGCCATGATTGAATGGCGGAGCAGACTCGATGGGCTGAATGGCCTACTTCTGCTCCTTTATCTTATGGTCTTATGGTCTGACTTGGCTACTACTGCTGCCTGTAGCAATGAATTCCACAGATTCAACACTCTCAGGCTAAATAAATACCTCCTCATCTCCATTCTAAATCAACGTCCCTTTATTCTGAGGCTGGGCCCTCTGGTCCTCGACTCCTACACTATAAGAAGCATCCTCTCCACATTTAATAGGTTTCAATAAGATCCTCCTCCCACTCTTCTAAATTCCAGTGAGTACAGCCCCAGAGCTATCAAATGCTCCTCAAATGATAACACTTTCATTCCCAGAATCATTGTCATGAACCTCCTCTGAACCCTCTCCAATGTCAGTTCATCCCTTCGTAGGTAAGGGGCCTAAATCTGTTCACAGTACTCCAAGAGAGGTCTCATCAGTGCCTTATAAAGCCTCAGCATTACCGACTTATTTTTATATCCTAGTCTTCTTGGAATGAATGATAATATTGCATTTTCCTTCCTCACCACCGACTCATCCTGCAAGAGATAACCATCCAGACCATTACATCTTCTCACAATTACCTTTGGACAGGAGGTACAGAACCCTGAAGTCCCACACCACCAGGTGCAGGAACAGCTACTTCCCTTCCATTTGAACCTTCTGGCATAATCCTAAACACTACACTTTATCAAAACTATGGCCACGTTGACTAAGATGGACCTGGGAATTTGTTCTAATTATTTTCTTTCTTTTATAATTTTGTAAAATTTATGAATACTTTATTTTTTTCTTGTGAATGTTGTGTCTGTTATGCCATGCACCTGTGAAGCTGTTGCAAGTAAGTTTTTTTATTGCACCTGTGCACACCTGAACTTGTGCATCTGACAATAAACTCCACTTTGACTGAATTGTAAAATTAAGGTATTTAGAAAACTTAACATCTCAGGGCATATCCTGATGAAATTTTACTCAGACATCATTGAAAATATCGTGACCACGTCTATCACCGTTTGGTTTCCCGCCACCTCCTCCCTCTCCAAGTCCAAGTTACGGTGAGTGGTCCACTCAGCGGAGATTATTGGCTGTCGCTGCCCAAAGAAGGGGAGATCTTACAGAAACCCACTGAATGTTGAAAGGTCTCGACAGAGTGAATGTGGAGAGGATGTTTCCTATGGTGGGGGAGTCTAAGTCCAGAGGATACAACTTCAGAATAGAGGGGAGTCCTTTTAGAACACTATTTCTTTCACCAAGAGATGGCGAATCTGTGGAATTTGTTGCCACAGCTGTAGAGGCCAAGTCATTGGGTGTAGGCAGAGGTTGGTTAGTTCTTGATTAGTCAGGGCATGAAAGGTTATGAGCAGAAGGCAGGAGACTGGAGTTGAGAGGGAAAATAGATCAGCTGTGATGAGATGGTGGAGCAGATTCGATGGACTGAATGGCCTACTCTGTTCCTTACCTTTATGGTCACTGTGTGTATCTGCAGATGAAACGATAGGTTAAGGCTAAGAAATTTAAATAACATCACAAATCTGTATTTTAGATTCAAATCACCATCTTCCAAATTCCCAAACATGAGGAAAACTGCAGATGCTGGAATTTCAAGCAACACACATAAAAGTTGCTGGTGAATGCAGCAACTTTTAGGTGTGTTGCTTGGTCCTACAAATTCTCCTGCCTTAGATTAACGGAAATAAATACATTATTAGGTACACTACTAAGGGCTAAAACATCAAAAGAGATAATAGACACAAAAGATTCTGCAGCTGTATATATATTTCTGAGGCCTCCGTTGGTCAGGGTCTTCTACGCATGCTGTATCTTAGCTGTCTAGATACACAAGCCTGGGCAGTACGACATGGAGAGCAAGCTGTTGCCTATGTAGCAAGCTCCCCCTCTCCACACATCTGAGCGTCTGATAAACCCAAAGGAACGGCAGAGATCGATACATTTTGGCACCAGCAGTGTTGAGGGGATGGCAGTCAGTGTTGAATTCAATATAGGACTGCCTTAGGGACTCCAGCCCAGGATTTTTCCTCAGGGTTTACTCCAGAAACCTTCCCCATGAGTGGGTATATCAGCAAGGCAGCAGACGTTGAAAGCAGAGTTTTTCTTCTCCAACCAAGGCTGATGAGACCCATCTGTCTGAAGGGACTGGTTTTAAGGCTCCAGTAACCTACCTTTACCCCTTCTTCTGTCAGTAGAAACGGTTCCATCGGGCTTAGTACCTAAGCCACACGTGAAGGCCAGGAGCTGGACTTGGTTGTCAGAGGCTATTTGAGACGGACGACATTGGGAATATTCAATAGGTAGAGCGAGCTTGTCCCCATTACCCCATTACCGCCCCCAGCTATAAAAACCTGAAAGGACTATCTATATATGGAATATAAAATTTGAATAAGGAATTTAATTGAATTAAACAAGTAATAATGCTTGTGGAACAGTCTCTTCACCTCTGCCATCAGATTTCTGAACAGACGATGAACCAACCCATCAATGCTACCTCACTATGTTTGCTCTCTATCTCACTAATTATATAATTGATATTTATATTGCTATTTATAGTTTTTTATGTATTGCACTGTACTGTTTCCACAAACAACAGATTTCATGCTACACGTCAGTGATATTAACCCTGTTTCTGATTCTGATTCTAAATAAGCTTGCAAAAAGAGAGCAAAAATAGTCAGGTCTTGTTCATGGTTTCATTTTCCATTCAGAAATGATAGCGGGGGGGGGGGAGCGGGGGAAGAAGCTGTTCCTGAATCAGTCAGTGTGTGCCTCAGGCTCCCGTACCTCCTCCCTGAAGATAACAGTGAGAAGAAGACATGCCCAGAGTGATTGGGATCCTTAATGATGGACCCCTTCAGTCAAAGTTGAAGTTATTTTCAGTGTTAACACTCTCTGATATGTTGTCATATTGCCTAGTCTCAGCACTGTTATTGCCCCTAAATGGTTTTTTAACCAAGGTTTTATTAAACATCTATATCAACTATTTGACTACAAAACTCTGAAAATATTTCCATAAATGCTTTTTACTGAATCTAGTCTGTGAAATAATGAATTATATTTATTGAACTGCCAGAGAGGGAAATCCTTTGGATATCAAACATATGTGGTCATTTCTACCTATACGACATGGATGTTCCAAAAGGAAGTCTGCGTGTTACATCTTGAAAGGTTGGATTTAGACATAAAACAACACTCAATGCAGCACAGGAACTGGCTTTTCAGCCTACAATGTTGTGCTGAACCAGTGAAATTAATATTGAAATTGCCAAGTAAACCAATCCCCTATGCCTACACAATGTCCATATCCTTCCATTTCCCTCACAGTCATGTACCTATCTAAACATCTCTTAAAAGTTCCTGATGTATATCCTTCTCCCATTCGAGGCAGCACATTCCAGACACCCACCACTCTGTGTGTAAAAACTTTGTCCCTCATACCTCTTTTGAAATTATCCCCTCTAGTATTAGACATGTCATCCCTAGGAAAACGATATTGTCTGTCTACTCTAACTATGTCTCCTATAATCTTATAAACCTCTATCAGATCTCCCCCAGCCTTGGACAACCCAAGTTTGTCCAACCTCTTATTATAGCCATGTCCTCTAATCCAGGCAATATCCTGGTGAGCTTCGTCTGCATACTCTCCAAAACCTCGCCATCCTTCCTATAATCAGGCTACCAGAACTGTATGCAATGCTCCTAATGCTGCCTAGCAAAAGTTTAATAAAGCTGCAACATAATTTCCTGACTTTCCAACACAATGCTTTAGCTAATAAAGGCAAATATTCCATGTGTCTACTTTTGTAGAACAAACATGTGTCTTTTTGTAAAACAATATGTCATTGCTTTCTTGAATCCCCTCTTACCTCTCCTCTTCTCCTCACCTGCTATCACCTTCCCCCGGTGCCCCTCCCCCTTCCCCCTTCTCCCATAGTCCACCATCCTCTCCTATCGGATTCCTTCTTCTTTAGTACTTTACCTTTTCCACCTATCACCACCCAGCTTCTTACTTCATTCCCCCCACACCTATCTGGCTTCACCTATCACCCTTCAGCTGTACACCTTCCCCTTCCCCGACCTTTTTATCCTGGCTTCTCCCCCTTTCCTTTCCAGTCTTTATGAAGGGCCTCGGCCCAAAATGCCAACAGTTTATTCCTCTCCATGGATGTTCCCTGACCTGCTGAGTTCCTCCAGCATTCTGTGCGTGTTGCTCTGGATTTCTGGCATCTGCAGAATCTCTCGTGTGTGTGTGTGTCATCACATGTCCCGTGCACGCTGCTGAAGGATTTCTTTTCCTGTGGAATTGATGTATTTAGTCGTTCATGAACTGCTTTAATCCACATGTTTAAAATCCACTCTGTTAGCTTCTCCCTACATAATAAATCTATCCATAGTATGATTTTCCAACCGTATCCTTATTAACTTTATACAGAGATTCTTTCTTATCCCTCTGGTATTTGAATAATGAAATAATGTTTCTCATATTCCAGGCCTCATTTTACAGAGTTCGAAGAGATGAACTTTTATTCTAGATTCTTACAAAGCCCATGCAATTATATCTTGTGCTCCTGGTGCGGCTTCCTCTACGTCGGTGAGACCCAACGTAGATTGGGGGACTTGTCATAAGCCCCGCGGCCTCTGTGACTTGCCATTAAGCATTGAGCTTCTAGAGATCTTGAGCACTGGTATTTATTAATCATTATCTTAACTATTAAGCCTGTGTGCTTTTGGTTTAATTTTGTCAAGTTAATTGTGACTGGGTCGTGTTTCCCGGAGTCTATGCTTATATAAAGAGGACTCCTGTTTAGTGCCTTAACGGGGTCATTGTGTTGGAGAGAATGGATTGCCTCGCAGTGTCACTCAGTTCACTCCTCCGAGGCCCCGTTAGTATTCCTATATCTAACCTCTTGTTTCTGCCTCATCCTGGGGATCCTGCCATTCCTCCACTCCTAGGTGGCATCATGAACCTGCCATCTGCAACTTCTCAGTTGAGTCGGTGCCAGTGACCTCCATGACAGAGAGAACCTGCCGTTCCTCTGCACCTGGGTCCAGCCCTCAGAGCACACCGTGATAGAGCTGCTTTGCTTAGCACCTTTGCTCCATCAGCTCAAAAGGCAGGATTTCCCGGTGGCCGCCCATTTCAACTCAACTTCTCCTTTCCATTCTGACATGAAGGTCCAAGGCCAACTCGACTGCCATGGAGAGGCCACATTCCGGTTGGCAGGTTGGAGGAGCAACATCTCATATTCCGTCAGGGTAGCCTCCAACCTGATGGCGTGAGCATCGATGTTTTGAACTTCTGTTAATTTAAACTCCTTCCTGTTCTCTTGTGTTATGGCATCGCCTCTCACTCCTTCTCTTCTCCTTACCTGCCCATCGCCTCTCAAAATTAAAAAAAAGTCTTATTGGAATTGGAATCTGTTTATTATTGTTACATGTACCAGGATACAGTGAAAGGTTTGTCTTGCGTACTGTTCATACAGATCAGATCATTACACAGTGCATTGAGGTAGAACAAAGTAAAACAAGAACAATGCAGAATAAAGTATAAAAGCTACCAAAAATGAGCAGTACAGATAAACAATAAAGAATAAGATCAAAATGAAATAGATTGTGAGGCCAAGAGTCCATATTATCATACAAGAGCCTGATAACTGTAGGATAGCAGCTGTCTTTGAATCTGATGATACATGCTTTAGGCTTTTGTATCTTCTGCCTGATGGAAGAAGGGAGAAGAGGGAATGACTGGGGTGGGGTGATTATATTGACTGGTTTACCAAGGTAGTGAGAAGTAGAGGCAGAGTCCATGGAGGGGAGGCTGCTTTCCGTAATGTGCTGAGCTGCACCCACCTCCCAGTATTTTGGAATTGCTTTTGGTATTGCTTTATTATTGTCACATGTTCCGAGATTCGGTGAAAAGCTTGCCTTGCATACCATTCATACAGATCAGATCATTACACAGTCCTGGAGCAAAACACATGTGACCAGTTAATCTCCAAATAGCCACAAACACGTTTCAAGAACATTATTCAAATAGTTGGACAAAGAATATTTGCGCCAAATAATAAGTTTTTGGCTGGATATAATCTGAAGCAACAGAGCATTGGAATATTCTCAGCAGGTTTTGGGCACCTTGTCTCAGAAAAGATGTGCTCACATTGGAGAACGTTCAAAGAGGTCCATGAAAACGATTCTGCGATTGAAAGGCTTATCATACGAAAAGCGCTCGATGGCTCTATCCCTCTACTCAGAGGACTCGATAGCGTGGATACAGAGAGATTGTTTCCTATGTTGGGAAAGTCTAAGACCAGGCGACACGGTCTCAGACTAGAGGGACGTCCATTTAGGATGGAGATGAGGAGGAATTTCTTTAGCCAGAGAGTGGTGAATCTGTGAAATTCATTGCCACAGGAAGCTGTGGAGGCCAAGTAATTTAAGGCAGAGTTTGATATATTTTTGATTAGTCAGGGCATGAAGGGATAGGGGAGAAGGTAGCATATTAGCTCTGAAAGGGAAATGGATCAGCCATGTTGAAATTGCAGAGCAGACTTGATGGGCCAAATGGCCTAATTCTGCTCCTATATCTTGTGGTCTTATTGTCTTACTATTATTAGAACTGATACTTTCAATGAAGTGATTATGTACTTCTTAAAGGGATCTGTTACGTCGATGGGTGTTTCAATGATTCTTTGGAACTTACCTCCGTTATACTTTTCACCAACATATATTATTGTCATAGAGTGCCAGATTAGAAGCCAAAAATAGGATCCTCAGCTTTTCAAGCCTTCTTTCCCATTTAGTGTGATTGATCCTAAGACATAGGAGCAAAATTGGGCCATTCGGCCTATCGAGTCTGCTATACCATTCCATCATGGCTGATTTACTTTCTCTCTCAATCCCGTTCTCCCGCCTTCTCCCCGTAAGCTTTGACTACCCTGACTAATCAAGAACTTAATAACTCCATTTTAAATATGCACAATAACTGCAGCAATAAATTCCACAGTTTCACCCCTCACTGGTTAAAGAAATTCCTTCTCATCTCTGTTCTAAAAGGACGCCTTTCTATTCTAAAGCTGTGCCCTAGGAAATATCTTTTGGCCCTCAGTCCCACTATAGGGAACATCCTCTCCATGTCCACGCTCTAGTCCTATAAAATTTTATATTCAGTTACTGTGAACATTGAAACCTGTACCAGTGGTCTGCTCCACTGTAACATTTCCTTGGATATGGAGGATGTTGTTTAAGTCCTTCATGAGAACTTTACATCAGTAGTTACCAAGGAAAAGGACATGGAGGTTAAGGAGATCAGTATTGAGATTATTAATATGCTAGCGCATTTTGAGGTAAAGGGTCTCTTATAGAGTACTAAGGTGGATTAATCCCCAGTACCTGATGGGATATGCTCCTGGTTGCTGATAAAGGCAAACAAGGACATTCCCGGGGCCTTGACCAATATCTTTGTGTCCTCTTTAGTCTCAGGTGAGGTCCCGAAGGACCGACGAGTAGCTAATGTTGTTGACGAGTAGCTCACTGCACAGTGATGGGGAGGTCTACCTCGCTGCCGGCTACCACCTGAAGTGCCATCACGGCCGCTGGCCCCTGGTTCCACTGTGTTGCGGTGGGCTGCTGTGGGGCGTGCTGGACTGCGGTGGGCCGCTGTGAGACTGGTGGTGGTTGTTGCTGCCCCTGCTGGGTCAGCTTCCCGGAGCAGCCCTGCTGGAGACCAATAGCTTCAGCAACGAGGTAGAGAGTTGTCCTGATACTTCCACTAGGCCCCCCCAGTGGTCCAGGCCAATGACGCAGGCGAGCCACACCTCGTACTCCACTGTGTTCCTCCTCACTGCGACACGCAGCCTCCCCTCCCCTGGCGTTGCCGCACAGTCACTGGTGACCGTTGCCAGCTGGACTGCTGTCGTTGTCCGCCCAGGCAAGGATGGCTGGTCCGTGTTGGGGAGAACACCGGGGCGGATGATAGTTATGGTTGACCCTGTGTCCACCAACGCACAGCCTCTGGTGCCCTCCACCTCGCAGTCCACGTATAAGCCTTGCTCTTCACCCAGACGGCCTACCCAGAGGGGTGACAATGGAGGGATTCTGCTGGAGGATTTGGGTGACACTGCCCGCTTGGCATTTCCCGATGGTTGTGTTGAGCTGTGGCATGCTGCCAGTGCGGGGCAGTCCCCGGCCAAATGACCTGCCTCACCGCACCGGTAGCAGAGATGGTTTTGTGGCCTGTGGCAGGGTTGGCGCTGGTCGGACCCATCTCGTGGGCTCCTCCTCGTCAGTTTGCTCCCCTGCCGCGGTGACGTAAGCCCGTGTTCGCAGCGTGCAAGGCGATGCTGAAACACCTTGGGGGGCTAAAATTGCTTCTGCCTTCTCTGCCTCAGCCAGCGATGATGGGGATGCCCAGGTGGACGAGCTGACGAAGGAGACCCGGTGACAGCACCTTTACAAAGGCACAGACGGCAAGCTCTTCTTGGGCCTCGGGAGGGAACTGGGGTAGCCATGCCGAGCAGAGTGGTGGAGATCTGCTGTGAATGCCCCCAGGCTTTCTCCTACACAGAACTCTCTGCTGCCCCAGTTTTTCCCTCATTCCTTTCCCCGGTGGTCTCTTCCAGAAATGCCTCTCCAGTGCCGCTATGAGGGCCCTGTACTCATGCTACTCAGCTGGTGTTGGGTCAAGGGGTCCCCACAGGGCATCCCCCCCACCCCCCTCCCCCCCAGCATCTTGGTGGGACTCCACCTGTTGTGCTGCGCAGCAAGTTTGGCTTTGGCCAGGTAAGGCTATTGTACCTGGTAACATTGTACCTGGAGAGCTTCAGAGTGGACCTTGTAGTGTTAATTGCTGGAGCCTGTTGGTCCCCCTCTTCCTCCGACAGTGTCGGTTGTGCCTGACACGTTGCCCATCCTCTCATGGCTGCGGTGTCTTTGGTACCCCGGCACGGGCCGTGAGGGAGGCAGGTGATGCGCTCTATCGCGTACCCTGGGTCCACCCGTCTCACTGGGGCTCCCTGGAAAGGCATGATGCTCAGTTCCAGGTTCTCCCTCTGGGTTGGCTTCCCAACTTTGGGAGACTGGCCCAGGGTGCGGGGGGAAGCCTACCGCTCGGTGCTTCGCCTTATTCCCTGGGTGTTAAGGCGCTCCATCTGATGTTATAGCTCTTCAGTCAAGTTCTAATCCCACTCCTGAATCCATTGTGGCAAGCATTCGGTCCATGATGACAGACAAGAGAAGCTCGTTTATCTTAATTGACGTCTTTATTGCCAGATGCACAATAACAGAGAGAGCGTCATCACTCGGAGAGTGCCCACTCAGTCTCATACAGACGGGGGCGGGGGGGGGGCGGTGTGGTGGGTGACCATCACACACTCTGGTTACAGTCAGGGTGATCCACAAACGCATAAGCGAAGAACTGTATAACCCAAGCTAAAACGTAACAATAAATGAACTTGAACATCCCACCATAATCTCACAAAAGCACTTTAACACAAGAACAATAAATAGTGCTGGCTGCTAGGAATGCAACGGCAAACTGTCAACCACACCCCCGGGTCACCACGATATTTTTGTCTTTTATTTTCATGATTAACTTTATATTTATTTTTAAGTTTGCACTTTATCCAATTGTAAAGCGCTTAGAACTACATTGCATGTATGAAATGTATTCTATAAATAAGTTATGATTATTATTATTAAGTCAATTTACCAAGTTAAAATATAAGTTAATAGTATCTTTAATTTCTCCCTTTAGTTATACACAAGTCAGTTACTGGCTATAGTTTACAGATTGTAGAGATATACTGTAATATTGTGGATATGGTGAAAATTGATTTGATCAGATGAGATCACTTTGTTGTCATGCAGTGAAATGTATCGTGTGCTGGGGACAGCCTGAAAGTGCTGCTATGTTTTCAGCACCTATATAGCATCCCTCTAACTGACTAACCCTAACCTGTACACCTTTGGAATGTTGGAAGAAATTTGAAGCACCCAGAGGAAACCAGGGGGGTGAACATACAAAACTCCATACACACAGCAGCTAGTCACTGAACCCCAATCTTCCACTCAGTGGTTGGCACTCCAAATAGTTTTGCTAGCAGCTACACTACAGTGCTGGAGGATGTACAGGAAAATCTGGTTAAGAAGGCATGTAGTCCGCTCTCCAAAGGGAACCAAAGATGTAGAGAGGGAAAGGGATGACTATAATCCTCCAGTTTCCCCAAGGGTTAGAAAATGGAAAGTTTCACACCCTTGCTCAAGAAAGTCCTAAAGTACATTCATGGTAATCACTGGCCAATGCCTAAGGTTCAGAAATAATATTCTGAAAAACTAATAGACTGCTGGAAAGGTTAGGAGTAATTATATGAGAGCCAGCAGAGATTTGTGACAGACGACTCATATTTGACCAGACTCTGGTGATCTAATAGAAAAGATTAAGAAAATTATATATTGCTTAAATGAATAATAAGGAGGCATTTCTCAAAAAAACACATAAGAAGTTGGTTAACAAAACTGAAGCTTATGGAATAGAAGAATTAATATCAACTTGGGGAAAATAAGTTTGGCTTAAGCACAGAAAATAGCAAGGCATGGCAAAAGGTAAATGATGGGAGCACGCAGCAGGTCAGACACCATCTATAGAAAAAGAATCACAGAATGTTTCAGGTCAGTTCTTCTGATAAAGTGTCTCTGAAATTAAAAGATAACTGTTATACATAAGTGATTCTGTAGATGCTAGAAATCCAGAGCAACACACACAAAATGCTGGGGGAACTCATCAAGTTAGGCAGCATCTATGGAAATGATAAAAAGTCAGCATTTCAGGCTGAGACCCTTCTTCAGGACTGGAGAGGAAGGGGAAGATGCCAGAATGAAAAATTAGGTGGAAAGGAATGAAGATTAGATAGACCAGTGGCTCTTAACCTTTTTTATGCCATGGACTCCCTTTGTCATTCCAGTGAAGCCTTTCTCAGAATAATGTATTTAAATATATAAAATAAAATACAGGGTGTTATAAAATCAACCAATTATATTGAAATGTAGTTATCAAAATATTTTTAAAAATATATTTGTGATACAGTAATATACGTTCTTGCTTATCAGCACATTAAGTAACTACCTTAACTTCGATGCAATGATGAGCATACCGTAAACGATATTTTGAGATATTTGTAACAACTGTAATGCGATATGAAAATATCTGTCATTTCTGTTGGTGTCAAAGTCATAGGTACTGCTAGTACTAGTGTGGTTTGTTGCCTACATTCATAATTGAAGGAAATACTAAATTTCAGTTAGAGGTTAGTGAAAATAAAGATACAAATTGTGGGAGGAGAAGATGGCGGCGCAACGCAGCTCGCAGCGGCCACTCCGCTGGTGATGTCTGTTATTTGTCAAGTAGGGTGCTGTGCACAACCCTGATTTGATGGAGACGGACGTGAGAGCACAGAGGAACATCTGGTGAAACTTCTGAAATGCCTGCTTTGCTGCTGCTGCTATTGTGTGATCCAGAATCTCCGGGGGGAAGGCCCCGAGTCCTCGGCTTTGCTTGTTGCTCGGCAGCCGGGGCAGGGTCGAAGCGCTCGGCAGAGGATGGTGCTCGGAGCGGCTGTGTCGGAGGGGCTGATCGGAGGCTCGAAGTTTTCGGACGGACTCAGAGTCTGCTGCGGTCGGGTGGTGCTTCCAATGGTGCTGCATCGGCAAGTTGGCAGCGCTTGGAGGTTCATGGCGGGGAGAGTTCCTCCCTTCTGCCACCTGCATGAGATGATGAGTCTATCGGGACTTTGAGACTTTTTTTTTACCGTGCCCATGGTCTGCTCTTTATCAAATTATGGTATTGCTTTGCACTGTTGTAACTATATGTTATAATTATGTGGTTTTGTCAGTTTTAGTCTTGGTTTGTCCTGTGTTTTTCTTGTGATACCATTCTGGAGGAACGTTGTATCATTTTTTTAATGCATGCATTTTTAAATGACAATATACGAGGACTGAGTGTCCTCATAATCTAATCTAATTTAATCCAATCTAAATTTTTTTCCCATCATAGTTCATGGACCTCCTGGAATCTATCTACGGACCCCGTGATGCCCATGGACCCCAGGCTAAGAACCCCTAGACTAGAAAATGATAGGTGAAGTCAAGTGGGTGGGAAAGATAAAGGGGTGGAGAAGAAGGAATCTGATTGGAGAGGAGGGTGGACTATGGGGAAAGGGAAGAAGGAGGGGAATCAGGGGAGGTGATAGGCAGCTGAGGAGAGGAGAAGAGACAGGATGGGGACCAAAGTAGAAAATTGAAGAAGAAGGAAGAGGAGGGGGAATCAGGTTGAAGGTTGGCCAGACAGAATGAGGTGTTACTCATCCAACCTGAGAGTGGCCTCATCATGGCAGTAGAGGAGACCATGGACTGAGATCTCGTTTGGCTACTGGGAGATTCTGCTACTTGTGGATGGAGCGAAGGTGCTGGATAAAGTGGACACCAGCAGTTAGCAAAGGGTAATTGTTTCTCTTTCCACTGATACTGCCTGACTGCTGAATGTTAGATTGATGGCAACTGATTATGTTAGAAATCTGATAGATGTGTAGATGGAGTTGAATCAAGATTATAGATTCATTTTACTTGAGATGTGCATCAAAACTTTGAAACATACAGTGAGATGCATCATTTGTGTTAATGGCCACCAGTCACTAACCTTAATCCTTACATCTTTGCTATGAGGAAGGAAACTGGAGGACCTGGAAGAAACTGGAGGACCAGGAGGAAACCAACATGGTCATGAAGAAAACATGCAAGCTCCTTATATATGCAAACATGAGGAAATCTGCAGATGCTGGAATTTCAAGCATCACACATCAAAGTTGATGGTGGACGCAGCAGGCCAGGCAGCATCTCTAGGAAGAGGTACAGTCGACGTTTCGGGCCGAGACCCTTCGTCAGGGCTAACTGAAAGAAAAGCTAATAAGAGATTACTAGCTTTTCTTTCAGTTAGTCCTGACGAAGGGTCTCGGCCTGAAACGTCGACTGTACCTCTTCTTAGAGGTGCCGCCTGGCCTGCTGCGTTCACAAGCTCCTTACCTACTCCGGTGGGAATTGAACCATGATCTTACAGCTGGCACTGTAAGCCGCTATGCTAACCACTACACTATGGTGCCATCAAAGGAATTATGTGGTGATATTTCTTAGCAAGAGGAATGGGAATTGGAGTTTGGACAATAACAGACTTCTAAATAGTTTGCAGGGAGAGAGGAAGTTGTGGATCCACATGCATAGATCTTTGAAATGATTGGATATATAGACAAGGTTGTTAGCAAAGCAAATGAGATCTTTGCATTCATGCAAAGACATTCAGTGAGCAAAAATGAGGAAGTTATGCTGAACTTTTGTAAATTTATGGTTAAGTCACAATTACAGTATTGCATCTAGTTCTATTATAAGCAGCAAAACATGGACTCGGTAGCCACTCAGTTAGATACACTTGTACACCTGCTTGTGATTGTTAATATCTTATTAGTCAATCATGTGATGGCAACTCAGTGCATAAAAGCACACAGACATGGTCAAGAGGTCCAGTTGTAGTACAGACCAAACATCAGAATGGGGAAGAAATGTGATCTAAGTGAGTTTGACCGTGGAATGAGTGTTAGTACCAAATGCGATGACTTAAATATCTCAGAAAATGCGGATCTTCAGGGATTTTTACACACAGTTTCTATAGTTTACAGAGAATGGTGCAAAAACAAAAAAAAAAAGACAGCCAACGAGTGGCAGTTCTGTGGGTGAAAATGCCTTGTTAATGAGAGAGGTCAGGGGAGAATGGCCAGACTGGTTCAAGCTGACAGGAAAGTGACAACAACTCATATTGCATGCTACAATAGTGGTGTGCAGAAGAGCACCTCTGAACACACAACAATAAAAAAACAATCCGGCAGGTTATAAAACCTGTAATTACATCCCCCCTATTTTTTCAATACTGTTGGTTTCCAGATAGACAGAAACTATTTTAGAAAAATACACACCTTGTTGATTCAGAAGGGACATCTTTCCATTACATTGAAGATAACATGTCACCCCGTCTAATAAAGTGGCCACTGAATGTAAGGATGGGAATGAACAGTTGATGTTTCGGGCCGAGACCCTTCTTTTACAAAACAGCTTGCTTTACTGTTGTTGTTTAGTTGCTGGTTGTATTTTATGTTGTTCTGCTAAACAATTGTGCTCTGTTGGCACTGGAATGTCTAGTGTGTTACATACCTCAAGGAGATCTTGTGACTTCCTTGTGAGAATGATGTAAGGTCTTTTGGTAGTCACCTGATGTAATTTTCCCGCCGATGTGAGGTCATATGATGACATGTTCACCAAGGGTATAAAAGGGAAGACCCCTGGTGACGCAATTAGTTTTTCAGCTAGAACGTTGGTCAGCGTCTCCGTTCCCTTGCGTATTTGTTTTATGACGCAGTTTCATTTTTAAAACGAAGTTTTACATTCTATTGTGAGGTACAATAATGCTGGACTGGCAGTTTACCCATTTCTGTCAGAATTGTTGATGTACCTTTTCAGTAGTATTGGAGAGTGAAGACTTTATCGAAGTACAGGACCTGAAGGAATAAGAGAAGTTGGTATCGTTCGGCAGTTTAACAAAGGATCGACCTTATTGAGTCTTCGTTGAAGAAGTAGCGACCTGCATTAAAGATAACTCCTGCCAAAAGATAGGGTAGTTCATGCAGGATTTGCTTGCCAGAAGAAAGGTCAGTTGTTTTAAGCCATTTATTTCCTTCATCGTGAATCCTTTGGACAGAACCAGCAGGAAAGTCGTGTCTATGAAGAAATCCTTCTCCAGAGAAGTCTCTCCCAACTGAATGTATAAATCTGTTGGACTTTCGAATTTACCATTTTAAGAACTGTGTTTGACTTTACTGCTTTAAGAACTGTTTTCGCATTTATGGCTTTAAGAACCAGTACCGAGTGGCGATTTGTTGAACGGCCGCATAGCGGTTAACTTCCGGTTAAGGTTTTCGGTTTTTAAAATTGTTTATCTGTGTTTAATAAATGTTTGGTTGTTTTCATATAACCTGACTTGATTGATATTAATTGTGGCTGGTTACGTAACAAGTGACACTTGCGGGCTGCCCCCAGCGCATTCTTGGGTGTGTAGGTTGTTAATACAAGTGATGTATTTCACTGTATGTTTTGATGTACTTGTGATAGATAAAGAAATGAACCTGAATTTGAAACAGTTTTCAGGAATGGAACTCTGTTGGACTGGATCGCCAGTACAATAATCAAAAAAGGAGATTGTTTCCTTAATTATAAATAATAATTTCCTCTTTCTTCTGTAAGGGGGTTTCGACTTTTATGTTACTGCGGAGGCTAATTAAAATGGCGTCTTTGTTATGTTAATCGGGGGAATGCGGCTTTGTTGTGTTAAACGCTGAGAAAGTTTGTGCTAATAGTTTGTTTTTCCTTTAGTGTGTGATAAGAGAGTGTTATTAACCAATTGGGATAGTTGTTATGGTTTTGGTGTATTTGAAGATACTGTATGCACGGGGTTTTGGGGGAGAAGGTGGGAGAGCGAGGCAGAGGATGGACAAGGTGCTGTGATGTCCGCTAACGGGGTCGGACCCCGAGCGGGACGTTCAGCGAGGAGATGGAGACGGACTCGTGTGGAGCGTCTGGTCGACCACTGTTGTTGGTCCCAGGCAGCCAGTCGAGGTGGTCCGAGGGGGTCGCAGGGTGAAGAAGAAGGGTCCCGAGCTCCAACGGTTTTTGTGCACGAAGAGATTGAACTTTGATAAGTGTGGCGCCTTTTATTTTCCTGTTATATTTTATTCTCTTTTAATTATATAGTTCCAGTAATATCTATAAACCGTATATCATTTAATTGCATCTGGTGTATTGTCTGTTATATGGGCGGTGTTGGGGTACCTCACACAGCATCCACACAAACTAATTACCCAGTTTGCCGGGGCTGAGGGCTGTTTCCTAGACGACAGCGAGCTGAGCGACCCTGAGGGTGGCCGGGGGGGGGGGGCCTTCATTGTGTGGGCTTTGTCCAGGATTGAGTCTGCTAGTATGCTGTGTGGGTGCCCTGTTTAAATCTGTAATGTGTGCCTCTGTGGGTTATTTGCTGGTGATTGCTGTATGCGTTGTGGGTGAGGTCTTTGTTTGAGTTCAGGCTGGCATTGACGAGTTGGAGGTGGCACTAGGGGCTGTCCATGCTGTTGGGAGAGAGAGGAAAGAGTGTTCTGATTTGGAGGTAGAGTCTGCGAATAAATGTTCTAGCTCTGGCAGGCTCTGCCTGGCACTTGGGATCGTGTCCACCCTAAGAGGGGCGGAGGCGTGCGAGACGTGGGCGGAGCGGAGCTCTCAGTTGTTAGATGAGTGGCAGTGCTCAGTTGAGGGAGAGCGACAGGGATTGGTTGAAAGTTTGACTAGGCGGGCTGGTGACGGTGTTAGAGTTGTCGGGTTCACTTACACCGTAGTGACAGCTGTCAGTTATTTGAAAGGGGGGGGAGTTTTCAGTGTATCTTCTCTGGCTAGGAGGGCGGCTAAATTGCTTGCAGTGCCAGGGGGATCATTTCAGGGGATCAGCCCCTCCTTCAGTTGTTCGTCTGATCAGGGAGGTATCGGGAAACTTAGTGGAGGCCCAGTGGGGGAACAGCTTGGGGTCTCTGGGGAAGCACGTTCCCAGCAATGTACCGATGAACTTCCGAAAGAAAAAGACCCTATTCCTGAAGGCTTAGAGGGACCACGCCCCAGGGTGTCGCTATGGATAGAGGGAAGCGATGCTAAAGCTTTCCTCGACCCCGGGGCACAGATCAAGTTGTTGTACAGTTTGTTTTACAACCGGTGTCTGAAGCATTTATCCTTGACAACCGCAAGGGCATTGGAGACTCTGGGTAGTAGTGGCAGTAGTTATCCAGAAGACGATGATTGGTTAATGACCCTGGAGGTCATGAAGGCATTTTCTGGCACCCAGCGTGTCGAGTTGCTTCTGAGGACGTGTGTAGCAGCCTTGAGCCGGTACCGAATTTAAACAAGACCCAGTGGTGGTACGGCCTGGGGAAAGTAGCTGAGGGTGGGACCCTCTTAGTAGATGCTCCGAACTACCATGAGGGAGGGGAGTTGACCGCTGAAGACACCTCAGTGAGAGAGAGGTCGCGGCAACTGGACCCTAGCGGCGTGGAAGATGAAGGCAGCGTGTGTGTGGATTATGCGATGTGGTTTAATGTGCTGCATCTGAGGGGTGGATGTTGCCAGATCCTGAGGAGTGCGGCTGTTGAGCTGAAGATGGCCTTTACTAGTTCCCTAGGATTCTTCCGATCCGAAAAGATGCCCAAGGGCATATCCGGAGCCCCTTCATCCTTCCCGTGGGGCATGAGGAAGACCATGGGGGAAGTGAAGGAGTGTGGAGTTTTGACGTATGTGGATGACCGCCTAGAGCTTGGATTCGCCTGGGGGGACTATGAGGCGAGGCGAGTGGCTGAGCCCGGGCAACCGAAGCGAAGTGTCAAATGTGGAGGAGTTTTTGGCCGGTGGAGTTTGGTGCAATGTGAGGTAAATGACCCGACATACCAGTTGAACTTCCTGGTGTTGGGACAGATGGTGGTGGACCGGGGGATGGAAACCCAGGTCGTCAATCTGAATGAGACACAGGGAAGAGAGGGGATTTGCATCGCACTGCGGTCATGTACTGATGAATTAATCCAGCGAGAAGAAACAATGACCCATCTTCGAAGGGATCAGCAGAAACTCAAGACGTCCATTCAGAACAGATTGGAAGATTTACAAGTTGGGGAAGATCAAGGAAGTGTTTTGAATAAGGTCAACAGAAAACCGAGAGCCCGGGGGGGGGGAGTTTGACCACACTCCCAAGGAGGTGAAGAAATGGAGGACAGATCTCGGAAAAGGGAGGCGGACACTTGAAAGGAACCTGAAGGTGACTATCGCGAGTTTAAATGAAGTGGAAAAACTGAAAGTTGACCTGGAAGACGTCCTCAGGAAGAAACCACCGGAGGCTGAGCATCCTTTAACTGCTGCTTTTCAGGTCAGGGTGGAAGAAGCTGGTGGGGTAACTGCGTCCCAGATTGAGATGGCCAGGAACCCTGAGTCAGAACTGCGGAGGCTGTGGCGAGAGTTGAAGGAGTCCCCAAAGAAGCTGACGTCTCGACTGCAGGAGGCTGAAGGGGTAGCCCCGGCTAAATGTTTCAGTTTGGAGAAACTCAAACAGCAGCTACCGATCGAGGGAATGAGGAAGGATACGAGTTTGAAGGATGATGTGCTGCACATGTGGTACATGCTGTCTTTCGCTAACTTCCCCGTGATTGAGGAAGAGACCTTTGGCTCTTCTCCCACTGAGTCAGGTATAGTGGGGAGGGCTAGCTGTGGGCAGTCTGAGTTACGGCGGGATCAGGAAGGAGGAGAGGCGGGGCCCCGGACACAGGACTGGGGGCTCCGAGCTGTAGTGGTGGCCTGAGTGAGAGAGGAGTTGGCAAGCAGGCCCGAGGTATCCCTAGTAGTGTCTGAGCCTTTTGGGTTTAGGTGAGGAAGTACGGAGGTCTCGGAGGGTTAAGAAGCTCCCAGATAGGTTGGCCTATGTAGCGCCCGAGGGATGGGAGTAAGGTCCACTGTTCGGGGAGCACTGTCACTGTGTGTATCTGTGTATGTGTGTGTTGTGGTCTGCAGGACTGGTTGGCGAGTTATTTAGCAGTCATGAGGACATGACTTTATTTGGTGGGCGGAGAGTGTAAGGGGGTTTCGACTTTTATGTTACCGCGGAGGCTAATTAAAATGGCGTCTTTGTTATGTTAATCTGGGGAATGCGGCTTTGTTGTGTTAAACGCTGAGAAAGTTTGCGCTAGCAGTTTGTTTATGCTTTAGAGTGTGATAAGAGAGTGCTATTAACCAATTGGGATAGTTGTTATGGTTTTGGTGTATTTGAAGATACTGTATGCGCGGGGTTTTGGGGGAAGAAGGCAGGAGAGCGAGACAGAGGATGTACGAGGTGCTGTGATGTCCGCTAACGGGGTCGGACCCCGAGCGGGACGTTCAGCGAGGAGATGGAGACGGACTCGTGTGGAGCGTCTGGTCGACCACTGTTGTTGGTCCCAGGCGGCCGGTCGAGGTGATCCGAGGGGGTCGCAGGGTGAAGAAGAAGGGTCCTGAGCTCCAACGGTTTTTGTGCACGAAGAGATTGAACTTTGATAAGTGTGGCGCCTTTTATTTTCCTGTTATATTTTATTCTCTTTTAATTATATAGTTCCAGTAATATCTATAAACTGTATATCATTTAATTGCATCTGGTGTATTGTCTGTTATTTGGGCGGTGTTGGGGTACCTCACACAGCATCCACACAAACGAATTACCCAGTTTGCCGGGGCTGAGGCTGTTTCCCTAGACGACAGCGAGCTGAGCGACCCTGAGGGTGGCCAGGGGGGGCTACACTTCAGTAAATTTCTAGTCTCTTATCATACCAAAATGTTTAGAATATAGAACACTACAGCAGGGTGCAAAGCCTTCAGCCAACAATGTTATACTGACCTATTAACCTAATCTAAGATCAATCTAACCCTTCCCTCTTACATAGGCCTTCAATTTTTCTTTCATCCATGTAGTACCAGACGACTGAAGGGTGGCAAATATTATTCCAGCGTTCAAGAAAGGGAGTTGGGATAACCGTGGGAATTATAGACCATTGAGTCATACATCAGCGGCTGGCAAATATTTTGAGACGGATTTTTAGGCCCAGGGTTTTATGAGCATTTGGAGAAGCATAGTCTGATTAGGGATAGTCAGCATGGCTTTGTGAGGGGCAGGCTGATTGTCTTCATAGCCATGGAGTCACAGAGCACTACAGAACAGAAATAGACTAACTGGCCCATCCAGTCCATACTGAACTATGATCCTGCCTAGTCCCATTGGCCTGAACTTGGAACATGACACTCCATATCTCTCCCACCCATTTACTCCTCTTAAACACAATTGAACCCGCCTCCACCACTTCTGCCGGCAGCTCGCTCCACACTCTTACCACATTGAGTGAACAAGTTTTCTTTAAGTATTTCACCTTTCACCTTTACTCTGTAACCTCTTGTTCTCATCTCACCCAATCGCGCTGAAAAAAAAGCCTGCTTGCATTTACCTATACTCCAATATAATATTTTTCCCACTATCAAATCTCCCCTCATTCTCCTATGCTCCAGGTAAACTTTCCCTATAGCTCAGGGCCTCAGGTCCCGGAAACATCCTTGTAAGTGTTCTCTGCACTCTTTCAATCTCATTGAAAGAGTGCAGAGAATGCGGCAAGAGATTTTGTTTTTCCTGTTAATGAGATGAGCTACCAGAACAGCTTCTTGCATCCAAGTACATCAGGTCTGAGGGGAGGTACGTTGTGGATGGAAACATGTCTCCAGGCTGAAGTTTTAAAATGTAACGCCAAGTAACGGCAACAATCAAAGATACTTAGAGTATAGAGCTTCCAGCAATGAACAAAGAACTGCTGAAGTGTAACATATAAATCTTTAAATATTTTAAATCAGCTTTGAGAAATGAACAGACGCTGTGGGTATCATATCTCCAGGAAACAGTGAGCTAACCACAATGTTTCCCATAACTTCAGCCCAGTTACAGAACCAGTAATAGACTAAGTATGCAGTTCGCTCTTGCTGAAGGTGAGACAAGGATGTGGAATGTAAGTGGTTTGAGTTAAAGAGTCTAGTTTGGAAGTGATATCAATGAATATATTTTGAGACTTGTCAGGAGATTCCATTGAGTTCTAACTTTCTGAAGGTGTAATATCTTCAAGTTCTCAAGCCTCCAGCTAGCTTAGAGAGCCTTGTAAATAGGATTAAAATGAAAGAAAGCATCCACACCAGGACCACCAGACTCAAAAACAGTTACTTTTCCCAAGCAGTAAAACTGATCAACACCTCCATCCTTCCACAATCTCAACTACCACTACTTTATAATTTCCTGTCACTCATCTTACATACAGACACTCCTGTGCCTAACATCACCTTTTGGACATACAATCAATCTACGTATATATGCTACATACATTGATTGTATATTTATGTTATTATCATGTTCTTTACCTTATTGTGTTTTTGTGTTGTATTGTATCAGGAGTACAATATTTTGTTCTCCTATGCACTTGTGTACAGGAAATGGCATTAAACAATCTTGAATCTTGAATCTTGATCTTATGGAACTAGGAAGTTCTGGCAGAATTGACCTTAGTGATACCAATGCTCAGAAACATTATCCTTCTATTTTGATAGTACTAATCAAGTACGGGTATAACACTTAAGGGGGGGATAGAAAGGAAGATCGGTAGCATGGATGAAACTCTTCAATCCCATCACAAAGCTGTGATTGGACGCTGTCGTGTGAAGGGAACGAGACTATGGTTTAGTCATAAGGGCCAATGAAAAGACAGCATGACTAAATGATCATATGGGCATATACCATACTGTACAAAACTCTTAGCCCATCACAAGGGAATCTGTAGATGCTAACATTTCAAAGCAACACTCTCAGAATGCTGGAGGAACTCAGCAGTCCTGAAAAAGGGTCTGGGCCCAAAAAAGTCAACTGTTTACTCTTTTCCATTGATGCTTCCTGGCCTGCTGAGTTCCTCCAGCATTTTGTGTGTGTTTCTAAGGTACCCATAGCTAGGATGCCTAAGACTTCTGCACAGTATTGCGTTTGTCAGTGTGGAGTGGTGTCATATATAACTAGGGTGCCTAAGACTTTTGCACAGTACTATATTTGTCAATCTGGAGTGGAGAGCAAGTTTGTAATTCTGGCAGGAGCAAAGGATGTTGGGAATGGTGAGAGTGGGGCACCGCGGGAGGGGTGTGAGACATGTCACAGAGCAGGAGTGCCAGGGGCTGTGGGGGGTGTGGGTTGACTCACCCAGCTCTGAGACACCAGGCAAAGCCATTTGATTTGACAGAATGTGTCTTTGGTGTTTCCCGTTCCATTCTCTCTCCCTCCCCACTTCCCACTCTCAGTTCACAATAGAGACTCTTATCAAAATCAGGTTTATCATCACTGACATATGTCATGAAATTTTTTTTTGTGGTAACTGTACAGTGCAATACATAAAACTACTACAGTACTGTGAAAGGCTTAGATACCCTAGCTACAGTATATATACATACTATGTTCGACTATTATTGACTATAAAAGTATTCACCCCACACCCCTCCCGGAAGTTTTTATGTTTTGTTGTTTTACAACATTGAATCACAGTGGATTTAATTTGGCTTTTTTGACACTGATCAACAGAACAGTCTCTTTCATGTCAAAGTGAAAACAGAGCTCTACAGGGTGATCTAAATTAATTACAAATATAAAACACAAAATAATTGATTGCATAAGTATTCACCCACCTTAATATGACACACCAAATCGTCACTGGAGCAGCCAATTGGTTTTAGAAGTCACATTATTAGTTAAATGGAGATCACTTTTTGGAGACTTTTGTGCAGTCAAGGTGTTTCAATTAATTGTAATAAAAACACGCCTGGAGGGTCTAACTGCTGGTGAGTCAGTATCCTGGCAAAGACTACACTATGAAGACAAAAGAACACTCCAAGCAACTCTGCAAAAAGGTTATTGAAAAGCACAAGACAGGAAATGGATACAAGAAAATTTCCAAGTTACTAAATATCCCTTGGAGTACAGCTCAGTCACAGCTGTAATTCTGCTTCGAGCAGGCTGTCCTCAAAAACTGAGTGACTACACAAGAAGGAGACCAGTGAAGGAGGCCACCACGAAACCTTTGACAACTCTGGAGGAGTTACAAGCTTCAGTAGCTGAGTTGGGAGAGACTACACATACAACAACTGTTGCTTGGGTGTTTCACCAGTTGCAGCCTTTTAGGACAGTGGCAAAGTGAACTCCACTGTTGAAAAAAACTCACATGAAATCTCAGCTAGCATTTGCCAGAAGGCATGTGGAATACTCTGAAGTTGGCTGGAAGAAGGTTCTATGGTCTGATGAAACCAAAATTGAGCTTTCTGGCTATGAGACTGAATGCTATGTTTGGCATAAACCAAACACCACAAACATCATCAAAATCACACCATTCCTACCATGAAACGTGATGGTGGCTGCATCATGCTGTGGGGATGCTTCACTGCAGCAGGCCCTGGAAGGCTTGTGAAGGTAGAGGGTAAAATGAACACAGCAAAGTACAGAGAAATCCTGGAGGAAAACTTGATGCAATCTGCAAGAGAATTGCGATTTGAGAGAAGATTTGTTTTCCAGCAAGACAATGACCCCAAGCATAAAGCCAAAGCTACACAGGAATTGCTTAAAAGCAACAAAGTTAATGTCCTGGAGTGGCCAAGAAAGAGTCTAGACCTCAGTCCAATTGAGAATTTGTGGCTAGACTTGAAAAGTTCTGTTCACTCTTGATCCCCATGCAATCTGACAGAGCTTGCGCAGTTTTGTACAGAAGGGGGGAAAATTGTAATGTCCAGATGTGCAAAGCTGATAGAGACCTAACCACACAGACTCAAGACTGTAATTGCTGCCAAAGGTGCATCTACTAAATACTGACTTGAAGGGGGTGAATACTTATGCAACCAATTATTTTTATATTTGTGATTAATTTATATCACTTTGTAGAGATGTTTTCACTTTGACATGAAAGAGTCTTTTTCTGTTGGTCTGTGTCTAAAAAGCCAAATTAAATCCATTGTGATTCAATGTTGTAAAACAATAAAGCATGAAAACTTCAGGGTGGGGGGGGAATAATTTTTATAGCCACTGCATATTTTCATCTTCAATGCTATAATCTCCACCTTCAACACTGCAATGTATGGATCTGTTTCTTTTAGAACACTAGCTAACCTTAGCATTACATATGGACTGATAACTTACCTATGCATATTGGTCTGTTGTCCATACAAGCACATTGATTTTCTCTCGCTCTCTCCCTTGCTGCAATGTGAATACACCAGTTAAAGCCATCTCCTGTGCATGTGTTTTTATTTTCAATGATATGTAGTTGCACAGACACAACAAACTGCCGATGATTATGAACCTAATTGTCAGCGAGTATCACCAACTGCACCAAAGGTTGTGGGATGACAGACTTTGGCGAGAGACAATGAGAGGAAAGAGTTAATTAGTAAGGAGAATGCCACCATGGACGCCAACAAAGGGCACGTGATTAGCTGCATAGTATATGGTGAGAATTGCACAACTGGCAAAGTTAAAGTGAAAATAACATGATGTTGGCCTTAGCTGGGAAAATTGGTGAATTTGGTAGTGCTAATGAGGACTGTGAATTGTATATCAAGAGGTTTGAACTGTATTGTAATGTGAACAATGTGGATGAGCTTCTTAACTAAATGGGTGCTAAAACAAACAGGTTTTTATGCAACTTAGTAACTCCTGAAAAGCCAGCAAACCTTGACAAAATTGCTACAGTTTTACAAAATCATTTCAGCCCTAAGCCACTGGTAATAGCTGAGAGAATTAGATTTTACACAAGGAACTAGTCAAATGATGAAAGCATTTCTGAATACATTGCAGAACTGAGCAAACTTTCCTAGTGCTGTGACTTTACAAATAGACTTTCTGATGCATTAATGGACAGGCTTGCATAGTCAAAGCACTCCAAAGAGGTTACCATCAGAAAGAGATCTAACCTTAGAATGGGCATTGACCATTGCAATATTGTTAGAGATTGCAGAAAAGGGTGTGGCAGAACTATAGAAAAATAATTTCAAGCACAAAACTAAAAAAAGTGCACAGTGACTGAATGTGAAACCGTATCAAACAATAGTGTCTGACAAAGGTGAGCTGCTATGCCTAGAGCTGCATAGCATGACTGAAGCAGATCGTGAAATCATATGGGTCACAATAGATGTGTCTGGGGTAAAACTGAAAATGGAGTTGGACACAGGGTCAGCTTTGTCTATAATTTCAGTGGCTGACTACAACAGGCTGTTTTCAAAGCTATCATTAGAAAAGACCGCAGTGATGCTAAAGGCCTATATCGACAGAAAAATGTCTTCCAAAGACAAACTAAATGTAAATGTGATACATCAGGCCAAACACAGCAGTTAACACCTTATTTATTGAAACACTTTTTGGACGTGAATAGTTGAGAAAAATCATAGAAACATAGAAAATAGGTGCAGGAGTAGGCCATTCGGCCCTTCGAGCTTGCACCGCCATTTATTATGATCATGGCTGATCATCCAACTCAGAACCCAGCCTTCCCTCCATACCCCCTGACCCCTGTAGCCACAAGGGCCATATCTAACTTCCTTTTAAACATAGCTAATGAACTGGCCTCAACAGTTTGCTGTGGCAGAGAATTCCACAGATTCACCACTCTCTGTGTGAAGAAGTTTTTCCTAATCTCGGTCCTAAAAGGCTTCCCCTCTATCCTCAAACTGTGACCCCTCGTTCTGGACTTCCCCAACATTGGGAACAATCTTCCTGCATCTAGCCTGTCCAATCCCTTTAGGATCTTATACGTTTCAATCAGATCCCCCCTCAATCTTCTAAATTCCAACGAGTACAAGCCCAGTTCATCCAGTCTTTCTTCACATGAAAGACCTGCCATCCCAGGAATCAAACTGGTGAACCTTCTTTGTACTCCCTCTATGGTAAAGATGTCTTTCCTCAGATTAGGGGACCAAAACTGCACACAATACTCCAGGTGTGGTCTCACCAAGGCCTTGTACAACTGCAGTAGTACCTCCCTGCTCCTGTACTCGAATCCTCTTGCTATAAATGCCAGCATACCGTTCGCCTTTTTCACCGCCTGCTGTACCTGCATGCCCACTTTCAATGACTGGTGTATAATGACACCCAGGTCTCATTGCACCTCCCCTTTTCCTAATCGGCCACCATTCAGATAATAATCTGTTTTCCTATTTTTGCCACCAAAGTGGATAACTTCACATTTATCCACATTAAATTGCATCTGCCATGAGTTTGCCCACTCACCCAACCTATCCAAGTCACCCTGCATCCTCTTAGCATCCTCCTCACTGCTAACACTGCCACCCAGCTTCGTGTCATCCGCAAACTTGGAGATGCTGCATTTAATTCCCTCATCCAAGTCATTAATATATATTGTAAACAACTGGGGTCCCAGCACTGAGCCTTGCGGTACCCCACTAGTCACCGCCTGCCATTCTGAAAAGGTCCCGTTTATTCCCACTCTTTGCTTCCTGTCTGCTAACCAATTTTCCACCCACCCCAATACCGTGTGCTTTAAGTTTGCACACTAATCTCCTGTGTGGGACCTTGTCAAAAGCCTTTTGAAAATCCAAATATACCACATCCACTGGTTCTCCCCTATCCACTCTACTAGTTACATCCTCAAAAAATTCTATGAGATTCGTCAGACATGATTTTCCTTTCACAAATCCATGCTGACTTTGTCCAATCATTTCACCGCTTTCCAAATGTGCTGTTATCACATCCTTGATAACTGACTCCAGCAGTTTCCCCACCACCGACGTTAGGCTAACCGGCCTATAATTCCCCGGTTTCTCTCTCCCTCCTTTTTTAAAAAGTGGGGTTACATTAGCCACCCTCCAATCCTCAGGAACTAGTCCAGAATCTAACGAGTTTTGAAAAATTATCACTAATGCATCCACTATTTCTTGGGCTACTTCCTTAAGCACTCTGGGATGCAGACCATCTGGCCCTGGGGATTTATCTGCCTTCAATCCCTTCAATTTACCTAACACCACTTCCCTACTAACATGTATTTCGCTCAGTTCCTCCATCTCACTGGACCCTCTGTTCCTTACTATTTCTGGAAGATTATTTATGTCCTCCTTAGTGAAGACAGAACCAAAGTAATTATTCAATTGGTCTGCCATGTCCTTGCTCCCCATAATCAATTCACCTGTTTCTGTTTGCAGGGGACCTACATTTGTCTTTATCAGTCTTTTCCTTTTTACATATCTATAAAAGCTTTTACAGTCCGTTTTTATGTTCTCTGCCAGTTTTCTCTCATAATCTTTTTTCCCCTTCCTAATTAAGCCCTTTGTCCTCCTCTGCTGAACTCTGAATTTCTCCCAGTCCTCAGGTGAGCCACTTTCTCTGGCTAATTTGTATGCTACTTCTTTGGAATTGATACTATCCCTAATTTCTCTTGTCAGCCACGGGTGCACTACCTTCCTTGATTTATTCTTTTGCCAAACTGGGATGAACAATTGTTGTAGTTCATCCATGCAACCTTTAAATGCCTGCCATTGCATATCCACCGTCAATCCTTTAAGTGTCATTTGCCAGTCTATCTTAGCTAATTCACGACTCATACCTTCAAAGTTACCCCTCTTTAAGTTCAGAAACTTTGTTTCTGAATTAACTACGTCACTCTCCATGTTAATGAAGAATTCCACCATATTATGGTCACTCTTACCCAAGGGGCCTCTCACGACCAGATCGCTAATTAACCCTTCCTCATTGCTCAAAACCCAGTCCAGAATAGCCTGCTGTCTAGTCGGTTCCTCGACATGTTGGTTCAAAAAACCATCCCGCATACATTCCAAGAAATCCTCTTCCTCAGCACCTTTACCAATTTGGTTCACCCAGTCTACATGTAGATTGAAGTCACCCATTATAACTGCTGTTCCTTTTTTGCACACATTTCTAATTTCCTGTTTAATACCATCTCCGACCTCACTACTACTGTTAGGTGGCCTGTACACAACTCCCACCAGCGTCTTCTGCCCCTTAGTGTTACGCAGCTCTACCCATATCGATTCCACATCTTCCCGGCTTATGTCCTTCCTTTCTATTGCGTTAATCTCTTTTTTAACCAGCAACGCCACCCCACCTCCCCTTCCTTCATGTCTATCCCTCCTGAATATTGAATATCCCTGAACGTTGAGCTCCCATCCCTGGTCACCCTGGAGCCATGTCTCTGTGATCCCAACTATATCATAATCATTAATAACAATCTGCACTTTCAATTCATCCACCTTATTACGAATGCTCCTTGCATTGACACATAAAGCCTTCAGGCGCTCTTTTACAACTCTCTTAGCCCTTTTTAATGCTTGCCCTGGATTTGTCGGCCTGCCGCTTTTACTTTTCCCCTTTGTACTTTTTGCTTCTATGCTCACTTTACACCCCTCTGTCTCTCTGCACTGGTTCCCATCCCTCTGTTGTGAACTAACCTCCTCACACCTAGCCTCTTTAATTTGATTCCCACCCCCCAACCATTCTAGTTTAAAGTCACCTCAGTAGCCCCCGCTAATCTCCCTGCCAGGATATTGGTCCCCCTAGGATTTAAGTGTAACCCGTCCTTTTTGTACAGGTCACACCTGCGCCAAAAGAGGTCCCAATGATCCAAAAACTTGAATCCCTGCCCCCTGCTCCAATCCCTCAGCCACGCATTTATCCTCCACCTCATCGCATTCCTACTCTCACTGTCGCGTGGCACAGGCAGTAATCCCGAGATTACTACCTTTGCGGTCCTTTTTCTCAACTCCCTTCCTAGCTCCCTATATTCTTCTTTCAGGACCTCATCCCTTTTCCTACCTATGTCATTGGTACCTATATGTACCAGGACCTCTGGCTCTTCACCCTCCCACTTTAGGATATCTTGGACACGATCAGAAATATCCCCGACCCTGGCACCAGGGAGGCAAACTACCATCCGAGTCTCTGGACTGCGTCCACAGAATCGCCTATCTGACCCCCTTACTATCGAGTCCCCTATCACAACTGCCCTCCTCTTCCTTGCCCTACCCTTCTGAGCTACAGGGCCAGACTCTGTGCCGGAGGCAGGGCCACTGTCGCTTCCCCCGGGTAAGCTGTCCCCCCCAACAGTACTCAAACAGGAGTACCTGTTGTTAAGGGGCACAGCCGCCGGGGTACTCCCCATCACCTGCCTTTTCCCCTTCCCCCTCCTAACCGTGACCCACTTGTCTGCCTCCCGTGGCCCCGGCGTGACCACCTGCCTTCCACTCCTCTCTATCACCTCCTCGCTCTCCCTGACCAGACGAAGGTCATCGAGCTGCAGCTCCAGTTCCGTAACGCGGTCCCTTAGGAGCTGCATCTTGATGCACTTGGCGCAGATGTAGACGTCCGGGAGGCTTGGAGACTCCAGGACCTCCCACATCCGACACCGAGAACAGCAAACTGCCCTCACAGTCATAATGCCCCTCTCCTCAAATAGCAACAGAAAATGAATGTCAAACCTTCCTCGCCTCGCCCGCTTCCGCCTAAGCCCGTTGAGCCGAAGCCCTTAAGTCTTCACTCTGCTCCCGGCTCACTCCGCCGCCCGCAAACTACGCTGCCCGCTCTCTGAGGCTCTGTTCCTTTTAAATCTGCCGCGCTGCACTGCCCGATGTCACACGCCTGTGCAGTCCCGCCTCTCAGAAAGCCGTTGGAGAAAAAAAATAACGAAAATTTCAAAAATCTCTTTCTTGGCACTCCCACTTAGACTCTCAGACTCCTTCTTCGAATCAAATCCGAAGCAGGATGTCTGCCCTTTTAAATCTGCCGCGCTGCACTGCCCGACGTCACACGCCTGCGCAGTCCCGCCTCTCAGAAAATCCAACTAGACTGACACACAATCAAAGCTCTCAGTCTGTCATCAATGGCCAACTGTAGCCTAAACAGTAGCACTAACCAGAGACTGTCACAGCTGCTTAATGTTAATGAGAAGGTGTTTGAGAAGGGTATTGCTAAACTCAAAGGCACGAAGGTCAGGGTTGAACTGGATGAGGTAGCAGCACCAAGGTTCCATAAAGTGTGTCCAGTGGCTTACACATCACGCCCTCAAGTGGATGCTGAACCATAGAACTTGAAGGCATCTGGTATTCTCTCCAAGATTGGGTGGAGGGATTGGGCCATGCTCTGTTGTCCTGGTGATCAAGATAGGAAAGGCTGGAACTGTTTGCTTATGCAAGGATTTCAAGGTGACCATCAGCCCAGTGCTCCAGACTGTGCACAAATAGAAGACATATTTGCATCTTTGGTAGGCAGGAAAAGGTTTTCAAAGATTGACTTGTCACAAGCATATCTGCAAGTGAAGATTGAGGAGTCAAGCAGGGCGCTCCTCACAATCAACACTCACAAGGGACTGTTCCAGTATGATCGTCTCGTCTTTGGTGTCGCATCAGCTCCAGCAGTTTGGCAAAGAGCAATGGGCCAAGTGCTCCAAGATGTCCCAGGAGCAGAGTGTGACCTTGTGACATCATTGTGGCTGGCAGGAATGATGACTAGCACATCCAGAGCCTTGATAAGGTGCTTACCAGGCTGAGTGAGTATGGTCTGTGTGCAAAGAGAGAGAAACGTGAGTATTTCAAGACTAAACTCTCATAGTGTGGACATGGCTTTGACAACCATGGCTTACATAAGTCACAAGAGAAGATTGAAGCAGTGCTACAGGCATGCAGACTAGAAAATGTGTCACAACTCAGGTCATACTTGGGCCTTGTAAACTACTCCCACTGGTTTCTTCCAAACATTGCTACAGTGCTGCATCATTGCAAAGACAGGAGCAAAGTGGCACTGGTCAGAAAAATGTGACAGAGCATTCAAGGAAACAAAGAGACTAATAACATCAGATGAACTGCTCACCCAGTATGACCCATCTGTTCCCATCAGACTGGCGTGCGACGCATCACCTGATGGCATTTGTGTCGTTTTGCCACACACTATGAAAGATAGGTCTGAAAGCCCAATTGCATTTGCGTCAAGATCACTGACAAGCGCAGAAAGCAATTATGCACAGATTGACCAAAAGGCCCTTATTCTAATATGGGGAGTAAAGAAGTTCCACCACTACCTTTACAGACAAAAGTTTACTCTAGTAACAGATCACCAGCCCCTTGTGTCCATTTCCAATTCCAGGAAGGAAATCACAGTTCGTGAAGAAAAAACATTTCAGGATGTACAAACGGTGTATATTGTATACATTTCTCTGGCATGAAATTGGACCTTTGAACCGTTGAACCTTTGACTGCCACCCAGTTGCAATGTTGGGCACTTTTCCACAGAGCCCACTCTTATGACATAGAGTTCAAGGGTACCAAGCAACACAGCAATGCTGATGGCTTGTCACGTCTCCCACTGGTGGCAACTGATAAAGAAAACTCTTCATACAGTGATCCATCAGAAGTACTCCACACAGTATTGGTGGACAAATTCTAAAATACGAAGAGAAACAAGGAATGTCAGAAGTCTATGACATCACCATGTAGGGATGGCTGGCTCAGGGTAATCCTATGTTTCCAGAGCTCTCAGTGAGATGAAACCAACTGTCTGTAAGTCAAAGAACGCTGATGTGTGGATCTTCTGTTGTGGTTCCCTCAAAGCTGTGCACCAGAGTGTTAGAGAATCTGTATGAAGGACACTTGGGTTCAGTCAGGATGAAGAGTCTCGCCTGGATCTACGTGTGGTGGCTGAGAATAGATAGATGGATTGAAGGCTTGACCAAAAGCTGTTCGGGATGCCACAAAGTTTAAAATGCACCCCCACAGGCCCTGTTACACCCGTGGGAATGGCTGTCTTCACCATGGTAAAGAGTACATATTGACTTTCTGGGCCATTCATGGACTCCATGTTTCTGATTGCTGTGAATGCAAAGTGGCCGGAGGTTATACCAATGAAGTCAACCACATCAGCAAAGACTGTTTCCACTGTTAGGACTATTTTCGCCAGAAACGGCTCGCCAGAGCAAATTGTGATTGACAACGGACCACAATACACGTCAGAAGAGTTTAGACTATTCATGAAGAAAAATGGCATCAAGTATTTGAAGTCAGCTCCTCGCCACACAGCAATGAATGGGTGAGCTGAAAGGTTTATCCCAACCTTCAAGAGGTCCACTAAAGCGATGGACAAGGAGGACATTTCTATACAGGTGGACAATTTCCTTTTTGTGTATTGGAACTCTGCTCATGTGATGACAAATTAAACACCTGCAATGCTGTTCATGAGCAGTAATCTGAGATCACGTATAGACCTCCTGAAACCAGATCTCTGGAAAGAAGTGCAGAATAAACAGTTCAGCCAGTTGCTGAACTCCTATGTCCCTTTGCATCTGTTTTTTGTATTTTCTTTCCTGTTAGAAAACAGTCAACCCTTTCATTTCTTCTACCAAAGTGCATGACCATACACTTCCCGACACTGTCTTTCATCTGCCATATTTCTTTGCACATTCTCCTAATCTGTTTGCCTTTCTACTTCCTCAAAACTACCTGCCCCTCCACTTATCTTCATAATGTCTGCAAACTTTTCAACAAAGCCATCAGTTCCATCATCTAAATCACTGACAGAAAACATAAGAAGAATCGGTCCCAACACCAACCCCTGTGGAAAACTACTAGACACTGACCGGCACTTGGAAAAGGCTCCTTTTATTCCCACTGTTTGCCTCCTACCAATCAGCCGCTGCTTTAACCATGCTAGATCTCTTTCCTTGAGAAAAGCATGCTGACTACAGCCTATTGTATCATGTGCCTCCAAGTATTCTGTAGCCTCATTGTTAAATATCGACTCAAACATTTTCCCAACCACTGAAGTTAGATTCCTTTAGTTTCTTGTCTTCTGCCTCTCTCCTTTCTTGAAGAGTGCAGTGACATTTGCAATTTTCCAGTCTTCCTGAACCATTCCATAATCTAGTGACTCTTGAAAGATCATTACAAATGCCTCCATGATCTCTTCAGCTACTTCTTTCAGAACTGGTAGAGTTCTGGCCTCTTTAGCATGTGGCATGGATAGCAATCCTGAAATCACAACCTTGGAGGTCCTGCCCTTTAACTTAGCAACTAATTCCCTGAAATGCCTCTGGAGAAACTCAATCCTCGACCTACCCATGTCATTGGAACCTACATGGACCATGACCTTTGGCAGTTCGCCCTCCCAGTTAAGAATGCTGAGCTATCCCAGACCCTGGCACCTCGGAAGCAACATACCATTCTGGAATCTCATTCTCGCCCACAGATCTCTTGTCTGCTCTCCTAACTAACGAATCCCCTATCACCACAGTGTGCCTCTTCTTCCCCCTTCCCGTATGAGTCACAGAGGCCGACTCAGTACCAGTTACCTGATCACTGTGACGCTCCTCTGTTAGCTCATCTCCACTAATAATATGCAAAGTGATATACCTGTTGTTGAGGGGGGCGGACACTACAATACTATACACTGGCTCCTTAACCCCTTTCCCCTTCCGGACTCACTAGTTTCCTGTGTCCTGCACCTTAGTAACCTCCTCTCCGTATGTCCTTCAGCCTCCCGAATGATCTGGAGTTCATCCAGTTCCAGCTCCAACTCCTTAACTTGGTTTGTTGGAAGCTACAGCTGGATGCACTTCTCACAGTTGTAGCGGTCAGGGACATTGGAGGTCTTTCTACCTTCCCACATCCCCCAAGAGGAGCATTGCGCTATCCTGGCTGATATCTCTACTGTCCTTGCTGAGCAGATATAAAGAAGAGAGGTTAAAAAAAACTCGGGCTTTTCTTTCTTTGCTTTCTCTGCGTGAAGCCTCCCTTTGTTGAAGCCTTGAAGAGCGGAAGCCGCCACTTTGACTCTGTCCACTCAGGTGACTCTTTATGGCGACACTTGGCGGGCTGCCCCTAGCACATTCTTAGATTGTCTTGGCTGTTGATGCAAACGATGCAGTTCACTGTATGTTTCACATGATGAATAAATTATCCTGAATCTGTACCTGACTGGACACATCCACCCTGGTACTACTTCTCTCCTGACCACCTGAAATACCTTATCTTAAAACAGACAATTTTTCAGTTTCCTCTCCACACAAAGAACTTACATTTCTATAATGTTTTCATAATTTCCAGATTTCCTAAATCAGTTTGCATGAATGAAGTAATTTTTAAAAATTGTAGTAATTGTTGTTATGTCGGGAAATTGGTTATGAGTCATGAGGAAAATTGCAATATCTACAAGGAATTCATTTGGAATACACTCACAGTCAGTATTAATGTTTATTGAACTTTAGGTCCACCGCAAAACTCTCAAGTCCTCAGCCCAAAAAAAATTGTGGCTCATTGGAGAGCGGAGTTCATTAATATCGTGGGACTTGTTGGATTAGACAGAAGAATTACTATTTTTCTTGTAGTTTTTCCTTGTGCTTGCTTGTATTTTATATAATCACCTACATAACATATTCAGTTAGTTTTTCAACAGTTACAGCTACCTCTGTTTTTTTTGGAAAATTCTTGGTTTTAGTGGCAGGTGTCACATGGCTTGAATCTGGCTATTTCGTTGGTTAATGTTATCAATCATTAACCAACGAAATAGCCAGATTCAAGCCATGTGACACCTGCCACTAAAACCAAGAATTTTCAAAAAAAAACAGAGGTAGCTGTAACTGTTGAAAAACTCACTGAACATGTTATAGAATTCCTGTTGTTTCCATCTTTATTCTTTCTCTTTTTCTTAGGCTTTCTTCCCCTGCTCTTTCTCTTTCTTTGTTCTCTCTCCGATTCTTCTCCCTTCTTTTCCTTTGCCCCTGTAACACTTAACAAAACAATTTTTATGCCTCATTTTTAATTTACAATGAACCTTCAAATCGCAATAGCAAAGGGATCTAACAACTTCCTTGGCCAAAGCTATTCTTAGAGGAGTTATCCCAGAGCAAGAATCAATAGAAAATGATTGAAAGTATGACTTTCTTATGGAATTTATCCAGACTCAAAGTTAAGAACCTAAATCTACCCTGTCTCTGGAAAGAGAAGAATGTCGGAAAAAGTATTTTTGAGAAATGGACACCAAATTTAAGGAAACCACTGCACAGATCATAAATATCTCAGGGAATAGTGGTTGGGCAGTGGGAAGTTTGCAGTCAGAAGTAAATGGGATTTAATACTGGCATACTAAAGAAAAGTCTCTTGTAGTTACTAAGTAATTTCTGTGGCCTCGGGATAATTCAGTGCACTTTACAGGCAATGAAAAATGTCTGAAGCTGTAAATCAGAAATACTGCATCCAGTTTACACTCAGCAAGCTTCCAGAAGCAGTAATGTGATAATAATGAGGTAATCTGGAATTTAACAATGTTAATTGAGGGATAAATACTGATCATGGGAGTTGACTTTCTGGAGGACAGGGATGAAAAGCCAGTGGTTGTGGTATTAGTTAATAAAGAGAGATGGTTAAATGAGATAATCCAGCATGAAGTTGGGCCATTTGGATAACCACGCCCTTACCAACCGGAGGACAACCATCGGTAAAAAGTCCTGAAGAAGCGTCTTGGCCTGAAACTCAACTGTTCATTGCTCTCCATAGTTGGTGCCTGACCTGTTGAGTTCTTCCAGCATTATGTGTGTGTGTTGCATTCTCGACAAAAATTGTGAGCCTACAGCCCCCCAAAACGTTGTGGCTCATTGGAGAATGGAGTTCATCAATAAAGTGGGACTGATTGGATTGGGCTGTAATATATCTTCTTGTGGTTCACCTTATATTTTTATATAATCACATGTATAACATACGATTGTTCACTGATTTTTTTTCAGTGGTTACAGTTACTGTATTTTGTTGGAAAATTCTTGGTTTCAGTGGCAGGTGTCACATGACTTGAATCTGGCTATTTCATTGGTTAATGTAATTATCCCCTTACATCCATATTAATCCAATTACTCAGCATTTGACCAATATCCTTCTGTGCTAAGGCAATTCAAGTGCTTATCCACTTTCCTCTACTTTAGAAGAGTAGAGTGCCTCTAATTTCTCAGAAGTTTGCGAAGATTCAGCATGTCATCTAAAACTTCGACAAACTTCTATAAATGTGTAGAGGACAGTATATTAACTGGTTGCGTCACAGGATGGTATGGAAATACCAATGCTCTTCAACAGAAAAACCAACAAAAATAGTAGATATGACCCAGTCTATCACGGGCAAAGCCATCCCAACTATTCTGCTCATCTACAAGGAGCAGTGGGAAGGAAAGCAGCAACCATCATCAAGGACGCCCACCAGAAGGTCTATGCACTCTCCTCACTGCTGCCATCAGGGAGAAGGTACAGAAGCTTCAAGAGTCACACCACTAGGTTCAGGAACAGTTAATATCCCTCAAATATCCAGTTCTTGAACCAGTGGGGATAACTTTACTCAACTTCACTTACACCAACACTGAGCTGTTCCCATAACCTATGGACTCACCTTCAAGGACTCTTCATTCCATGCAGTTTCTTTTCTTTTGCACATTAATTGTTCGTCCATCTTTTCACTGATTCTGTGGTGTTTCTTTATATTTACTGTGTTTTCCCACAAGAAAATGAATCTCAGGATTGTATATGGTGACATATATGTAATTTAATAATATATTTACATTGAATTTCTACTTTGATCTACACAAACTTTAAAGGCTATCAACAATTCTGTTTCCACTACTCTCCCAGGCAGTGTATTCCAGGTATTCAGGTTTAGATTTATTTGAAACTTGTTCACTGAAACGTACAGTGAAATGCTCATTCATGTTAACAACCAGCACAACCAAGGTTAGTCATAGTCATAGTCATAGTCATACTTTATTGATCCCGGGGGAAATTGGTTTTCGTTACAGTTGCACCATAAATAATTAAATAGTAATAAAACCATAAATAATTAAATAGTAATATGTAAATTATGCCAGGAAATAAGTCCAGGACCAGCCTATTGGCTCAGAGTGTCTGACCCTCCAAGGGAGGAGTTGTAAAGTTTGATGGCTACAGGCAGGAATGACTTCCTATGACACCCTATGCTAGGGGCAGCCTGCAAATGTCACCAAAATTCCAGCACCAGCATAGCAAGCCCACAATTAAAGCATTGGGTGGGATGGTAACGTAGCGGTTAGTGTGACATTATTACAGCTCAGGGCATTCCGGAGTTTGGAGTTATTTCTGGCAGAGGCTGTAAGGAGTTTATGTATCCTCCATGTGACTGCGTGGGTTTCCTCCGGGTGCTCTGGCTTTGGTCCCACTGCCCAAAGACGTACTGGTTAAGAAGTTTATTGGTTATTGCAAGTTATCCTGTGATGAGACTAGTGTCCAATAGGTGGGTTGGGGGACAGTATGGCTTATTGGACCCAGTGGGCTCATTCTGCACTGCATTTCTCAATGCTACCTGCCTCTCCACTTATCTTTCTATCGTTCATAAACCTGGCCACAAAACCATCAATTCCCTCATCCAAATTTTGACATATAGCATGAATAGAAGCAGGCCCAACACCGATCCTTGTGGCACAGCACTATTCATTGGCAACAAACCAGAAATGGCCCTTTTATACCCACCCTTTGCCTCCTGCCAGTCTGCCAATCTTCTATCCATGCCAGAATCTTTCCTGTAATACCATGAGTTCTTAACTTCTTAAGCAGCCTCATGTGAGGCACCTTGTAAAAGGCTTTCTGAAAATCAAAATCAACAGCCTTCAGCAACTCTCCTTTGTCTCTCATGCCTATTACTTCCTGAAAGAATCCCAACAGATTTGTCAGGCATGATTTTCCCTAAAGAAAACCATGCTGAATTTGGCCAATTTTATGGTGTGCTTCAAGAAATCTGAAACCTCACCATTAATAATGGACTCCACTCCATCTTCCCAACCAGAGAAGTCAGAATAAGTGGTCTATAATTTCTAGTCATTTGCCTCCATCCTTTCTTGATGATTGGAATGACATTTGCAATCTAGTGATTCTTGAATGAGCACTACTAATGCCTTCACAATCTCTTCAACTATCACTTTCAGAACCCTGAGGTGTAGTACATCTGGTCCAGGTGATTTACCTATCTCAGACCTTTCAGCTTCTCAAGCACTTTCTCTTTGGTGTTAGTAACAACGCAATCATTTCTGCCCCTTGAAGCTCTCGTATTTCTAGCAGACCGCTAGTGTCTTCACAATGAAGACTGACACAAAATTCCCCCTTTTTTAAGTACTCCAAAAGTGCTCCTTTTTTTAAGAAAGGAGGAAGGCAGCAGAAAGGAAATGATAGACCAGTTAGCCTGACCTCAGTGGTTGGGAGGTTGTTGGAGCCAATTGTTGTGGAGTACTTAGTGACAACAAACAAGAAATGATCAAGTCAATATAGTTTCTTTAAGGGAAAATCTTGCCGGACAAACCTGTTGGATTTCTTTGAGGAGATTACACATATGATAGATAAAGGGGATGCAGTGGATGTGGTATAATTGGACATTCAGACCATTTTGACAATGTGCCACACATGAGGCTACTAACCAAGTTAAGGGCCCATGGTTTTACAGGAAAGTTACTGGCATGGTTAGAGCATTGGTTGCTTGGTAGGAGGCAGTGAGTGGGAATAATAGGACCCTTTTCTGATAGGCTGCCAGTGACAACTGGTGTTCCGCAGGGGCTGATGTTGGGACGGCTTCTTTTTATGCTGTGTATCACTGATATAGATGATGGATTAGATGTGTATCCTTGGATGTTAAGCTCCCAACTATGATCTTTGAGCCTTGACTAAGTGATGCCCACAAACCAATCTCTAACTGCTCTGTAAGATCATGTATCTTATTCTGTATACAGCATGCATTCATATATAACATCTTTAGTTCTCTTTAAATCAGGCTTTTCAATTTTGTCTCCATGTTACACTTCAACTCATCCCACTGGCTTCAAATTTGTCCTATCAACGGTCTGTCCTTCTTGACAGTCTCACTACGCACTGTACCTACTTGTATAGCAACTGTCTCGTCCTCAGCCTTACCACTCTGGTTCCTATCCTGCTGCCAATTTAGATTAAACCTTCCCAAACAGCCCTAGCAAACTTACCTGCAAGGACGTCCCTGCCCTTTGAGTTCAGGTGTAACCCATCTTTTTTGTACAGGTCATACCTTCCCAAGAAGAGATCACAATTATCCAGAAATCCAAAACCCTGCCCCCTGTGCCAATCCCTCATCCATGGATCCGTTTGCCAAGTCATCCTACTCTCTCCTTCACTGGTCTGTGGCACCGGCAGCAATCCAGAGATTATTACTATTGAGTCCTACTTTTCTGCTACCAACTTATCTTCTTATATTCTCTCTTCAGGACCTCACTCCTTTTCTTATTGTGTCATTGGTACTAATATATACTACGACTTTCAACTGTTCACCATGACCTCCTAGTTTCCAAAATAGGAATCTGATGGGCAAGTTTTTTACACAAGCCGTGGTATGTATGTAAAATGAGGTGCAGAACTGAATAAGAGGCCTCGAGAGATTACAGGACGTGTATGAAGGTGATTTGAGGATATGAAACAGTCATCGTCTGCTATTAGTTTCTGATGTTTTTGATCTAAGGTTCTTTCGGAAGTCAGGAAGTAGCACAAAATTTGTTGCTTCATGATCTTTTATTAAGCCCTAATTGAGCAGAGAGAATTGAAAACTGCCTGTAGCCGCAATTTAATAACAAAGACTAAAGAAGGGGAAAGAATAAAGTCTAAAAATGTCAAACTTATTTTTTCAACTCTTTTTATACCATAGATAAGAAACACTCAATTTAAACTTGTAGATAAGAGTTACCCAATCAGATAGCCTGTATTCAAATAATGCTACACCAGAGAAGCTTCCCGAATCATGCAATGAATTGTAACCACAAGGAGACACGCTGAACGGTTGTATATACATACTGTGACCACTAGGAAACATGTTATACACCTCTGTTTATGACACTAAACCAAAAATAACTGTTGTAAAACTTGGGAGTCACACTTTTCTATGCTTACACGGATCTTCTGTTTTCCAGATAGAGCCTTGACATGGAAAAATCATGGAGGTAGCTCTTTGCCAATGACCCTCTCTTGGTCAGGGGGCCTGGTTAAGGGTCTCGGTCCAAAGCATCAAATCTTTATTCCTCTCCAGCGATGCTGCCTGACCTGCTGAGTTTCTCCAGCATTTTATATGTGCTACTCTGGGTTTCCAGCATTGGCAGAATCTCTTGAGTTTTTGATCTGGGGTTATACTGACGCCATTCAATATCTGCTTACACTCACACTGCATTACAAAAACTCACAGAATGAATCTCCACCAACTCAGTGACTCCTAAATTCCATAGTTTACGGCCATTTATCACTGACATTTTACATATTTCTGTGTCTGACCACATGCTCTGGACCACATAACCAAATTCTTGATTTTATTTTTGTGGATTTTCTTAAATGTTCTTGGTGACTCACTCCTGGCATTGATTACTGTGTCTACCATCTGCCAATGTTATCCCACCTCAGCTCTGGATGCCCTTAAACAGAGACATTAGCTTGATTTGTCGCATACACATCTAAGATCAAAACATAGAGTGAAATGCATTGTTTGTGTCAAGTAAAATCAGGATTGTGCTGGGCACCCCACAGTTATTGCCATACTTCTGTCGCCAACATTACCAGCCCACACATTACTAACACTAACTGTAAGTCTTTGGAATGTGTAAGGAAACTATGAAGCAGGTGGAGAACACGCAAACACCTTATAGACATTGGCGGGAATTGAATCCCCTCCATGTAAAGTGATTGCACAAACCGCTACGCTTCCATGCTATTCCAGAATTACTGGTCACAAATCTTTACTTCTAGCTCACCAGAATATTGTGGACAATCCCACTAAATCTAGGAGCTCACTCCTTGCCCAGTTGACCATTCGTCACAACTAATAAAGCAGAGTACTCAAGGTAATTTCTAGTGATAATCTGCTTTGGTGGCCAGGCATAGTATAAGACCTTGTGTTGTAATGACAATTAGCAAAGCAATTAGGTCCATTTATGTTCAGTATTTGAGCTATAATTCTTGTACTGTCATAGACAGAATAATGCTATGAAAAAATTCCTATACATAAACTTTAGTAAGGCCTTTGATAAGGTTCCGCATAGGAGGTTGATCAAAAAAAATCAGTCACTTGGCATTTATAATCAAGACTAGAATTGAAATTGGCTTCATGCAAGAAGCCAGAGAGTGGTAGTAGATGGCTGCCTCTCTAACTGGAAGGAATCCTATGAGTAGTGGTGTGTCACAGGGATCAGTGCTGAATCCACAGTTATTTGTCATCTGTATCAACGATCCTGATGATAATGTGGTAAACTGTATCAGCAAATTTTTGTATGACACCAAGGTCTGGGGTGTAGTCAGCAGTAAGGAAGAGTATCAAAGCTTGCAGCAGGATCTGGACCAGCTAAAAAATGAACTGAAAGTGGGAGATAAAATTTGATGCAGGTATGTGTGAGGTGTTGGGCTTTCGGAGGACCAGCCAGGGTAGAATTTATGCAGTGAGTGGTCGGGCACTGAGGAGAGTGGTAGGACAGAGGGATCTGGGTAACAGATACATACATAATTCCTTGAAAGTGGCTTCACAGGTAGATAAGGTCATAAAAAGAGCTTTTACCACATTGGCCTTCATAAATCAATATATTGAGTACAAGGAGTTGGCATGTTATGTTGACGTTAGTGAGCCCTAGTCTGGAGTTTTGAATGCAGTTCTGATCATCTACTAACAGGAATGATATCAATAGGATTGAAAGAGTACAGAGAAAATTTACTAGGATTTTGCCAAGACTTGAGGACCTGAGTTATAGGGATGGCTGAATAGGTTAGATCTTTATTCCTTGGAGCACAGAGAATGAGGGAGATTTGAGAGAGGAACATAAAATTCTGATAAGTATATATAGAGTCAATGCAAACAGGCTTTTTCCACAGAAGTGGATGAGACTAGGACTAGTGATCATAGTTTATGGGTGAAAGGTGAAATAATTGGTGTACAAAAGCTGTTATAAATCTAGTCAAGAAAAAAAGAGCTTACGAAAGGTTCAAAAGACTTGGCAATGATAAAGATCTAGAAGATTATAAGGCAAGCAGGAAGGAGCTTAAGAATGAAATTAGGAGAGCCAGAAGGGGCCATGAGAAGGCCTTGGCAGACAGGATAAAGGAAAACTCCAAGGCATTCTACAAGTATGTGAAGAGCAAGAGGATAAGATGTGAAAGAATAGGACCTATCAAGTGTGACAGTGGAAAAGTGTGTATGGAACTGGAGGAGATAGCAGTGGTATTTAATGACTGCTTTGTTTCAATATTCACTATGGAAAAGGATCTTGGCAATTGTAGGGATGATTTACAGTGGACTGAAAAGCTTGAGCATGTAGATATTAAGGAAGAGGATGTGCTGGAGCTTTTGGAAAGCATCAAGTTCGGTAAGTCACCGGGACTGGACGAGATGTACTCCAGGATACTGTGGGAGGCGAGGGAGGAGATTGCTGAGCCTTTGGCGATGATCTTTGCATCATCAATGGGGATGGGAGAGATTCCGGAGGATTGGAAGCTTGCGGATGTAGTTCCATTCTTCAAGAAAGGGAGTAGAGGTAGCCCTGGAAATTATAGACCAGTGAGTCTTACTTTAGTAGTTGGCAAGTTGATGGAGGAGATCCTGAGAGGCAGGATTTATGAACATTTGAAGAGGCATAATATGATTAGGAATAGTCAGCCTGGCTTTGTCAAAGGCAGGTCGTGCTTTACGAGCCTGATTGATTTTTTTTGAGGATGTGACTAAGCACATTGATGAAGGTAGAGCAGTAGATGTAGTGTATATGGATTTCAGCAAAGCATTTGATAAGGTACCCCATGCAAGGCTCATTGAGAAAGTAAGGAAGCATGGGATCCAGGGGGACATTGCTTTGTGGATCCAAAAATGGCTTGCCCACAGAAGGCAAAGAGTGGTTGTAGACGGGTCATATTCTGCATGGAGGTCAGTGACCGGTGGTGTGGCTCAGAGATCTGTTCTGGGACCCCTACTCTTCGTGATTTTTATAAATGACCTGGATGAGGAAGTGGAGGGATGGGTTAGTAAATTTGCTGATGACACAAAGGTTGGAGGTGTTGTGGATGGTGTGGAGGGCTGTCAGAGGTTACAGCCGGACATTAATAGGATGCAAAACTGGCCTGAGAAGTGGCAGATGGAATTCAACCCAGGTAAGTGTGAGGTGGTTCATTTTGGTAGGTTAAATATGATGGCAGAATATAGCATTAATGGTAAGACTCTTGACAGTGTGGAGGATCAGAGGGATCTTGGGGTCCGAGTCCATAGGACACTCAAAGCTGCTACGCAGGTTGAATCTGTGGTTAAGAAGGCATACAGTGTATTGGCCTTCATCAATCGTAGGATTCAATTTAGGAGCCGAGAGGTAATGTTGCAGCTATATAGGACCCTGGTGAGATCCCACTTGGAGTACTGTGCTCAGTTCTGGTCACCTCACTACAGGAAGGATGTGGAAGCCATAGAAAGGGTGCAGAGGAGATTTACAAGGATATTGCCTGGATTGGGGAGCATGCCTTATGGAAACAGGTTGAGTGAACTTGGCCTTTTCTGCTTGGAGCAACAGAGGATGAGAGGTGACCTGATAAAGATGTATAAGATAATGAGAGGCATTGATGGTGTGGATAGTCAGAGGCTTTTTCCCAGGGCTGAAATGGCTAGTACGAGAAGGCACAGGTTTAAGGTGCTTGGAAGTAGGTACAGAGGAGATGTCAGGGGTAAGTTGTTTTTACAGAGTGGTGAGTGTGTGGAATAGACTGCCGGCAACAGTGGTGGAGGCGGATACGATAGGGTCTTTTAAGAAGACTTCTGGATAGGTACATGGAGCTAAGAAAAATAGAAGGCTATGGGTAACCCTGAGTAATTTCCAAAGTAAGTAGATGTTCAGTACAGCATTATGGGCTGAAGGGCTGTAGGTTTTCTTTGTTTCTATGTTTCCCTTTAAGGGAATCTGAAGGGTCAATTCTTCATTTAGATGGTGGTGAGGGTGTGGAACGAGCTGTCAGAGGAAGTGGATTCCATTTAAGAGAGGTTTGGGTAAGTACATGGATGGGGGGGGCGGCGGTATGGAGCGCTACGGTCCAGGTGTGGTCAAGCAGAATAACAGTTCAGCATGGACGAGATGGAAGGGAGGGCTTGTTTCTTTACTGTAGTCTTCTGTGTGGTGCTAATGTGGAATGCTGCATTTCCGATGCACAGTTATATTGGTGGGCGGCAAGGGGAGCCGTGTGGCCTCAGTTGTAACGAGAACTGGGGCCTCAAGTTCTGGTGTCGCCTGTTTACAGTCACCAAAGGGTGACGGTGGGGGGGGGGTTAGTGGAGATAGTGCACTCTACCAGAGGTGTGGTTGGAGTTGGTGCTGCCCCCAGTGTTCGCTTGGCTGTATTGTGTTCGACTACAGACTGACACAACATTCATGGACTCCGGGACTGCGACTATATTTTTTTATGTGACTGTATTTTATAGATATCTTATACAGTTTCTTATGCTGTGTTTGACTGTTGGTACTGCATTTTGCACTTTGGTTTTGCACGGAAGTTTCATTTGGTTGTATTCAAGTGTATGGTTGAATGATAATTAAACTTGAACTTGACTCTATGACAGTCATCGACCTGAAATATTAATTCTGATTCTGTCTTCACAAGCAACAAGCACTGTTGAGTTGTTGAGTGGATACTGTTTTTTTTATTTCTAGATGTTATCTCTTTGGTCAATGTTTGGAAGAATGTTTTCCGAGACAAGTGGTCCCAGCAAAACTCAAACTGAGCATCTCAACTCAACTGAGCAACTCAAACAGAGAGTTATTGGTGAGAAAGTATGGATAAAGAAGACCTTTATTTATCCCGTGTACATTGAAACATACAGTGAACTCTGTCATTTGATACAAATCAATTTAGAGAGGATTGTGCTCAGCAGCCCACAAATGCCATCACGCTTCCAGCACCAACAGAGCATGCCCACACTCACTAACCCTAACCAGCACGTCTTTGGAATTTGGGAGGAAACCGGAGCACCTGGAGGAAACCAAGAGGTTACGGCAGAACATACAAACTCCTTACAGACAGCGGTGGAAATTCACCACCAGCTGGTGATCGCTGGCATTGGAGATTGATGTGCTAATCACTATGGTAGCATGCTGCCCATGCTGCCCGGATGGCATTGTTGAAAACAACTCTCATCAGCTTGCTAGGCTGATTGGGTGGTAACTAGCTGGAATGGACTTGTCCGACATTTTGCAAACAGAGCAATTTTCAGAATCAGAGTCAGGATTAATATCACTGGCATATGTCATGAAATTTGATGTTTTCAGTAGCAATGCATTGCAACACATAAAAATTTTAAAAACCATAATTGCAATAATTAAATTCAATAAGTAGTGCAAGAAGAGAACAAAATAATATTGAGATAGTGTACATGGGTACATGTCCATTCAGGAAACTGATAGTGGATGGGAGGAAACTGCTCCTAAAGCACTGAGTGTGTGTTTTAAGACTCCTGTATCTCCTCCCTGATGAGAAGAATGCATGTCCTGGGTGATGGGGTTCCTTAATGATGGATGTCACCTTTTCCAGGCATCACCTTTTGAAGGTGTCCTGGATGCTGTGGAGGTTAGTGCCCATGATGGAGCTGGATGAGTTTGCAATTTTCTAAGGCTTGGAGACCCTGTGATCGTCCTGACGGTTTTTACCGATGAAACTATCATCAGTTTTAAAAAAGCCATAAGGACGGATAAGGTTAAGTATAAAGGGAAGCTAGCCAACAATATCAAAAAGGATACCAGAAGTTTTTTTCAGATAAGACCAGATATAGAAAGAGTAAAAGAGATGCAGCAGTGGATGTCATTCGACTGGAGAGGTAGTAATGGGGGACAAAGAAGAAATAACAAGGGAAAATTGGTGGATGACTACTGGGATTTTCAGTAGTCCATTGACAAGGTTCTTCTGGTTAGCTGCCGGTGACAAGTCTCACAGGGGTCAATGTTCGGAGCTGCTTTCTTTTACGCTATATGTCAATAACTTGGATGCCAGAATTGTTGGCTTTGTGGCTTAGTTTGCAGAAAGTACAAGGGTAAGTGGAGAGACAGGTCGTGTTGAGAAAGCAGGAAAGCTGCAGAAGGACTTACATTATGAGAATGGGCAAAAAAGTGGCGGATGGAACAGTAAGGTCACGGACTTTGGTAGAAAGAATAAAAGGGTAGGCTATTTTCTAAAAGAGAAAACATTCAAAAATCCAAGGTGCAAAGGGACTTGGGAGTCGTTGTGCAGGATTCCCTAAAGGTTACCTTGCAGGTTGAGTTGGTGGTCAGGAAGGCAATTGCAATGTTAACATTCATTTTGAGAGGACTAGAAAAAGGATGTAATATAACAAAAGGATGTAATGCTAAGGCTTTATATGATCTGGGTTGAAATCCCAAGTATGTTGCACTGAAGTCTCTGCTGTAAGAATTCCACAGTTAGTGAACCTGGAACAGTTTCAGTCCAGTTCTTGGTGTTTGAACTAAGTTATAGTCAACAGTTAAGATCTGCTTAAGCCAAGAAGCTGGAGAGCCCTCACTTGGAGAATTGTGAGCTGTTTTGGACCCCTTATCTAAGAAAGGATGTGCTGACATTGGACAGGGTTCATGAAAATGATTCCAGGAATGAAAGGCTTATCACATGAGGCGCATTTGATGGCTCTGGGCATGTACTGACTGGAATTTAGAAGAATGAAGGGGTGGGGGGGGGTGCATTGATGCCTGTTGAATGTTGAAAGGCCCAGCTAGAATGGATGTGGTGAGGATATTTCCCATGGGGGGGGGTAGTCTAGGACCAGAGGGCACAACCTCAGATACTTAGAACAGAGATGAGGAGGAATTTCTTTAGCCAGACAGTTGTAAATCTGTGGAATTTCTTGCCACAGACAGCTGTGGAGGCAAAGCCATTGGGTATATTTAAGGCGGAGGCTGATAGATTTTTGATTAGTCAGTGAAGAGTTTTGAAAGATTACGGAGAGAAGGCAGGAGAATGGGGTTGAGAGGGAAATGGATCAGTCATGATCAAATGGCAGATCAGACTTGATGCGCTAAATAGCCTAATTCTCCTCCTATGTCTTATGGGCTTATGGCTTTTACTCCATGTGGAAGGAATGAAATTGGCTAAAAATGTATCCTAAATAATGACTGTTACTTAGTTTGGACTCACCAGGAGCTGGGCTGAAACCGTTCCAGATTCACTAAATGTAGAATTCTTGCAGCAGAGACTTCCACGCAATGTGCTCTGGATTTAAACCCAGATACTGTGGTAGCAGTAATTCCCTGAAGTGGCCATTTTGTTAGTACAGCTTCCTGACCAACTTAAGAAGCACCACGAGCAGATAGCCAGGATTCCAACCACAGGCTTCCTTCTTGGAAAAGCGGGCTCTTGTTCAAGTAAGTTTAAATAAACCAATCCTGAATGGAGCATTGTTCAGTCTCAGTGTAACTCCGTGGGTAATGCTGCATGTTGACCTCTGTCACCGACTTTGACAATTTAAGAACTCAAGCTACAGATCTGCTTTATTTGTCACATTTACAGTACGTCAAGAGTTACGGTGGAATTCATCATTTGCATCATTGGCCGGCACAGTCTGAGGGTGTTCTGTGTACTGCCATACTTCCGACACTAGTATAGCTTGCCCACAACTTGCTAACCCTATTCTGTATGCCTCTGGAATGCGGAGGTCACAAGTAAAAGTACCAACTCCTTTCAGAGAGTAGCGAGTATTGAATCCCAATCACCGACGGCTGGCGCCGTAAAGCTTTATACTTAGTGCTGCATTACCAAGCCACTCCTAATGATTAAATTCTGACAGGGAAAGAGGAATCACAAAGATGGGTCTCAGCCCGAAATGTCGACTGTTTATTCTTTTAGATGCTGCTTGACCTGCCGAGTTCCTCCAGTGTTTTGTGAGTGTCTTACAAAAAGAATTCATGCTTTTTTTTTGCATATGGTCTTTCAAAGTACAAAGTACAATGCACATAGCGTGAAGTACATTTATTTATTATCAAAATATATACAGTAGTGCTAGAAAGTTTGTGAACCCTGGAGAATTTTCTCTATTTCTGCATAAATATGACAAACTGTGATCAGATCTTCATGTAAGTCCTAAAACTAGATAAAAAGAACCCAATTAAATAAATAACACAAAAACTTTATACTTATTATATTTATTTATCTAGAAAATCATCTGATATTACATGCATTTCTTGGAAAATGTATGTGAACCTTTGCTTTCAGTGATTTATGTGACCGTCCTGTACAGCAATAACTTCAACCATATGTTTCCAGTACTGTTGATCAGTTCTGCACATCGGTTTGGAAGAATTTTAGGCTATTCCTCCTTACAAGACTGCTTCAACTCTGGGATATTGGTGGGCTCTTTGCTCAAACTTCTTGCTCCATGTACTTCCACGACATTTCTGTAGGATTAAGGTCAGGACTTTGGCTTGGCCTTCCAAAACACAAATTTTCTTCTTTTTCAGCCATTCTGTTGTTAATTTACTCTTGTCTTTCAGATCATTGTCTTCTTGCATTATCCAACCTCTACTGAGCCTCAGGTAACAGACTGCTACCCTGACATTCTCCTGTATAATGTTTTGATACAATTTTGAATTCATTGTTCCCTCAACAATTGCAAGCTGTCCAGTCCCTGAGGCAGTAAAGCAGCCTGAACCTTGACGCTCCTTCCACTGTGCTTCACAGTTGGGATGAGGTTTTGGTGTTGGTATGCAGTGTCTTTTTCCTTCCAAAAATAACAATGTGCAATTCTGCCAAAAAGTTCAACTTTTGTTTCATCTGTCCACAGAACATTGTCCCAAAGGTGTTGTAGAACATCCAGGTGGTCTTTTACAAACTTGAGATGTGTATCAAAGTATTTTTTGGAGAGCAGTAGCTTCCTCCGTGGTGTCCTTCCATGAGTGCCATTCTTGTTCAGTGTTTTTCTTATAGAGTTTTTCTTAAGTTTGCAAAAGACCACCTGGATGTTCTACAACGGTTCTGGGACAGTGTTTTCTGGACACACAAGACAAAAGTTGAACTTCTTGGCAGAAGTGCACATAAACAGAGACTTTAGCAAGTTCTAGGGGTTTCTGCAGGTCTTTGCTGTTACCTTGGTTTCTTTTTCACCTGCTTCAGCACTGCATATTGTGCTCTTACTCCTTGTGAGAGTAGGAACAGTCCTCCATTGTAGGCAATTTCCTTTACTGTTGACTGATGAACACTCAGGTCTTTAGAAATGCTTCATGCATCTCTACAATTCTTCTTCAAAGGTCCTCTGAAAGTTGTTTTGATCAAGGCATGGTGCACATAAACAGATCTTTCTTGAGAAGAGCAGGCTCTGTCAGTAACATGGCTTTGTGAGTCTTTTTTATAGGGCAGTCACCTCTACAACCCACACCTCAAACCTCATGTCATTAATTGGAACACCTGACTCCAAATTGCTTTTGTAGAAGGCATTACCCCAGAGGTTCACATACTTTTTCCAACAAATACATATAATATTGGTCCAATCACAAAGAAAAGATAATCCACAGATGCTGGAACTCCAAGCAACATCCACAAAATGCTGGAGGAACTCAGCAGGCCAGGCGAAATCCATGGCAAAGAGTACAGTCGATGTTTCAGGCTGAGATCCATCATCAGGTCTGGAAAAGAAAGATGAGAAGTCAAAGTAAGAAAGTGGGGGAGTAGAGGAAAACCTCAAGGTGATAGGTGAAATGGGGAGGGGGAAGGGTGAAGTAAAGAGCTGGGAAGTTGATTGGTACAGGGCTGGTAAAAGGAGAATCCAATTGTAAGGACAGAAGGCCATGGAAGAAAGAAAACGGGGAGGAGCACAAGAAGGAGGTGATGTACAGGTAAGGAGATAAGGTGAGAGAGGGAAATGGGAATGGGGAATGTTGAAGGGCGGGGTGGGTGAGTGTATTACCAGAAGTTCACAAAATCGATGTTCATGCCATCAGGTTGGAGGCTACCCACACACAATATAAGGTACAGCTTCTTCAACCTGAGTGTGGCCTCATCGGAACAGTAGAGGAGGTCATGGACTGACATGTAGGAATGGGAATGGGAAGTGGAATTAAAATGCTGGCCACTGAAAGATCTCACTTTTTCTGGTGGACGGAGAGTATGTGCTCGGCGAAGTAGTCTCCCAATCTATGTTGGGTCTCACCAATGTACAGGAGGCCACACTGGGAGCACCGGATACAATAGATGATCCCAACAGACTCACGGGTGAAGTGTCGCCTCACCTAGAAGGACAGTTTGGGGCCCGGATTGATAGTGAGGGAGGAGGTGTAAGGGCAGGTGTGGTACTTGTTCCGCTTGTAAGGGTACATGCCAGGAGGGTGATCAGTGGTGAGGGATGAACAGACAAGTAAGCCATGTAGGAACGATCCCTGCGGAAAGCAGGAAGTTGGGGAGAGATAAAGATGTGCTTGGTGGTGGGATCCCGTTGGCAATGACGGAAGCTATGGGCAATTATATGTTGGCTGCAGAAGCTGGTGTGGTGGTAGGTGAGGACAAGAGGAACCCTATCCCTGGTGGGGTGGTGGGAGGGCAGTGTGAAGGCAGACGTGTACAAAATGGAAGAGATGCACTTGAGGCCAGAATTGAAGGTGGAGGAAGGGAAGCCCTTTCTTTGAAGAAGGAGGGGATCTCCTTAATTCTTGAATGAAACACCTCATAGAGCAGATGCAATGGAGGTGGAGGAATTGAGAGAAGGGGATGGTACTTCTGCATGTAACAGTGTGGGAAGAGGTATAGTCCAGGTCGCTGTGAGAACCAATGGGTTTATAATAGGCTTCAGTAGGTAAGCTATCTCTAGAGATAGAGACGGAGAGGTCGAGAAAGGGAAGGGAGGTGTCAGAAATGGACCAAGTAAATTTAAGGGCAGGGTGGAAGATGGAGGTAAAGTTGATGAAGTTGATGAGCTCCGCGTGGGTGCAGGAAGCAGGGCCAATGCAGTTGTCAATGTAGAGTAGGAAAAGTTGAGGACCGATGCCAATGTAGACTTGGAACACAGACTGTTTCACATAGCTGACCAACAGGCAGCCATATCTGGGACCCATGTGAGTATTACACCTTTTGTTTGAATGAAATGGGAGGAGACAAGTGAGAAATTATTTAGCGTGAAGACAAGTACCACAAGATGGAGGAGAGTGGTGGTGGAGGGGAACTAGTTGGGTTTGGTGTCCAGAAAGAAATGGAGAGCTTTGAGGCCTTCCTGGTAGGGGATGGAGGTGTATAGGGACTGGATATCCATGGTGAAATTAAGATGATCGGGGCCAGGGAATTTGAAATAATTGAAAAGATCGATCATGTGAAGTGTCACAGATGTTGGTAGGAAGGGACAGAAGCAGGGGTTATTAAACTGAGTCAAGGTAAGCAGGTATAAGGTCAGTGGGCCAGGAACAAGCAGAAACAATGGGTCTACTTGGACAGACTAGTTTGTGAACCTTGGGTAGGAGGTAGAAATGGGAGGTGAGGTTGGTGGCAGTGGATGGGAGATCCCCAGAGTTATTAAGGTCAGTGATGGTATGGGAGACAATGGCCTGGTGCTCCTTAGTGGAGTCCTGTTCAAGGGATAAGTAAGAGGATGTGTTTAACAGTTGTTGTGCTCAGCAAGGTAGAGGTTAGTCCACTAAACTATTACAGCATCCCCCTTAGCTGTGTGTTTGATGGTGAGGTTAGGATTAGTGTGAAGAGAGTGGAGAGCCGAGCGTTGGAAATGGAGAGAGGAGTGGTGAAGTCGAGATGGTTGATGTCCCATTGGCAGTTGGCAATGATAAGGTCCAGAGCAGGCAGAAGACCAGAGTGGAGTATCCAGGAAGAGGAGGAGGGCTGAAGATGTAGGAAGAATCCATGCCAAAGAAGTAGGCCCGGAGACAGAGGCAGCGGAAGAAGAGCTCAGTGACGTGGCGGGTATGGAACGCACTGAGCTGTGGGTACAAGGGGACAAAGGTGAGGCCCTTACTGAGGACAGAATGTTCTGCCTCAGAGAGGGGAAGGTTGGAGGGATGGTGAAGACCCTGTGTGGATGAGAGCTGGGATCAGAGGGGGGAAAGAGTTGACAGTGTCAAAGAAGAGGGATGGGATGAGGTGCTCATGGAAGGTGAGGTGAGAGGAAAATGTAATACTAGATCATTTTTCTCAATAAATAAATGAACAAGTATAATGTTTTTGTGATATTTATTTAATTGAGTTCTCTTTAGCTAGTTTTAGGACTTAGGTGAAGATCTGATCATACTTCCACTTCCACTTCACACTTGCAGGAATGGCAGGTGTGCAATAGTCCTACCCCCTCATCCATATATTATTAATTTTGGACTCCTGAGGTTTTAGAGTTTATTTATGTATATATTCTTTGTCGTGCTGCAAAATGTTGAGCTGCTAAACTGTGTTTCATTGCTCCACGACAATGACAATAAAGATATTCAATTCAATACTTTAGGTCATATTTATACAGAAAAAGAAAAATTTCTGCAGGGTCCACAAACTTTCTAGCACCACTATAGATGAAGATCAGACCACATTTTATGAGTAATTAATGCAGTAAACCAGGTAATTGCAAAGGGTTCACAAACTTTTTCTTGCAACTGGATATAGTATACAACCCTAGATTCATCTTCTCACAGGCAGCCACAAAACAAAGAAAACCATGGAACTCGTTCAAAAAACACATCAATCCCCCTTCCCACGTGTGAATAAAGAACAGATCAACAAAAAGTGAGCAAAAAACATGGAACATACAAACGTAAAACTCCAAACCACAAAGTCATCAAAGCAGACCATGAATGTTCAGTTCAGTTCAACTCAGTGTATAATGTTCATTAACTGCAGGCTCGCAGAGCATCTCCACTCTGAGCAAAAACGTACAGAATATCAACAGTAAAGGAGCGAGCAGAAACCAGAAACACGTCATAACGTAAACCACAGAGTCTAATCCACAAACCACATCGATTAAACTTTGCCCAAAAACAAGACTCTGGCACCATCTTCCAGCAGCACCGAGCGAGAGGGACAGTTTGACCGCAGGCACCCTCTTCCAACAGCAACGAGTATGAGGGAGGGAGAGAGACCGCTCAGATGGTGCTGAACATGCGCTTGCCTTCTGCTCTTGTGCTCAGCGATTTCAATCTTCCTCGAAGTTTTAATCAGTGAGATCGGCAATAAATGGAGTCGATCATCTCCACACACTTAGCTCGAAACCTCACTGAACTCCCTTGGAGCAATCGAACTGAAAACACACCATCGAAATGTAGATCACAGGCTCCAATCAAAGCAATAACATATTTGAAAGAAGAAGATGAAGTAAAAGAAGTGAACTAAGTAGTTTTGTGAACTGTCTGAAGGACTTCGCCTTTGGTCACAATGTTTGCTGGAGCTGTCTTCAGCAGTATTAAAGATTGCCATGCTGTTGGTGAGGGAAAAGGGAATCTACAGGCACAAAAAATCCTTGCATTGCTCGGGTTACCTTAGTGACTGAATTTGGTCTCAGCTGAGTTTCTGACATGAAACATCAAAGATGACTGGCTGGGAACGCGAATCACAGGTTTTAGTTTCAAAGATCAGACTTTTACTTTTCACATTAATCTTGAAGTAAAATACTTCCACAGACAGATGCAAGAGAATTTTGGGGTTTTCACTGACCGCAGCCAACTATTTAACTGGGATTCCAGATGTGTGCGTGCCGCAAACCAGGCTTTATACAAGGCTAGAAATTCTGCCCTCAGATGGACACTTTAAATGATGTTATGCAGGGACCCCGTGCTTTCTCACTTCAGTCTCACTGGCTAACTTCCCATCAATTTATTCGGATATTTTTAGTCAAGCCACAGAGCCCAAAAACAGGCCCTTCGGCCCATCTATACTGTGCTGAACTATCACTGCCCATCAGCGAGCTAGAGAGACTTTTATAAAAATCCAGTAGATTCCTAGTTATCATCACACACTTAATGCTTTAGGAACAGCTTCTTCCAATTTTCCCCCTCCACCATCAGATTTCTGAACTGCCAATAAACCTATCAGCTCTACCTCACTATTGTTGCTCTCTTTTTGCATGATTCATTTAATTTAATTATATATCTGTTTGTATATTTCTTACTGTATCTACCGTATCTGTATTTCTCATTTTAATTATGGTACATTTTTTTATGTATTGCCCTGCACTGCTGACACAAAACATCAAATTTGGACAACATATGCCAGTGTAAAGCTCAGGTCCATCAGCTCGTGTTTGCCGAGGGGAAACCCCGTCCACCCGCCAAACCGTGTCTCACGTTTGTGTAGTTGCTGTGTAATGCCACCTGGTACAAACTCACACATCAAATATCAGACAGCACAGAATGTACGATTTACAGATTACAATTTATAGATCTTACTGGAACTATGTAATTAATAGAGATACAATATAAAAGGGAAAGTAAAAGGCGCCAAACTTATCAGAGTTCAACCACTTCGTGCACAACCGTTGGAACTCAATTAACGGGGTTCCTCTTTCCACCATGTGATCCCCTCCGACCCCCTCGACTCACCCCTCGGGACCAACCACGGTGGCTGACCAGAGCACTTCCAGCACGTCCTTCTTCTCCAGGTCTCCTCCCATAAGCCTGCCAAAGCACCCACAAAAAGAATAACATGGACACTCATTGGTTCGTCTGTCCTCTTATCAATAATATAACCCAGACAAGCAGGGAGAGAGAGAACTCCTTACATCACAGTTATTACAGAAAAGCCATTTTTATTATAACATAACAAAAAAGCCATTTTATTAGCCTTAGCAGTAACATAAAAGAAGAAACCCCTTACACCAGTGATATTAAACCTGATTCTGGTTCACCGATACCAGCTTTTTATTCTAGATGTCATTAATTAATTTTAGTTTATCAATTGTTGTTATGGATTTGAACTCTTGTTTCTTGATCACATCACCACAGTACTCACACCCATCTGACTCAGAGACAGGGCCACCACCACAGACAACCAACAACTTAGGACAACTTTATTCTGAAGTGTCTTTATTCTTAAAGTTGCACTTTAAAAAAAATTGATGACTACGCATTGTGCCAAGTTTAGCCTGCACTTCAGCCAGTAGCTGAACCATGGACTTTGTGGTTAAGAAGGTGTGTGGTGTGTTGGCCTTCATGAGTCAGGGGATTGAGTTCAAGAGTCGTGAGGTAATACTGCAGCTCTATAAAATCCTGGTTAAACCACACTTGGAGTATTGTGTTCAGTACCAATCATCTCATTTCAGGAAGAAACTTGGAGCTTTAGAGAGGGTGCAGAGGAGATCTACCAAGATGTTGCTTGGAGTAGAGGACATGTCTTTTGAGGAGAGATTGAATGAGCTAGGGCTTTTCTCTTTGGAATGAAGGAGGATGAGAGGTGACTTGATAGAAGTGAGCAAGATGATAAGAGGCAGAGATGGAGTGGATAGCCAGATACTTCTTCCCAGGACGGAAATGGCTAATACGAGGGTACATAATTTTAAGGTGATTGGTGGAAAGTAAAGGGGAGGATGTCAGAGGTACCTTCTTTAATCAGAGAGTGGAGTTTGTATAGAACACCCTGTCAGGAGTGGTGGTAGAGAAAGATACATTAGAGCATTTAAGAGACACTTAGATAGGCACATAGAGGGAGGACAATGTGAGAGGGTAGGTTTAGATTGATGTTTGACTATTGAAAGGTGAACACTGGGCTGAAGGGGCTGACCTACGCTGGACTGTTCTGTGTTCTATCCTTGCTATGGGTCCCCATAACTGATTCATTTAGCCCAAGCGGAAAATCTATTTCACTTCGTGATGATGTGTGGAAATCCTCTAGATTTACCAGATAGACGGCCAAATAATACATACAAACAGTTATTAACCTTCAGCCATCAGACTGCTGAACCAGTGTGGATAACTTCACTCACCACAACTCTGAACTGATTCCACGACCTACAGTCTCATTTACAAGGGCACAACAGCTCATGTTCTCGGTATTATTTTTGGTTGTACAGTTTGGTTTATTTTGCACATTGATGTTTGACAGTTTTTGTCTGTTTATGCGTATTTTTTCATAAAATTCTATTCTATTTCTTTTTCCCTGTAAATGCTTGAAAAAAAATCTCAAGGTGGAATATAGTAACATATACTATACAGTACATGCTTCGATAGTACATTCATTTTGAACTTTGATATACAGACCAATGGGAATAGCCCAGGTTGGCACCTTGGTTATCATGAATAGGTTGGGCCGAAGGGCCTGTTTCCATGCTGTAAAACCCTCTGACTCAGTATAAGTAAGTAGATGGAGGCTGGATGGAATGGGTCATACATAAGGAGCACATGACAAACCGAATAACATGAAATAAACAAAAACTAGCGCAGTGTCAAAGTTCAAAGTTACTTTCTTAGCAAAGTGTCTACATATCACCAGATACTACCCTGAGATTCATTTTCTTGCAGGCATTTACAGCAAAATAAAGAAATACAATAGAATTTATGAAAGCTATACATTAACAAAGACTAATAAATAATCAATGTGCAGAAGAAACCAAATTGTGCAAATAAAATTGTAAATAATACTGAGAACATAAACTGTAAGCTCTTGAAATCCAGTCTGTCTGTTTTGGAATCAATTCAGTGTTGAGGTGAGTGAAGTTATCAAGACAAGTCAAGTCACTTTTTATTGTCATTTTGACCATAACTGCTGGTACAGTACACAGTAAAAACAAGACAATGTTTTTCAGGACCATGGTGCTACATGAAACAATACAAAAACGACACTGAACTCTGCTGAACCCTTATCCATGCTGGTTCAGGAGCCTGATGGTTGAAGGGCAATAACTCTTCCTGAATCTGCTGGTGTGGGATCTAAGGCCCCTGCAGCTCCTTCCCAATGGCAGGAACAAGAAGAGATCATGACCTGGATGATGGACCTTGCTGGTGGGTGCTGCTTTCTTTTTCCAACACTCCTTGTAAATGTAATATTTCTCCTTGTGATGTACCCAGATCAATTGTCTTGTAAACAACATAAAGCCTCAGAGACCATCAACGATACATAACTGTATTGTGATAGAAATTCCTCATTCAAATACTCTGAAACCAGTTCTGTTTGTGACTTCCTTTGTGCATTATGAACTCTGTGAGATGTATTGGTTCCCTGAAATAACCTTCAACAGGCCCCATGTCAAAATAATTAGGTTACATACATAACCAAATATCACCATTCACTTAGATGAAATAATTAGCGAGATTAGGAGTTTGAGGTGATTTGGTACGTCTCCAAAGACACTGGCAAAGTTCTACAGAGGTACTGTGGAGAGCATTCCAACTGACTGCGTCACTGTCTGGTATGCATGAGGGGGGCACTGCACAGGATGAAAAGAAGCTGCAGAGAGGTCTGAATTCAGTCAGCTCCATTATGGGCCCTGGGCTTCCAGCATCTAGGACATCTTCAAGGAACAATGCCTCAAAAAGGATTTCCATCACCCTATTCAGGAACAGCTTCTCCCCCTCTGCCATCCGATTTCTGAATGGACACCACCTATGAACACGACCTTACTACTTTTTTTGCGCTACTTATTTAATTTAACTTACTGACCGTTATGTTGTTGGCGTTTAGGTCGGCAATGAAGATCCTCCATCTCTGGCGGTGTTCAGGGCTTCCCTTATCATGTCTTGGTTTCCACTACTGCCGCAGAACGACTAATTTCATAACATTTACCGATGATATGAAACCAGTTTTTGATTCTGGCAAGATCTACACACCATCGCAGCCTTCAACGCTTTCCAGCATCACTGCCTCTCTCCCAGATGAGCTAAATCTTTTTTTTTCACTCTCGGTTCGATGTTGCCAACATTGAGCGCCTGAGAAGAGCTGCTGACGCTACCTGCAGCTTGGTCATCTCTGAGGCCAAAGTAGGTAGGTGTTTCCAATGAGTGGACAGTCACAAGGCTGTGGGACCGGACGGCATCCCAGAACGGGTACTCAGGATGTGCATAGCACAACTGGCAGGTGTGTTTACAGACATTTTTACTCTCTCCCTCTCCCAGTGTAGAGTGCCCTCCAAAACATCCACCATTGTTCCTGTACCTAAAAAGACCAAGGTAACATATCTGAATGACTGGCGTCCTGTCCCACTCACCTCAATAATAAGCAAACGCTTTGAGAGGCTGGTCAAGGACTACATCTGCAGCTTGCTACCACCCACACTGGACCCCCTACAATTCACCTACCGACGCAATCCGATCGACAGACAACGCAATAGCCATAGCTCTACATACCGTCCTTACACACCTGGAGAAGAAGGATGCTTATGTAAGAATGCTGCCCTTGAACTACAGTTCAGCATTCAACACCATAAACACCTCCAGGCTTGACAAGAAGCTCAGAGATCTTAGCCTTCACCTAGCCTTGTGTAGTTGGATCCTGGACTTCCTGTCAGATCACCAGCAGGTGGTAAGAGTGGGCTCCCTCAGTTTCTCCTTTGGCTCCTCCCACTTCCTCCAAACTAAAGGTGTAGCTATGGGCACCCGTATGGGTCCTAGCTATGCCTGCCTTTTTGTTGGGTTTGTGGAACAATCTATGTTCCGTGCCTATTCTGGTATCTGTCCCCCACTTTTCCTTCGCTACATCGACGACTGCATTGGCGCTGCTTCCTGCACGCATGCAGAACTCGTTGACTTTATTAACTTTGCCTCCAACTTTCACCCTGCCCTCAAGTTTACCTGGTCCATTTCTGACACCTCCCTCCCCTTTCTAGATCTTTCTGTCTCTGTCTCTGGAGACAGCTTATCCACTGATGTCTACTATAAGCCTACTGACTCTCACAGCTATCTGGACTATTCCTCTTCTCACCCTGTCTCTTGCAAAAACGCCATCCCCTTCTCGCAATTCCTCCGTCTCTGCCGCATCTGCTCTCAGGATGAGGCTTTTTGTTCTTGGATGAGGGAGATGTCTTCCTTTTTTAAAGAAAGGGGCTTCCCTTCCTCCACTATCAACTCTGCTCTTAAACGCATCTCCCCCATTTCACGTACATCTGCTCTCACTCCATCCTCCCGCCACCCCACTAGGAATAGGGTTCCCCTGGTCCTCACCTACCACCCCACCAGCCTCCGGGTCCAACATATTATTCTCCGTAACTTCCGCCACCTCCAACGGGATCCCACCACTAAGCACATCTTTCCCTCCCCGCCTCTCTCTGCATTCCGCAGGGATCGCTCCCTACACAACTCCCTTGTCCATTCGTCCCCCCCATCCCTCCCCACTGATCTCCCTCCTGGCACTTATCCGTGTAAGCGGAACAAGTGCTACACATGCCCTTACACTTCCTCCCTTACCACCATTCAGGGCCCCAAACAGTCCTTCCAGGTGAGGCAACACTTCACCTGTGAGTCGACTGGGGTGATATACTGTGTCCGGTGCTCCCGATGTGGCCTTTTATATATTGGCGAGACCCGACGCAGACTGGGAGACCACTTTGCTGAACATCTACGCTCTGTCCGCCAGAGAAAGCAGGATCTTCCAGTGGCCACACATTTTAATTCCACATCCCATTCCCATTCTGACATGTCTATCCACGGCCTCCTCTACTGTAAAGACGAAGCCACACTCAGGTTGGAGGAACAACACCTTATATTCCGTCTGGGTAGCCTCCAACCTGATGGCATGAACATCGACTTCTCTAACTTCCGCTAAGGCCCCACCTCCCCCTTGTACCCCATCTGTTACTCATTTTTATGCACACATTCTTTCTCTCACTCTCCTTTTTCTCCCTCTGTCCCTCTGCATATACCTCTTGCCCATCCTCTGGGTCCCCCCCCCACCTTGTCTTTCTTCCCAGACCTCCTGTCCCATGATCCTCTCGTATCCCTTTTGCCTATCACCTGTCCAGCTCTTGGCTCCATCCCTCCCCTTCCTGTCTTCTCCTATCATTTTGGATCTCCCCCTCCCCCTCCAACTTTCAAATCCCTTACTCACTTTTCCTTCAGTTAGTCCTGACGAAGGGTCTCAGCCTGAAACGTCGACTGCACCTCTTCCTACAGATGCTGCCTGGCCTGCTGCGTTCACCAGCAACTTTGATGTGTGTTGCTTGAATTTCCAGCATCTGCAGAATTCCTGCTGTTTGCACAAAAACAAAGGAGCTGGTTGTGGGACTACAGGGGAAATGGAGACGGGCTCACCCTTATTGACATCAATGGATCTGGAGTTGAGAAGGTGAACAGCTTACACACACACACATCACCGAGGATCTCACGTGGTCTGTACATACTGGCTGTGTGGTGAAAAAAGCACCGCACAACCTCTTTCGCCTCAGACGGTTGAAGAAGTTTGTGTGGGTCCCTAAATCCTAAGAACGTTCTGCAGGGGCACAACTGAGAGCATCCTGACTGGCTGCATCACTGCCTGGTATGGGAACTGTACTTCCCTCAATCACAGGACTCTGCAGAGAGTGGTGCGGACAGCCCAGCGCATCTGTAGATGTGAACTTCCCACTATTCAGGACATTTACAAAGACAGGTGTGTAAAAGGGGCCTGAAGGATCACTGGGGACCCGAGTCACCCCAACCAAAAACTGTTCCAGCTGCTACTATCCGGGAAACGGTACCTCAGCATTAAAGCCAGGACCAACAGGCTCTGGGACAGCTTCTTCCACCAGGCCATCAGACTGATTAATTCATGCTGATACAATTATATTTCTATGTTATATTGACTGTCCTGTTGTACATACTATTTATTATAAATTACTATAAATTGTATGTGAAGGATGTAGGTAATAAAGTCAATTCAGTTCAATTCTGATTCTGAATAAGCCCTATAATCTCTGTGGGGTGATTAATGACATACTGGAGGTAAAGTCTCATGGAAAATTTACATGGTTAAGAATATAAAAATAGGATCTGTTTTATTCACCATATACATTTACATGTATTAGGTTAGGAATTTGTTGTGGTGTGTTGACACAACTCTCCAAGAAGACCACAACCACATCGTGGTTTGGAGGCTTGCATGCCTCAGTCACTTGGCTGGAGTCAGGGGCTTATGCTTTGTCTCTTCGTAGGGTCACCCATGCCAAACAGGTCAAAGGGTAGAGGCCAGAGTAAGAGTGGTCCACCGGTCCTCCAGGTTCAGGGGTTCAGCTAGGGACTAACAATGCTGACTGGTAAAACAAAATTGTTACAGAAACAGCAATGAAGAGTCCTTCTACATCTGAGTGCGATGGTGTTCCTGAGTCTTCACCCAGGACTTACATGCCTGGCAGTAGTGAAATCTAAGAGGACATTACTGGCACGATGAAGGAAGCTGTGAATACTGCCATAGAGTCAGTAAACAACATTCAACAATTGTGAAGAATGAAGAATTATATAAAAATATAAAATACAAAAGGTGGTGACCTCCTAAAATAGGAAGAAGAAGAGAAGAAGAAGATTAGAAAGTCAGTTTGATTTGTCACACGTACATTGAAAAATCGAAGCATGCAGTGAAATGTTTTGTTTTGCGTCAATGACCAACACAGTCCGAGGATAGTGCTGGGGCAGCTGGGAAGTATGGCCATGCTCTTGGTGTTAACACAGCATGCCCTCTCAGAGCATGAGAGGACTGTTTGTTCCAGAAATAACAAGGAAAGAAAGATGGCTCAAACCAGGATGGTTCCAGTAAATATTTGCACAAAAAGAAGAGCTTCCTGCTGAAAAGTCTTATCAGCTGAGTTCAATGCAAGTTAAAGAGAGCAGCTGAAAAAATAAACGAAAATAAGCAAAATGCACAGGATGATGAAATAAACAGGGCCCTGTTGGTGATGAGAGTACACTGTCCACTGGACATACCGATGGACATGTCAACAAATTCCATGCTGTCTGCATCAGATTTTTAATGTCCTTCTCAATCCCCAAAGTTCAGGTAATAGACTATTGACAAGAAAACATTGCATAGACATGGTTAGGATCAGAAATGTGTACAATATAGAAATGGGATTGTCATTCCATGTTAGAACATGAATGTTACAGCACAGTACAGGCCATTCTTAGAGTTTCTTAAATGTCCCTGCTGTATCTGTCTCTACCACCACCCCTGGCAATGTGTTCCACACACCCACCACTCTCTATATAAAAAAATTACCTCTGACATCTTGCCTATACTTTCCTCCAATCACATTAAAATTATGCTCCCTTGCATTACCTATTTCTGTCTTGGGAAAAAGTCTCAGGTTATCCACTCGATCTGTTTCTCTTATCGTCTTGTACTTCTCTATCAAGTCACTCCTTTTCCTCCTTTGCTCCAAAGTGATAAGCTCTAATTGACTCATTCTATCCTCATAATTCATGCTCTTTAATGCAAGTAGCATCCTGGTAAATCATCTCTGCACCCTCTCTAAAGCTTGCATATCCATCCTATAATGAGTCAAGCAGAACTGAACCAGTGTGACCTAACCAGGGTCTTATAGAGCTGCAATATTACCTCACAGCTTTTGAACTCAATACCCTGACTGATGAAGGCCAACACAACATACAGCTTCTTAACCATGATGCTGATGCCAAAGTTCTTGCCCAGCTACACTAATCACAAGTTCCTTAACACAAGAGATTCTGCAGACACTGGAAATCCAGAGCAACACATTCAAAATGCTGTTGGACTTCAGCAAGTCAGGCAGATTTTATGGAAGTGGATAAAAAGTCGACGTTCGGGCCGAGATCCTTCTTTCGGGCTGACCTCACAGTCCCTCGCGCATTTTGTGTGTGAATCCCACATTCCTTGTCTAAGAGCCTGTCCTAAATATCTCTTAAAAGTCAGGACTGTATCCAATTCTATCAGCCCCTTTGGCAGCGTTTTCCAGATATCAACCACTCTCTATCTTATAAACTTTCTCTCTGATTCTCTTTAATATTCCTTCCTCTCTTGTAAGCCTCTGCCTCTTGTTTTTGAGACTCCTGCCTTGGGAAAAAAAGAATCTGACTCATTTCTATGCTGTTTATAGTTTTGTATACCTCAAGCACGTCACCACTTCATGTCCTTCACTCTAGAGTAAACAATCCCAGTCTAGCCAATCCCCCTCCATAACAAAATCTTCCAATCGAGGCAACATTCTGGTGAATCTCTTCTCCCTTCTCAGCTCAGTCGCATACTTTCTATAGTGTGGTAACCAGAACTCAGAACTCCACACAATATTCCAAATCTCTACAACTTACTTTCTCAGTATTATCTGTCTATTTATAGGACATAGAACATAGAACATAGAAATCTACAGCAACCTTCGGCCCACAATGTTGTGCTGACCATGTAACCTTCTCTAGAGGCTATGTATAAGGTATTGAGGGGCATTGATCGTGTGATTAGCCAGAGGCTTTTTATCAGGGCTAAAATAGCCAACATGAGTGGGCATAGTTTTAAGGTGCTGAGGGGTTGTCAGGGGTAAGCTTTTCACACACAGAGTGGAGGGTACATGGAATGCACTGCCGGTGGCAGTGGTGGAAGCAGATACAATAGGGTCTTTTAAGAGTCTCTTAGATAGGTACGTGGAGCTTAGAAAAATAGAGGGCTATGTGCCAGGGAAATTCTAGGCCGTCTCTGGAGTCGGTTACATGGTCAACACAACATTGTGGGCTGAATGGCCTGTAATGTGCTGTAAATTTCTGTGTTCTATGCCCCCTCGTGTTAGCCATTTCAGCCCTGGGAAAAAGCCTCTGGCTACCCACACGATCAATGCCCCTCATCATCTTATACACCTAATTATCTATTTATTTATTGTTTAATTTTCACAGTTTGTCTTCTTCTACACACTGTTCGTTTTTCATTCTTTGTGTGCAGTCGTTCATTGACTCCATTGCATTTCTTCAGTCTACTGTGAATGCCCACAAGAAAATGAATCTTTGGGTAGTATAAGGTGACAAGTATGTTCTTGGATAATAAATTTCCTTCAAACTTTGAAGACTGGTCAGGGTGCTTTGTAAACTTGTAACACAGCATCCTAACTTTTATAATCAAATGCCCAGCCTCTGAAAACATGTGTCCTCTTCCTATGTTCTTATTTTCAGGGAACAATGGAATTGACCTCTGAGGTCCTTCTCAAAGTCAAAGTAAAATTATTATTAAAGTGTGTTTATTTGAGCATATACTACCTGAGGTTCATTTTCTTGCAGGCATTCACAGGAAAATTAAGAAATGCTATACAATTTGTGAAAAACTATACATAATCCAAGGTGGACAAAAGGAAAAAGAACTAATTGTGCAAGTAAAAAATATAGATACTACTGAGATCATATGTCGTAGAGTCCTTGAAAGTGTGCTCATGGGTTGTGAAATCAGTTCAGTGCCAAGGTGAGTAAAGTTATTCAACTGGTTCAGGAGATGGTTGTAGGATAATAACTGTTCCTGAATCTGGTGGTGTGGGATCTAAGGCTCCTGTACCACCTGTCTGATGGTAGCAGTGAGAGAGCATGACCTGGATGCTGGCGTTCTTGATAATGGATGCTGCTTTTCTGTGGCAGTGCTCGTTGTAGATGTAGACCATTCAAAGGCATCCCTCAGCACATTACCATTCACTGTATGTGCCCTCCCTCCAACAGAACCACAACCTTGTCATATTTTGGAGACCTGCATTCTTCTACGACCCAGAGAGCCACGTTGGCTGGCCTCAGGGCCTTGTGCCTTGGCTCTTGGTTAGATCACCCATGCCAAACATGTCACAGGATAAAGACCAGACTAAGAGTGGTTCACTGACTCTCCAGGCCTAGGGGTACAGCTCTGGACTAATAACTCTGATTGGAGAAACAAAATTGTTATGGAAACAGCAATGAAGAATCTTTCTACATCTGAGTGTGATGGTATTCCTGAGGCTGCAACTGGGGCTTGTGTGACTGGCAGTAGTGAAAACCAAGAGGAAACTGGTGACATGATGAAGAAAGCCCTGAACACTGCCAGAGATTCGAGAGGCAGGATATTCCACGCAGATAACCATGATGACCATCCCTAATCAATTACTGTCTTTCCAAGTGAAGATAAGTCAGGTGCTCCTTGTCTGGCCTCCTCTACGTCGGTGAGAACTGAAGTCGATTCAGGGACCATTGCTCCATCTGCCATGAAAAGCAGAATTTCACAATGGCCACCCATCTCCGTTTGACTTCCCAGTCCTATTCTGATAAGTCCATCCATGGCCTCCTCTATTGCCATGATGAGGTCACATTTCAGGTTGGAGGAAAAAACATCTCATAATCCATCTGGATAGCTTCCAATCTAATGACATGGACATCAATTTCTCTAACTTCTGGGAGTTTCTCCCCTGTTCCCCTTCTCCCTTTTCCATTCCCCATTTTGATTTCTCACTCAACCCTCCTCTTCTCCTCATCTGCCCATCTTCACAGTCTGGTTCCCTCTCTCCTTCCTTTTCTCCTGTGGTTCATTCCTGTCTCCTATCAGATTCCTTCTGAATTTACATCTTTCACCTATCACCTCCCAGCTTCTTACTTTATCCCCCCTCCACTTCACCACCCACCAATCCCCTCACCTGATCTCACCTATCACCTGCTTTACTTTTTTCCTTCCCCCCAACCCTTTCTAATTCTGGTATTTTCCTCCTCCTTCCTTCTCTGTGAATTGTCACCTTGTCGCGGTGAAGAAGCTTGTGTGATCCTGTGATCCCGAGAGCGATGCCGTCTGGAGCTATGCTCTTGGTAGGGTCACCCATGGCGGTAAGGTCAAGGGTGAGGTCCCTGACAAAGAACAATCCAACCAAGACTTCAATGGTGGAACAGGCGAAGAAGTTACTTCAAACTCAACGGCTGTGAAGGCGGATGAAGGCTGCAACAAATCCATCAGCTCCAATCGTCGTGGTTTCCATGCCATTGGAATCAGTTGGTTGATCTGTAAAGTATCGTGTGCTTCTTGGAGTGCAACATAAGTACACGTTAAACAAATACACGCACAGGCATCTTCTCTTTGTGGGCCACTTCTTCAGAACGAAGACCATCATCTTCAACCTCGAGGGATAGCCACGATGTCGACGATTTTCCTCCTTCATTTCCAGCCCTGATGAAGGGTGGCAGCACAAAATGTTGACTGTTCATTCCCCACCATAAATGCTGCCTGATCTGCTGAGTGCCTCCAGCACTTCCTGTGTGTTTCTCTGGATTTCCATCATCTGCTGAAATTCTCGTGATTCTATCCTGTCCATTAGATTTTTTTCCAATAGTTTTCCGACCAGACTCAGGGACGATTTGGTAATCCTCTGATGGACTGACTTAGTTTGTTTCATTACATTCATGCTGCTATTCAAATTTCTGCTGCAGATATGAGGCAACTACACTCTCATTGTCAACTCCCTGTTTGGAAGTTCTCTGGAGTGTTGGCCAACCCGGGCATCAGTCAAGCCTTGTCTTTATCCACTGAAGGAAGAAGGATCATTGTGACGTCCTAACAAAGATCTGATCATTGAGTTTATCAGAGGTTATGATAAAGTGGGCACACGAGAACCACTCAGTCATATGACAATGAATGGCCAAGGTTCATCATCAACAATTGCCCACACAAAGCATGCCTAGTGAGGTGACGATTGGTGGTGTTGTGGATAAAGAGAAAGGTTGTCTAAGGCAAGAGGTGGATCAGATGGACAGTTTGAAAAATTTCCAATTCAGGGAATTGGCCAATTGAAGTTAATTTTGTGAGTTCATGAGATCCCCAGAGTGATATTGTCTGTCCTTTAGTCATCTGGTGCTTAGCTCCTGGTGAGTTAGGCCTTTACTTCCAGTTGGGGGAAGGTCAGCGAGCCCCGGTGGGCAAAATAACCCAATGTTTCAAAGACAATGTCCAAATAAGCCAGAAGAAATTCAACATTGCATCTAAAAACTGGGAAGACATTGCATTTAACTGATGCACCTGGAGGAATCTGTTCAAGAGTGAGATGTGCGATGTGAGAACAACTTTCTCTGTGCCACAGAGAACAAGTGGCAGCTGTAAATGAGAGACTGAACATTAAACACCCCAGCCAGTAATCACAGTATCCATTTACTCTTGCCCACTCTGCACCAGAATATGTGGATCACAGATCGGTCTCTATAGCCAACTGAGGACCCGCCAATAGAGACACCCTTAGAAGAACATTGTGCTTGACTTGAGTGATCATATTTCACTTCATACATAACTCCTGGTAGGGTCACCCCTGGTGGTAAGGTCAAGGGAAGGTTCTGGACAAAGAGCGATCCAACTAATACCTCAGTAGTGGAGCTGGTGGAAGATGATGTCACATCACTCTGAATGGTGGCCGATTAGGAAAAGGGGAGGTGCAACGAGACCTGGGTGTCATTATACACCAGTCATTGAAAGTGGGCATGCAGGTACAGCAGGCGGTGAAAAAGGCGAATGGTATGCTGGCATTTATAGCAAGAGGACTCGAGTACAGGAGCAGGGAGGTACTACTGCAGTTGTACAAGGCCTTGGTGAGACCACACCAAGTGTGCAGTTTCGGTCCCCTAATCTGAGGAAAGACATCTTTGCCATAGAGGGAGTACAAAGAAGGTTCACCAGATTGATTCCTGGGATGGCAGGACTTTTATATGAAGAAAGACTGGATGAACTAGGCTTGTACTCGTTGGAATTTAGAAGATTGAGGGGGGATCTGATTGAAACGTATAAAATCCTAAAGGGATTGGACAGGGTAGATGCAGGAAGATTGTTCCCGATGTTGGGAAAGTCCAGAACGAGGGGTCACAGTTTGAGGATAAAGGGGAAGCCTTTTAGGACTGAGATTAGGAAAAACTTCTTCACACAGAGAGTGGTGAATCTGTGGAATTCTCTGCCACAGGAAACAGTTGAGGCCAGTTCATTGGCTATATTTAAGAGGGAGTTAGATATGGCCCTTGTGGCTAAAGGGATCAGGGGGTATGGAGGGAAGGCTGGTGCAGGGTTCTGAGTTGGATGATCAGCCATGATCATAATAAATGGTGGTGCAGGCTCGAAGGGCCGAATGGCCTACTCCTGCACCTATTTTCTATGTTTCTATGTTTCTATCACAACATCAGCGAAAGCAGAGGAGATCTGCAGCGGTGAATGTTCCTCGGTCACCTAACATTCCATGGCACTGAACTCTGACCCCAGTCTGTGGTGACTACTTATGGGTCAACCTCCTAATGTTGTTAGGTCAAGCACAGGCTGTCTTCATTAAGGGAATCCACCCAGATTACAGTCACTTTGGAGAATGTCATACTCGACTCGAGTGATTGCACGAGCACTACTTCTATTAGTATTTCTATTGTGAAAGTTTGAATATGGAGGATCCAGTCTGAGTTCTGAAATCTGGCTAACCCTGATGTAACAACATTGAAAACCTGAATCATTCAGCCCTTGTCAATGGCTCTCCATCAGCAAGTCCCTGGAGAACTTTGGGGAGAAAACTGTTAATCACGGGATGAAGGGGCTGTTTTGCACTGTAATGTTCAAACACGGTACGGTAGCGTAGTGGTTAGCACATCGCTTTATAATTCCAGTAATCCAGGTTCAATTTTCACCGCTGCCTCTAAGGAGTTTAGTACGTTCTCCCCGTGACTGCATGGGTTTCCTGCAGGTGCTCTGGTTTCCTCCCACAGTCCAAAGATGTCTTCCTAGCTGTTGCTCCACTTCTCATCCATCCCATCTTTAAGTATTTATATTTTGGACTCCTATAATCTTTTTGTCACTTTGTTTTCCTGTTTTGTCCTCTGTTTCTTCTGCCATCCAGGACATGCTCTCTTCTTGCTGCTGGTCCTGAGGCTTCCTGCACCTTCTTCCTAATGGCAGCAGGCTCTCGAATTAGGGATGTAGCTTCACTCAACTTCACTCACCCCGACACTAAAGTGTTCCCATAACCCATGGACGCATTTTCAAGGGCTCTTCGTCTCATATTGTCGATATTTATTGTTCATTACTTGAATATTATTATTTTTTTTTGTATTTGCATTATGGTTGTTATCTGTCCTGTTGGGTGTGGCCTTTCATTGATTCTATTGTGTTTCTTGTATTTACTGTAATTGCCCGCAAGAAAACAAATTTCAGTGTTTTATGTGGTGATATACATGTACTTTGATAATAAAATTACTTAGAACTTTGAACTTTGGAACTTAAGTGTGTATCAGCCAAATTGTCAAAAACAATAATGACGTGTCTGTGATACAGCCAGCAAAGGAATCATTTCATCATTCCTACATTCAGTTCAGATTCCACACTTAGTGGCTACTTTATTAGGTACAGGAGAGTACTTAACAAAGTGAGCACAGGAGTGGAGCCTAAGGTCTGTAGCCCATCCACTTCAAGGTTTGACCAGTTGTGCATTCAGGGATGCTCTTCTGCACACCACTGTTGTAATGTGTGGTTATCTGAGTTACTGTCATCTTCCAAAGCAACGCACACAAAACGCTGGAGGAACTCAGCAGGTCAGGCAGCAGCTATGTAAAAGAGTGAGCAGTCGATGTTTCAGGCTGTGACCCTTCATTAGGACTTCGAGAGTCTGCTGATTTTCTTGTGTTTGCGATACTACCGTCACCGTCCTGTTGGCTTCAGCCAGTCTGGCCATTCTCCTTTGACCTCACTCATTAACGAGGTCTTTTCATCCAAAGAACTGCAGCTCACTGGATGTTTTTTGTTTGTTTCTCACACCATTCTCTGTAAACTCTAGAGACCTACTTGTGTGAAAATTCCAGGGGATCAGCAGTTTCCGACATTTTCAAATCACTCCGTCCAGCATCAACAATAATTCCAGTCAAAATCACTGAAATCACATTTCCAATGTTTGTTTAGAACAACAACTGAACCGCTTGATCATGTCTGAGTGCTTTTATGCATTGAGTTGCTGCCTCATGATTGGCCGATCAGATAGTTGCATCATCAGGTGTACCTAATAAAGTGACCACTGAGTGTATATCCCAATAAATAATTGGATCTTCTCAATAAGCTCAATTCTTTCAAATAGTAGCTGTAGAAATATGCAAAATAACTTCTAATTGTTAAAATAATATCCTGAATTTATTTTAATATCAAAGGGTTAATCCTTGCATGCTGACATTTTATTCACAGTTCAGTCCTCCACCTTGGTGTTGGGGTGGAGATATGTCTCTACCAAAGGAGGTTTAAAGCACTCCTTCCCTCTGCTAGTCTGTAGCTCAGCAAGGTGTTACACCTCCTTAACCCCCCGATCAGGGTCATGTAAGGCTTGGAGCAGGTGGTGGATGGTCGTATGAGCAGCTGATGCGCATCACAAGTCCTGGTTATGCTACCACTGATGCCAGGCAGACAATCTCTGAAGAGTATTGAGAATGGCTGGGGTCACTCGACTTGGAAAGACATTGCCCAGAGAAGGCAAAGGCAAACCACTTCTGTAGAAAAATTTGCCCAGAACAATCATAGTCAGGGGACCGCGATCACCCAAGTCATATGACACAGTACATAATGATGATCCAATCACAAACAAGAGAAAATCTGAAGATGCGGAAATCCAAGCAACACACACAAAATGCTTCAAGAACTCAGCAGGTCAGGCAGCATCTAGGAAAAGAGTGCAGTTGACATTTCAGGCTGAAACCCTTTGGCAGGACATGATAATGATGATGTTTTTCTGTGATTCCCAAAAGTCTGTTCTGGTTCTTCATCTACCATTAACAATTGCCATTATATACAAATGGATGGCTTTTGATTAAGTATCTTCCTTGACGTTGAATCTCCTCTCAGGCTACTGGCCAGGTACAGGTATCAATTTTAACCCACGTTTCGATGACGAACTCTGCCACCTTCATCAGGGATGATGCCTAGGCACATCTAGTCTGATGGTATATATACCCCCATTGTCCATCCCTCTTGGCTGGATGGTCCTCAACTAATCAGGTTTCCGTTGTCCCACCTTCCTTACTATCGAATTCTAGTTCTTATTAGAGCGAGACCTTCATCTTCATTAAAATTCTTTTCCTGTAGTTTTATTTCAATGGCTTTATTCACCAGGTGGTCCCAAAAATCACTGCCGTGGCACAATAGTTTTGTGCTGTTGAAGTCAATCCTATTGCCATTCGAATGCAATGTTCTGCTACCACCAATTTCTCCAGGTAAACCAAACCGATATCCCTCCTCTGCTCCTTGATTTGGCACCTCCATCATGGACAGTGGCCTCCCCAACATCCAGGACATCTTCAAGGAGGGATGACTCAAAAGGTGTCTTCCATCACCAAGGACCCCCATCACCCAGGATGTGACCTCTTCTCATTACTTCCAATAGGGAGGAGGTACAAATGCCTGAAGGCACACACTCATCGATTCTGGAACAGCTTCTTCCCCTATGCCATCTGATTTCTGAATGGCCATTGAACCCGTGAATATTACCTCACTACTTTTTTTTCTCTTTTAACACTTTCATAATATATATATAGTAATTTACAGTTTTATTATTATGTATTCAAATGTACTGCTGCCACAAAACAACAAATTTCACAACATATGTCCACAATATTAAACCTGATTCTGATTCTAATTCTGAAGATTTATGTGGAGAATAATATAGAGAACTAGACAATGGGGCACCTTTGGGGCACCCTTTGAGAGAAGGGTAGTGTAGTCTGATATGACCAGAATGAACATTAAATTTTCCTGAATGCTATTGGTATCAATTTGCTTTGGAAACTGAAGTAGAAAACCTCAGTTTGTTAAAGAAGAACGATGCATAGCAAAGCAAATATAACTCCTCCTCGTTTAATGAAGGACACTTTTGATGGCATCATTTCTGGTTTATCTGCCACCCTTGTGGCTCTCGTTGTCATTCTGGAGACGTGCAGCCCTTTCATCCCCCATCTCTTCAGCTCTTTTGCTGTTTGTCCTTTGCCTCTGATCCTGGAGACGTGCATGCCTCTCCTCCTCTGTCTCTTCTTCTCTCATCTTTTTCTGTCCTGACTCTTTGACCCTGGAGTCATGCGGCCCTGGCCTCATCCGATTCTTGTTCTCTCCCTCTCCTTGTCGCTTCCCGATGATGTTTGGTGCCATCTCTTGACCATAATGTCTCCCTTCCCTTTCCACGCGGCATAATTAGACTGACTATTTCTTTACCCTAATGCTGGATAGAAGATACGAAGCACTAACACCAAAGGATGCTGATTGCTCTTGATGATGTGGTTGGCGCTCTCCAAAATGGACATGATATTGTCACCGCTGTCCTTTGACTGCAGCAGAGGGTTTTATGGGTGTCTCGAAGTACATCATTACAATAAGATTTAATTATCTCTTATTGATGGGTGGCAGTTAGATCTGTCCCAATCCTGCACATGCTGATGGTGATCAGCAGAATGTGACCCCTCAAAATAGAGCTGCCCTGCCCTTTTGCTCTGGTAGGTGTCGCTGCTGAGAATGGCCGTGCGCATGCGTCGGGCTGTCACGTCCCGATTTCCATGATAGCCATTCGAGTCTCGGGTGAAAGCCTGCCTGTTGATTTTTGGCGAATGAGCAACTTTATACGAATATATAATCCTGAACTTTGCCTGCATTCTGTAATTTAGCACATTTTAATTCGATTTAGCCAAAAGTGCTGCTGTAATGCAGCATTTGCACTAATTGGAGGTCACAAACAGACAGACAGACAGAGCATGAGAGTTTTAGTGGTATATAGATAATCAAACTAAGAGCTCTATTTGACTGTTTGAACTTGGTAATCTTGTACATCTTATTTTTAAGATAACTTTTTTAAATTCTTCTTGCTTCTCTTCTAATATTTGTTTATCTGTGTACTTGTAATGCTGCTGTGGCACTGTAATTTCCTTTGGGATCAATAAAGTATTTATCTTACTTGGGACTTGATCACACAGAACGTTAGTTCACACGGAACTTGAATCCAGGTCTCAGTGATGACCGCCGGTCCAGGATCACCGTAAATAGATTGGATTGGGGCTGTGAGAAGAAGTGGATCAGTCATGACAAAATGGCAGAGCAGATTCGATGGGGAAAATAGCTTAATTCTGTTCCCATTTCTAATGGTCTTACAGTCCTATAAAACATAGGAAATCTGTGTTGGCTGAAATCAAAACTCTAATCACTTAAGAATGAGAACCATAAGGAAGTTGTAGTCACATAATGGGTGACATGAAAAACACAGTGACAACGTGATAATAAGAGTAGCCATTAAACAACTGTAATACACTCATGTAAATGACATTCAGGTACGTTGAGACTTGCCACTACCCGGAGCCCCTCGCTGGTCTGAAAGGATCTTGCCAAGTTCAGGAGGGTGATATCTTGTCACTAGATATTTGTCCACGGGCTGTCTGGAATTCTACCCATGTTATGGTTACTGATTAAGATCCCTTTATATCTACCTTAATAACGAGAAATACAAATCTACATGGTAGTGTAGCAGTTAGCATAGCTCTGTTACAGTTCCAGTTCTAAGGTCAGGGTTCAATTCCCTCTGTCGCCTGTAAGGAGCTTGTACGTTCTTCCCCATGACTGTGTGGATTTCCTCCGGGTGATCCAGCTTTCTCCTCTGTTACTGAGAGGATTAGTAAAGGCCATGCAATGTTGGCACCAAAAACATGATACAGTACCACTTGTCCCCAGCACATCTTTGGATTGAGTTGGTTGTTGACACGAAACAACACGTTTCACTGTGTTTTTCATTGAGTCGATGTGCATGTGACAAACAAAGCTACTCTGTGTCTCTTTGAAATAGTTGTTCCACAGTGAGTGCAATGACGTACAGATCAACAGCAGATGCAGTTTTGCTCAGAAGCATCTGTTCTACAGGAAATAAAATGTCAGGAAGACAATCTCTTTATGAAGGTCCCCACTTAAGTCAGCATTTTTGACCAAGCCTTCACTTGCCTCAGAGTAAAGTTCCGGAATCTTGCCCAGCTCCTCTACGTTTGTTGACCAAGCTATTCCAGGTGTTCACTTTTCGGTGTTGTGTTATTTTTTTGAGCTGATTTCATATCTGCGAGTGCCTTGGAATATCTAACCTGACTAAATGTGCTACAAAATGGATGGCATGGCTCCCTAGTAACTAGAGGCAAGTTATTCAACTCACTTAATAACCTAAATGCCCTAGAGCCCCACGGTAACGTAGCCGTTAGCACGACACGACTATGGCCCAGGACATCAGAGTTCAGCGATCAATTCTGACCCTATCTGTAAAAACTTTGTATGTCTTTTCTTGAGCGTATGGGTTTCCACCGGGTGCTCCAGTTTCCTCCCACAGTGCAAAGGCATACCAGTTAGTAGGTTAGATGGTCTTTGTAAATTGTCCTGTGATTCGGCTACAGTTAAATTGGCGCAATGCTTGGTTGTGCAGCTCGGTGGCCTATTCTGTGCTGCGTTGATAAATAAATAAATAAACAAACCAATGAACAAAACCTAATAACTTCCAGTCAACCACCAAAAACTGCCTGGAGCATTTATACATATACTTCACTTCTGCGGTCTGAGGTTCAAAGGTTTCAGAGGTACATTTAATGTCAGAGAAATGTATACAATATACATCCTGAAATGCTTCTTTTTTCGCAACCATCCACAAAAACGAAAGAGTGCCCCCAAAGAATGAATGACAGTTAAATGTTAAAACCCCAAAGTAACCCCCAGCTCCCCACCCTCCCGCACATAAGCGGCAGCAAGCAATGATCCCCCTCCTCTATCAGCAAAAAAAAAGCATCAGCACCCACCAACGAGCCCTCAAGCGTTCCGCAAGCAACGGCAAAGACACAGACTTTCAGTACCCCAAAGTCTACCCATTCACCCCATATTTGACATACCACAGGCTCTCTCTCTCTCTCTCTCCTGAATAAAGGATAAAGAGATGTCCCCGTTTCACAGCGAGAGGGGAGACATAACAAACAACTCACTGGTTTACAATGTTAAAAGTTCGTTGTGTCACTTTCTCTGAGCGCTGTGCCCAAAGATCTCAGGTCTCGGGCACACAGCCACAGATCTTCCGACTCCCACAGCACACCGATCTCCTGCCGGGACACCAACCTTCGATCCGCCTGTCTCCAGAGCCATGAGACCTCGGCCCTCCGAAGGTGAGCAAAGCTCATAGGCCATGCCATTGGCATGTCAAATAATGGCCAGTCGTGAAACCCCGAGAGCAGGTGGGTCCCATTCCTGCAAAGAACCGAAGTCAGAGTGTAGCTCCAGGTCAGGGCCTTCAAAAGAATCCTGAAAGGAAAAAAATAGAGTTATTAAAGATGGAAATAGAGCTGTTTCTGAAGATGCAAGCAAAGGATTTGCCATTAGGTACCATTGTCTCCTCCTAAATTCCTGCCTGTTTCAAAGAAGGCATCTATTTTACCAGTGCTCAAGAAGAGCACAGTGACCTGCCTCAAAGACTACCATCTGGTATAACTTACATCAAGTGTAAAGATAGATTTGCTTTATTGGATTATAAAATAATAAGATATAGGAGCAGAATTAGGCCATTTTGCCCATTGAGTCTGTTCCGCCATTTCATCATGGCTGATCTATGATTCCTCTCAGTCCCAATCACCTGCCTTTCCCCCGTAAACCTTCATGCCATAACAAATCAAGAATCTATCAGCCTCTGCATTAAATATACTGTGTATAATGACTTGGCCTCCACAGCTGCCTGTGGTAACAAATTCCACAGATTTCAGGCTAAAGAAATTCCTCCTCGCCTCTTTTCTAAAAAGACACTCTTCTATTCTGAAAGTACAAACACGAGGAAATTTGCAGACGCTGGAATTTCAAGCAACACACATAAAAGTTGCTGGTGAACGCAGCAGGCCAGGCAGCATCTCTAGGAAGAGGTACAGTCGACATTTCGGGCTGAGACCCTTCATCAGGACTTACTGAAGGAAGAGCTAGTAACTTCTTTCAGTTAGTCCTGACGAAGAGTCTCGGCCCGAAACGTCGACTGTACCTCTTCCTAGAGATGCTGCCTGGCCTGCTGCGTTCACCAGCAACATTCATGTGTGTTCCTCTATTCTGAAGCTGTGTCTTCTGGTCTTCGACTCTCCCACCAATGGAAACATCCTCTTCACGTCTACTCTATCGATCTCTTTCAACATTCAATAGATTTCAATGAGATCACCCCTTGTTCTTCTAAATTCCAGTGAATAGAGGCCCAGAGCAATTAAACGCTCTTCATATGACAAGGCGTTTAACCCTGGAATCATTTTCATGAACCTCCTTTCAAGCCTCGCCAGTTTTAGCACAACCTTTCTAAGGTAAGGACCTCAAAACTGCTCACAATACTCCAAGTGAGGCCTCACCAGTGTTTTATAAAGGCTCAACGTTACATTGTTGCTTTTATATTCTAATCCTCTTGAAATGCCAAGATTGCATTTTCCTTCCTCACTACCGACTCAGCCTGCAAACTAAACTTCAGGGAATCCTGCACAAGGACTCCTAAATCCCTTTGCTTTGCAATTCAGATTTTTGTATTTTCCCTCTATTTCGAAAACAGTCAACCCTTCCATTTCTTCTACCAAAGTGCATGACTTTCTGACACTGCGTTCCATCTGCGACTTCTTCTAAAATGTCTATACTGTCCTGATAGAGGATCTTGGCCCAATATGTTGATTCCTCTCCAGTACCATATACTGTGGACCTCCCCCACAAAGCCCTTGTAGTGGCCGCTCTGATCTTCAGTGCATCCCTCAGCATGTACTCCTACAGCCTGGAATGTGCCAGACGGCAGCATTCCTCAATGGACATCTCAATGTGCTGGCAGATCAACAACTTTCAGGCAGACCAAAGGGTGTCGTCCATAGAGGTGATGATCCATTTCAACATTTGATAGCTTTCAATGAGATCACCTCTCATTCTTCTAAGTTCCATGTGAATACAGGCCCAGAGCCATTACACCCTCTTCATAAGACAAAGCACCTTTGGTCTGCCTGAAAATAGTCAAATTCTCCTCCAAAAGAGAATATCTCTTCTACAAAAGAGCATGACCATACACTTCCTGACACAGTGTTCCATCTGCCACTTCTTCTAAACTGTCTGAATCCTTCTGTTGCCCATCTATTTCCTCAAAACTAGCTGCCCCTCCACCTATCTTCGTATCATCTGAAAACTTTGCAACAAAGCATCAATTCCATCATCCAAATCATTGCCATATAACGTGAAAAGAATCAATGCCCTCACAGTGCGGTATGGAACAACAGTATTCACTGGCAGCCAGCCAGAAAAGGCTCCCTTTATTCCCACTCTTTGCCTCCTGCCAATCAGCCACTGATTTATCCATGCTGGAATCTTTCCTATAATACCAACAGCTCGTAGCTTATTAAGCATTCCCAAATGTGAAACCTTGTCAAAGGCTTTCTGAAAATCCAAGTACACAAGATTATTCAATTCTCCTTTGTCTATCGTGCTTGTTACTGCTTCAAAGAATTCCAACAGATTTTTCAGGCAAGATTTTCCTTTGAAGAAACCATGCTGACTATGGCTTATCTTATCATGTGCCTCCAAATACCCGGAAGCCACATCCTTAACAATCGACTCCAACATCTTCCCAACCACTGTGGTCAGACTAACTGACATATAGTTTCCTTTTTCTGTCCCTCTCCCATCTTGAAGAGTGGTGTGATATTGGCAATTTTCCTGTCTTCCGGAACCATGCAAGAATCTAGTGATTCTTCAAAATAGTTACTAATGCCTCCATAATCTCTTCAGCCACCTCTTTCAGAACTCCGGAGTATACACCATCTGGTCCAGGTTAGTTATCTACCTTCAGCCCATTCAGTTTCCCAAGAACCTTCTCTCTAGTAATGGTAACTTCACATACTTCATGACCCCGACACCTGGAACTTCCACCATACTGCTAGTGTCATTCACAGTGAAGACTGATACAAAATACTTATTCAGTTTGTCCACCATTTCCTTGTCCCCATTAATACCCCTATAGTATCATTCTCCAGAGATCCAAAAGCAATTCTGAGCAACAGACACAAAATGTTGGAGGATCTCAGCTGGCCAGGCTGCAGCTATGGAACAAAGTATTGAAGACATGTCAGGCCAAGACCCTTCATCAGGACTGTACTCTTTTCCATAGATGCTGCTTGACCTGCTAAGTTCCTCTAGCATTTTGTGTGCGCTGCTCGGACTTCCAACATCTGTAGATTTTCTATTGCTTATGATCAATTCTGAGTCTGTCTTTTATAATGCATGTATCTGAAGAAACTTCTGGTATCCTCCTTAATATTATTGGCTAGCTTGCTTTCATATTCCATCTTTACCTTCTTAATGACGTTTTCAGTTAACTTCTGTTGGTATTTAAAAGCTTTCCGTTCCTCTGACTTCCATTTAATTTTTGGTCTATTATATGCCCTCTCTTTGGCTTTTATGTTGGCTTTGACTTCCCTTGTTAGCCATGGTTGTGTCATCTTGCCTTTAGGATACTTCTTCCTCTTTGGGATGTATGTTTTGATAATGTATGCTCATGACAATCACCCCATCCAACCGTGCCTTCCGAATTGCTTCCAGATATTCCAGCCATGACTGCTCTGTTGTCATCCCTGTCAGTGCTCTCTTTCGATCAATTCTGGCCAACTCCTCTTTCATGCCTCTGTAATTCTCTTTACTCCACAATAATACTGATACATCTGACTTTAGCTTCTCCTTCTCAAATTTCAGGGTGAATTTGATCATATCACGATCACTTCTCCCTCAGTGTCTTTTACCTTAAGCTCTCTAATCAATTCCAATTCATTGCACAATGAATATGTACATTGAAACATACAGTGAAATGCATCATTTGCATCAAACCTTATCAGCGAGGATTTTGCTGGGTCACCACACTACCAGCACCAGCGTAGAATGCACACAACTCACTAATCCTAACCATAAGTACAGCTTTAGAATATGGGAGGAAACTCTTACTGTCATGGGGAGAATGTACAAACTGTTTATCGACAGCGGCAGATTTAAACCCCAAGCACTGACTGTGACAGCCACTACATTACCATGCTGCTCCTTTACGCTACTTCCAAGAAATATGATGTGGCGTGAATTACCTCCTACCTCAGAGATGATCTGCATCCACTTAAATCTGGCTGCAAACCGACAGCGGATGCAATTTCTGTGGCTCTTTGTTCTGGACCATCTGGAACACAATCACCAGGCAGCTGTGCGTTGACTAGAGCCGGATGTTCTTGACAATCACCCCACCCAACCTCACCATTAAGACTGAAGTCGTACCTCCCTCTGCAAATGAATCCTCAACTTCGTCTTTGGCAGGCCTCAGTCGGTGAGAGTATGTGACTACAACTCTTCCTCGCTGGCCATCAACACAGGTGCACCTCAACTCTGTGTGCTTAGACCCCCGCTTTACACTCTGAACACACATGACTGTGTGGCTAAACGCAGTTCCAATGCCATACACAAACCTGTCAACAAAACCAATGTTTTGGACGAATCACAGGTGGTGATGAGTCAGTGATCAGGGGTGAGATCGGACACCTCTTGCTCAACTTCACTATGTCCAAATAATTGAATCCTAACTTCAGGAAGGGGAAGGGCAACTTGGATGCTGTCCAAGTTGCATGCCATCTTGGACAATGTCTCCCATCCACTACATAATGTACTGGGTGGGCACAGGAGTACATTCAGCCAGAGACTCATTCCACCGAGATGCAACACAGAGCGTCATAGGAAGTCATTCCTGCCTGTGGCCATCAAACTTTACAACTCCTCCCTTGGAGGGTCAGACACCCTGAGCCAATAGGCTGGTCCTGGACTTATTTCCTGGCATTTACATATTACTATTTAATTATTTATGGTTTTATATTGCTTTATTTATACTGTATTCTTGGTGCAACTGTAACGAAAACCAATTTCCCTCGGGATCAATAAAATATGACTATGACTATGACTATGACCATGACAGCGAATGTACACCAGTCTGTGCTGGCAGATTGACAGAGGAGAGAGTCAACAATTCTAAGTTCCTGGATGTTAACATCCTGTCCTGGGGAAAGGACAGAGGCACAATCACAAGGAGGGCACAGCAGTGTATTTCCTTTCTTCAAAGGATAAAGAGGCTTAGTTTTTCACTGAACACCCTAACAAACTTCTACAAAGGAACTGTTGCAAGCATCCTGACTGGTTGCAACATGGTCTGGTACTGCAAATTCACAAACAGAATGCAAAAAGCTGTAGTGAGTAGTGGAATCATTCCAACATATGTTGGAAACATCCTCTCCCACCGTCGGCTGTATCCACAGGAGGCATTGCCTCAAAAGGGCAACATCCATCATCAAAGATCCTCAGCATCTGGGCCATACAAAATTCAAAGCTCAGAATAACTTCTTTATCAAAGGACATATATGGCACCATAAACAAACCTGAGATTCATTTTCTTGTGGTTATTCACAGTAAATACAAAGAAACAACAAAAAATATAATAATAATAATAATACATAAATAAGAAATAAACATTGAGAACATGAGATGAAAATCCCTGAAAGTAAGCCCATCGCTTGTGGGAAAAGTTCAATGTTGAGGTGAGTAAAGTTATTCCCTCTGATTCAAGATCCTGATGGTTGAAGGGTAATACCTGCTCCTGAGCTTATTGGTGTGGGTCTTGAGGGTCCTGAACCTCCTTTTTGATGGCAGCAGTGAGAAAGGAGCATGATTGGGATGGTGGGGCCCTTGATAATGGGTGCTGCTTACTTGCGACAGCGCTCTGGGTAGACGTGCTCAACGGTTGGGAGGGCTTTACCCATACCATTGGACTGGGTCGCACCCACTACTTTTTGTAGGCTTTTTTATTCAAGGGCTTCTTTCAGCTATGACTGGGCAGGAAGTACATAAGCCTGAAGACGCAAACTACCTACGTTTGTCTCCCCACAATTCGAGCAGGATGCGATAAGCCCAGTTCCAGTGAAAGAAGTAATTAAGTCTATTTTTTTTTTGCAAAATCACAAGGAGTTGAATGTTTAATTTGTTTTTGTTATATTATGGTTTGAGATTTTGAAGCAAAGCCAGATCGAGACAATTACCATGTCTGTTTAATATTCAGTGTGTTTAGTCTAGTATGTTAGTTTGGCTTGGTGGAGTGCTTATAGATGACTATTGGCACCAACCAGAATGTCAGCCAGTATGTTGAGTAATACCTGGTGGATTCATTTGATTACTCCTAAGTAAGCTCCCATTTCTGGAGCAATTTACTTAAGCTTTTGGAAAGATGTACACTTTTTTGGAATGTTACTAATGGAATTAGAAAAAAAAGAGAAATCATCAGAATTCGAGATGCAAGGAAGCAAGTATTTGAAGGGGTGTGCAAAGAGGATGCAGCTGTCAGCGTAAAAAGGGAACAGGAAAGAACATCAGTGAGATAGTGTGATACCCCACGAAAGTCTGAACTATGAAGAAAAATAAATGTAAAAGCTAAACGTAACGCCACAATAGGCCAGCTTTCCCAGTGGCCACCGATTTTACTTCCACTTCCCATCTCCACTCCAACATGTCGGTCTGCTGTTGCAATGAGGGCCACTGTCAGGTTGGAGGAGCAACACCTCATATTCCATCTGGGTAGCCTCCAGGCTGATCACATGAATATACTTTATACTTTATACTTTATTGTTGCCAAACAATTGATACTAGAGCGTACAATCATCACAGCGATATTTGACTCTGCTCGTGCTCCCTGGAGTACAAATCGATAGTAAATATTAAAATTTAAATTATAAATCATAAATATAAAATAGAAGAGAGAAAGTAAGGTAGTGCAAAAAAAACTGAGAGGCAGGTCCGGATATTTGGAGACTACAGCCCGGATCCGGGTCAGGATCTGTTCAACAGTCTTATCACAGTTGGAAAGAAGCTGTTCCCAAATCTGGCCGTACAAGTCTTCAAGCTCCTGAGCCCTCTCCCAGAGGGAAGAGGGACGGAAAGTGTGTTGGCTGGGTGGGTCGTGTCCTTGATTATCCTGGCAGCACTGCTCCGACAGTGTGTGGTGTAAAGTGAGTCCATGGACGGAAGATTGTTTGGTGTGATGTGCTGGGCTGTGTTCACGATCTTCTGCAGCTTCTTCCGGTCTTGGGCAGGACAACTTCCATACCAGGTTGTGATGCACCCCAGAAGAATGCTTTCTATGGTGCATCTATAAAAATTAGTGAGGGTTTTAGGGGACAGGCCAAATTTCCTTAGCTTCCTCAGAAAGTGAAGGCACTAGTGGGCCTTCTTGGCAGTGGACTCTTCTTGATTGGACCAAGTCAGATCATTTGTGATATTGACTCCGAGGAACTTAAAGCTTTTGACCTGTTCCACTTGCGCACCACCAATGTAAATGTGGTCGTGCGGTCCGCTACTCCTTCTGAAGTCAACAATCAATTCTTTCGTCTTGCTGACATTAAGGGATAGGTTATTGTCTTCGCACCATGCCATCAGGTTCTTAATTTCCTCTCTATACTCAAACTCATCATTACCTGAGATATGGCCTACAATTGTGGTGTCATCAACAAACTTATATATTGAGTTCGATGGAAACTTGGCTACACAATCATGGGTGTACAGTGAGTACAGCAGGGAGCTGAGTACACAGAATATGGATTTCTCCTTCCGGTAAAAATAAATTCCCTTAGCTTCCCCTCTTCCTCTACTCCCCACTCCAGCCTTTTATCTAATCTCACCTGTTTATCACCACCTCTGGGTCCCCTCCTCCTTCCGTTTCTCTGTTGGTCTATTCTCCTCTCCTATCAGATTCCTTCTTCTCCAACCCTTTACCTTTCTCACCCACCTGGCTTCACTTGTCACCTTCTAGCTACCTCCTCCTCTCCCACCAGGAACCCACCTTTGTATTCTGGCATCTTCCCCCTTCCTGTCCAATCTTGAAGGAGGGTCTTAATCTGAAACAGCAACTGTTTGTTCCTCTCCATAGATGCTGCCTGGCCTGATGAGTTTCTCCAGCATTTTGTGTGTGCTGCTCTGGATTTTCCACATCTGCAGAATCTTTCATGTTTATAATCTCTTTTTCCATTCCCCATTCTGGCTCCCCTCTTACCCTTCCCCTCCCCTTCATCTGCCTATCAACCCCCAGTGATTTGTCTCTTCCTTCTCTTTCTCCCACGTTCCACTGTCCTCTCCTATCAGATTCCCTGTTCTCCAGGCCTTTACCGTTTCCCTTTCAGTTGTTAACAGAAACGAGGCATTTCACTGTATTTTTTGATGTACACATGATAAATAAATCTGAATCTGAACCCGAATCTTATATCATTACGTTCTTTTGAATGAAATTTGCGTGCAGAACTGTGTAACGCACAAGTTGAAATACTACCACAAAACCACTAATAGCATCTAGCATTCCGGCTGAAGTGAAAATACTCTGAATTTTGTTGTTGTTCAATACTATATTCTGCATTCTGCAGTTGTGTTTATCATTTTTACTACCTTCAATCAGAATCAGAATCATTAAGAACATATATGCCGTACTGTGCAAAAGTCTTAGGCACAAGTAACAGAATTCTGTAAAGCGAAGACGCTTTCAAAAATAACGAAGTGAAACGTTTCTAAATATCATACATTACTTCAAGTAAACAGTAAAAAATTAAATCTAATCAATAGCTGCTGTGACAACCTTTTGCGTTTAAAACTGCATCAATTCTCTTAGGTACACTGTCGAACAGTTTTATCAGAAAATCGGCTATTACGTTGCTTCAGTCCTCTGTACCTCCTTTTCGTGGTAACAATGAGAAGAGGGCATGTCCTGGGTGACGGAGGGTCTTTAATGATGAATGCTGCCCTCCTGAAGCATTATCTTCTGAAGGTGTCCTCGATGCTGGGGAGTGCAAAAAGAGAGGAAACGTAGTGAGGTGGCGTCCAGAGGTTCCGAAATCTGTAAGTGGTGGGAAATCAAATGTTTTGAAATGATCTGTATGGACAGCATGCAAAAGTTTTTCTTATTGTTATTGTGTGCTCTGTCATATGATGCGGGCGATCATGGTCCCTTCTTCTGGGCAGTTCCTTCACAAGATGGGTGGGCACCCCAGCCATGATCAATACGCTTCAGAGATTGTCTGCCTCGTGTCAGTGGTCGCATAACCAGGACTTGTGATATACACCGGCTGCTCATCTAACCGTCCACCACCTGCTCCCATGACTTCAAGTGACCCCGATCAGGGTTAGGGGAGGGGGCTGAGAAGGTGCTACACCTTTCCCAAGGGTGACCTGATGGCTAGTGGAGAGAAGGTGCGTTTTACACCTCCTTTGGTAGAGACATATCACCACCCTGCCACCCAGGTATCTTTGTACATGTGACAATAGTAAACCAATTACCAATGGCTAAAATAGAATGAAAAGGACGAGGCATGGTATAAAAATAGACTAACATTTCAATCATCCTTTATCAGAATGATTGAAGACCCACCGTTATAAGTAAGTATTGTCTTTACTATTACTAAGCAAGCAGCTTTTCAGAGACAAAAAAGTGTCAAGATTGAAAATTTGTACAAAAATAGGAAATGCTAGAAATATTCAACGCATGAAACAATATTTGTGAATAAAAAATTAAAGTTATTGTTTCAAGTCAACGTTTCAGAAGGCAGCAGTTTCTCTTTTATAAAGGTCAAAGTTCAAAGTAAATTTAATATTAAAGTGTTCGGGTGACTGACACTCTGCTGATTCAGGGCCCTGATGGTTGAAGGGTAATAATTGTTTTTGCACCTGGTAGTGTGAGATCCAAGGCTCCTGTACCTTCTTTCTGATGATACCAGCAGATATTTAGAAGAGAGCTTGGCCCGGATGCTGGGGTCCTTGACGACGGATGCTGCTTTCTTGTGGCAGCGCTCAAAAGTGGGGAGGCATTTTGCTGTGATGGACTAGACTGTAATGTTTTACTTTCCATTCACTATGGTGTTCCAATCCTACAAGGCAGGGAACGTTACTGCTAACAATATTGGAAACCACTTCACTACACCAATTCTCTGCCGCATTTAGATTTCCATCATTAGTACTGAATTGAATTGACTTTATTTCTCACATCCTTCACATACATGAGGAGAAAAAAATCTTTACGTTACAGCACTTTCTAAATGTGCAATGTGCCAGCATAGTAATTTATACTAATTTATTATAAATAGAACAGTCAATGTAACATAGAATACACTCAAATCAGCGTGAATTAATCAGTCTGATGACCTGGTGGAAGAAGCTGTCCAAGAGCCTGTTCGTCTTGATTTTTATGCTGTCATAACATTTCCTGGATGGTAGCAGCTGGAATAGATTGTGGTTGCGGTGACTCGGGTCCCCAATAATCCTATGCCCTTTGTACACACATGTCTTTGTAAATGTCCTGAATCATAGGAAGTTCACAACCACAGATGTGCTGGGCAGTCTGCACCACTCTCTGCAGTATCCTGCAATTAAGGGAGGTACATTTCCCATACCAGGCAGTGATGCAGCTAGTCAGGATGCTCTCAGTTGTGCCCCTGTAAAAAGTTATTAAGATTTTGGGGCCCATATCAAACTCCTTCGATCGTCTGAGGTGAAAGAGGCGCTGTTGTGCCTTTTCCCCCCCACACAGCTGGTATTTACAGACCATGTGAGATCCTCAGTGATGTCTATGCTGAGGAACTTAAAGCTGTTCACCCTCCCAACCTCAGATCCATTGATGTTAAGAGGGGTTAGTCTGTCTCCGTTCCTCCTGTAGTCCACAACCAGCTCCTTTATTTTTGTGACATTGAAAGCACTGTGTCAGAGTCACTAGTTCCTGAGGATTGGAGGGTGGCTAATGTAACCCCACTTTTTAAAAAAGGAGGGAGAGAGAAACCGGGGAATTATAGACCGGTTAGCCTAACGTCGGTGGTGGGGAAACTGCTGGAGTCAGTTATCAAGGATGTGATAACAGCACATTTGGAAAGCAGTGAAATGATCGGATAAAGTCAGCATGGATTTGTGAAAGGAAAATCATGTCTGACGAATCTCATAGAATTTTTTGAGGATGTAACTAGTAGAGTGGATAGGGGAGAACCAGTGGATGTGGTATATTTGGATTTTCAAAAGGCTTTTGACAAGGTCCCACACAGGAGATTAGTGTGCAAACTTAAAGCACACGGTATTGGGGGTAAGGTATTGGTGTGGATAGAGAATTGGTTAGCAGACAGGAAGCAAAGAGTGGGAATAAACGGGACCTTTTCAGAATGGCAGGCGGTGACTAGTGGGGTACCGCAAGGCTCAGTGCTGGGACCCCAGTTGTTTACAATATATATTAATGACTTGGATGAGGGAATTAAATGCAGCATCTCCAAGTTTGCGGATGACACGAAGCTGGGTGGCAGTGTTAGCAGTGAGGAGGATGCTAAGAGGATGCAGGGTGACTTGGATAGGTTGGGTGAGTGGGCAAATTCATGGCAGATGCAGTTTAATGTGGATAAATGTGAAGTTATCCACTTTGGTGGCAAAAATAGGAAAACAGATTATTATCTGAATGGTGGCCGATTAGGAAAAGGGGAGGTGCAATGAGACCTGGGTGTCATTATACACCAGTCATTGAAAGTGGGCATGCAGGTACAGCAGGCGGTGAAAAAGGCGAATGGTATGCTGGCATTTATAGCGAGAGGATTCGAGTACAGGAGCAGGGAGGTACTACTGCAGTTGTACAAGGCCTTGGTGAGACCACACCTGGAGTATTGTGTGCAGTTTTGGTCCCCTAATCTGAGGAAAGACATCTTTGCCATAGAGGGAGTACAAAGAAGGTTCACCAGATTGATTCTTGGGATGGCAGGACTTTCATATGAAGAAAGACTGGATGAACTAGGCTTGTACTCGTTGGAATTTAGAAGATTGAGGGGGGATCTGATTGAAACGCATAAGATCCTAAAGGGATTGGACAGGCTAGATGCAGGAAGATTGTTCCCGATGTTGGGGAAGTCCAGAACGAGGGGTCACAGTTTGAGGATAGAGGGGAAGCCTTTTAGGACCGAGATTAGGAAAAACTTCTTCACACAGAGAGTGGTGAATCTGTGGAATTCTCTGCCACAGGAAACTGTTGAGGCCAGTTCATTGGCTATGTTTAAGAGGGAGTTAGATATGGCCCTTGTGGCTACAGGGGTCAGGGGGTATGGAGGGAAGGCTGGGGCGGGGTTCTGAGTTGGATGATCAGCCATGATCATAATAAATGGCGGTGCAGGCTCGAAGGGCTGAATGGCCTACTCCTGCACCTATTTTCTATGTTTCTATGTTTCTATGTTTCTATTGAGGGGAGTTATTCAGATTTGCCCCCAGCACTAATCAGCAAACTTCGAAACCTGGGCCTCTGTACCTCCCTCTGAAACTGGATCCTTGACTTCCTCATCAGGAGACCATAGTCAATGTGGATGTCACTCCACTCTTTAAGAAGGGATGGAGGCAGAGGAAATGAAGTTATAGGCCAGTTAGCCTGACTTCAGTGGTTGGGAAGATGTTGGAGTCCATTAAGGATGAAGTTTCAGTTCATGGAGACACATAATAAAATAGGCCAAAGTCAGCATGGTTTCCTTATGGGGAAATCTTGTCTGACAAACCTTTTGGAACTCTGTGTGGAAATCACAGGCAAGATAGACAAAGAAGAGTCAGTGGATGTTGTTTATTTGGATTTTCAGAAGGCCTTTGACAAGGTGCCACACCTAAGGCTGTTGAACAAGATTAGAGTCCAAGATATTACAGGAAAGATACTAGCACAGATAGAAGATTGGCTTACTAGCAGGAGGCAAAAAGTAAGAATAAAGGGGGCAATTCTGGTTGGCTGCTGGAAACTCGTGATATTCCGCAGGGTTCAGTTTTGGGACTGCTGTTTTCATGTTATACGTCAGTAATTTGGATGATGGAATTGATGGCTTTATGGTCAGATTTCCAGACGATACGAAGATAGGTAGAGGGCCGGGTAGCGCTGAGGAAGCGGAGAGTCTGCAGAAGAACTTAGACAGATTGGGAGAATGGACAAAGCAGTGGCAGATGGAAATATATGGCCATGTACTTTCGTGGAAACAATAAAGGCATGGACAAGAGTTTCTCAACCGGGGCTCTGTGAGAGATTGTGATTTTTTTAAAAAATTGTTTTTCTTTTCAACTTAGTGCAATGCACGATGCTAGCACTTGCAGTGGTGGGCAGTGTCCGAGCAGGCCTCGTTAACAATCTTGTTCGAGGACTCTCAGCAGTGAGCAGTCGGACCATGTTCATCCTCAGCTTTTGACGTCAGATAGGGGAGCCCATTAATAATTGGTAAGCGCTGTATTGTATGGAGGAGAGGACAGTAGGCTGATAATTGGTAAGTGCTATATTGCTCAGAGGGGAGAACGACAGGCTGTTGAGTAATACGAAGTGCATTTTCCAAGCATTGAATGGACTAGCCCATCTTGGGCTATGATGTCAGCCTCTCCCTCCTGAATTACCTCCCAAACTTCCCCTTATGTGCTGTTGACTGACATATGGAAGCGAACAAACTCTACCGATGTAATAGAAAGTCGGAGGGAAATTTTCATTTTAAAGAAGGTCCAGTGTGGCAATTTTTGAAGAAGAGGTGTGAGATGGAAGAGGAGGATCCCAGGCCTGGGCCTAATGACTACTCTGATAATGTTAATGATGAAGAATTACAATCTTCTGAGTCATTTCACTGTGCTTGTGCAACAATGGACACAAAAAATGTCTGTCTTTACAATGAAAGCTACTTACCAATGGGCTTTACATGGACTGGCCATCCAAGTGGTCCTATTCCATTGTGTCTAGTCTGTGGCAAACAACTTACAAATGTAGCAATAGCTCCAGCAAAATTGAAAAAGCACTTAGCTGCAAATCGCAGGCATATGACACGTAAAAGGGCTGATTATTTTAAATGGATGTTGGAGTCTCAAAATAAACAGTTTAAGGCTTTTGAAAATAATGTCACAGTCAGTGAAAAGGTCAGGAAGAAAGTTATTTAGCAGTTTTAAGACCAGTTCATGAGAGAGTGTTTAAAAAGCTGTGAAAGCCAGGACAAAGAGCACACCAATCTCCTGCTATATATAGAAATCCGGTGGCTTAACAGAGGAACGTTCTCAACAGGGTGTTTGAGCTGAAGAGTGAATTGCAGAAGAATTTCAGGAAAATGGTTGGCCAGACTTTGCTGAATGCTTTGAAGATGAAGAATGGCTACAGAAACCAGCCTACTTAGCAGATATCTTTCATCATATGTTGAACAAGTCTCCGCAAGGCCCTGGAGAAAATGTTTTGACTTCAAGTGATAAGATTCTTGGATTTAAAAGGAAACTGAATCTTTGGAAAAATCATGTTGCAAAAGGAAATGTTGAAATGTTTCCACTGCTGCTTGGACTTAAGAGAGAGGAAGGATATTAGAAAGTCTCACCTGGAAGAAATGCAGAACAAAATTGAACAGATTTTTTCTCCCTTTCAACACAAGTGTATGACTGGGTAAGGGGCCCTTTCTCTGAATCTTCTGCTCAGCCTAAGAACTTGACTTTGAGAGAAGAGGAAGAACTTTGTGAGCTGCACTCTGATCATGCACTGAAGATGAGATTTACTGACAAGTTCTGGCCAGTAAGTTTAACGTCGGTAGTAGGTAAGTTATTGGAGGGAGTACTAAGAGACAGAATCTACAAGCATTTGGATAGACAGGGGCTTATTAGGGAGAGTCAACATGGCTTTGTGCATGGTAGGTCATGTTTGACCAATCTGTTGGAGTTTTTCGAGGAGGTTACCAGGAAAGTGGATGAAGGGAAGGCAGTGGATATTGTCTACATAGACTTCGGTAAGGCCTTTGACAAGGTCCCGCATGGGAGGTTAGTTAGGAAAATTCAGTCGCTAGGTATACATGGAGAGGTGGTAAATTGGATTAGACATTGGCTCAATGGAAGAAGCCAAAGAGTGGTAGTAGAGAATTGCTTCTCCGAGTGGAGGCCTGTGACTAGTGGCGTGCCACAGGGATCAGTGCTGGGTCCATTGTCATCTATATCAATGATCTGGATGATAATGTGGTAAATTGGATCAGCAATTTGCTGATGATACAAAAATTGGAGGTGTAGTAGACAGTGAGGAAGGTTTTCAGAGCCTGCAGAGGGACTTGGACCAGCTGGAAAAATGGGCTGAAAAATGGCAGATGGAGTTTAATACAGACAAGTGTGAGGTATTGCATGTTGGAAGGACAAACCAAGGTAGAACATACAGGGTTAATGGTAGGCACTGAGGAGTGCAGTGGAACAGAGGGATCTGGGAATACAGATAACAAAATTCCCTAAAAGTGGTGTCACAGGTAGATAGGGTCATAAAGAGAGCTTTTGGTACATTGGCCTTTATTAATCAAAGTATTGAGAATAAGAGCTGGAATGTTATGATGAGGTTGTATAAGGCATTGGTGAGGCCGAATCTGGAGTATTGTGTTCAGTTTTGGTCACCAAATTACAGGAAGGATATAAGTAAGGTTGAAAGAGTGCAGAGAAGGTTTACAAGGATGTTGCCGGGACTTGAGAAACTCAGTTACAGAGAAAGGTTGAATAGGTTAGGACTTTATTCCCTGGAGCGTAGAAGAATGAGGGGAGATTTGATAGAGGTATATAAAATTATAATGGGTATAGATAGAATGAATGCAAGCAGGCTTTTTCCACTGAGGCAAGGGGAGAAAAAAACAAGAGGAGATGGGTTAAGGGTGAGGGGGGAAAAGTTTAAAGGGAACATTAGGGGGTCTTCTTCACACAGAGAGTGGTGGGAGTATGGAATGAGCTGCCAGACGAGGTGGTAAATGCAGGTTCTTTTTTAACATTTAAGAATAAATTGGACAGATAGATGGATGAGAGGTGTATGGAAGGATATAGTCCATGTTCAGGTCAGTAGGACTAGGCAGAAAATGGTTCGGCACAGCCAAGAAGGGTCAAAAGGCCTGTTTATGTGATGTAGTTTTTATGGTTTCTATGGTTTCTATTTCTGTGAAAAAAAAAGAGTATTCTGCCATTCATAGGAAAGCAATGAACAGTTTTTTTGTATTTTTCAACTTCTTACATGTGTGAGCAAGCTTTTTCTTGTTTTTAACAAGCATCAAGTGCAAGGATAGAAATCGACTCACACAACGTGCCATATATGAGGCTGCTCACCAAGTTGAGAGCCCGTGGTATTACTGGAAAGTTACTGGCATGGTTAGAGCATTGGCTGATTGTTAGGAGGCAGCCAGTGGGAATAAAAATAACCTTTTCTGGTTGGCTGCCAGTGACTAATGCTGTTCCGCAGGTGGAGGTGTAGGGACCACTTCTTTTTATGCTGTATATCAATGATTTAGATGATGGAATTAACGGCTGTGTTGCAAAGTTTGCAGATGATATGAAGATTGGTGGAGGGGCAGGTAGTGTTGCGGAAACAGGTAGGCTGCAGAAGGACTTAGACAGGTTAGGAGAATGGGCAAGAAAGGAACAAACGAAATACAATGTTGGAAAATGCATGGTCATGCATTTTGGTAAAAGAAATAAATGTGCAGATTATTGTCTAAATGGGGAGAAAATCCAAAAATCTGAGATGCAAAAAGACTTGGGAGTCCTTGTGCAGAACACCCTAAAGGTTAACTTGCATGTGGAGTCAATGTTGAGGAAGGCAAATGTCACGTTAGCATTTATCTCAAGAGGTCTGAATACAAGAGCAGGGACATAATGCTGAGGTTTACAAGGCACAGGTGAGGCCTCACCTTGAATATAGTGAGCAGTTTGGGCTCCTTATCGGAGAAAAGATGTGCTGGCGTTGGAGAGGGTTCAGAGGAGGTACACAAGGATGATTCTGGGAATAAAGGTGTTATTGTATAAGGAACGTTTTGTAACTTTGGGTATGTATCACTGTAATTTAGAAGGATGAGGGGGTATATCACTGAAACCTTTTGGATGTTGAAAGGCCTAGACATGGTGGATGTTTAAAGGATGTTTCCCATGGTAGGGTAGTCTAGGGCAAGAGGGCATAGCCTCAGGACAGAGGGGCATCCATTTAAGACAGAGATGCGGAGACATTTCTTTAGCCAGAACATGGTGAACTTGTAGAACTTATTACCACAGGCAGCTGTGGAGGCCAGGCTGTTGGGTGCATTTAAGGCAGAGTTTGATAGGTTCTTGACTGGACAGAGCATCAAAGATTATGTGGAGAAGGCCAGGGAGTGGGGCTGAGGAAGACAAAAAAGGCGATCAGCCATGATTGGCTGATGGAGTAGACTCCACCATGGCCAAATGGCTTAATTCTGCTCCTGTGTCTTATGGTCATTTCAGTAAATATGAATCTGCATGTGCTTATCTCAAGTTCGACCAAGAATCGAGAAATTAATTATGTTTACCTTATGTTTTAGAAATTTATGAAAGGGAAAGAAAGATTAATTTCAAGAAAGGTAAGCTAAAAATTCTCTTTTCAAAAGTGCATTGACAATTATTTTTAGATTATTATATCTACAACTTATTGATCATGGTAATGTACCGTGAGCTGTAGATATAATTATTTTTATGCAGGGGTTCCCAGAGACCTGAAAACTACTTCAAGATTTACTCCAGGGCAAAAAGGTTGAGGAATTCTGGAATGGACTATTTTCAAAATAGGGAGAAAATTCAGAAATCAGAACTTGGGAGACCTCGTGTAGGATGCCCCAAAGGTTAACTTGCAGATTGAGTTGACAGTGAGGAAGGCAAATACAATGTTAGCATTCATTTCGAGAGGACTAGAATATAAAATCAAGGATGTAAAGCTGAGGCTTTATAAAGCGTTGATCAGCTGCACGTGGACTGCTCTCAGCAGTCTTGCGACCCCTATTGAAGGAAAAATGCGCTGACATTGGAGTGGGTTCAGAGGAAGTTCACAAGAATGATTCATGGAATTAAATGGTTAAAGTAGAAGGAGCACTTGATAGCTCTGGGTCTGTACTTGCTGAAGTTTAGAAGAATTGGGAGGGATCTCACTGAAAACTATCAAATATTGAAAGGACTAGATAGAGGTTTACTCATTTCTGCGCTGAACTCAGGCTGTGGCCTCACAACTAACAGGCTCTTGAATTGGCTGCATTGATGCCTGGTTTCATGTCTGCTGACTCAATTTCGTGAATTTCAGCTCTGAATGTTATTTCCTTACTTTTATTGTTTGCACAATTTGTTTATTTTTCTGCACATTTGGTGCTTGATGGTCTTCGTTAATGGGTTCTGTTGGGTTTTGTTGTTTTGTAGCTGTCTGTAAGGAAACGAATCTCAAGGTCGTCAAGGAAGTAGGTACAGAGGAGATGTCAGGGGTAAGTTTGTTATGCAGAGAGTAGTGAGTGTGTGGAATGGGCTACCAGCGGCAGTGGTGGAGGTGGAAATGATAGGGTCTTTTAAGGGACTCCTGAATGGATACATGGAGACTTACCCATAGAGGGCTATGGGTAAGTCTAGGTAGTTCTAAGGTAAGGACATGTTCAGCACAGTTTTGTGGGCCGAAGGGCCTGTATTGTGCTGTAGGTTTTCTATGTTTCTATGTCATATAAAGTATATATACTTTGATAATAAATGTAATTTGAACTTTGAGTGATATGGACAGGATGCTTCCTATAGTGGGAGTCTAAGACTAGAGGGCACAGCCTTAGAACAGAGGGACATCCATTTAGAACAGAGATGAGGTGGAATTTCTTTAGCCAGAGGGTGGTGAATCTGTGGAATTCATTGCCACAGACGGCTAAGGTCTTATGATTGGAAATTACATCTCCTTGTTGCTGACAATCAACACAGATTCACCTCAAGGATACGTGCTTATCCAGTGATCTACTCTCTCTATAGCTGTGATTGCATCACTAGACAGAGCTCAAATGCCATCTCTAAGCTTGCCAATGACACAACTGTCATCGGCAGAATTTCAGATGGTGATGAGAAGGCATACAGGAGTGAGATAGATCAGCTGTTTGAGTGATGTCACAATATTGCACTCAATGGCAAAAAGAACAAGGAATTGATTCTGGATCCAAATATTTCTCCGTGTCGGAAGATTGTGATAACTTGCGGCACATAGTGAATATTGGACACGTGACCGTAACTTTGTAGGATCCATACTTGGATTTCCGGAGTATCCTGTGGCGACCACTTTTTGGTAATTTGTACACGGATTCGAGTGTGTTACGTGGCGACATGGATTTCTGGAACCTTCTGGATTGCTATCCTAGGATTCTGCTCGAGTAAGACTTGGGAAGAACTGTTCCTAGACCTCCGCAGTTTGTGAGCTAAAATGCATAGCACTGTTAATTTTTGTTTAGGGGAGTAACTTGTTCAATTGTCTGTATTTGGGTAGATACTGAAAATATAGTTGTTCAACATTAAAAACTGAGTCTGTGGTCTATTGCTGCTGGCACACAACAACACAGTCTGACTGGTGGCATCATTGTCTGGTACAGGGTGGCCACTGCACAGGATTAGAAAAGCTGCAGGGGGTTGTAAACTCAGCCAATTTCATCAAAGGCACTAGACTCCCCACCTTCAAAGACACTCTTGTCTCCCTTTCTCTTCACCATTTTCACCTCAGACTTCAACTACTGCACAGAGTCTTGTCATCTTCAGAAGTTTTCGGATAACTCTGCCATAGTTGGATGCATCAGCAAGGGAGATGAGGCTGACTACAGGGCTACAGTAGGATACTTTGTCACATGGTGTGAGCAGAATTATCTGCAGCTTAATGTGTAAAAGACTAAGGAGCTGGTGGTAGACGTGAGGAGAGCTAAGGTACCGGCGACCCCTGTTTCCATCCAGGGGGTCAGTGTGGACATGGTGGAGGATTACAAATACCTGGGGATACGAATTGACAATAAACTGGACTGGTCAAAGAACACTGAGGCTGTCTACAAGAAGAGTCAGAGCCGTCTCTATTTCCTGAGGAGACTGAGGTCCTTTAACATCTGCCGGACGATGCTGAGGATGTTCTACGAGTCTGTGGTGGGCAGTGCTATCATATTTGCTGTTGTGTGCTGGGGCAGCAGGCTGAGGGTAGCAGACACCAACAGAATCAACAAACTCATTCGTAAGGCCAGTAATATTGTGGGGATGGAGCTGGACTCTCTGACGGTGGTGTCTGAAAAGAGGATGCTGTCTAAGTTGCATGCCATCTTGGACAATGTCTCCCATCCACTACATAATGGACTGGCTGGGCACAGGAGTACATTCAGCCAGAGACTCATTCCACCGAGATGCAACACTGAGCGTCATAGGAAGTATTTCCTGCCTGTGGCCATCAAACTTTACAACTCCTCCCTTGGAGAGTCAGATACCCTGAGCCAATAGGCGGGTCCTGGACTTATTTCATAATTTACTGTCATAATTTACATATTACTATTTAACTATTTATGGTTTTATTACTATTTATTATTTGTGGTGCAACTGTAACGAAATCCATTTTCCCCAGGATCAATAAAATATGACTATGACTATGACTATGAAAAGGCAATGCTTCAAGACGTCAGCAACTATCACAAAGGATCCTCCCCACCACTATCCCCGAAGACATGCCCTCTTCTCATTACTACCATGAGGGAATAGGGACTGGAGCTTGAGAGGATCGCTTGGGTCTCCCTCCCATACTTACTCGGAGTGTTATTGATGAAGTGCCAAAAATATGGTTGAGGATTCCTACCACCCATCCCACAATCTCTTTGACTCTCTAGCATCAGGAAGGAGGTAGAGGGCCATCAGGACTAGAATTGCCAGACTGGGTAACAGCTTCTTCCCTCAGGCTGTGAGACTAATACCGAGATACTAATCCACCAAGACACAACACTGGGCGTCATGGGAGGTTGTTCCTGCCTGTGGCCATCAAACTTTGCAGCTCCTCCCGTGGAGGGTCAGACACCCTGAGCCAATAGGCTGGTCCTGGACTTATTTCCATCTGGCATAGTTTGCATACTGTTGTTTGATTGTTTGTGGTTTCTGCATTTCTATATTTATGCTCTATTCTTGGTTGGTGCAGCTGTAACAAAACTGTACTGAGTGGGCACAGGAGTACATTCAGCCAGAGACTCATTCCACCGAGATGCAACACAGAGCGTCATAGGAAGTCATTCCTGCCTGTGGCCATCAAACTTTACAACTCCTCCCTTGGAGGGTCAGACACCCTGAGCCAATAGGCTGGTCCTGGACTTATTTCCTGGCATAATTTACATGATACTATTTGACTATTTATAGTTTTATTACTATTTATTATTTATGGTGCAATTGTAACGAAAACCAATTTCCCCCGGGATCAATAAAGTATGACTATGACTATGACTATGATACTTTATTGATCCCGGGGGAAATTGGTTTTCATTACAATTGCACCATAAATAATAAATAGTAATAAAACCATAAATAGTCAAATAGTATCATGTAAATTATGCCAGGAAATAAGTCCAGGACCAGTCTATTGGCTCAGGGTGTCTGACCCTCCAAGGGAGGAGTTGTAAAGTTTGATGGCCACAGGCAGGAATGACTTCCTATGACGCTCTGTGTTGCATCTCGGTGGAATGAGTCTCTGGCTGAATGTATTCCTGTGCCCACCCAGTACATTATGTAGTGGATGGGAGACATTGTCCAAGATGGCATGCAACTTGGACAGCATTCCCTTTTCAGACACCACCATCAGAGAGTCCAGTTCCATCCCCACAACATCACTGGCCTTACGAATGAGTTTGTTGATTCTGTTGGTGTCTGCTACCCTCAGCCTGCTGCCCCAGCACACAACAGCAAACATGATATCACTGGCCACCACAGACTCGTAGAACATCCTCAGCATTGTCCGGCAGATGTTAAAGGACCTCAGTCTCCTCAGGAGATGGAGATAGCCCTGACCCTTCTTGTAGACAGCCTCAGTGTTCTTTGACCAGTCCAGTTTACTGTCAATTCGTATCCCCAGGTATTTGTAATCCTCCACCATGTCCACACTGACCCCCTGGATGGAAACAGGGGTCACCGGTATCTTAGCTCTCCTCACGTCTACCACCAGCTCCTTAGTCTTTTTCACATTAAGCTGCAGATAACTCTGCTCACACCATGTGACAAAGTTTCCTACCGTAGCCCTGTACTCAGCCATTATGTCTATGTCTAATGACTACCCTGCCACCACTGAGGTCATGTCACTAGCACAGGGAGCTGTTTGCTGTTTACCTACGCTGCGTACTACATGCATTCTGAATTATATTTCACTAATTTATTTATGGTAATATTTTGTTTTATGTGCCGTGTGTGACATATATTTTGTGGGTGCTTCATGTTCTGGAGATATGTTGCTTCGTTTGGTTGTATAAATGTACAGTTAAATGACAATAAACTTGAACTTGAAGGCATATACTCTTCCGCTCCACCAAGAGATTTCTAAATGGTCCATCAGCTCATGAACACTACCTCCCTATTTGGCTCTCTTTATGCACTATTTATTAATCTAGTTTTATACATTTTTATTGTAATTTATACTAACTTTATACTGCTGCCACACGGCAACAGATTTCGTGATGTTGGTCAGTGATAATCAACCTGCTTTTGAGTGTGAGTGTGAGTGTATGTCATGTCTTCTAGCTGATGCCTTCCCCGTGCTGTTTATAACTGCAAAATCTCTTCTGAGGTTGACCTACTACTAATCCAGTGTGTCCATAAATCATGCTTCTGTAAGCAAAAGCAATATATATGCCTCCATAACACTGTTAGGAATCATCTTGAAGGTTATGCTCAGGGACCTCTAAACTGAATCTTGTTGTTTTTGCTTCAACTTCAAGTTCAAGTTTATTGTCATTTCAACCTCTATACCGCCAAACAAAACAACACTGCTCCAGACCAAGGTGACAAGATGCACAACACAGTCCACATAACTCACACACACAACATATAACGTAATATTACAACAAATAAAGTGACAAATTATAAGGAGCGTTTACAACAGAAGTTCAAGAGTAAACAGTATGATGTCTCCAGCTCCTCATACTGTATGTGATGAGACCAGGGTGGTGGCAGAGAGTTCTGTAGTCTTCAGAGGTAAGGAGGATTTTTTTTAGCCAAGGAGTAGTGAATCTGTGGAATGCTGTCCCACAGACTGCAGTGGAGGCAAGGTCCATGCGTCTATTTAAGAAGGAAGTTGATGGTTTCCTGATCGGTCAGGGCATCAAAGGTTATGGCGAGATGGCAGGTGTATGGGGTTTGCGTGGGTTCTGGGATCAGCCATGATAGAATGGCAGAGCTGACTTGATGTGCTGAGTGGCCTAATTCTGCTCCTATGTCTTATGGTTTTATGGTTTTAATGTCTGTACCAGACAGTGATGTAGCCGGTCAGATCACACTCAGTGGTGCTCATGTAAAAATTGGTTAGAATGGGATGTTGGGGGGCCTCGCTGGCCTCAGTCTCCTCATGAAGTGGAGATGCTGCTGTGCTTTCTTGACGGAAGAGATGGTGTTGGGGGTCCAGGTGAGACCGTCCATCATGTGTATTCCCAGAAATTTTGCATAGGTGAACTCAATAATTGATTCAAGCTACAATTCACATTCAGATTTATCACATGTGCATTGATACAGAGAAGATTTACTAGAATGTTACCTGGGTTTCATCACCTAAGTTACAGAGAAAGATTGAACAAGTTGGGTCTTTATTCTTTGGAACGTAGAAGGTTGAGGTATTTAAAATTATGAGGGGGGATAGATAGAGTTGACGTGGATAGGCTTTTTCCATTGAGAGTGGGGGAGATTCAAACAAGAGGACATGAGTTGAGAGTTAAAGGGCAAAAGTTTAGGGGTAACATGAGGGGGAACTTCTTTACTTAGAGAGTGGTAGCTGTGTGGTACGAGCTTCCAGCAGAAGTGGTAGAGGTAGGTTTGATGTTGTCATTTAAAGTTAAATTGGATAGATATATGGACAGGAAAGGAATGGAGGGTTATGGGCTGAGTGCAGGTTGGCGGGACTAGGTGAGAGTAAGAGTTCGGCATGAACTACAAGGGCTGAGATGGCCTGTTTCCGTGCTGTAATTGTTATATGGTTATATGGTTATATGATATATGCAGAGCAATGCGTTGTTTGCATTAACAACCAATGCAACCTGATGATGTGCTGGGGCAGCCTGCAAGTATTGCCACACATTCAGCTGACAACCATGTTCAGCAGAACAACAATCATAGAACAAGACAATCACATCAAAATAAGTCTTTTCCCACCCTCTCACCCACCCATCTCCTCACACAACAGAAGAAGGCTTCTAACCTCTGGATAGACCTCCAGTCCTTGGCCCTGGACTCTCAAACTCATGCCTTCAACCTCCGATTCTTGACCTGGATTCACAGTCTCGACCTCCAGTCTGCTTGGGAGCAGTTTTGCTTGGCTGGGTGGCTGTGTCTGGTAGTTTGGTACTTTGCTGTCACCTCTGCAAGGTCTGGACATTTCTCTCTCAGGCTGTGGGAGGTTTGTCTTTGAAGTGTGAATCATTTTGGTTAGACGCTCCATGTTTTCTGTGGATGCGTGAGCATCAGATCACCACCTATAGAGTCACAGAGCACAGCAGCGCAGTGACAGGCTCTTTGGACTTTCCAGTCCATGCTGAACTGTTATTCTGTCCACTCCCTTCGAACTGCACCGGGACCACAGCCCTCCATACCTCTCCCATCCATGTACCTATCCAAATTTCGCTTAAATATTGAAGTTAAGCCTACTCTCACTGTCCCCTTGTTCCACACTCTGCCACCCTCTGAGTGAAGAAGTACCCCCTCAGGTTCATCTTAAATGTTTCACCTTTCACCCTTAACCCATGCCCTCTAGTTCTATTCTTACTCAATCTCAGTGGGAAAAAACCTACTTGGGAGGTGAAGGGGAGGAGAGGATGACGGGGCGATGCAGTGCGCGCGGACGCTCTGAAATGATATCGTATTTGTAAGTAGGTACTGTGCACAATCCTGATTTGATGGAGGCAGACGTGAGAAGCACAGAGGAACATCCGGAGAAACTTCTGAAATGCCTGCTTTGCTGCCGCTGTTACTGTGCGATCGAGAATCTCCGGAGGGGAAGGCCCCAAATCCTCGGCTTTGCCTATTGCCTGTTGCCGGGGCCGGGGTCGAAGCGCTCGGCAGAGATGGTGCTTGGTGCATGGTGTCGGAGAGCTGGTCGGAGGCTTGAAGTTTTCGGACGGACTCAAGAGTTGGTTGAGGTCGGGTGCTTCCAGGCTGCTGCATCGGCAAGTTTGCGGCGCTGGAGGTTCATGGCAGGGAGAGTTTTTCTTCCTTCTACCGTCTGCGTGAGATGATGGTACTTTCGAGAGACTTTGAGACTTTTTTTTTACCGTGCCCATGGTCTGTTCTTTATCAAATTATGGTATTGTTGCACTGTTGTAACAATGTTATAATTACGTGGTTTTTGTCAGTTTTAGTCTTGGTCTGTCTTGTGTATCTATGATATCACACTGGAAGAACATTGTATCATTTCTTAATGCATGCATTACTAAATGACAATAAAAGAGGACTGCGTGTCCTCATAACCTAATCTACTTATATTTACCCTGCCGATGCCACACATAATTTTGTATATCTCCATCAAGTCTTCCCTCATCCTCCTGTGCTCCACAGAAAAAAGTCCTAAGCCAATGGACAGCACTGAAGGGTTATATTTCCAAAGAACATTAATTGGATCTAGTAAAGAGCAAATAATGTGTGGGGTGATACTCACAAATGGTGTTATACTACTGAGGCTTCTTCCCAGAGAGTTTGAAGCCCTCTGTTGGTTGGAGTCACCCAGGGATTTTGCACCCCAGCTGACTACATCATACACAAACCAGTAGGCAGGCCCGGGCAGTGCGATATGGAGAGCGTGCTGTTGCCCATGTAGCAGGCTCCCCCTCTCCATGTAGCTGAAAAATCCAAAGGAACGGCAGAGATTGGTACAGTTTTGCACCAGAATTGGCACAGTAGTTGCCAGTCAGCTTTGAACTCAACATAGGAGTGCCTTAGGGAGTCCAGCTCCACATTTTTCCTCGCGGTTTGCTTTCAAAGCTTTCTCCATGAGTGGGTGTAGCCGCAAGGCAGGAGAGGTTTGAGATCAGAGTTTTCCTTCTCTTAGATGAGCTATCAACCACAGCTGATGAGCTCCACCTATCCGAAGTGATTGGTAGGTGCCAGTAACCTACCTTTACCCCTTCTCCTGTAAGTGGAAACTGTTCTTTCAGGCTTTGTTGCTAAGCCACACATGAAGGCCAGGAGCTGGACTTGATTGTCAGAGACCATTTGAGGTGTATGCCATTGGGAGCATTTAATAAGTAGTGGGAACTTATCCCCACTACCACCCCTGCTATTATGTCCTTAAGTGTACATAATTCAATTTTATGATGACTAACAACCTTTCCCGAGTCCTGTTCGAAGCTTTATTCTTCCCACAGCTTGATTCCTATTTTTCATCTTGTAGCCTGATTTCACCAACAATCACAACCCTTTCTTTCTGATCCCAGAGCAACCATGACCCAGCACATTAGAAGCTGCCTAATATCCTACCTGGTGATGCTGGGAAAGGAAAAAGCTTTCCTTGTATTCTGGGTCATTTGATCAAGTGCAGTTTCTCATTCCCACATCTGCAGGCTTGTGACAGAACTTCTTGTTTAACTTGGGGTACTTTGGTAGCATAATAACTGTTAGTGCAGCATTATCACAGCTCAGACCGTCGGAATTAAGAGTTCAATCCCAGCATCCTCTGTAAGGAGTCTATGTACATCCTCTCCATGGAATGTGTGGGTTATCTCCAGGTCCTCCGGTTTCACCCCACAATCCAAAGACACACCAGGTAGGTTAATTGATCAATGTAAATTATTCCATGATTAAATTAAACTTAAACAGTAGCTGTCAGGGGCTGGTCTCTAAATAAAAATCGAAGTTGATGCTATTTGATTTCTCACAACACACACAAAATGCTGGTGGAACACAGCAGGCCAGGCAGCATCTATAGGAAGAAGTACAGTCGACGTTTCGGGTCGAGACCCTTCATCAGGACTAATGGAAAGAAGAGATAGTAAGAGATTTGAAAGTGGGAGGGGGAGGGGAGATCTGAAATGATAGGAGAAGACAAGAGGGGGAGGGATGAAGCCAAGAGCTGGGAAGTTGATTAGTAAAACGGATACAAGGCTGGAGAAGGGAGAAGATCATGGGATGGGAGGCCTAAGGAGAAAGAAAGGGGGAGGGGAGCACCAGAGGATGATGGAGAACAAGCAAGGAGTTATTGTGAGAGGGAAAGAGAGAGAAAAAAAAATAAGGGATGGGGTAAGAAGGGGATGCGGGCCATTAATGGAAGTTAGAGAAATCAATGTTCATGCCATCAGGTTGGAGGCTACCCAGACGGAATATAAGGTGTTGTTCTTCCAACCTGAGTGTGGCCAATATATAGAAGGCCACACCGGGAGCACCGGATGCAGTGTATCACACCAGCAGGCTCACAGGTGAAGTGTCGCCTCACCTAGAAGGACTGTCGGGGGCCCTGAATGGTGGTGAATGGTGGCCTTCTATATATTGGTGGGACCCGATACAGATTGGGAGTCCGCTTTGCTGAACACTTATGCTCTGTCCACCAGTGGAAGCAGGATCTCCCAGTGGCCACACATTTTAATTCCACGTCCCATTCCCATTCCAATCAGTCAATCCATTGTCTCCCCTACTGTCGAGATGAAGCCGCACTCAGGTTGGAGGAACAACACCTTATATTCCGTCTGGGTAGCCTCCAACTTGATGGCATGGACATTGATTTCCCTAACTTCTGTTAATTGCACTCCTCCCCTTCTTACCCCATCCCTAATTTTTATTGTTTTTCTCTTTCCCTCTCACAATAACTCTTTGCCTGTTCTCCATCTTCCTCTACTGCTCCCCTCCCCCTTTCTTTCTTCCAAGGCCTTCCGTCCTATGATACACTCCTTCTCCAGCCTTGTATCCCTTTTACCAATCAACTTCCCAGCTCTTGGCTTCATCTCTCCCCCTCCTGTCTTCTCCTAGCATTTCAGGTCTCCCCCTCCCCCTCCCCCTCTCAAATCTCTTACTATCTCTTTTTTCCGTTAGTCCTGACGAAGGGTCTCGACCCGAAATGCCGACTGTACTTCTTCCTATAGATGCTGCCTGGCCTGCTGCGTTCCACAGGCATTTTGTGTGTGTTGCTTGAATTTCCAGCATCTGCAGATTTTCTCGTGTTTGTGATTTCTCACAATCTATTTTCTATTTTAAAATTAGTTTTCCCAAGAATTTTCTTCAATATTGTCCCATTAAGTGTCTAATTTACCCACTCATTTTGGGAGGTGGAGATTTGTCCACTGCAGCCCCTCTCATCAGCTGCCAGGTAGCTGACGACATCATGGCACCAGTAGAGTTTAAATTTGGACCGCAGTAACCACGCAGCCTCTTTTCACTCTCTGGTCACATGGGCCAGGTAGGCAAGGGTGCCGCTGCAACGTTAAACACTGCATGTGTGCTGCAGTAAAGAGGGCTCGGGTGCACACTTTAATTTGCTACTGTGTAAATGTTCGGTATCTGAATTGTCCTGTCACTTTGAGTGCTCAATTTAGATATGTATCTGTAATCAAGTTTAGCTTAACGATTTACTCAACATTTAGTTTCCATTTTGTCTTGTAAATAAATGTTTAACCTACTTACTGGTAGTGACTGATTTCTGTCCCCACTTGCTGAACCCATGAACCTGATTTCGCACAACAAATACTTACTCACAAACCGTTCATCCTGATTTTGGGAGCTAGCTTTATGCAATTTGTCTGGTATGATTTCCTGCATTAACACGCATGAAATGCTGGAGGAGCTCAGCAGATCAGGCAGTATCTATGGAAAGGAATATACAGTCAACGTTTCAGGCCGAGACCAGAATTAGAATCAGGTTTATTATCACCGGCATGTGTTGTAAAATTTGTTAACTTAGCAGCAGCAGTTCAATGCAATATATAATAAAGAAGAATCAATCAATCAATCAATCAATGACATTATATATATATTGAATAGATTAAAAATCGTACAAAAACAGAAATAATATATATTTTAAAAGTGAGGTAGTGTTCACGGGTTCAGTGTCCATTTAGGAATTGGACGGCAGAGGGGAAGAAGCTGTTCCTGAATCACTGAGTGTGTGCCTTCAGGCTTCTGTATCTCCTACCTGATGGTGACAGTGAGAACAGGGCATACCCTGGGTGCTGGAGGTCCTTAATAATGGACGCTGCCTTTCTGAGACACCGCTCCTTGAAGATGTCCTGGGTCCTTTGTAGGCTAGTACCTAAGATGGGGCTGACTAGATTTACAATATTCTGCAGCTTCTTTCGATCCTGTGCAGTAGCCACCACCCGCCCCCCCGCCAATACCAGACAGTGATGCAGCCTGTCAAAATGCTCTCCACAGTACATCTATAGAAGATTTTGAGTGTATTTGTTGACATACTAAATCTCTTCAAACTCCTGATAAAGTATAGTCGCTGTCTTGCCTTCTTTATAACGACATCGATATGTTGGGACCAGGTTAGATCCTCAGAGATCTTGACACCCAGGAACTTGAAGTTGCTCACTCTCTCCACTTCTGATCTCTCTATGAGGATTGGTATGTGTTCCTTTGTCTTACCCTTCCTGAAGTCCACAATCAGCTCTTTCATCTTACTGACATTGTGTGCCAGGTTGTTGCTGCAACACCACTCCACTAGTTGGCATATCTCACTCCTATACGCCTTCTTGTTTCCATCTGAGATTCTACCAACAATGGTTGTATCATCAGCAAATTTATAGATGGTATTTGAACCATGCCTAGGCACATAGTCATGGGTACAGAGAGAGTAGAGCAGTGGGCTAAGCACACACCACTGAGGTGCACCACTGTTGATCATCAGCAAGGAGGAGATATTATCACCAATCCACACAGATTGTGGTCTTCTGGTTAGGAAGTCAAAGATCCAATTGCAGAGGGAGGTACAGAGTCCCAGGTCCTGCAACTTTCCAATTAGGATTGTGGGAATGATGGCGTTAAATGCTAAGCTGTAGTCAATGAACAGCATCCTGACGTAGGTGTTTGCATTGTCCTGGTGGTCTAAAGCCATGTAAAGAGCCATTGAGATTGCATCTGTCGTTGACCTATTGTGGCAATAGGCAAATTGCAATGGTTCCAGGTCCTTGCTGAGGCAGGAGTTCAGTCTAGTCATGACCAACCTCTCAAAGCATTTCATCACTGTAGATGTGAGTGCTACTGGGTGATCGTCATTAAGGCAGCTCACATTGTTCTTCTTAGGCACTGGTGTAATTGTTGCCTTTTTGAAGCAAGTGGGAAGTTCTGCCCGTGGCAATGAGAGGTTGAAAATGTTCTTGAATACTCCCGCCAGTTGGTTGGCACAGGATTTCAGAACCTTAGCAGATACTCCATTGGGACCTTCTGCCTTCCGAGGGTTCAGCCTCTTTAAAAACAGCCTAACAGGACCGGCTGGTGGTGCAACGACATCAGCACCGGACCAGGGAGTGGAGGTTCCCGGGTTCGAAACTAGTCGGGTCCGCTCCCATGTACGCTTTCCATCCGTGCTGGGTTGAGTGTCGAGATCGCAACTCGCCCTCGTAAAATAAAGGGGAAAAATACTGCGAAATGTCTGTGTGAGGAGTGGCCCACCACACAGTCTCTCTCTCGCTCCGCGCCTTGTAAAAGCCATGAAAAAGACATCATCACGGACACACACAGGGGCACGCAGGCACATGCAAAAAAAACTAGCCTAACCTTGGCCTGTGAGATGGAGATCACAGAGTCACCAGGTACACCAGGGATCTTCACAGCTGTAGTTATATCCTCCCTATCAAAGCAGGCATAGAAGGTGTTGAGTTCATCTGGTAGTGAAGCATCGCTGCCATTCATGCTGTTGGGTTTCACTTTGTGGGAAATAATTTCTTGTAGACCCTGCCAGTGTTGTCGTGCATTCGATGTCACCTCCAACCTTGTCTGAAATTGTCTCTTCACCCTTGAAATAGACTCTGCGTCATATCTGGTTTTCTGACACAGATCTGTGTCCCCAGTCTTGAATGGCACAGATCTAGGCTTCTGCAGACGACATACCTCCTGGTTCATCCACGGCTTTTGGGAAAGGGAAGATGCCAGAATAAGAAGGTGGGGGGAGGGGAAGGAGTGCAAGCTGGCAGGTGATAGGGAGACCCAACTCCCTCTAGTTCTTCTTCCCCTTCACTTTCTTCTATAGTCCACTATGCTTTCCTATCAGATTATTTCTTTTTCAGCCTTTCACCTCTTACACATATCACCACCGTATTTTGTTTCATTCCCACTTCCCCACCCATCAACCTTCCCTTTCACCTTGTCTCACCTATCACGTGCCATTTTATAGTCCACTGTCTCCTCATCCTCTTATCTTGCCTTCTACTCCCTTCCTCTCCAGCCCTGACGAGGGGTCTTAGCCCAAAATGTTGACTGTTTATTCTTCTCCATAGAAACTGCCAGAGCTGCTGAATTCCTTCAGCATTTTGTGTGAGTTGTTCTGGATTTCCCACATTCTATTGCTTCCAGGTCGGTTTTCTCAAACTCTTGACCTCTCCCTCCTGGAGGATTACCTTCACCAAATGCATTGCAGTATTGGTCTAAGAAGTTGTAGTATACTTTCAAGGATTGCTGGCAATTGGTAATTAACATCAGTTTTCCATGCGAGGTAAAGAGCTATTTACTTCGAAAGCACTTCACACTGAACTTGCCAAAAGTCTTAAGTGAAATGCTGATCATTGGAAAGAATTCTCCATTTCTAAGCAATTCATACCAATTATTCCATTGAATAACTGTTTTTGTATGTGTTAGGGTGTGAGAGTGAATGTGAGTGTGTGTGTGTGAGCGTGTGTGATTGTGTGTGTGTGTGTGTGTGTGTGTGTGTGTATGAATGTGTGAGCATCTGTTTCTGTGTGTGTGTGTGTGTGTGTGTGTGTGTGTGTGTGTGTGTGTCTGTGTGTGGTTGTGTGTATGTTTCTGTGTTGGTATCTGAGAATACCTGATTCTGTGTGTGTGTGTGTGTGTGTGCATGTGGCTTTGTATTTGTGTGTGTATGAGTGTGCATTTGAATGTATATGTGTAAATGTGTGTTAGTGTGTGTGCGAATGTATGTGTGTCATCTGCGTGTGTATGTCTGTTTCTGTGTATGATATCCCAGAATGAATGTGTGCATGTGAGTGTATGTGAATGTGTGTGAGAGTGTGTGAATGTCTCTGTGAGTGATTGTTTTTATGTGTTATCTGTACGTATATATATGTGTATGTCTGTTTCTATGTGTTATATGAATGTACTTGTGTATGTGTATGTGTACTCTGTGTGTGTGTCTGTGTGTGCACTTGTTTCCGTGTGCGTCTATTTCTGTGTGTGTGTGTGTGTGTGTGCGTCTGAGTGTGACTGTGTGTGAGTCTGTGTGTCTCTGTCTGTATGTATGTGAGTGTGTTGGTATGTATGTGCATGTGTGTGCCTGTGAGTGTGGTGTGTGTGTGTGTGTTTTGTCCCTTTATCCCTTTATGCTACATTTTTGTTGTACTGACTGAAAATCATCTTGCTCTTTGTGTGAAAGCTAGGCTTTTGTAAGCTGCACAACGTCTGTGAAATGCTCGATACTGAAAACCTCTACTGAGCTACTGAGAGGTTCTCTGAATTTGTCATTTGCTTTGAGCTCAGCTTTTTTTCACAACATAAATGGACACAGATTTTCCATTAAACACTGTCAGTGGTAGATGAGTAAACGGCTGCTGGGACAGCAGCCAGGGCATGAAGATTCCAGATCACAGTCTCAGCCAATAGACCAATTAAGACCAAATGTTTTGGAGAGACAAAGAGAGAGAAAGAGGAGGCGGGAGAAATCCAGTGAGAGTGCTGAAAATCCCACCAGGCACCAAGGCCAGCCATTAGGTTTGAGGCAGGAAAGTCAATCCTGGGTTTTCTCATAGTTTCCATGAGACGTGATCCAGCGAAGGGCCAGTCTTGTCCTGGTCTCCAAGTACTTATCAAACTGCTCCCTACAGCTACCTTGTGGTACATGATCTCATCACTGAAGAACAGCAATAAAATACATGGATTTGTACGTGTGGTATGCAACAGTGAAGATCATTATTTTTATAAAGGCATGATTTTTAAAATAAAAATGTAACTTTGAATGTTTAATCACTAGAGGTTTTGAGTTCAAAAGTCAGGAAGTTATGCTGCAGCTTATAAAAAAACTCTAGTTAAGCCGTATCTGGATTATTGCATACAGTTCCTGCCCCCCTATTATAGGAAGGATGTTGAAGCTTTGGAGAGGGTGCAGAAGTGGTTTACCAGGATGCTGCCAGGATTAGAGGGCATGTGCTATCAAAAGCAGCCCAGTGGAGACGGTTTAGCAGTAAATGATATTTTACCGTCAAATAAGAAGCCACGCGGGGCCACAGAACAAGAGCGAACAGACACTTAACGTCGCAGGCATGAAGGTAACTGAAAAGTAGAACCAACTACTGGTTGAGGCCAGCTGGTTCGATAAGTGAACAAGGATTGTGGATGAGAGCTGGGTTTAAATAGGCTGTAGGTAACGAGTTGGAAACAAGTGGCAGGTGATGATTGTTAACTGGGTAAAGCTGTTAACTTTCATTCCTGGAATCATCCTTGTGAACCTCCTCTAGACCCTCTCCAATGCCAGCATATCATTTCTAAGATGAGGGGCCCAAAACTGTTCACAATACTCAAGGTGAGGCCCCACCAGCACTTTATAAAGCTCCAGCATTTCATTCTTTCTCTTGTATTCTAGACCTCTTGAAATGAATGCTAACATGGCGTTTGCCTTCCTCACCAACAACTCAACCAGCAAATCCTGCACTTCAGGGTGTTCTGCACAAGGGCTCCCAAGTCCCTTTGCATCTCAGATTTTTGGATTTTCTCACTGTTTAGAAAAGAGTCCACACATTTATTTCTACTACCAAAGTACATGACCATGCATTTTCCAACATTGTATTTCATTTGCCATTTTGCCATTTGCTATTATGATGGCAGAGTATAGCATTAATGGTAAGACTCTTGACAGTGTGGAGGATCAGAGGGATCTTGGGGTCAGAGTCCATAGGACACTCAAAGCAGCTGCGCAGGTTGACTATGTGGTTAAGAAGGCGTACGGTGTATTGGCCTTCATTAATCGTGGAATTGAATTTAGGAGCTGAGAGGTAATGTTGCAGCTATATAGGACCCTGGTCAGACCCTACTTGGAGTACTGTGCTCAGTTCTGGACGCCTCACTACAGGAAGGATGTGGAAGCCATAGAAAGGGTGCAGAGGAGATTTACAAGGATGTTGCCTGGATTGGGGAGCATGCCTTATGAGAATAGGTTGAGTGAACTCAGCCTTTTCTCCCTGGAGTGACGGAGGATGAGAGGTGACCTGATAGAGGTGTATAAGATGATGAGAGGCATTGATCGTGTGGATAGTCAGAGGCTTTTTCCCAGGGCTGAAATGGTTGCCACAAGAGGACACAGGTTTAAGGTGCTGGGGAGGAGGTACAGATGAGATGTCAGGGGTAAGTTTTTCACTCAGAGAGTGGTGAGTGCGTGGAATGGGCTGCCGGCAATGGCGGTGGAGGTGGATACGATAGGGTCTTTTAAGAGGCTTTTGGATAGGTACATGGAGCTTCGAAAAATAGAGGGCTATGGGTAAGCCTAGTAATTTCTAAGGTAGGGACATGTTCGGCTCAACTTTGTGGGCCGAAGGGCCTGTATTGTGCTGTAGGTTTTCTATGTTTTTATGTTTTTTTTAATGTTTCTGACCCATTCTTCTAATCTGTCTAAGTCCCGCTGCATCCTACCTGTTTCCTCAATACTCCCTGGCCCTCCACCAAACTTTGTATCATCTGCAAACTTGGTAACAAAGCCATCTATTCCATCATCTAAGTCATTTATATACAGCATAAAAAGAAGCGGTCCTAACACCAACCCCTGCGGAACACCACTCGTCACTGGCAGCCAACCAGAAAAGGATCTATTTATTCCCACTCGCTGCCTCCAACCAATCAGCCAATGCTCTAACCATGTTAGTATCTTTCCTGTAATACCATGGACTCTTAGCTTGGTAAGGAGCCTCATGTGAGGCACTTTGTCAAAGGCCTTCTGAAAGTCCAAATATACTACAACCACTGCATCCCCTTGATCTATCCTACCTGTAATTTCCTCAAAGAATTCCCTTCCCAGTCGAGCATGTACTGCACACCCCATGCACGACAACATGAGCCCACCGACCAGTGAACCATATACACTGAAGCAGCTTTCACCATCCTTGGTTCTGACGTTGCAGGGTCATGTGGGTTGACTGTCAGACTGTCGGGCTTGAGGTAGGACAAGTGGTAGGTAGGTGTGATCCTGAGGGATGGTGGTAGCTGGAGATGGCAAGTTATTGGGTTGATGTGATGGGTAATTCTACAGGGACCAATAAACCGAGGCAAGAGTTTGCGTGAGTCAGTGTGAAGGGACAGATGTGGGGTGAACAGCCAGGAGGAGACAATGGCATTTAAGGGTGACTCCTTTGCTTGCCTTCAGAAACAGCTCTATTTCCATCTTCAGTATCTCTATTTTTCCCTCTCTGGGTTCTTCTGCAGACCCTGACCTGGAATTACACACTGACTTCGGTTCTTTGCGGGAATGGGACCCGCTATTGGGGTTTCATGACTGGCCTGCCAAGGATGCGACCTGAGAGATTAGCTCACCTTCGAAGTTCTGGGATCTCGTGGCTTTGGGGCCAGGCGGACCGAAGGTCGGTGTCCCGGTAGGAAATCGGTGTGTCGTGGGAGATGGAAGATCTCTGGCTGTGTCCCCAGAAACCCAAGATCTCTGAGCACAGAGCTGGGAAAAAGCAATGCAATGGACTTTTAACATCGTAAATCAGCGAGTCTACCCTCTCGCTGAGAAATGGAGATACCCCTTTCTCCCTTATTAGGGAGAGAGAGAGAGAGAGAGAGAGAGAGAGAGAGAGAGAGAGAGAGAGCCTGTGGTATGTCGAATACCTGGTGAACAAGTAGTCTTTGGGGCACTGCAAGTCTATGCCTTTGCTCTTGCTTTGCTGCAGGTTTGAGGGCTCGATGGTGGGTGCTAATGCTTTTTTTTTGCTGGTGGGGGAGGAGAGATCGTTGTTTTGCTGCTGTTTATGCATGGGAGGGGCAGGTGCGGGGAGCTGTGGGGTTCTAACATTTAACCGTCATTCATTCTTTGGGGTCACTTCTCTGTTTTCGTGGATGGTTGCGAAGAAAAAGCATTTCAGGATGTATATTGTATACATTTCTCTGACATTAAATGTACCTTTGAAACCTTAAAACATGACCCCAGGCCAGAGTAGTTTGGCTGGGCAGCGATAGCAATTGCCCTGGTAGCAGAAGGTTGGGCCTTCGTGCCCTCTTCTGAGTATTCCAGCATGGGTGAACTAAGTTATTATATTCCTGTGGGAGTTTGGTGAGGTCTGGGGCTGCTCCTTTCTCTACAGGTTTATAGGGTACAGTCAGCTGAGGATGCAGGCAGGTCCATCCAGCAGGTGTGCCTCCAACTCAGCAGTGAACCAGATTGACCAGGCTATGTGAGGGTTGCCAGGAGCAACCCAAGATGAGACGGGTGTTGGGTGAGTCAATCAGGAGGAATTGGATGGACACACGGTGCTCTCCAATGCTCATGTGCACAGGCCGTGTGCACGCTCTGATCACCCTAGATCGAAGGGAAGTCCATCAATGGCCGTGATGTAGAAGGGGAGAGAGATGAGGGTGTGCAGCCTGAAATGCGCTGGAGTAATCTGGCACTGAGCATCAGCCTTGATGCATGTGAAGTATCTAATCCACTGCCCCCTTCCACTTCCTGGATGGTCAAAAACACCGCATCTGAGCGGTGTATCCTTCATATATATTGCAAATATATATTGCAAAAAAGGCAGGAGGAGAAGATGGCGGTGTGCCTGCGTGTGCGCAGCCCTGCTGTGAAAAATGATATTGTATCTGTTAAATTGGGGCTGTGGACAATTCTGATTTGATGGAGGGTGGACGTGAAAGCACAGAGGAACATCTGGAGAAATTTCTGAAATGCCCGTTCGCTGCTGTCGTTACTGTGTGGTTGGGAATCTTTCGGAGGGTAGGCCTCAAAATCCTCGGCCTTGCCTGCTTTTGGCGACCGAGAAGGAGGTTGAATCGTTCGGACAGAGATGCCGCTCAGTACTCGGTGTCGGAGAGCTGATCAGAACTGGAAGTTTTCGGATGACTCAGAGTCGGATTGTGGTTGGCACGGCAGGGAGAGTTTTTCTTCCTTCTCCCGTCTGTGTGAGATGTGGGACATTTGAGAGACTTTGAACTTTTACTGTGCTCATGGACTTCTTCATCAAGTTATGGTATTGTTACACTGTTTGTAACTATATGTTATAATTATGTGGTTTTGTCAGTTTTTTCAGTCTTGGTTTGTCCTGTGGTTTGTGATATCACACCGGAGGAAACAATATATCATTTCTTAATGCATGCATTACTAAATGACAATAAAAGAGGACTGCGTGTCTTCATAATCAAAAAATTGGTGGTCTTATTGTCTCATTTAACCCAGGTCGGAGCTCACCCAGTCAGGAGAGAGCAATCTTAGCTCAGTCCATAGATTACAGAGATGGCTGGAGCTGGAAATGTAAAATGCACAGGGACAGGAAGTTGAAACATCAGATCGGGGATCCATCAAAGCATTCGGGCAGCAGAATTTGGGGCTGCGAGGAAGGAGGTTGACTGGCGCAATGTTGCTGGAATGGGATGGAGGGTTGATTGAGAGTGGCCACCAGATGGTTTCCCACTGGTTCTGAATCACGTGCTACTGTAGACAGATGACTTCCTTCAGGCAGGCTTACGCTGGAGGGTCCATCGCTGGTTCACTCATCCTGTCAGGAATTGTAGAGATGGCTTGACCCAAAAGCAGTGCGTTGGAGATGATTTAGCAGTCAATGCTATTTTACTAATAAACTTCAAAATACCAACCCATGAGGAACTATAAAACAAGGGAGAACAGATACTTAACACGGTAGGCAGCAATGTAACTGAAAAGTAGGAGCAGCTGGTTGAGGCTGGCTGCTCCGACGGGTGAACAAGGACTGTGGATGAGTGCTGGGTTTAAATAGGCTGCAGGTGATGAGTTAGATGAGTGGCAGCTTACTCCAGTTAGCCGGGTGGAGACTGGGAGGTGCCTGCTTGCATAGGCCTGACAGGGAAATCTGATAGAGGCTTATACGATTATGAGAGCCATTGACAGACAGATTATAACTTTTTCCCAGAGTTGAAATGGCTAGTACCATATGGCATGCAATTCAGGTGAGAGGAAGTTATTTCAGAGGAGATGTGAGCAGCAAGTTTTTTACACAGAGAGTGGTGGGTGCCTGGAATATAATTTCTGGGGTAATGGTAGAGACAGAAACATTAGAAACTTTTAAGAGATGTTTGAATAGATAGGCGCACAAATTTGAAGAAAATGGAAGGATATGGACAATGTGTAGGCAGAAGAGATTAATTTAGTTAGCCATTTGATTACTAGTTTACTTGGTTCAACACAACATTGGGGGCCGAAGGACCTGTTCCAGAGCGGTAATGTTCTATGTTCTATATTCTGCAGATGCTGGAAACCCAGAGAAACAGACACAAGATACTGGGAAAATTGAGCAGATCAGGCAGAATCCATGGAGAGGAATAAACTGTCGACACTTCAGGCTGAGATTCTTCTTCAGGACTGGAAAGGAAGGCAGAGAAAACAGTATAAGGAAGTGGAGGGAGGGGAAAGAGTACAAGCTGATGTCAGGAGATGTAGAGAAGGCTTGAACCAGCAGAGCATGCAGAGCAGCGGAGATGATTTAGCAAAGAATAATACTTTCAATAATGAACTGCAAATAACTGTAAACTGGTCGTCTCTGAGGCTGACCTACACAGATGTTTCCAACGAGTGGATTGTTGCAAGGCTGTGGGATTGGATGGCGTCCCAGGATGAGTAGTCAAGATGTGTGCAGCACAACTGGTATGTTTACAGATATTCGTAATTTCTCCCTCTCCCAGTGTAGAGTGCCCTCCTGCTTCAAATTATCCACCATTGTCCCTGTACCAAAAAAGACCAAGGTAACATGTCTGAGTGACTGGCATCCTGTCACACTCACCTCAACAATAAGCAAATGCTTTGATAGTCTGGTCAACATCTGCGGCTTGTTACCACCCAAACTGGGCGCCCTGCAATTCACCTACTGACACAACCAATCGACAGATGACGCAATAGCCACTGCTCTACATACTGTCCTTATACATCTGGAGAAGAAGGATGCTCGTGTGAGAATGCTGTTCTTGGACTACAGTTCAGCATTCAACGCCACGATTCCCTCCAAGCTCAACAGGAAGCTCAGAGACCTCAGCCTTGTGCAGCTGGATCCTGGACTTCCTGTCAGATCGCCGGCAGGCAGTAAGAGTGGGCTCCCTCACCTCCACCCCTCTAATTCTCAACAGGGGAACCCCTCAGGACTGTGTACTAAGCCCCTTCCTTTACTCCCTGTATACCCATGACTGTGTCGCCACCCACAGCTCTAATCTGCTAATTAAATTTGCTGATGACACTATATTGATTGGCCTAATCTCAAACAATAACAAGGTGGCCTACTGGGAAGAAGTCATCTCTCTGACACAGTAATGTCAAGAAACCAACCTCCCCCTCAGTGTCACAACAACAAAGGAGCTGGTTCTGGATTACAGGAGGAATGGAGACCGGCTAACATCAGTCCCGATTATTCCTCTCCATTGAGACTGAAAATATTTATTTTATCAAGTGTGTGCATTTCTGGTTACCATAATATTAGAAGGGAATGATTGCACTGGAGAGGACATGGAGTGCCTTCTTCTGTAATGTAATATTTCATGACTTAATGTCCTCGAGGCACCGTGGAGGGTATCCTAATGGATTGCAGCACTGCATGGTATGGAAAAAAATGTCCAGGAATGGAAAAGTCTGCAGAAAGTAGTTGACACAGCCCATTACAGGCAAGGAACTCCAACCCAATGAGCACAGTTGCAAGGAGGTTTGCCCAACAAAAGCAGCATCCACCATCAAGAACTCCTACCGCACAGCCAAAGCTCTTTTCTTGCTGCTGCCATTGGGAAGGAAGTACGGGAGCCTTAGGTCCCACATCACCAGGTTAAGGAACAGTTATCACCCTTCAACCATCAGGCTTCTGAACTGGTGTAGATAAATTCAGTCATCTCAACACTGAACTGATTCCAAAACCTATGGACTTATTTTCAAGGACAAAGCAACTCATATTCTCATTTTATATATGTACCATTTGTTTTCTTTGCCCATTGGTTATCTGCCAGTCTCTATCAATGTAGAATTTTTCATAGGGACTATTGCATTGCTTTACTTTCCTGTAAAAGCCTGCAAGAAAATGAATCTCAAGGTAGTATATTGTGACATATATTTCGTAGCCACTAATCAGACTAACTTGTGGCAACAAATCAATAAATAAAAGCATGCAGGCATGGTCAAGAGGTTCAGTTGTCATTCAGCGCAAGACATCACAATGGCAATTAATTTTGATCTAAGTGAGTTTGACCATGAAAAAATTGTTGGTGCCAGATGGGATGGTTTGAGTATTTCGGAAACTGCTGAGGTCCTGAGATGTTCATGCACGAGGGTCACTCATGTTCACAGAGAATGGTGCGAGAAACAAGAAAGCGTGCAGGGAGTGACAGCTCTATGGATGAAAATGCCTTGTTAATGAGAGAGGGTGGATGGAGGAGAATGGCCAGATTGATTCAAGGTGACAGGAAGACAACGGTATCTCAAGTAACGATGCGTTACAGCAATAGTGTGCAGAGGACTATCTCTGAATGCATACACATCGAAACTGGAAGTGGAAGGGCTACAGCAGCAGAAGATCACAGACTGCATTCAGTGGCCACTTTATTAGAAACATAGAAAATCTACTGCACAATACAGGCCCTTTAGCCCACAATGCTGTGCTGAATATGCACTTACTTTAGAAATTACCTAATGTTACTCATAGCTCTTATTTTTCTAAGCTGCATGTACCTATCCAGGAGACTCTTAAAAGACCCTATTGTATCCTATCATTTATTAGGTACTTCCTGCAGCTAATAAAGTGGCCACCGTGTGTACATGTGCTTTGATAATAAATTCACTTTTACTTTGACATGGTCTTGCAATAGCCAAGTCCTTGTTTTTTCAGGTGCAACACACCATAGGGAAGTTGAGTGAAATTAACCATCAGGCTCTTGAACCAAAGGGAATTACTTCACTCAACTTCGCTTGCACCATCGTTCCCATAACCTATGGACTCACTTTCAAGGACTCTTCCTCTCATGTTCTTGATGCTTATTGCTTATTTATTTATTATTATTGTTTCTTCTTTTTTGAATTTTGACAATTTGTTGTCTTCTGTACCCTGGTTGAATTCTCACATGTACGTTGATATATGTCTTTCATTGATTCTGTTCTCGTTACTAGTCTATAGATTTTTTTTCATATGCCCACAAGAAAATGAATCTCAGGGTTGTATTTCTGACATACAGTGTCTGTACTTTGATGATAAATTTACATTGAACTTTGAACACAGCAACACCTACGATTCCGACTCTGGAACCTGTTCAATTATATTATTGTTTGAGCGAGAGAGGAGAGGAGTGTCACTACCACCCAAGTACTAGCGACTGTTGGACTGGTCACTCTCAAATATTCTCTGTTACTTACACCTGCAATCAAAGTACTTTTGCAAGAAAATCAATACCGAAGCTCAGAAAAACATTGAATTTAACTCTTATTTTTTGCATGCCATGGTAGTGCGTCAGTTAACATAATGCTTTAAAGCTCCAGTGATCGTAAGATTGTGGTTCAATTCCTACCAGTGTCTGTAAGGAGCTTGCATGTTTTCCTGTGAATGCATGGGTTCCTCCGGGTGCTCCAGTTTCCTCCCACATTCCAATACTACATTCGTCTTAGGGGTAGACTGCAAGACACGAGAGCAGAATTAGGTTGTCAGTCCATTTGAGTTTGATCTGTTGTGCTGGACATGCTAGGTTGGCGCCAGAGGTATGCAAACTCTTGCGGCCTGCCCCCCAGTACATCCTCGGACCATGTACGCTGTTGATGCAAATGATGCATTTCACTCTATGTTTTGATTTGTATGTGACAAATAAAGCTAATCTTCTTAGATTACACCTCAAACACAGTACGGGTAGCAGAGATTCCACAGCCAAGAAGTCCATCATGATCAAAACCTGTAAAGAGATTCCTGACTTCTCTATCAAGGCAAAAAAAAAATTAGCCGCTTTGAGAAAAAAAGACTGGGAGCTGGAGGTGATGATTACCAAAAACAGAGGTATTTCTGGATTGGAAGCTCCCACAAGTCTCACGAGGAAAGATGCAGCAGCTCAGGTGGCAGCCCAGAAGAAACTCAGTGGTCTGAATAACATTTGATGGAGAACATTCAGGAGATCTGGAAAATTGCTGACACTCATGATAACCATGGATGCTGTCGGACCTGCTGAGTGTTTCCAGCCCTGTCTATCTTTAATCAGTGAAACAGAGATTCCCTGTTACATGGTTCTGTGTATAGCACTGACCTTTGAAAATGAGGATCCATAGAGACGACCCCAGAAAATGTGGACCACTTCCAATATCTTAAATGCCACTCCTTAACAAGTGCATTTATCAGTGATAGAGTTCACCTTTGCCATTGGTAGATCAGCACTGATTTTGATCTTCTGAGGGGCAGGTGTTTCCAGATCAATACTTCAAACCAGGGCATCTTTGGAACTCGGGGAGAAGTCGAGCATCCCAGAGAAGGTCTTGCAGTCAAAAGAAGAATGAGTAAATGCCACACATGTAGGTATATAAAATAGAACACTACAGCACAGTATAGGCCCTTCAGCCCACAATGTTGTGCAGGCCTTTTAGCCTACTCCAGAATCAATCTAACCCTTTCCTCTTACGTAGCTCTTCAATTTCCTATCATCCATATGCCTATCTAAGAGTATTGGCCTCTACCACCACAGCTGGCAGTGAATTCCACACACCCATGACCCTCTCTGTAAAAAACTTACCTGTGACATCCTTGTCCTACTTTCCTCCAATCACCTTAGAATTATGCTCCCTGGTCTCAGCTATTTCCAGCCTGGGAAAAAAATCTCTGGCTACTTACTCTATCTATGCCTCTTATCGCCCTGTACATCTCTATCAAGACACCTCTCATCCTCCTTCACTCCAAAAAAAAAGCCCTAGCTTGCTCAACGTATCCTCATAAAACACACTCTCTAATTCAGATAGCATATTGGTAAATCTCCTCCTCTGCAGCCTCTCTAAAGCTTCCACTTCCTTCCTATAACGCATCAACCAGAGGTGAACACAATATTGGTTAGTGTGGTCTAACCAGAGTTTTATGGAGCTGCAACGTTAACTCTTAGCTCTTGAACTCAATGTCTCCCCTCATCCCCCTGACTAATGCAGGTCAACACACCAATACTTTTGCAGAGTCTTTCTAAGCTACAGTGTTGATGTTCTTGCAACAATGCTTCAACTGCTGGAGGGCATTTTTGCGAATGACTAGTTCAACAGTCATTTGTGCTTGGGTGATAGTAACATTCTTCTCCTCTCCACTCAGACTAAGATATAACCCCACCAACTTGCACAGCAATTCTGAGGGATCTATGGATGTGGAAGCCACGGTCCCTCTTTTCTTCCACACTCACTGCTAAGAAGTCTGCCTTTAACCCTGTATTCTGCCTTCAAATTCAACCTTCCAAATCGAATCACTTCTCGTTTCTCCAGGTTGAGCTCCACCTGCCAATTCTACACACTGTCAATGTCCCATTGCAAATGCAACAATCCTCTGCACTATCCACAACTCCACCAACTTGGCGTATCTAAAACTTACTAAACTACTTCCTCATCCAAGTCATTTATAAAAATCACAAAGACCACATCCTTGTGGCACACCACTGGTCACTGAGTCACTGACCTCCAGGCCGAATATGATCCATCTGCAACCACCCTCTGCCTTCTGTAGGCAAGTCAGTCCTGCATCCACACAATCATGTCATATGCCTCCTGAATCTCTGAATGACCCTACTATGGGGAACCTTAACAAACACCTTTCTAAGATACACATCCACAGCTTTACCTTCAACAGTGTGTTTTGTCACATCCTTCCTATGATGAGGCAATCAGAACCTAAAACAATACTCAAAGTGTGGTCTAACCCGGGTTTTGTAGAGCTGTATCATTACCCTGAGGCTCTTGAGCTTTAATCCTCTGACTAAAGAAGGCCAACATAACATATGTCTTCATACAAACCTATCAACTTGTGTGGCAGCTTTGAGGGATTTAGACCCCAAGAGCCCTCTGTTCGTCCACACTGTTAAGGATCCTACTATTAGCACTGTATTCTGCCTTCAAATTTGACCTTCCAATATGAATCACTTCACACTTCTCTGGGTTGAACTCCATCTTCTCTGCATCCTGTCAATGTCCCATTGAAACCTACATTGACCTTCTACAATATCCACAACTACACAAAACAAAGAATAGAATTGAATACCAGAATCAAAATGAGATTTAATATCACCAGCATACGTCATGAAATTTGTCCTTGCAGCAGCAGTACATAATAGGTGTAGTGAGACTGCTAGCAAGGTGAGGCTGATGATAGAACAAAATTGCAGTCAACAGAATTGTTGCCATGTAAAAGGGGGACCAAATACAAAAGGGTGAATACAGGACTGATGGTGTTATATTTGAATGTGCATAGTATGAGGAATAAGGTATGACTTTGCAGGCATTATTGAATCGTGGCTAAAAGAAAATTATAGCTGGGAGCCTAACATCCACGGATACACGTTGTATCAAAAGGACAGGCTGGAAGGCGGAGGGGGCCAGCATGGCTCTGTTGGGAAAAAATGTAATCAAAGCATTAGAAAGAAGTGACATAGGGTTAGATGGTGTTGAACCATTGTAGATAAAGCTTAGTAACTGCAAGGGTGATAAAACTCTGATGGGAGTTGTCTACAGACCCCCAAACAGTGGTAAGGATGTGGCCTACGTATTACAACTGGAAATGAAAATACATGCCAAAAGGACAATGTTAAAATAATCACCGGGGATTTCAATATGCGGGTAGATTGGGAAAATCAGGTTCGTGTTGGATCACAAAATGAGAAATTTCTATAATGCCTACAATAGCTTTTTAGATCAGCTTGTGGTTGAGTCTGACAGGGGATCAGCTATTCTGGATTGGATGTTGTTAGCCAGAATTGATTAGAGAGCTTCAGGTAAAGAAACCCTTAGGGACAAGGGATCATAATATGATAGAATTCACCATGCAATTTGAAAAGGAGAAGCTAAAATCAGATGTGTCAGTATTACAGTGGAATAAAGGAAATTACAGAGGCATGAGCGAGGAGCTGGCCAAAATTGATGGAAAAGAACATTGGCAGGGATGACAACAGAGCAGAAATGGCTGGAATTTCTGGAATGAATTCAGAAGGTGCAGCATATATACATCCCAAAGACGAAGAAAGGCAAGATGACACAGTCGTGGCAAACAAGAGAAATGAAAGCCAACATAAAAGCCAAAGAGAGGGCATATAATAGAGCAAAAAACAGTGGGAAGTTACAGGATTCGTAAGCTTCTCAAGAGGATACCAACATTTTCTTCAGATACATAAAATGTAAAAGAGACACGAGAGTGGATATCCGACCGCTCAAAAATGGTGCTGGAGAGTTCACAATGGTGGATGAATTGAATAAGTACTTTGCATCAGTCTTCACTGCGGTAGACACTATCAGGAAGCCAGAAGTTTGAAAGTGTCAGGGGGCAAAAGTTGCCGTTACAAGGGAGAAAATTCTTAGGAAAGTGAAAAGTCTGTACTTAGATAAGTCACCTGGAATAGATGGTGTACACTCCAGGGTTCTGAAAGAGGTGGCTGAAGAGATTGTGGAGGCATTAGTAATGATCTTTCAAAAATCAGTTGATTCTGGCATAGTTCCGGAGGTATGGAAAATTGCAACTCTTCAAGAAGGGAGAGAGGCAGAAGATAAGAAATTATAGGCCAGTTAGTCTGACCTCAGTGGCTGGGAAAATGTTGGAGTCGATTGTTAATGTGGTTTTGAGGTACTTGGAGGCACATGATAAAATAGGCCATTGTCAGCATATTTTCCTTAATGGAAAATACTGTCTGTCAAGTCTGCTGGAATTCTTTGAAGATATAACAAGCAGGATAGACAAAGGAGAATTGCTGGATGTGGTGTACTTGTATTTTCAGAAGGCCTTTGACAAGGTGCCACACACGAGGCTGCTTAGGAAATTATTACAGGAAAGGTACTAACGTGGATAAAGCAGTGACAGATTGGCAGAAGGCAAAGATTTGTAGTGCTCCACAGGGGTCCGTGTTGGTACCGTTTCTTTTTATGTTATATGTCAATGACTTAGATGACAGAATTGATCATTTTGTGGCCACATTTGTGAACGATGTGAAGGTAGAAGAGGCAGGTAGATTTGAGGAAGTAACGAAGTTACAGAAGGATTTCCATAGATAAGTAGAATGGGCAGAGAAGTAGGAGATGGAATGCACTGTACAAAAGTGTAAGGTGATGCACTTCAACAGAAGAAATAAAAGGGTAGATTATTTTCTAAGTGCAGAGAGATTTCAAAAATCGGAGGTGAAAAGGGACTTGGGTGTCCTTACACAGGATTCCCTGAAGGTTAATTTGTAGGTTGAGTTGGTGATGAGGAAGACAAATGCAATGTTAGCATTAATTTCAAGAGGACTAGAAGGTAAAGTTGAAGCTTTATGAAGTGCTGGTGGGTCCTCAACTGGACCATTGTCACAGAGTCATAGAGAAGTACAGCACAGAAACAGGCCCTTCGGCTTATGTAGTCCATGCCGAAACCATTTAAACTGCCTGCTCCCATCGACCTGCACCAGAACCATAGCTCTCCATACGCTACCATCCACGTACCTATTCAAACTTCTCTTCAACGTTGAATCGAAATCACATACACAACTTGCGCTAGCAGCTCATTCCACCATCTCATGACCTCCTGAGTGAAGAAGCTTCCCCTCGTGTTCCTGTTAAACTTCTCACCCTTCATCCTTAATCCATGATGTCTGGTTGTAGATGCACCCAACCTCGGTGGATAAAGTGCTTGTACTTATCCTATCTATACTCCTCATAAATTTGTATACCTACATCAAATCTCCTCTCAGTCTTCCAAGTTCTAAGGAATACAGTTCTAATCTATTCAGTCATTACAACTCAGGTCCTCTTGACCTGGCAACATCCTTGTACATTTCCTCTGCCCTTTTTCCACTTGTTTACATCTTTCGTGTAGGTAAGTGACCAAAACTCCACATTAGGCTTCATCAAAGTCTTATACAACTTCAGCGTAATGTCCCATCTCCTGTACTCAGTGCTTTGATTTATGAAGGCCACTGTGTCAAAAGCTTTCTTTTTGACCTGTGACACCACTTTCAATGAATTATGTTCCTGCATTCCCAGATCCCTTTGTTCTATCACACTCCTCACTGCCCTACTGTTCACCGTGTAGGACCTGCCCTCATTGGTCCTTCCAAAGTGCAAAACCTCACACATGTCTGCATTAAATTGCATCTGCTAATCTTCAGCCCATTTTCCCAGCCGATGCAGATCCCTCTGCAGGACATGATGACCTTCCTCACTGTCTACAACATCCCAATCTTGGTGTCATCTGCAAATTTGCTGATCCAGTTAACCACATTATCATCCACATCATTGATATAGATGACTAACAACAAAGGACCCAGCACCAGTCACTGTGGCACACCACTAGTCACAGGCCTCCAGTCAGAGAAGAAACCCTCTACTACCACTCTTCGGCTTCTCCCACCAAGCCAACGTCTAATCTCATTTACTACTTCATCCTGAATGCTGAGCAACTGAACCTTCTTAGCAAGCCTCCCGTGTGGGACCTTGTCAAATGCCTTACTAGAAGGGAAAAAAACTTAACCTAATTTCTTTTCAGTCTGTTTTCTCTGACGGAAGCCTCTTTTTGCTGAAGCCTTGAAGAGTTATGGCCTCAAGATCACCACTTAAATGATGACCACTACACTTGCTTCTGCCTTCCATTAATTTGCTCTTGCTAATCAAACTCAGGCATGGATTGATCACTAGTCTAAGCATTATTACTCAGCCACAATCCTCCGCTGCCTTGTTCTACTCAGGCAGTGGACCTCAGTGAAATTGCCTCCTCTTAAACTCCCAATATCCGGATCGGTCACTGGTCAAAGCTCAATGTGAGCAGTTTTGGGCCCCTTATCTGCAAATCGATGTGCTGACATAGGAGAGGGTTCAAATGAGGTTCACAGAAATTATTTCAGGATTGAAGGGGGGAGGGGGGAGGGAGGGGAGGGAACGTCAACTCAGGGCATTTTCATGCCTTACAAGGCACAGATTAGAAGTCTGTGTGGGGCGCCACTCCTCGTACAGACACTAGGGCAATGTGTGGTTAAGTGCCTTGCTCAAGGGCACAAACACGTTGCCACAGCTGAGGCTCGAACTAGCGACCTTGAAGTAACTAGATGAACGCCTTAACCACTTGGCCACGTGCCCAGCACGGGATTGAAAGCCTTGTCATATGAGGAGCATTTGGTGGCCTGGGGCCTGTACTCACTGGAATTCAGAAGAATGATTCAAAACTATTGAACGTTAGAAGGCCTTGAGTGGATGTAGGGAGGATTTTTCCTCTGGCAGGGGAGACTTGGACCGAGAACATACCCTCAGGTCCTTTTAGAACAGAATTTCTTAGGAGGAATTTCTTCAGCCAGAGTGTGGTGAATCTGGAATTTTTTGCCCCAGGTGGCTGTGGAAGCCAAATCATTGGTTATATTTAAGGCAGAGGTTGATATATTCTTGGTTGATCACGGGTTGAAGGGATACAGGATGAAGGCAGGAGATTGGTGATATATTGTATATGGAGCTATACGAGGGGTGATTGATAAGTTCGTGGCCTAGGGTAGAAGGAGTCAATTTTAAAAAAACCTAGCACATTTATTTTTCCTACATTTACGCACTTAGTCCAGCAGTCATGGAGCATACAGATCCCTTTTTTGTAGAAGTCGGCGTCTTGGGCCTCCAGAAAGTGGTCCACAGTAGGGGGTGATTGATAAGTTTGTGGCCTAAAGTAGAAAGTTATCAGGAGAAACTTCAAACTTTCTGCATTTTCACTCAAAGGGTTGAACTGCTCGTGCATGTAACGAGAGCTGTATAATTCCTCTCCTTCTACCTTAGGCCACAAACTTATCAATCATCCCTGCTGTGGACCACTTCTACAAAGAAGGGATCCGTATGCTCCACGACCGCTGGACTAAGTGTGTACATGTAGGAGGGGATTATGTTGAAAAATAAATGTGCTGGGTTTTCTAAAACTGACTCCTTCTACCTTAAGCTATGAACTTATCAATCACCCCGTGTGTGTGTGTGTGTGTGTGTGTGTGTGTGTGTGTGTGTGTGTGTGCGTGTGTATAATTAAATTAAATAAGTGGTGCAAAGAAAAAGTAGTGAGGTAGTGTTCATGGGTTCAATGTCCATTCAGAAGTCTGATTTCAGTGGAAAAGAAGCTGTTCCTAAATCATTGAGTGTGTGTCTTCAGGCTCCTGTACCTCCTCCCTGATGGTTCAAATGGGAAGAGGACGTGTCCTGGGGGATGGGGGTCCTAATGTTGGACGCCATTTTTTTGAGGCATCGCTCCTTGAAGATGTCCTGGATGATATGGAAGCTGGTGCCCATGATGGAGCTGACTGAATTAACAAATCTTAGCAACACACATCAAAGTTGCTGGTGAACGCAGCAGGCCAGGCAGCATCTCTAGGAAGAGGTACAGTCGACGTTTTGGGCTGAGACCCTTCGTCAGGACTAACTGAAGGAAGAGCGAGTAAGAGATTTGAAAGTGGGAGGGGGAGGGGGAGATCCAAAATGATAGGAGAGGATAGGAGAGGACAGGAGGGGGAGGAATGGAGCCAAGAGCTGGACAGGTGATCGGCAAAAGGGATATGAGAACAAATCTTAGCCTAATTCAATCCCGTGCAGTTACCTTGCTTCCCCTTATCAGACAGTGATGCACCCTGCTTGAATACTCTCCACAATACATCTGTAGAAATTTGCAAGTGCCTTTGGGTCGTACCAAATCTCCTCAAACTCCTAATGAAATCTATGAGACAGCCTACCACCTGCAGTGTCACATTACGTCTAGTAGACACCATAAGACAATGGAGCATTACTAGTCATGCTTCTCCACAAAATTTGTCAGAATTCACTGGCAGGATAAACAAATCAGCCACAGGAGTAGTACTGGAGGATTGGAAGATGACAAATGTTATTTCTTTATTGAAGAAAGGGAGTGGGGATAATCCTGGGAATTCTAGGTGAGTGAGTCTTGCATCAATAGTGGGCAAACTAATGGAGAGGATTCTTAAGGATGGGATTTATGAGTAATTGGAGAAACCTAGTCTAATTAGGGACAGCCACCATGACCATTCACCATAGCAGTGCTGTTCCGCCGGGAACTAGGAGCCCTGCTCTTCGTGATTTTTATAAATAACTTGGACAAGGAAATGAAAGGGTGAATTAGTGAGTTTGCGAATGGCACAGAGATGCAATGAAAAGCTTAATAGCAGCAGCTTCACAGGCTCATAGAAGCAGTTAAGCAGAGTTCGCAAGAAAAACAAACATAAATGATTTCTTACAAGAAAGAGTGCAATTAGAACAAAAATTTCGAAGTCAAATTTAATGCATGGTAGTTAATTTGTCATGGTTAGGGTTGTGCTGGTTGAAGTGAGATAGCTGTTCTTGAACTTGGTGCTGTGGGACCTCAGGCTAATGGGAGATATTAGAGGCTGGCATGGCCTGGATGCTGGATATCTTTGATAATGTTATCTTTTTTGATTGCTTTATTTGGAGATACAGCACAGTAACAGGCCCTTCCAGCCTGCACCACTCAATTACTCCCACGTGGCGAACTAAACCTATTGACCCGCACGTCTTTGGAATGTGTGTGGAAACCAAGGCACCCAAAGGAAACCCACGCGGTCACGGGGAGAATGTACAAACTTCTTGCAGACAGCGGCAAAATTAAACTCAGTCACTGATGGTGGAATAGTGTTATGGCATTTCATTAGCTACATAAAGCATAATACCATAAGATATAAGAGCAGAATTAGGCCATTCGATCCGTTGAATCTGCTCCGCCATTTCATCATGGCTGATCCAATTTTCCTCGCAGCCCCAAATGGATGCTCCCACCCCCTTTCTGAAGCTGTGCCCTCTGGTCTTAAACTCCACCACCATCAGAAATATCTTCACCACATCCACTCTATCAAGACCTTTCAACATTTGATAGCTTTCAATGAGATCAGCCCTCGTTCTTCTGAATTCCTGTGAGTACAGGGCCAGAGCCCAGATGCTGGATCAACCCTCCACACCTGTGATGTTGCAATACATTGACCACTAATTAACATGTAACACCAATTGTGTAATTCAGTCTTCAAAATACAAGTAAAGATTAATGGTCTTGTCCAGTAAAATAACGACTAAGGGAACACACTCACTGCACAGAGTGCAGAGATCCTATGGTGCGAGTGTTTCTTGTTATTCTCTCAATGGCAATTCAAATCACAATCCAATCTATTGTCGCTTACATACTTTATTAGGTACACCTGCACACCTGCTAAATAATGCAAATGCAACCAGAGGTCATGGGTTAAGGGTGAAAGGTGAAATGTTAAGGGCAACATGAAGGGGAACTTCTTCACTCAGAGGGTGGCGAGAGTGTGGAACGAGCTGCCGGTGGACATGGTGGATGCGGGTTCAATTTCAACATTTAGGAGAAGAACACCAACCTCTGACACCTTAACCTAACTTTCCATTTACAGTCCCTGACATCTTACCCCCCTCAAAACTGTCTCTAATCCTACCCTGAATCCTAACTTCCCATGCTGTCCCCCCACAAAACCGTCCCTATGAATCTTTAAGACATAGATTTGGGGTTCAGAGTAAGATCTGGGGTGTTCTAAAGGGAAACTCAGAGAGAGATAGAGCCAGAGACATTGACAACATTTAAGAAGTTTTGTGAATTATTTAAGAGGGAATGTGAAGGGAAACTTTTTCACTCAGAGGGTGGTAAGAGTGTGAAATGAGCTGCCAGCGCAAATGATCAATGCAAGGTTGGTTTCAACATTTAAGAGGAATTTGGATAGGTACATGGATGGAAGAGGTATGGAAGGCTATGGTCCAGCTGCATGTCCTCGAGGCTAGGTATATTAATGGTTTGGCACAGACTAGATAGGCCTATGGCCTGTATCTGTGCTGTAGTGTTCTATCACTCTAAAGGTTGATTTATACTTCTGTGTAGTAGCCTACATCGTAGCCTATGCAAGTGGCCTACGCCGTTGTGAGCATTTATACTTGTGCGTTGGTATCTGCGCCACTTTGCAATTCACCGCCAAAGCGCTAGTTGGCGGTGGGGTTTCTATGCCACTGTGTTGAGCTTCTTCGTGTTGAAACTCAAACTTCAAACAATGGCGACTGAAACTGAAAGAGGTTGAATTTTTTGTGCTTGTCTGACCACTGACAGACGTGGACGAGGAAATGCATTTCAAATATTTTCAGAAGCCAGCAGGTAGATTTGACGATTTGGTTCATTGTCTCCAACCTTTTATTTCGTATCAGTGTATGCACAGTATACTCAGAGACTGGCAATCACCATTCGAGTTTTAGCTTCAGGTGGAAGTCAACAGGCTGTAGCAGCTAGCTACAAACTGGCGTCAAGCACAGGGTGCTCCATAATTTCGGAGGTCTGTAAAGCTTTATGGAAGCATTGCAGCCAGAGTTCCTTCCCTGCCCTTCAGTCGCCCAATGGGAAGCTATTGCAGCGTAGGAGGAAATGCGATGCTACCAAGCGGACCAATCACATTTCTTGTGGTCTGCGTCGCTGTGATGCATACTTCCAATTTTGTGGAGGTGCGTGTCAGGCTACGGTGCAGCTACGCCGTACCTACGGCATAGATTTGACACAGAAGTATAAATTGGCCTTACGACTCTATCTAATCAGCCAATCATGGAGCAGCAACTCAGTGTGCAAAAGTATGCAGAGATAGTCAAGAGGTTCAGTTGTTGTTCAGACCAAACATCCTAATGGGGAAAAAATGTGATATATGTGACTTTGACCATAGAATAATTGTTGGTGCCAGACAGACTGGTTTGAGTATCTCAGAAACTGCTGATCTCCTGCAATTTTCACACACAACAGTCTCTAGAGTTTATAGATAATGGTGTGAAAAACAAGACACATCCGGTGAACAGCAGTTCTGTGGGTGAAAATGCCTCATTAATGAGAGAGGTCAGAGGAGAATGGCCTGACTAGTTCAAGCTGACAGGAAGGTGACAGTAACTCAAATAATTATACGTTTCAACAGTGGTATGCAGAAGTGCATCTCTGAACTCACAACACATTGAAAGTTGAAGTGGATGGGTTACAGCAGCAGAAGACCACGAGAAATATATGTTGTGAAATGCATTGCTTCATGGCAGTTGTACAGTGCAATATCTAAAAAACAATAAGAATAAATAAAAATATATAAGGAGAACAATGGGGTAGTTTTAATGGGTTCATTGTCCATTCAGAAATCTGATGGGGGATGGGAAGAAGCTGCTCCTGAAATGTTAATTGTGCTGATTTCAACCACCTGTACCTCCTACTTAATGGTAGTAATGAGAACAGGACATGTCCTGGGTGATGAGAGTCTTTAATGATGGATACCGCCTTCTTGAGAACGTTTAGAAGATGTTCTTGATGTTGGGGAGGTGAGGGCCCATGTGGAGTTTGAAGAGTTTACAGCCCTCTGCAGCCCCTTTTGATCCTGTGCATTGGAGTCTCCATACAAGATGATGGTGCAGCCAGTCATAATGTTCTCCACAGTAGGCCCTCCATTGATCAGCGTCAACCATGGATGTTGCATTATTGCTGTCAATGCAAGCCAGGGCAGTAGGACATGGCGAGAAAGCTGTTGACCATGCGGTAAGCTCCCCTCTCCATGCAGTTGATGAATCCAAAGGAGTGGCAGAGATGACACAGTCTGGGCCTATGGCATTGTAGGAGTTGCCAGTCAGCATTGAACTCAACGTAGGTCTGCCTTAGGGACTCAGAGTTTACTCCTGAGGCTTTCCCCATTGAGTGGGTATAGCCACAAGGCAGCAGAGGTTTGAGATCAGAGTTTTCTTTCTCTGAGGTGAGCCCCACCTGCTCGAAGCAACTGGTTTTAGGGTGCCAGTAACCTGCTATTAGCCCTTCTCCTGTAAGTAGAAATGGTTCTGTCGGGCTTAGTAGCTACACACACACAAAGGCCAGGAGCTGGCCTTGATTGTCAGAGGCTATTTGAGATGCATGCCATTGGGAACATTTAATAAGTAACGGGAGCTTCTCCCCAATACCACCCCTGGCAATAACAACCTTAAGGAGCCATGCTATATCTGTTCCTAAAATGGGGCAGCATGGTAGGATAGTGGTTAGCACTGCACTTTACAATACAGATGACCCAGGGTTCAATACCCGCTGCTGCCTGTAAGAAATTTGCATGTACTCCTCATGAACATGTGGGTTTCCTCAAGCTGCTCTGGTTTCCTCCCACAGTCCAAAGTTGTACTGAATGGTGAATTAATTGGTCATTGTAAATTATTCTGTGATTAGGCCAGGATGAAATTAGGGGATTACTGGTTCAGCACAGCTCAAAGGGCCGTATCTCAGTAAATAAACAATAAATAAATTGGTGGAATCTTTGGTGACATAACAAATCTCCTCAAACTCTTAATGAAATATGGTCACTGATGTCCCTTCATCGTACATTTATAGAAGTTTGTTGGAATATTCTGACTTTGAGAGTAGTCTATAAATGCCTCCTGAGGGTTGATTACCTGTAACCTGGGATTTCATTAAAAAATACTGAATGATAATATCAGAAATTATAATATATCAAGCAGTGTCTATGGAGAGAAAAACAGTAAATGTTTTTGATCAATGACTTTTCAATAGCCTAATAAAGTAGAAGTCTTCTTTGTTTATGAACATAGAACATTACAGCGTAGTACAGGCCCTTCAGCCAACAATAATGTGCCGACCTTTTAACCTATTTCAAAATCAATCTAACGTTTCCCTCCCATATAACCCTCCATCGTTGATCATCAATGACCCCACCACCCAGGTCAGGTTCTTGTCTTTCTGCTGCTATCAGGAGGAAGATTCAGGGGCCTCGGGACCCACACCACCAGGTTCAGCAACAGTTATTATCCCTCAACCACCAGGCTTTTGAACCAGAGAAGTTAACTTCATTCACCTTCAATTTCCCCCTCACTAAACTGTTCCCACAACCTATGAATTCGCTTTCAAAGGCTCTTCATCTCATGTTCTCAATATTTATTGCTTATTTATTTATTATTATTATTTTTCTCTTTTGTATTGTTGTTTTTGCACATTGGTTATTTGTTCTCTGTTGAGTGTGGTCTTTCATTCATTCTATTGTGTTTACTGTGAAAGCCCGTAAAAAAAACAAATCTCGGTATTGTTTATGGTGACCTACTGTATATTGAACTTTGATAGTAAACTTACCTTGAACTTTGAACTTGGAATGGCGGAGTTGTCTTGAAGGGCCAGATGGCCTCATTCTGCTCCTCTTCCTTGCCTTGTCTTGTCCATATTGCACCAACTGCCGCCACTGGGCTATAAACGTGCAGGAGCAATGTGTGGTTAAGTGCCTTGCTCAAGGACATAAAACACGCTGCCTCAGCTGAGGCTCGAACTTGCGACCTTCAGATCACTAGTCCAACGCCTTAACCACTTGGCCACGCGCTAACAGCACCTTATGACGTTATGGTCTTATGTGGCATGTCACACCAAGACTGAAATCAATTAATTGCTGGTATTTGCCTACAGGGAAGTTATAACTGCTCTGTTGTTGACATTGATGGGTCCCAACCGAACTGGCAGAACAACAGCTCAGCAAGCATGGCTTGTTTCTGTGGTGTAGTGTGAGTTTACGATTCTAAATAGAGTCGGTCAGAGGTCTTAGAGAGGTTGACAACTCCTTCCCTCAGAAATACAGCAATGATGATGATCAAAGTAATGTGGTTACAACTCCAGCCCACTTGATTGCTGCAGAAGAAATGTTTGTACTAAAAGTTCTCTGCACCATTATCAAACAGGGAATATCCTGGTTTAACGTTACTTTATGTGGGTCTTGCTGCCAAGAACACAGTTTGTTTTCCATTCCCATTGGCCTATGACCTCACTTTTAAAATATATGCAAGTATACAAATTATCAGAAGCAATGGCCTATTCAGCTCCTTACGATGCTCTGCTGCTTCATGTGATCAGGGCTCATATTAACCTTTTACTCCTATCTTCAAAAGGTGGTGTCTGAAAAAGGTGGCGTCCATCACCCAGGACACACCTTCTCCTCATTACTACCATCAGAGAGGAGGGTACCAGAGCCTGAAGGGACACAATCAATGTTTTAGAAACAGTGTCTTCCCCTCCAACATCAGATTTATGAGTGAACCATTCACCCAAGCACACCACCCCTTACTATTTGTGCTTTCTGATGAAAAATTTTCACTTGCTTGGTGTGGTGAACTCAATGCCTTACAACACCGGCTGTAAGATCAGGGTTCGATTCCTGCCACTCACTCTAATGACTGTGTACACTCACTCGAATGACTTTGTTCCTCACTCTAATGACTTTGTTCCTCACTCTAATGAAGTTGTACCTCACTCTAATGACTGTGTGAGCTTCCTCCGGATGCTCCGGTTACC